>NC_090937.1:1335739652-1336364652 GCF_040938575.1 Ambystoma mexicanum
AACCAGAGCTTGGGAGACAGTGATCTTATGGGGGAATGAGAGGAATGGAAGAGTACCTCTGAGGAGGTGCAGTAGGAAGTTTGACTTTTCTGATACATCAGCGATGTGGGCAGAGAAGGAGAGTGTGGAATCAAAGGTGACACTAAGGTTCTTTAGGAACCCCTAATATGTTGCAGTTACTGCACTACAAAACTGGACAACAACCAAACTCCTTCACGTGCTATCAAAAATCATTTGGAATTATTTCCACTACCAAAACCCCTGCAACAACTCAATTTGTATGAGAGCATCATAAAGTTCACCCATTTCAAGCAATAATACGCCTTCAACCAAAAACAGAAAAATTACCTCCTTCTGCGTTGGTGAAAGGCATTTGTGGCAAGGTAGTTTATTTGCCATTAGATCTGACAGAAAATGTGCACACTCTAGGAGTGCAACGTCCAATAGAGCATTCTTTAATTCTCTTAGTAAATGGTGTACCAACAAAAGACAAAAAAATTGGCAACAACTGATGGACTTACATAAAGTTAGACAAGCCTTGCAATATCTGAAAGACAATAACGAATACTACAAAGAAATAAATATTGAAGAAAGCTTAAGGGAAACAACTGAAATAATTCAAGAGTCATCAGAAACTGGTCAATTTGAACTTCTGGATCCTGCTGCAGTATCCACTCTTTTGGACCATTACACAACTCATACATTGCACTCTAATGAGAGCATAGATGATGCAATAGAAACTTACCAAAGGCGACAAACCAAAGGGTCACCAATGAGCATATGGGAAAAATAGTATAGAAGCACATGCTTTTCCACTGCTATTTCCTACTGGCAAAGTCGGAAGATACGATGATAGACCCACTCAGATTACGGCATCAGAATACCGCTCATTACGAATGTATTCTCAAGATCCCAGATTTAGACAAAACGTGGAATACATATTACACCTACTCTTTGAAAGTGAACTAGCAACCCTATGGTATGGAGTTGCACACATATTGAAATCTGGAATCCACTTTCAAAATATGTTAGCTACGCAATTAATACAAAAGTGCAAGAAAAATATGAGGTTTTACAATCAAGTATAACAAATCTGTTTGCAAACATGCGTGGTACAAAGGAATACTGGTTCCGAGAGCACAGAGATGTACGTTGTATGATCCGAAACCTTGGACCACCCACTTGGTTTGTTACATTAAGTTGTGCAGAGTATGCACGGGAAGATTTACATGGGTTCCTACGCATATCAAACAACAAAACCAACATAGATATACTAATACCTGGAGAACTTTGTTCTGTAGATCCTGTTAATGTGTCAAGATATTTCCATTATCGTTTCATTGTTATGCTACACTTTATTTGTAATAAAACTGTTCCTCCCCTCGGAGAAGCGCAACACTTCTTTTGGAGCAAAGAATACCAAGCCAGAGGAGCACCAAAGAAAACAAAAGAAGCTGAAACTTCATCAATTACCACAACCAAAGAAGAACCTATTAGGGAAAGTAAATCAGGTACTTCTTCAAAGGAGGAACAGAAACTCAGAAAAATTCACTCAGAGACAGAACTAGCTGGTCCATTCAAATTTTCTAATGAAACTGGTGTAAGTTGCCATGCAAATGTAGCAATGAATATACTATTTCAATTGCCACCATTGTTAACAATATTTACTTACACAGTACAGACCAATTGTGTTTGCAAATGTTAGTCCTTCATAGAAACGCAACACACAATCCTGACAACACGTATAGTGTTCACGAATAAGACAAGAATTGGACTACTGTGCTGGAATGGTGAGATTCACTATAAACTCACAAGAAGAGCCACAAGAATTTCTAACGTACTTACTACAAGTACTGGAAAACAAAAACATACCTATAAATGAAATCTTCCAGATTTCATACATGTGGAAACATACATGCACTCTCTGTAACAATGTGACACAGGAATAAATCCCAAGTGAGCGATCTGTGTATGTATCCATACCTAATTGTGAATCCATTCCATTTCAGCAACTTCTACAGAATGCAAACCATGGCAGATTATGTACTATGTGCAATTCAGATAATCGCTCCACCTTACTGATACAAACACATAGTAACTACATAATACTTATGCTTCTACGGTACAATGCAGATGGTACCAAAAACAACTGCAAGCTGACTGGCTTCACACACGGTCAAGTGTTACTTGGTAAGAAAACTTTTACAACAACGGGTATAATCTACCACGCAGGAGCCACAACCAATGCAGGTCACTACACTGAATATATTAAAAAGAAATGTGGATGGTTCGAATGTAATGATAGTACCATTACTCTAAAGCAGAGATTGCCAGCTAATCTTACACATGCGTATTTAATCTTCTAAAAAACAAAATTTAATAACTAATGTGTAATTCAACATTAACAAAAAGTTCAAATTTAAGACTATAAACAGTTAGAATACGCCAACAGGTATCCAACTGCCCAAGAGTGTATAAGAACCACGCAGATAAATGAACACCACAGATCCATAACAGAAAATACACAGTTAGAATACGCCAACAGGTATCTAACTGTTTAAAAAATGTGCAACAAGCCAACATACATAACATTAATCAGAAACAACAAGTAAACACTCAAAGGAAACAAAGACATAGTTTGTAGCATAGCAAAGAAAGGTTTTTTTTTTATCCGACAAGGATTTTTTTCCCCCAGACACAGGATTTCAAAAACAAACACTGAAACTGAGCAAAATGCACAGTACACTGGCTGGTAAACTAAATATGAGGGTAAAAAAAGCTAAAATGTCTATTGTACAATGTGATAAGTCTTTATAAAAGACAAACACTAACCTGCTCTTTTCTTTTATCAAAGAAATTAAAAAAGGATATTTCTGCCAAGTACTAAAGTCAAGTAAGAAATATATGGAAACTCAACAAAGTATAATTTCACACATGTCATACATATTCAAATCTATATGTCTGATCTATGGCAGTAATATGGTGCAGTGGCTGTAGGCAGGGTCTAGAGTCTTGGATGTATAACCTACCACATACACCCTGTGGCCAAGCAACCAAGACTGTAGGTCCTACCCACAACCATCGCAGCATATCAAAACCATGGTGGTTTATAACTTCATTGCTTATAACTTTGGTCTTGGGTGCATGGTCTGCGGCCATGCACCTAAGACTCTAGGTCGTGCACACAACCACCGCACCACAGCACACCCATGCTGACTTATAACCGCAGTGCTTATAACTTCAGTCTTGGGTGCATGGCCTTTCGTCATGCACCCAAGGCTCTAGGCCCTGGCCACAACCACCGCAGCATATTACATGCATGGTGTCTTATTAATCATTAGCACACCCATAGAATGAAACATTTTAACTGTAGCTTGTACTCAATTTGCACCCAGGACTCTAGGCCCTACCCACACCTACCAGATACATAATCGATTGTAGGGGTGTGATGTATAAATGTGATATGCTGCAGTGGTTGTGGGCAGGGTCTACACTCTTGGGTGTATGGCCTACGGCCTGCAGCCATGCACCCAAAGCTCTACGTCCTGCCCACAACCACTGCACTATATAAAACCCCTGGTGCCTTATAACTGCAGTGCTTACAACTTTGGTCTTGGGTGCATGGCCTCTGCCTATGCACCCAAGACTCTACGTACTGGCCATAACTACCCACAGCATATCACACCCATAGTGGCTTATAATTTCTCTACGTATAAATTTGGTCTTGGGTGCATGGCCTTTGGCCCTCCCCACAACCACCTGATCAATATGCAATACTACGGGTGTATCTATAGCTGTGATATGCTGCAGTGTTTGTGGCCAGGGCCTAGCATCTTGGGAGTATGGCCTATGGCCTATGGCCTACCGCCATGCACCCAAGACTCTAGGCCTTGGCCACAACCACCGCAGCATATCACACACATGGCTCCGTATAAATCAACAGCACACCCATAGAAACAAAAAATGTAACTATGGCATGTACTCAATTTTAATGTTCACTAACACCACGCGTGTCCTTAGAACAGTTCAAGTTGCCTGCGCACACCACAGACTGAAGTACTATCCTTATGATACCCCTCATTTTCAGTACTTATCCCGGACAAGGCGGGCATATGGGTTACATCATTAACACCTGCCGCCTAAACAAATACAATATTTCACCCATCTCTTACTCTCTGAACCACCCCAAGCACTCTGACAGACCAAAACAGTTTCCGAAACAGCATTTCGTCTCTAGTCGCCGCCGCACGGTCGGCGGATCCAAGATGTCGGGCGCATCCAAACAATCTGAAGCACATCATGGCTCACTGCAGCCAATCGGCGGAGACGTCGTGTGTCCGCGGTCATGACGCCAGCCCCTTAGCCAATCAGTATCTTGTCCGTGGAGCAAACAGGGAAGTGTGACCGCGGAGCGGACATAGAGATCACTATTTTTTTTAGACCTACTTTTTGGTCATTTTAAAGAAAACTACTGGACGGATTGTCACCAAATTTACAAAAGCACGCTTTTGGGACCAAGCCCCTGCCCATGCATCAAATCTGGTGAAAATCCGTCCAGCAGTTTGGCCTGTAGGCATGCACAACGTTTTTCCCCCATTCAGTCTATGGGAAAAAAAGGCATTTTGGGACCCCCCCTGTAACTTTCCCCC
The DNA here is from genome assembly GCF_040938575.1 of Ambystoma mexicanum. Lineage (NCBI taxonomy): Eukaryota > Metazoa > Chordata > Amphibia > Caudata > Ambystomatidae > Ambystoma > Ambystoma mexicanum. The sequence goes on from NC_090937.1 coordinate 1,335,744,302, forward strand.
CTGGACCAAACATCACCAAACTTTGCAGAGTGGCCCATATGCTTTTTTTTGCAACGTTTGGTGAGGATTCATCTAGGGGGAGCGAAGTTATAGGCCGCCCAAAAAGTGCTCTCCCTATGGAAACAGCAACTTAACCATAACTACACAGCCACTACTGTGGCTGTGTAATATACAGATTTGTAGATTTTTAGGGGAAACGGTCCCCACCAAAAATTGAAAAAGATTATTGGAAGGACTACACAACATCGTACCAACTTGGGAGTTGGAATGGCAGGTCTTGTGTAAAATATGGAATCTGCCAATGTGATTTTCAAAAGTATAACAATTGAAAAAAAGGTGCATTTTTGTGTAATAACTGATTTAGGCAAAGGTAACTTTGGGATGGCCATGTACATCATAAAACACACACCATAAAACTGATGTCATGTCCCTGAGTCCAACCGGCTGACACGGAGGCAGTGACATCCACAGCTGACCTATCCAATTTTAAGAGGTATGTCCAGCTTGAGTCTGCCCCAATAGTAAAATCCTCTGATGTCATTATAAAAGGGGGAGGCATAGGGAGCTCTGGACTCTCATCTGACTTTTCCATCTCCAGCGCATCCAGAGATACAGATATTCCATATTCACCCGACAAGATTCCAGAAGCCAGGCCAGAGGTAGCTGATCTTACCCAGGCTAAACCTCTGTTCCGTAATTAAAACCCTACTAAAATCCCGATAATTCAGGGAGAAAGGGGGAAAAGGCGGTGGTACCCTTGTTGGGAGTATCCGGTGACCAGACCGGCTTTGCCCCACTACCTGATTGCCCAGCTGATGCACCTCACTGTCTCCAGTGACCAGACTAGGCCCAGCTGTCCCTTCTAGGAGAGTCCACTGCTGGACAGTGGCCAGAAACCTGTTTCGCTGTCCAAGCTATACCATTCAAGTGCTTGTGTGAGTATTTCCCTTCCCCAGTTACCACAAACTACATCCCTTGCTTTGTTACCTTGTCTTATGTCCAATCCCATAGAGATCCTATAAATACCCTAGCAAAATCCTTAAAATTGTCTGAATTTTCAGTGTAACTTGTTCTTAGAAAAATCTGCAGTGATCTCCATATGTTAGCGTTGTTCCTTCCCAAGCATTTCAGTCTGTTGAATATGTCATTATCACTATTTAAAATACATGAATTAATTCCCACATAAGGAGACACACAGCGTGAGGGGGTTAAAACTGCAGCTTAACCCTTTTCATGGGCAGCGTTTCCCTTTTTGATAATCTAGTCACGAAAATATAGTTTTAGTAGAACTGGTCATTTTCCTTTTGAATTCGATTTACCCTGTGCAACTGTTTGCATTTTTAAAACCAATTTTTCCTTCCCCTTTAAGAATCCCATCCTGTCATTCATTCAGAGTTACCCTTTCACTATAGTCTTATCCCTGTTATGTACCTTTGTACCTTGGCATAAACACCGCATTCCGATTTTGTCTCTTTAGCCCATTTTCTAAGTCGTTTTGCTATTTTCAAGGTCGGAACTGTATGCCCGATGTTAGTACATTGCCTTGTACTTTGCTAGTATTTTCACTACTTTGATACAGCCACACTAATTGCTAGCTCATTCATTCAACTGCACATGTAAAACAAGTATCTAGTAATTCGGAGGTCTATTTTGCTAATTTCAAGGTTTTTCAATACGATTTTGCCTCCCATTCAGAGGTAGAAGGTCGGATTTGGGTGTGTTTGTGTTGGTGCTATACAGGCATTTCTTGCTTTTCTTTTTCTCCTTATAGGAATTGCTTGTCATGTGTGTTCTGTGTGTTTGTCCGGGTGTCACTTCTCATTTATCTTAACATGGTGACATGTACTACATAACCTGTATGCTGCTGCATATATTTCTTTCCTCATGCCATGAAACATTGTGCCAACATATGTTGTTTAATACTGTTTCCTCATATCCATTTAAATCCTAGAGGGAGGTGGTTGAGGTTATGGTTGGTAGGATAGTAGATATGTGTGTCTCTGTTTATTTGTTGCAATAGACGAGTGTATCCAATCGTGCAACATATCCCTTAATTCCTTTTGTCCCTATCATCTTACTGTGCACACATTCATGTTAGGTGTGCTGTTGTGGCTGTTTTTGTGTATGTTGGGTGGTATAAACTTCATTTTATTTGCCCCTCTGCCCTGTGTGAACATGTGCTCCATATTTGGAGTATTGCTGCAGATGTTTGTGTGTACTGGGCAGCATACAGTACATACTACTACAGCGCATGCATAGAAATATTGATCGTTTTATTGACCTGAAACGTGATAATGTCAAGTTTGCTTGATGCCATTTTTGAAATTTGTTCAGTATGCACAATTTCAGACTAAGCCCTAGGTGTGAACGAAACATCAATAATCAAAGGAAACAATGTTGAGATGTCATCGGCTACATATTGCATGTTGTTAGACTCTTTGGAAATACCCACATGAAGAACATGGTTTTTCAGCAATCATATAGGAATAACATCATTGGTGTAATTATAGGATGAGTATTCAGTTGCATGTTAGATTTGGTGAACTAATAAGGACTAGTAGCAAAGTTATAGAGGAAAATAACACTTTGAATTCCAATAAACATATTGGCAGGACTTTTTTGGATAATTTTGTGTGGCTTTGTCAAGAGAGGCATGGTTATATGGGACGTTCCCCCAAAGAAAATGTTCCAACCCATTCTCCATAGGGTTCTACGTTGAAATGCCAAAGCGGACAACAAGGCAGCATGATACTACGAAGCGGAAAGCTATGTATTATGAAAATGCGAACTGCGTTCATCTGTCAACTGTCCCCGCTTTCAATGTAATGGAAGCAGGTGACACCCACGCAACACCCAAATCCCATAATGCAGAAAAATGGGAGCAGGGACACACCCGCAACCCCCGTCCCCTAATTCAAAATTATGGGATTTGAATTTTTCATCTATGCCGAATGTGCATTAAACGAGCATTCGGCATTCCTTTTTTGTTATTTTGGGGGTATATCCTGAAGTGTCAGTGAATTATTTCCTAAACTTCACGTGGATTTAGGTTCTGGCTGAAAAGTGTGCTTTAACCAATTTACCACAAAACTGTCCAGCAGTTTCTTTTGAAAGTGCCCAAAAGTAGTCAACAATGGATTAGCTATATCTTGGAGGAGCCAACTAATGATCAAGAAATGTAACTAGCTGAAGCCATGCAGAACAATAAATCTGAGCGGGACGGTTTGTGTAAATTTCAAACCCAAATAATTTCCATACCTTTTGGCCATGTCGCACTTTGTTCGTTTTTCCAAGGAATTGAGCTATAACATTCTGCTGCTTTTGACATTAGCCTTTATAAAAAAAAGACAGGCAAGCAGAAACTGCAGACAGTTAATGGTTGGCATTTACACAGGCAGGTGTGGCTTGTTAGGGAAGGGATTTGTAGGATCGCTAGGTTACTGTAGAATTAAATCAATAACAGGGTCTACATATAGTTAGGTTGGATTATTTGTGTTCTTGTATTTGTTAGGTATAAGGAGACAGCCAAAATACTGAGAACCACACATGTATCTTGTAGGCTGAAGAAAAGTCTAAATTGCTGAGAACTCTGTGCAGTTTGTAAGCTGAGGAGAAGGATACAGGATGGGGAAACCCATGTGCGTTTGCTATGCATGGTGTACATGAAAAGCAAAGCACTGAGTACCTCCCTCCATGCGTTTATAAGGAGTATACGGCCAAAGCAACTAGAAACCCAAATGCATTTTGCAGGTAGAGGAGAAGAAAAAGCACTCCATGTGAAATTACTAGACATAGGAGTAGGCCAGAGCACTGCAAACACTGTGTGCACTTAGTAGGGGTATCTACTGCAGGACCCAAATGTTTTAGAGGACGGGGTCATGGAGGAAGGTATCTGCTTGGTCGTTTTCAACTGGGCAGCAGAAGCGAATTGCATTGGAGAAACCTAATTAGAATATGAGCCTTTTTGCTGGTAATGCTTATCCATCTTTAGCCACTGATCTCCTCCTTTTCAAAGAACAGGGGTATCTGTCTCAAAATAATCTGGTACATCGTACAAAAGTATAATTCTGCCTGAAGTATCTTTAGAGATGAATCAGACGTCCAGAGGAGATGGTGAGGTTTATAAGGCGGAGGACGAAGAGGAGGAAGACGCTGAGTTTCAGATTTCCAAGGAAACAGGTGACAATGAAGACAATGACAATCAGAATTCTCCATCCCCAGATTCAAGGTCAAACCTCAGATACCTTTAATTTGCAATGCCACGGATAGCAAGGGAGACCAAGAAACAGAGGAAGAAAGTGCAGACATTGTCAAACATTTGCAATTGTCTGGTGAAACTTTACTGGAAGCAAGTTTCAGACACTTTCCATGCGTCAGTGTACAGTCTTTTCCAAAATTATCTAAAAAGCACATACAAGTGGTGGTATAACGTTGCTGTCAGTCACATCAACAGCAGCTTCTCTGTCAATAGCATCAACACAATATCCATTGCAAAGTGCACAAAGTGGACCCTAAGAAAGAGGCGGTGTAAGGGGCGGTCTCACCCCTCTCAATAAACAGCAAGGAAAAACCGGTACCCATGTTGGCACCTCTTCAATGTGGACCCACATGAGAAAGCATGATCTTAATGCTCGTTAATGTAAATGGGCTACAGGGCCTCCTCCCAGACAGGGAGGACTTTATGGGAGGGATTATATTAATGATGTGCAATAGCTAACTTTGAAATGCATATTGATGAATTTGATTGCTGCAATGGATCAGTCTGGTAAGCACTCATTGCAGAGACTTGTGTTTATATGCAAGATTACAATACCAAATTCCAGCAAGGCTAACTCAAGCCTTTCCTATGGCTAAAATTGATAAACCTTCATGCCCACGTACAAAGTTTTGTAGCACATAGCACCAGTATGGTGAAGATATAGAAATTGTTTCCCTCATATGGGTATAGAGCGGTAGCAAAACCTAGACAGCCATCTACAATGATGAGCATAACGTGTTAATTTGGAGAGGCGATTAGGTATTCAAATTCAAGACTGTGGAACAAAAGCATCCATGATTGTATCCTGGTTTTCCTAGCAGACAATACAGTGACCCCGGGCAAATCATCTTATATTACTCACAGCACTATTTTGTCTTCTATGAAAAGGATTACCTACTCAAATGCTGATGGAATTGTTTAGCCCATTTCCTAATATGTTTTTCTATGTAGGCACATTCAGTAGGAGGGGTTTTAGACAGAAGAGAGTGGAACAGATACCACAGGCCTCTGTCGAGCATATTTTAGGGTCTGCATATTTGATCCAAAAGGTTTGTTTGTAAAATCCAAATGTTCGTCTGCGCATCATAAGTAACAGTCCACAAGCCCATGTTTTGGGTGTTTTTAAAGTTTTAAAATACAAAAAAGAAACCCACATATAAATCTTTTAAGATCACATCAGTTGGTATGCTGGTATTTGTACACATCCCTTGAAAATAGAGATAATGAAGCTAGAATCATTCTCATTTTTCATATTATGCTTATCCGACATTTTGTTTAAAACAATTGTCATGTCGGTTTAGGTGATTTGTGTGCATTCCAAGTCCTTTCTATAACATAGGTTTATTGTAGTTCATAGAAAGGACTGGAAAAGCAAGTAAAAACGTGCAAAAATAGCAGATTGGGCGCAAATTGCAGCTTCACCTATTAACCAATGTGGAATCCTGTGCAACTCAACAAATGTTGCCTAATTGGTAACAATTACCAGTCCCTAAACATTTCAAAATTGTCATCTCTTCAGAGTGATTTCTTTCTCTGGGTATGATCTTAAAAACAGCTTCACTCATGGTTTCTCTGGTTAGAGTGTTGCTTCATCCATAGAAATAGTGAGCATTTACATGTTACACACAATAGCCACTTGTTCCTAGGGTCACTAATGGCAACACCACTTAAAAAACATTCCCCTCTTCTAATCTCATTCCGTCTGGATACGGACACCTCCTTTGTAGCTTATAGTCCTTATTCGGTTTCTATGTTATGGTATGTTTAGCTTTCTTCAGGCTTACAATTGGTCTGCTGTATCCATTCTTGAGCACATTTGCATTCTGTGAGGAAGCTAAACTGAGTCCTCTGTCTATTCTGGGTTCTGTGCACCTTTTACATCTAATTTCTTTCCAGCGTTAATACCACAGCCTGCATACCTTCCTTGTGGCTGCTATTGATGAAATAAAGGGTCCTGTACCTATGCTAGAAAGCAAGTACCCACATCTTGGACTGCTAATGTTGCCCTCAAAATGCTACTCGTTTCTAATTCTGATTACAGCAAGAATGAAAAGGTTAAAGGGACAAACAGGGGGCTACCAGTGCTAATTATGATGGCTGCAAGGCAGCATATCAAGGTACGGGTTGTGATTGCAACAAGATGGCCTTCATCATTCTGGATCCTTTCATTTCTTTGGAGGGGGGCAAAGGTGTGTGTGACCCCAGCCCAAAAGTGCTTATGATGTTCCTGCTCCCTGCACCCCTCACCTGTAGGCAATGATGCACATATTCACCACAATCACCCACCGCTACCCCAGAGATTCATGCTGATTCACAGATTTTCATAATCTATCACACTATCTTTGCTTGCATATCCCTCAGCATGCAGACAACTTGTTATTTGCACACAATGTGACAGCCCGCTGTTGCTGAAGCTTCTGAATATGTCATATAATAGCACAAAAGACACAAAGAGCCTCTTCTATTACGTGACATGTGGCAATAGATTTCATGCATTATTCCTTTGTAGAACACTGTGGATTCCGATATCTTGTTTGCCTCATTGGGCCACACTGGGAAATTCCAAGTCATCAATATTTCAAGTGGACCTCAATGTTACACCTTTACAACTATGTTGTCCCACCAAACAATTAAAGTCAATAGTCCCTTCCTGTGGTTTCAATGACGATTCAAACTTTATTCTGGCTCGTTGGATCACATGTGCCCAAGCAGCAATCGGATGTCGAGCAGGTTCAAATGCGGTCTTTAGAAATACAATCCCTGTTCTTGAAAGAATTGGACTTTGCCCTTCTGATATCCCACCCACAGTGCTTTGTGCTCGAGGAAGTGGTGGGGGGAGGAAGAAGAGACAGATGCAAAGAAAAACAAGATTGTGGGAACCTCTCCGACTGTGCAGAGCTCTCGCTGTCTACACTAACCGTGCGCCCTTTCAGTAGGCTCAAAGGCATTTAGATATGCAGCACACTGGTGTGAGGCCAAGCCTTTTGTCAATGGGTGTGCCCATTGATTCCTGTCCACAGGCCTGCTTCCTGTGGAGTGGCTGACTCTGGGAAAGTGTGTCATCTGCCCTTATAAAGGAAAAACAGGTTCAGCTTGTCTGGGTAGTATGCATATAACCCTCCCACAGCTGAACTGGACCTACAAGGCTGGCGCATGTGTGATATTACTTTGAGATCGCTGCAATGACTATGAGCAGTGCCATGCATCATGCCCAATTTCAGACATGGCTTATATCTAGGGATTGCCCCTCCACCAGCATGGGCTACTTGTAATCCTCATAGTTTTGGTACATGGGTGCATATCTAAAACGCATCCCTTGCGCTGCAGTGACTTGGTTATCACAGCAGCTGTCAAAAGGGCACCTGTGACCTCTGAACCTACTCTGGTTCTATTTCAACAGGGCATAGGTATAGACTATGCATTTGGCATAGAGTTTATGAAAGGGGAATCTGATCAGCAGATTACCCTTTCAGAGGTGGAATTACCTGCATCCTTTTAATAGTTAATAAAAAAATAGAAATGAGAGGGCTTTCACCCCCTAGACAGATGGCCACCCATCGCACTGATAATGTACAAACAGCAGATATTGAGGGTTTAGTATCAGCCATCTGCACTTGGAATACTCCCTGCCAATTCTAGTATGATCCCCAGCGGTGGCAGCTGTGGACCATGCAGAACATACAAGAAAGTATCCTCCTACTCACAGAATGACACCCAGGCCTCATTGAAGGAATCACTGCACAAACATAAAACAGCTCTCATGACCCTTCATGAGCAGTCAAGGGTGCACAACATGCAGTCCTTTAAAAGCAGGACTAAGCTGCTGTGTATTAATTATGTACTTGCTTCCTCAAACCGAGTATTCACCCATGCTCTGTCCATCTACTGTATGGAGAACAGCAATAGGGTTCAGGATTCACCATTCTCATCATTAATGCATGTTTCAAACCCCCTGTCTGTTTTCAAGATGAACAATGATCCGAAACAATTTAAAATGAGAACATCTTGCAATTGGCCAAAATCAATATAGAATAATTGCATGTATGCATAATACATAATGATATGATATGGCATTTGTAACGCGCCTATACACAAGTGTTTCAAGGCGCGACGAGGCAGGGAGGTGGGAACAAAGGGAGACAGACAACGATCCTACTAGGCCAGGTGTCATTCAGATTGCGCAAGTGCAAGGTTAAGGGGATGGGAAAAGTGCAAGGGGGAAAGGGAGAGGGAAAGTGCAGTACACGGTTAGTAACGAACAAGATAAATAATAAGGGCCAGCTGGTGGCAAGTGCAAGATAAGTGCAGACAAGAGCTGGGAAGAGGGGCTGTAGGGATACAGAGACAGTCCCGCAGTGCAGGGGTTGCCGGGAAGGCAGTGCAGGGGAGAGTGGCTGGGCCAAGGACCGAGATTGGTGAGTGGCCCAGATGCTGATTTAGTACAATTTCAGTGATTTAGCAGGGGAGGGAGGGAGAGAAAGCAGAAGCAAAGAGGAGGGTTTTGAGGCGCTTCCGGAACCAGAGATGGTTCTCCTCAAGTTTCAGGGAGGCAGGAAGGCTGTTCCAGAGGGAGGCCCCTGCAGCAGAGAGAGATCTCCCACCAACTCGTTGCTTAGAGAAGCGGCTGACCCTGAGGGAGTTGGAGGCGGATGAGCGAAGTGCACGAGAAGGAAGATATTTAGGAAGGGAGAGTTGAAGGTATTTTGTCCCCAGGCCCCAGAAGGCCTTGTGGACAATGCAGAGGGTTTTGAACTTAATCCTCGCAGCCACAGGGAGCCAGTGTAGCGATTTCAGTCCTGGAGAGATACGGTCCCGGGGCTTGAGGCCAAGGACAAGTCTCGCAGTCCTGTTCTGGATAAGTTGCAGAGGGCGGAGAGTAGAGGTAGGCAGATTTAGGTAGAGGCTGTTACAGTAGTCCAGCTTCGAGAGAACCAGGGCTCTGGAGACAGTGAGCTTCTGGGGGAAGGAGAGGAAAGGAAGGATACCTCTGAGGGGGTGCAGCAGGTAGTGTGACTTCTTAGAAACGTCACAAATGTGAGGCGAGAAGGAGAGTGTGGAGTTGAAGATGACCCAGAGGTTTTTAGCCTTGCAGGTAGGAGCAGGAAGAGGGCCAAGAGAGGCCGGCCACAGAGCTGCAGGGAAGGAGGGAGTGGGTGTGCCGATGAGTAGAATCTCGGTCTTACTGGCATTAAGGCAGAGGTCGTTGGCGGCACACCATTCCTGGATAGCAGAAAGACAGTCAGAGATGTAACGTAACATGCATTTGTGTTACAGGAAACACATTCAAATCTAGTATCAGACAATTAAATCATTTAAATCGTGAAAGGAAACAAATCAGTGATGGGGGATATGAGGATAACAATTACATAAACTGTGAGCATCATTCAAAATCAAACCCAAATGAAATTTAAACATGAACACCTAAGAAAACGGAATAATCAAAATTTGGGATCAGTAGGATTTAAATGTTTTTCATATTTATGTAGTTTTCATGTTAGCAAGTTAGCAAAAATAGGATGGCACTCTTATAATTAAAAAGATGTGATGCCACTGTGTTAGAATCAATTCTGATGTTATTATTCGATCATAATTAATCTTATCAATTGTCTGGCTCACTTGTTTTGTTACTTAAGTTTAAAAGAGAAGCATGTTCACTGTTAGTAATTTAGGAATTACCTATGCTGGAAGATGATACTTCAAGAAAAAAATACACAAGTGAAAACCTCCCCTCAAAAATCTTATTCTCAACACAGTAGCAGCTATTAGTAAGATAGCTTGCAATCCAAAAGCACCAGTACCCAAACACATAATCTACGTCCCTTGAGATGAGGGTTGAACTTGAAGTGTTAGATATTTGCCCCGAGTTTTCTTGTGAAACCTATACTAATGAATTGGTGGACTCCTTTAGCAAAATGTGTGATGTAGTGACACCAAAACAACCAATAAAGTCTAACAAGAAAAGTTCTGCCCCTTGGTTGTAAGATAAAATCAGGAACCTCAAATCCATTCTTTTAAAATATGGAAGTAGTTGGAAAAAGAAGCGCTCTAAAGCTGCAATTACTGCACTCAAGACCATTCACAAGGATTATAAAATGACAATTTTTAAATCCAAGAACGAATATTTAAATTAACAAATTCATAGGGCTGAGGATGGGCAGAGGAAACTATTTCAATTTATTACATCTATTATAAACCCTAAGGTTATGGCTCAAACAATTCCCATCTGGAATGGCCAATGTACAGCATTTAAGGAATATTTCTCTTCAAAGGTTTAGAGCATTCAGAAGAATATCTTAGCCTGGAAGGCCATGGTGTGTAGCGATGACGTCCTTCCGGCATTGACGGCAAGACATTTTTCCGATGTCACAGCCAGATTACCTGGGTCCCAACTTGCCGTGGACCTTAACATCCGATAACTGAGAAGTCATGCCGCTATAACAATGTTCCTCCCTCCTAATTTACAGTGTGCACTTGTATTTTAATACTGAGACAATCACATTTGAGCCATTTCATCTCTGCATTGTTGTCTGATTGTAAATTAGTTGATTTAATCATAGACTCTATTAAGCGTAAAATCAATCCTGTTATTGACTGCCTCAAAGGTAATTCACTTTAAATGAGCTATGACTGCTGCCTCTAAATATTCTGCTTAACATATTGTTTACATGAAGCACTGTAAGGATCTAGGTAAAAAAGATACCCTAACCCTATTGTAACATAGCTGTCTCTAGTTTGTATTAAAAGACAGATACATAGCTTGTGTTTGTGACCAGAAGGTCACGTTTGATCACACCATGATAGCTCAGTTGGTTTAATGTGCGTGCCTGCTGCTGATGGTAATGTAAGACTACAGTCGGAAATTAGGCAGATGGGGGTAGTGTCACAAAGAGAGACGGCTGTGTGAGACAATGATTGACTATGCCAGGTTACAAAAAATGTACAAATTGCTGTGCAACTCTTTTTAGGTGTGTTATCAATCCACATAAAAGTGAATTACACGTGCCAAACATTGAAACATATGCTAGGTGATCGTGTTTAAAAGGTAAAGCTATCCTCGCCGGGTGGATAGCTCAGGGGCAACAGGCTCGCCTTGAAAGCAATACGCTGCAGAGCAACACAGGTTTGCTCCCGGGTCTGAGCTTAGAAACCTCTGGGTATTAAGCGCTATAAATAACCAATTATACATTATTATACAAAGCATTATTTGAATGTATAGAAAAGAAAACCTTCTTTTGACATGAAATTAGAGAATTATCAAAAGTATAACAATATCCCATCATTATTTTAGCGATAAAGAGTCCTTAGATAGTACTCAACATTCAAAAGTTGTGTTTAAAGTTCAGGTTCATTGTCACTGAAAACGATAAAAAGGCAAGAATATGTGACTTTCTGTTAACAATTGACCAGCTACTCTAACAGCAGTTGCAGATGGCCACTTTTTAGAATTATGGGCCGGATTCACAGACTGTTTTCCATTGGCACTGCGCCATTATAAAAACACTTCTGTGAATCAGGCCCTGTGTCTTAAAATGTAGAGACATATGCTAAATGAATGTACACCACCGGTTCCTCTGGATGTCATTATGTAAGAATAATTACATGTGTAACATTTTAGCAGCTGGTATCTAAAAGAATGAGGAATATTCTTTGCAATTGACCCAAAAAATTAACGATGACTTGCTGAGAAGAGATGGTGAAGCAGCAAAACATAATGAGTGAGAACGAACCCAATTAGAGGAACACATGGATCATTTCATGACTAATAGATGAAAATGACAATGTAATGTATCATCATCATTTCAGACCTTAATTTTATTTTTTCAATTGTGCGGCATGAGGTGAGATTGCTCAAATGCACACGGTTTGCAATGCAGCCCTATGGAGTGTTAGGTGTGGGGATGGAGGGGCATGTAGAAAAGGCAGGATTATAAAGCACATGAAGTAGACATTTGAATTCATCTCGCCCTAACTATGTGTTAAAACGTATTGGTGGAAAATGCCTGTCCACAAATGCAGATGGAAAACCTATTAGACAAATTATTATATGGAAGTCGCAAGTCAAGTAGAGGTGAAAGAGAAGGCAAAGGACCAAATCAGCTCTGCTTTGTAAGATGGGGGTGGGGGAAGTGGAGTTGGGTGGAAGGTGGAAGGTGGAAGGACTGTCTTTGTTCATATATTCTGTTTTATGGTCCTTTGCAATACTTAATAAAGAATTGAATAAAAAAAAAGACCTCCGCCTGTCCATCCTCGTCCTCCCAAAGTGATTGGTGAAGAGAGGAAAGATACATGTCCTCTAATCTACCCATTGCTTACTTATTGCTGACGTAATCCTTGAAGAGGTGATGTGGAACGCCGGGAGCCCAGTGAACCTTGTAAAACAGGGCATAAGAAAAGAGAGAAGACAAATGGAATTCTACAAAATATGAGAATTTATTAGCTTCTGTTGAGAAAGTAAAAATCAATTATATTAGAACAATCTACGAGGAAAATGGCAAATGTTACCCACAAATCATTTCCTTCTGGAGCAAGTCGTTCCTGGTGCAGAGGGTGACAGGAAAATTCAAACTGTGCCTTGGCACAGCTGCACAAACTGTTCTTGATCAACAGTTATAGTGCTTGTTTATACTATATTGTAAAGCGCTTTGGGTTAAAGCGCTATATAAACCTAATAAACATAAACATGTACATGTTCTATCTTCTGCTTCCTCGTGGCACATTGTATATAATGTTTGCCTTTGCCAACCCTAGTAAGTGCAGGGCTTTTTTGTGGGACAGTGAGAGAAGTGATGAAAAAGAACATAAACAAAGAAGCCAAATGCTTCACTTTTTTCTTATAGACATTGGACAGGCATTTTGCTAGAGCTCGTCGTCAGACACTCTGGTATTCATGGCATTGTCAAGCTGTTGCCACCTTATAGACACTCACTATTGTCATTTGCACCGTGTTTTCTTCTCCATCGCCTCCTTCTCTAACTCTCTTCACTCCACTGTTTTATAATTTACTGTTATCCAATTCTGGATGAATTCTAACTTTCTCCACCTTCACCCACTGAAAACCAGAATTCTCTGTGTCCCTTCATCTATTCCCTCGTGTGCTCCTCCTGGCCTTCGCTTTCCCCCAGCTCTTCTTCCCATCTCTTTCTAGTCCACAAATCTAATGTTATTTTCGACCCTTCTCTCTCTTTCTCCTGCCACATTTCTAAAATCTGTGGCTTTCGTCTTTACAACCTCTGTTATGCATGTCCTTTCCTCTCATTTCAAGCTGTGAAACACATCGCCTCACTCTTTCTTGGTCAGCCTGACTATTGTGGTGCTCCTCTTTTTGGTCTCCCTTCCTCCCATCTTGCTCGCCTATGCTCAGTCCACAACTCTGCTATCCAACTTCTCTTTCTCCTTCATCCTCATTCCTTGATCACCGCCTCTCTTCTATCCATTTCTTTTCTGCCTTTTGACTTGTGTCTTCTTTTGCACTTCTTCTGTGTTATCTGTAAATGTTAGTATCGCTTTTCATCATCCTATCTTTTTTGTACTAGTCTCGTTCTATTCTCCCTCCTGCCTTCTTCGTTCACAATCACGTTACCTTCTTACTCTTCCCAAACCTCCATATGCCCTTTTTCATTTCTGTTTGTTCCCCCTTCTTGCCCCCAAACTGTGGAACTCATTACCACTCTTAGATCGCTCCTCACGCCCTTGTCATTTGTTCTCCCTCCTCTCTGCGCCTCTTAATCATTGACCAAATGTTGTGCCATTGTTTGATCCCTGGCCCAGTGAGTATTCATGTAGCTCACGATGTGTGCATGGTGCTGTAGAATGGCCCTTTCCCCTTTAATCGGTTCTCCTGATTCACAACTGCCAGACATTAGGAAAATGTAAAAGGGTTTCAATGGGAATCCATTTGCTTTATGCCTGCATGAAAATACGATGCCGGTGTAAAACACAATATACTGCCAAGAAGGGGGGGAAATGAATTGCAGAGAGCTTATCTCTGCTACATGCCATTCTTCTGCGGTGTCACTACTTTTAGGCAAGAAAGCATTACTCCTAATGTTTTCACCTTTACTCTTCACTGTCACTCAAAGTGTTGTAAAAATAAGTAAATGCTGCCTGCAAATTATGCTTTGATGACTGCATTTCCTAATGGATTCCCTATGGAATCTTCCTGGTCTTTAACAGGTGCTTAATCATGGTGGACTCCATAGGACATCTCATGAAAGTGTAAAATGGAGTGTTCCTGCAAGAATGAGCAGGAAAGCATGGCAGATATGTAAAACTCCACTTCATGCCACTTCTCCACCTTGCTTGAACTTGAACTTGAAATGGGCTGCACTGTAAAATGGAGTCCCAAAAGCAATACACCTTGCTTTTCTGACTGCCATTTTAGAATGACCCGCCCCTTTCTCATCTTGTTATGCATTTTAGAATGACCCGCCCCATCTCATCTTGTTAGACACCACAAGATATGGGTGTTTCCCCAGTAAGAAACTCTATTAGTAGCTTATAACAAAAACAGATGCCCACACTGGTTTTAGGAGTTCCTTTTTAGAGTGACTAGAGAATGCCCTATGCAAAAGAGTTCTATCCTTAAATACAGCACCAAGTGGCCACTTTGGTGGTATGTGAGCACTGTATAAATTTCCTTTAGCACCCGATATGCGTATAAATGTATTCATTCTAAAAACCTAAATTTTGTGGAGATGAAAGCACTTTTTATGGACTAGCATGAGTTTAAAGCTGGTATATATATATATACATTAACTATTAGGTTCATTGGTCTTGACTTTTTGTTATATAAAATGTTGCGATAGTAAATATGTCAATGTTATTGTTTATCTTTTAAGCTTACTTATTCATTGCTTGACTACAACTCAGGATAATCTCTAAATACTTACTGAGTTATTAGAAACTCCTAACCCAGCACCATAACTGGGAGACGTGTGGGCTTGAACCATCTATGCAAAGCTTGCTTGAGCCTGTTAGAGTGTGGGCATGTGCATGCCACTCGGCTTGTGTGCTAGGAAAGTCACTGAATATACCACTGTCTCACCCAACCACAGTTTCTGGAGGATAGCTCAGGGGCAACGCGCTCGCCTTGGAAGCAAGACTGACGCTGAGCAACAGAAGTTTGATCCCGGGCCTGCGCTTAGAAACCTCTGGGGGTAAAGCGCATTATAAATAACCCATTACAATTTACCCACTCTACTCCGTTATCTTATTTTATAAGGGTACATACTATTTTAGTGCGCTGTGTCTATTGAACTTACTATTTGGAATAAATACGTTCATAATCGTCCTTCTCATATTCACCCATGCCATGACCGTTTTACATTAAAATGTTAAGTACGATGGATTCCAATAACCTTGAAACACTCCCAATGATTAAAGCAGGTGACCAAGTACCGACAATAGTGGGAACCGAATCGTCCCTCATACCCGCACCAAGGCACCAAAACATGGCTCGATTTTGAAAAATCCCACAACTTTATTTGAATTTAAAGTACATTCTGCGTAATGCTACCGCTCCTAAAATAACACAGCTTTCACTTGTGCACTTCTTTCCAGAGCTTATTGTATTATGGAAACTCTACTATAAGCTTCAATCCAAATTTAATCCAATTTCTTAAATATATCCTGCTATTAGTAATGTTACCGTAAGTTAAAATGTGCTCTTATTATTGCCAAGGCTCTCCACTGTCATGATATTGATATTGATATTGAGGACCTTATTCAAAATCATCAATTAGATATTTTAGCTATCAAAGAAACTTGGGTGCAGACACACTCAAGCAATTGCCTTAAATGTCCCTCCTGGATTCTCTATTAGAGCTGTAAATAGGGAACCTGGCAGAGGAGGTGGTGTGCCCATTATTTGTCCGTCATATTTAACTATCTGTAAAGAACCTGAGTTCATCATACAAGATTGCGAAAGTATTTTTGTTAAACGCTCCCTTTTAAAATCAGTCACACTGCAAATAGGAATTATTTATGGGCCAACTTCTTCATGCACATATTCCAATACAGAATTGCTCTGAATCCTTTTGCTGACTATGCTTGCATCTGACCAAATGTTTGTCATGGGCGAATTCATCTTGGCTTTAATGATTGCACGGATTAAGGGGCCGATTCTTGGAACAAACGTGCGCCAAAAATCCCAGCGCAAGCAGGCGCAAGGACGCTGCAAGCGTGAGAAAGCAAGCGCACGCGCACGCGTGTGTTTCAAGGAAGGCGCTGCGCTACTTTCCCACTGGTTGTGCGCCAAATCCGTGCATGGCGCACGCTGGCGCACACGTCTCCAAACAGCGTGGCTAAGCGCACAGCGAAAGCACACATAGCGCAGCGCACAAAACAAAAGTAAGCGGAACAGGGGGCGCAACACGCGGAATGGGGAATAACGCCTGAAAAAGAAGGCGTAACGGGGGAAGTACTGCTGGGAAGTACACAGAACGCCCACACGCATGCGAACCACACGTATTCATGGAATCGAATAGGGCAAACCCGTGCACGGGCAAAGACACGCACAGGCCTAAAAACGTCCGCCACACGAAGGCAGGCAGTAGCGTCCCTGCGCATTACAAAAGTGTGCACAGATAAAAAGCACGAATATACTGAGTGGGGTACGTGTATTCCTGGGGTTCGCATGAAGTTTTACACGCGAAAGAGCCCTGTGCGAGTGGGGTACGTGTATTCCTGGGGTTCGCGGGAAGTTTTACACGCAAAAGGGCCCTGTGCAAGTGGGGTACATGTATTCCTGGGGTTCGTGGGAAGTTTTACATGCGAAAGGGCAACGCCCGTGCACGATACGTCACAGACGTGCTTACGCACTAAGGGCCTTTGGTCCAATGAAATGCACATGTGTGCTGATGCGCTTACGCGCTAAGGGCCTTTCCTCGAATTACACGCTGGCGTGCAATTTTTTCAAGTGCCAAATCACTCCGTATCAAGCTGGCCACGCGTACACACATGGAAGACCACGCTCCTGCCCTGAAGGCCATTTTCCTGCTCCCCAGAGCCCCGAGCACGCTCCCACCTGCAATCTGCTGCCTGACTGCCTTCTCTCCACATGCCCTGCCATTTGCTGCCTGCACATCAGCCAGGGGTGCAGTTGCTGTGACCACCCGTGCTGGAACTGAAGACTCCCGACTGGGATTCCATCGCTCCACAGCCCAGCCCCAGGACCCAGTTGCCCACCCACTCCTGCCTCTGGGGTTGCCATGTCCAGCAGAACACCATCGGGCAGTACTGGCAACCCCCAGCCAGAGAGGCAGAGGGCCACCAGCTTCAGTGCCAGGGAAGTTGGTGTCCTGGTGGAGCAAGTCCTGGGGCAGTATGATGCCCTCTTTGGAAGTTTGCGCGCTGACAATGAAGGACAGACCAGGATCTGGATGGACATTGTGACTGCCATCAACGCAGCGGGGGTGGCAGTCTGCGACTTACGTCATGTCACGAAGCGCTGGGAGGACTTCAGGTCCAGGACCCTCAACAAGGCCCGGCGCCTCGCAAAGGCACCGGATGCCGAGGGGCGCCAGGGCCAGCTGTCGGACCACCAAATGAGGGTCCTGGAACGCATATGCCCAGCGCTCTACATCCAGATCCTTGAGAGGCAGACCCGTCTGGAGTCAAGCGGTAAGTGTACATGCAGAGTGATTGGACTGTGTGCGTTTCGTGGTGTGCCAGTAGTGTGCAGGTTGCACATGTGTTTTTGTAGGGCCATGTAGGGATGTGTATGAACATGGGCGTGAGGCTGCCACATGTGTGTCCTCTCATGTGTGAGACACATTGATGGTGTATGTGTTGGTAAGCATGCTGGACAAATGCAGGTGTGGGAGCGCACATGTTTGAATTTCTGTGTTTGTACATTGGCATGGTTGTGGCATGGATGGTGGTTCCTAATGCATGTATCTGCACTGTGTACATGTGCATGTGTGTGTAATTGACAAGTGTGTAACTGTGATGCAACATGGATGCATGTGACACTGATATGTAGAAGGATGAATGGCAGATCTGACATGTATGGCGATCTCATCACTGCCACAGTTGGACGAGATGTAGACATGCATGTAAGTGTGGTGGCGTGTGTGCATGTCTACTGCACTCCCTGTGTTTAATGTGATGTCTGGCTCACCTTTGGATGCTCATGCTGTTGTATGTGTATGGATGTTGCTGGCTGTTGTGATATGGCTGTGGAATTGCTCATGTGTGTGAGTTGAAATGACATGTGTGTTGGGGATTGTAATGCCATGTCTGAAGTTTGACACTGCCACTCATGTGCAACTGTCATGTGTGTTTCAGCCCATTGTACAGAGCCCTGATGCCTGTGTCCTATCTCTCCCTGTCTGAAGCGTCAACTGATGAAGAGGGCGGAGAGGGTGCTGTGGATCACAGCGGCAGGGAATGCACTGCCAGCCTGAGACGCAAGGCCCAGCTACCCTCCCAGGTTGTCATCTCGTCAAGGAGTGAGGAGTCCGGTGCCGCGTCCCAGGCCGCAGCTGC
This sequence comes from Ambystoma mexicanum, assembly GCF_040938575.1. Lineage (NCBI taxonomy): Eukaryota > Metazoa > Chordata > Amphibia > Caudata > Ambystomatidae > Ambystoma > Ambystoma mexicanum. The sequence continues at coordinate 1,335,763,047 of NC_090937.1, forward strand.
CGGGGGTAGGTCCAAGAGGCAGAGGTCGGAGTTGGACTCCTCGGCAGCAGAAGGGGCAGCTGAGACCCCAAAGGGTCCGACGGAGTCATCCAGGTTGGTGTGGGGTTTGGTGGAGGAGGAAGCCGTGCAAGGGACAGAGACGGGGTCTGGAGGTGGGGATTCCACTGGTGCTAGTGGTGCAGTGCAGGGGCAGGGACAGGAGGCAGCACAGGCCACCGTGGAGGTGCCTGTGTGTAATCCTGTCCCCGATCCTGTGACTGCATCATCCTGCACCAGCAGGGATGCCTATGTCCAGACCCGTTTTCAGGGAGGGGATCCGCTTACAACAACTGGCCTTCCTCTCCCTGCGGACGTGGCTAACTGGGACCGGGTTGAGCCTGTCCTGAGTGGGATGGCATTGCGTCAACGGGGCATGCGAGGTGACCTGCAGTGTTTTCGTGAGGACACTGCACGTCATCTCAAATGTCTTGTTGACCGCGCAGACCTACTGGGACAGCTCACCAGGGCCGGATTCCTCCATTTGCTGGACCTTGTTCCGACCCCCTCTTCACCTGAACCCCCTATGTGCCAGTTGTCATCCATTCCATCTTCCCACCCATGTATCACCTGGGTACCCTGTGGAGCTGCCTCTGACACTGTGGCCAGGCTGGCAGAGGACACATCCCTGCCACAGTCGGGAGTCAGAGGTCTAGCAGGGGTGACCACATCAACAACTGCACCCCAGCCGGAGGAGGATGTGCAGGCAGCAAGAGCCAGGGCACAGTCAGAGGCACAGCAGCAGCAACAAGGTGGGAGCCATGATGGCTCTTGGCCTTCAACATCGGAGGGGCAGGCATCGGCCAGAGGGCAGGAGGACCCAGGACTGGAAGTGTCTTCCGTGTGGCAGCGGTTAGGCCACGCTATAGATGCGGAGCGGCAGCGGTCAGAAGAGGCATGGCTCACGATGGTCAGGGCGGAGAACTCCATGCGTAGGGCTCTGAGGCGGCTCAAGTGCCTCGAGGCAATTTGCAGGGACCTGGAGGTCCATATGTCATCGTCCCAGCAAACCCTCGGGGCCATGGAAGAAGGAGTTCGATGATGCCCTGGCCTGGGACATCCAAAACTGAGCTGTCGGACTAGCCCGCTGCCCTTGTAAATAGTTTTTAGAGTTAGGTTTCCTTTTCGTTTTCCTTTTATTTGTGGTCAATGGACAATGCCACACAAATTTGTATGTAGTTATATTTTTAGGTAGTTTGTTAGGTAGGTTTCATTTGTTTGGTTGGGATCATGGACCTTTACATCCTTGGACAATGGATTGTATATAGTTTCATCATGTATTCATTTTTTTTTTTTTTGCATTATGGACATGGAGCAATGGATTTATTTTTTCCGGACAATGAATTGTAAATAGTTGGACTATGGATTGATTTCTCTTTTTCTTTATTATGAACATGAAGCAATGGAGATTTTTTTTTACATTTCCTTTGGATTTGCGTTGTTGGAGGGTGACTTTGGCCTCTTTTTCTTTCTAATTTATTTGGATTGGTTATCATTTTCATTCAATCATCTTTTTCACATGCTTTTCATTTCATGTTTCATATTTTGGTATGATTTCATTTCATTTTTGATTTTATGTACAAAATACATTTTCATTTTTTAGTTCCAATAGTGGGATTCGCTCATTGGGTTGATGCATGTGAAAATGTGGGTTTACACAAGCAATGCCAACCAGTGTATGTGTGTGACGGACATGTGTTGATGTACATAGTTGACTTTTGGTTTGTGTCATGAGATCGGCATTTCACTGCTGGGGGGTGGGGGTGCCGGGGGACATGAGTGGGACATGAGTCGGGGCCTGCTGGCAGGTGCCCTGCACTGCTGGGGGGTAGGGGTGCAGGGGGACATGAGTGGGACATGAGTGGGGGCCTGCTGGCAGGTGCCCTGCACTGCTGGCGGATGGGGGTGCAGGGGGACATGAGTGGGACATGAGTGGGGGCCTGCTGGCAGGTGCCCTGCACTGCTGGGGGTAGGGGTGCAGGGGGCCATGAGTGGGACATGAGTGGGGGCCTGCTGGCAGGTGCCCTGCACTGCTGGGGGGTGGGGGTGCAGGGGGACATGAGTGGGGGCCTGCTGGCAGGTGCCCCGCACTGCTGGGGGGTGGAGGTGCAGGGGGACATGAGTGGGGGCCTGCTGGCAGGTGCCCTGCACTGCTGGCGGGTGGGGGTACAGTGGGACATGAGTTAGTGATCAGTAGTGCAAGCTGACATGTGGCTTGGCTGGGGGGCATGCCCATGGTGGTTGGGCTGCCTGCGGGACATGACCAGGGGTTCCAAGTAGTCCCCTGTGGTGTGGGCTGCCTGCAGGGGCTGTGGAGGGTGTAGAGGGAACACCTGGGAGGACCCACACTGCCAATTCACGTGTAGGACTCCCCGCATACCCCCGAAATACACGTACCCTGCTCATATCGCGTGTGAGACTTCACGCGAACCCCAGTAATACACATACCCCACTCGCACAGGCCCTTTCATGTGTGAAACTTCCCGTGAACCCCAGTAATACACGTACCCCACTCTCACAGGGCCAATCGCGTGTGAAACTTCCAGCGAACCCCAGTGATACACGTACCCCACTCGCACATGGCCAATCGCGTGTGAAACTTCCCGCGAACCCCAGTAATACACGTACCCCACTCGCACAGGGCCAATCGCGTGTTAGACTTCCCGCAAACCCCAGTAATACACGTACCCCACTCGCACAGGCCCTTTCGCGTGTGAAACTTCCCGTGATCCCCAGTAATACATGTACCCCACTCGCACAGGGCCGATCGCGTGTGAAACTTCCAGCGAACCCCAGTGATACACGTACCCCACTAGCACAGGGCCAATCACGTGTGAAACTTCCCGCGAACCCCAGTAATACACGTACCCCACTCGCACAGGGCCAATCGCGTGTGAAACTTCTCACAAACCCCAGTAATACACGTACCCTACTCGCACAGGCCCTTTCGCGTGTGAAACTTCCCGCAAACCCCAGTAATACACGTACCCCACCCGCACAGGCCCTTTCGCGTGTGAAACTTCCCGCGCACCCCCGAAATACACGTACCCTGCTAGTATCAGATGTGAGACTTCACGTGAAACCCAGTGATACACGTACCCCACTCGCACAGGGCCATTCGCGTGTGAAACTTCCCACAAACCCCAGTAATACACGTACCCTACTCGCACAGGGCCAATCGCATGTGAGACTTACCGCAATCCCCAGTAATACATGTACACCACTCGCACAGGCCCTTTCGCCTGTGAAACTTCCCGCAAACCCCAGTAATACACGTACCCCACTCGCACAGGCCCTTTCACGTGTGAAACTTCCCGCACACCCCCGAAATACACGTATCCCACTCGCACAGGGCCAATCGCGTGTGAAATTTCCCACGAACCACAGTAATACACGTACCCTACTCGCACAGGCCCTTTCGCGTGTGGCACTTCCCGCGAACCCCAGTAATACACGTACCCCACTTGCACAGGCCCTTTCACGTGTGAAACTTCCCGCACACCCCCGAAATACACGTATCCCACTCGCACAGGGCCAATCGCGTGTGAAACTTCCCACGAACCACAGTAATACACGTACCCTACTCGCACAGGCCCTTTCGCGTGTGGCACTTCCCGCGAACCCCATTAATACACGTACCCCACTCGCACAGGCCCTTTCGCGTGTGAAACTTCCTGCGCACCCCAGAAATACACGTACCCTGCTCATATCACGTGTGAGACTTCACACGAACCCCAGTAATACACGTACCCCACTCGCACAGGCCCTTTCGCATGTGAAACTTCCTGCGAACCCCAGTAATACACGTACCCCACTCGCACAGGCCCTTTTGCATGTGAAACTTCCCGCGAACCCCAGTAATACACGTACCCAACTCGCGCAGGCCCTTTCGCATGTGAAACTTCCCGCGCACCCCCGAAATACACGTGCCCTGCTCATATCACGTGTGAGACTTCACGCGAACCCGAGTAATACATGTACCCCACTCGCACAGGGCCAATCGCGTGTGAAACTTCCCGCGAACCCCAGTGATACATGTACCCCACTCGCACAGGGCCAATTGCGTGTGAAACTTCCCGCGAACCCCAGTAATACACGTACCCCACTCGCATAGGGCCAATCGCGTGTGAGACTTCCCAAGAACCCCAGTAATACACGTACCCCACTCGCACAGGCCCTTTCGCGTGTGAAACTTCCTGCGAACCCCAGTAATACACGTTCCCCGCTGGTACAGGGTTAGCACAGCCCTTTGCGCTGGATTGGGGATTTTGATGGCTTTTCCCTGTACGAGGGGCGTTCGTGGGGGCGTAACTGGCGCTGCTGCAGGGTCGCTGCGCCACTGTGCGCCACGGCTGGTTTTGGTAGCTAAAATCCATGATAACGCAGTGCGCGGAAATGGATTTTAGCGGTCGCGGCTGGAGCAGAGATTCACACGCGCACACTGTGCGCCAGCCATATGCGCCACTTGTGCGCTAAATTCTATAAATTACCCCCTTAGTGTTCAGCTCTAATAATCACAGATGATGATTCTTAGGTGAATGAGACCTTTTTTGCCAGACGACCATAGCGCTGCCGTGAAGAGCCCTTATTACCTGGAAATGTCCTCTTATTAGTTGCTGTCTAATATGTATTAGGTTGCCTTCAACTACTACAAAATATGGCTGACAGTTACTCCCACGGTAAGAATAGCACATATATTACCCTGTAGTTCACAAATAACACCGACTTCCAGTTTCAGCCAGACCCACATTTAAAGTGACCACAATTGCATTTAAAGTCCTTCATGGAATAGTTCTGCATTCTCCTCAACAGGAGATTAAAGTGTACTGCCCTTCCCCCAAATATTTAGCGTCTTCTGGCAGTAACACTATTTGCTCCATTCGTTTTCCAATGGACTTGAGTGTTAGGTCGATCTTACCAAGTGCTTGCATCTAAGTTGTGGAACTCACTTTAAAAGAGCTCTTCATCATTCATATACTGACCCTGTTTAGATGTAAGCTCAAAACATTCCTTTTTTATTTTTATGTTTTTATTGTTTTGGCTGCAAATAGCAACCTTTCAATTTAAAACAATTACAGTAATACAAAAATACAGACAAGTTTTGGTAATTTCACTATGGTCAAATCACAAATTCAAGTAATAAAATCATTTACATACAATATTGTTTAAAATGATAGCAGATAATATACTACAGCATCATTTCATAGAATAGGGCAACCCACAATCTATATCTTATTTCAAATCTAGTTAATTTAAAAACCCAATAGTAGCCAATTGGATAGATGTACGCCTTGCACCAAATATCAGTATCCAGAGCTCCTCATTTTCCATCGATAGATTAAAATAACGTGCAAAATACTTGTATCGAAGTGCATACAATACAGGACAGTAAACGACAATATGTTTCAGAGTCTCTGGACTTTTAGAACAGTTGCAAAATCGACAGATATTCTCACTTGGGCCTAACATCTGGCGTCTGCACAGGATATCTTTATTGATCCACAAATTAGAACGAAATCGTATATAGTCGTTTCTAAATTTATGTGATGTGTATTTGATTAGATAAGACTCAGTGGGCCTCATTACACGGAAGGCGGTGAGCCATGGCGCTATTAGCGCCATGGCTCATGCCGGTAAAATACCGGCACCGCCTTGGCGGAAAGGGGATTTACCGCCCCATTCCAAGGTTGGAGGGGCGGTAAATCCCCCTTCCGCCAATGCCCTTCCCCATTCCCATTTCTGCCCCATAGGGCTCTATGGGAATGGGGAAGGCGCTAATTACGGCACCGCAATTTTGCGGTCCCGTAATTAGCTCCGAGGTCCCTTAGCGGGTTCGTTTTTAAAGCCTGCAAAAAGCAGGCGTTAAAGCACCAACCCGCTAAGGGACCTCGTAGTAAGGCGGTAATGGTTAACGGTCACCGTTACCATTAACGGTGGCCATTAACCATTACCGCCTTCCGTGTAATGAGGCCCAGTGATTCTAAATGTCTTATGAGCAAAATGAGCAGTGGTCCAGTCTTTATAAAGACAACATATTTCCTGAGCATTGATCCAATCTGTATGATAAAGTTTAATCTTGGCACCATTCGGATAATTAATCAGTATTTCAATTGAGATATCGGCATCAGTGAGAGTATCTATCACCATTTTGCGCCATACTTTCGGAAACTGATGATTAGATTGTAATAAATATTGTGCTAAGATACAGGAAATGTCATTATATTGAAACGAGATTAAGCATTTTCTAAACAGCACAATTAGTTTCCAGGCCACCATACTATATAATGACAGCATACCTAATTGAAAACGGACCAGAGCAATGGGTACACAACTTGGCAGATGAAATATAGAGTGCCAAAACCAGCCTTCACGCTGATCCCAAAAGGTATGTGATTTTGGTGCACGGGACTCCGAGCCATAGGTGACAATAGGCGTTACCTTCAGGGAAAAAAACAGCAACAGATAACTACAAGTGAATTTGCCAAATGTATACAAACTAGCCTTTGATTGTGATATCAAGGCTTGCCATTTGGACTTTATATCAGCTAAATACAGAGATTCACTCACAGTGTTACCAATCATAACACCTCGGTATATATAGGAAGGAGTGATAGAAATCCGTTCTTTGCCTAGAGTCCAAACAAAATGCTTCTGATGCTTGAGTTTGTTTGGAATACCATAATCTGGGTCTTAGCCAGATTAATGGTCATGGAATTTTCAGAACCATAAGAATACAAACCTTTGATCAACCATTGTAAACCAGTTTGTGTTTTAGAAAAAAGAATAAGGTCATCAGCATAAAGGACCCAAGGAATCTGATGGGGGCCCAACTTTGGAGCATCCTTTCAAACTGACTCCTTGCTTCATGTGTAAGCGCTTGGATACTGTTTGCTTGCAGGTTCTTTATGAATGCCAACAATAGATAGATAGATAGATAGATAGATAGATAGATAGATAGATAGATAGATAGATAGATAGATAGATAGATAGATAGATAGGTTCGCTCATTCAGATAAAAAAAAACCTACCTACGCAACCATATTAGCACTGTGCCACAGTGTCATTGTGGTACTGGTATCTGTCCACTTGTCTTTGCCTGGCCAAAACAAATTGTATACACCAGTTGCTGTCTTTTCAAATATTGGCCTGGTGGTTTTCAGATTGCACAAGTGTCAGGGTCTGCCTGATTTGCCATAGTACCAAAATGACCACTGTAGCACGTTAGAGAGCTTTGCGACAATACACAATCAAACAAGTAGAAAAAGAAAAAGGTCGTCTTTCGAAGAAATATGTTTTGTGTGATATGCCAGAATCCTTGCACTGACATTCAAAGCTCACCAACAGGCAATGCTATAAGGCCAAGGCTGCTTGGGAAGGGATCCTGAGGGATCATCTGCAAAATTGAATGTATCTGTATTGATCGTCCAAGGGAGAGCCACGTTCAAGGATAGCGTGTTCTTTCCACAAAGTAAATTACTTTGTTGTAATTTACTTCGTATGTATTACTTCAAAATACTTCGAATTTGTATATGTATTTGTAGGGTAGGGAGTACAAGGGGGTGGGGAGGGGTTTTGGGTGGAGTGGTAGTGAAGGGGAGGGGTGGTATCGGGGAACCCCCAAAAAGATTTTGACTTAACATTTTGAAGTAATACCCACAAAGTAAATTATAGCGAAGTCATTTAATTAGCCGAAATTACATGGTACCCTTTCAAGGTGATCTTCGTGAGTAAGTTGTCATTATATGGTGTTCTTTTGATATCAAATAAGATAAAAATGGTTCAACTGGTTATCACCTGGTGGTCTGAATGAACTGATTGAGGTGTGAAATATTAAAGGGTCATAAGCGATTTATTTCTGGCCTGAGTGTGGATTTTGTGTTGATGACTTGTATAACAACGCTTCTGAACACAATAGCATGGCAGTGATTGGGTGGATAGTAGGTGCTGCTGTTTCTCATGTGGCATTAATGGTAGAACGGGAAGAAAAGTGCAGCATCAGTGTGTGCGAGGAAACTGATGAGAATGGAACGGAAGTCGGGCACATCTACAGAGGAGGAATTGAAGTGAGGATTATGAATTTGGACACATTTGACATATGTGTGTGTGAGGAAAAATGAGAACAGCAGCTAAATATACATAAAATTACATTTCAGAGATCTGTATTAGGATGAAAAGATTAATTGAAAATTTTTGAATTTTAGATTGTTGATTTAAAATTGACAGGTCGTACTTTATCAATAGTAATGATTGTATTTTTTTTGTAATCATTCACGTGATACCATTACATTTTGCAAAATCACAAAGAAGAACATTATATATATCCACAAAGGCTACATTTAAACAGAGAAAATTAATAGGGAAGTTGCCAATATAGGAATTAACATTGTAGTGGAAGAGCGATTAGTAAAGAGGATGAAGTGCACATTACCACACTGAGAATAACCATGGTAGGGATGCTGCAAAAATGTGATTTAAGAGAAAGATGGAAGAAATACAGGAAAAAGCAACAACATCTAATATGACATCAAAAGGACAAACACATACAGTTATTAGGTGAAAACAATCAGATGAATTAAATAAAAATGCCCAGTTGTCTAAAAGATTTTGCCTCTATAAATATTCTGTAGGAATCAGAACCTACAAATGAAGGCTTAAAGTTTATTGTATATGATGCCTTGAGTGGATGAAATAGAAATCATAAAGGGCAGTGTAATTGGGCATGCGGCTGGTACATTTAGAACATTACCAACGCCATTTGGAAAATTATGTACTACCATTCAAAATGGACCCCTCTGATATTCTACCTTCAACTGAATAAATCTACATCTACTTATATCAAGCTGTTTAAATCCTTAAGGGAACTAGTACAAGGACACCGCCCCCCAAAAAAGTATAATGGACTTTAAATGTACAGTCCATTAATGCAATAAAAAATTATTTCCGACATTGAACCTGGCGGTTGCATCTTTACTGTATGCACTCAGTATGATGAAGGGTTAAAACATCAAGTCTTGGTCAAAAGTACACCAGAGATGTTGAAATGCATCAGAGCTTCACATTACTATGGCCCTCATTACGACCCTGGCGGAAAGTGACTGACCGGACCGCCACAGCGTAAATAGCGTTTCCGCCATTGCACGATGGAGCAAAGTGCGGCCCATTCCGACCCATCGGGCACAAGCACCACGGCATGGCGGAAGTGCAAAGTCCGCGATGGCGGAAATGACCCCAAAACGGCCCACACCGCCGCCGTACGGCACCCTAGGTGCAATACCGCCACCCATCTTAGCGGACACCGCAGTGAGCGCCAACCGGAAAGTACGGTGACCGTAAATATACGGAAACGGAAGTAAAAACATGGGCCCGGAACGGGAAACATCCCGCCGTACACCTATAAAACCACAAAATCCACACAACCACTAAAAACACTACCCTGAAACACACCCCAACCCGTCATCCACCCTAGCGAAACCAAGAAAAATGGGAAAAGTAGCGAAGAAAGCGTGCGACCGCAAGCGGCAGGTCCACTTCTCCCGTGAGGAACTCACCGTGCTAACAGAGACCCTCCAGGAGAATGCTGCCGTCGTCTTCTCCACGCAAATGACCAGGACGGCACTTGCGAACAAGAAGGCCATATGGGCTCTGGTGGCACAGCGGGTAAGTGCGGTGGGGACCGCACCCCGCAACCCACAGCAATGCAGAAAGCGATGGGACGACCTGCGGATACGCGTCCGTAGCATACTTTCTGCCAACCGCAACATTGCCACAGCCACCGGGGGAGGTCCTGAATCACCCATCAAGTTGACCCCCTGGGAAGAAATCTGTGCCTCCACCATTGGAATGGAGAGCATAGAGGGAGTCGGAGGGATGGAGAAAGGAGTGCAGACATCCGAAGAATCAGGTAGGTGGCCCAAATAAAACAATGCTAAATCCACAATTTCCAATCATGTGAAGTACCATGTGTCCCCATAGTGCAACAGAAACACATGTCCAGGAGAACGTCCACACACATTGGCCTGATAGCGCACTTTAAAACTCACGATAAATACATAAATAATTAAAAACCCCTAAAACACCCACTACACGTGCAGCAGGCACACCCTAACTGCAGGCTGCCAAACAACTGCACCCTCACTCCACACACAAATGAAAGCACCTCCAAGGCCCCGACCCAAATCACCCTCAGGTACCACCCCAATGCATGTGATACAATGCCATTCCAATTCCCACAGACCCATTAATAACCCTCGCCCTCCTTTACTCCACCACAGGGTCCGATCCAAATGACGAGCATCAGGACACCCCTACCAGCACACCTGCAAAGAGGGCCAAGACCAACGGCCAAAGACCCTCCACCTCAGCTGCACGCATCAACACACGGCAGCAGCACAAATCAGGTGGCAGCACACAGGAGGGAACATCAACAGGCACCCCAGCAGCCAGCATGCCCACAACACCACCACCACAGGTCCCCCCAATGGATGCCACAGAAGGCACTGCCTCTGGTGGCAGCAGCACCATAGGTGACACCCCATTGATGGCAGCATGCTCCGACACAGAAGACGGGGATGTCGAAGTCAGATCCATCCATGACCTGTCCCAATCCCCCTGTCTGTCCCATCCCGTACAACATGAGGATACCACGCAGGGGCACCCACAAGACGACGACTGGCCATCCCCCACAAGCCCTGTGGCAAGGCAACATGAGGTCACCAGCCCCTCTGTGACACCACCGCAAATGGCCATGGCCCAGCAGAGGCAACAGTCCCTCGACCAGTTAATCGTGCAACTGCAGCAACTGGCCACGCTCCTCAAGGACCATGCCGATGAATGTGGGGGCACTAAGGCAGACATAGAAACATCAACTGAGACACTGAGGGCAGAAATGGAGAGAAGTACAGAGACACTAAGGGCACAAATGGAGAGTAGCACCGAGAGCCTGAGAGTACAAATGGAGAGTAGCACCGAGAGCCTGAGAGTACAAATGGAGAGAAGCACCGAGAGCCTGAGGGGGGAACTGCATGCGACGTCCAAAGACGTATGTGCCGAACTTGCCGCAGTGCGCCGTGTGCTCACTGAGCTCTCACAAACCCTTAGGGACATGCATGGACGTGAGCAGGCAGAGACATCATCCGTTGCAAGTTCCGTCCAGGGCAGCCCCCAACGTAGATCTGGGAGGAACCTGCGCTCCACAGGCAGGGGTGCCCCTGATACCCGCAGAGGGGGCTTGCAATAGCGACTGCCCACTGACAATGAGCATCTTTGGACACTGGTGTTCGGGGGGGAGGTAGGAGGGTGGAGGGGGTGTTTTGGGCTCACTTGGGTGGCGGGTCGATAGGGTGTTCAACATGATATCACATATGCCATAAACAATGCACGATCAACCAATGAGATGTGTGGACAATGATCTTTGTGTACTAGGCCATTATAGGTGTACAGTCCATATTGTGCATGTACCAGACACACACAGTGCCACGAGTACCGTGTCCATGTATCAGCCACCAGGCGTGAGTGCTAGAAGCATGCATCAATGAGATGCTGACGAATGTCACGGCCCTCCGGTGCCTCGCAGACTCCTTGAGGTGCTGCCACATCCCCACCCTCATCATGACCATCTTCAGGTGCTTGCAGTTCTGCGTCAGGGGGCATGGGCACATTTCTACGTACGCACATGTTGTGGAGCATGACACATGCCATGACCATCTTTGCAACCTTCTCATGGCGGTACAGGAGTGCCCCGCCAGACCTGCTGAGGCAGCGGAAATGAGTCTTCAGTAGGCCGAATGCCTGTTCAATGACTACACGGGTACGTGAGTGGGCATGGTTGTAGTCCTCCTCATGCTGGTCCCGTGGGTTCCGGACTGGTGTGAGGAGCCATCTCTTCAGTGGATATCCAGCATCACCTGTATGTGGACGATAAACGTATGATGTGGAATGCCATTGCTACGTACGCACACCCTCCCCCCCCTTCCTGCCAGGTCATTGCCGAATCACATACCCCACATCATCATGCATGAAATGAGACTCACCGAGTAGCCAGGATCTGTTCCCTGCGTGTCGCTCCATGTAGCGTGGTATTGTAGAGTTCCTCAAGACCATAGAATCATGGGTTGATCCAGGGAATCGGGCACAACAATGTGTAATGATCCTGTTGGAGTCACACACCATTTGTACATTCAGGGAATGAAATTGTTTTCGGTTGCGGTACTGGGCCTCCATGGCATGTGGGACGACCAATTCCACATGGGTGCAGTCGATGGCACCAATGCAACCCGGGATGCCGGCAAGTGCATGGAATCCCACTTTTGTGTTGGTAATTTCCTGCTCCGAGCGTGGTAGAGAGATGTAGTCGTCTGCGTGCTGCAGGAGGGCATCGAGCACTTGCAATAGTGTCCGTGAGAACAGTGGCTGAGAAATGCCTGTCCGACTGTGTGCTGGTAGGTGCCTGTGGCCAGGAAGTGGAGTACAGACACCACCTTCAGTAGGGGTGGGATGGCAGTTGGGCTATCTATCATGCTGACAAGGTCAGCCTGTGTCATGTCCACAATGGCGGCTATGGTGTCCCGGTCCAAACGGTAGAGGGTGTGGATCTGCTCATCAGTGAGGTTGAACGGATGTGCTCGGAGGCGTGGGATTGCGGGCTGCCTGCGTGGTGGTAGTGGCTGTGCTGGCGGCCCTTGCTGGCCCTGCCTTGCCCTCCTCCTCCTCCTGCGTCTCCTCCGTGCGGCCGGTTGTAGTTGGTGTTCGTCTTCTTCTTGGAGTTGGAGTACTTGCAGTGCTATCAGGTCCCCCAGGGCCAACATCGCGAGTCCTGCCGGTAGCATTTCGGAGTGGGTGTGGTTGTGGGAGGAGACTGGGTGTGCAATTTATGTGTTTTCAGGCTGTATGGCCTCCACCTGTGGTGATTCATTCCACCTGTGCAAGCTGCTCTCCCCTTTGGCCGAGCACGTCCCGCACACAACGCTGCAATTCGAGTAATGGCATCTTGCTATTGCAATCATGTATTTGTACCCGATGGCCGTGTAACATTGGTTGATATGTACATTCGGCTATGGTCCCATTGTTTCACATACAATCTTTGCCGTCGCGAACAGACTTGTGAAGGGTCAGTGGAACGTAGTACTCGAGTAACGGTGGGCCCTCATGCACCATTTGTGGGTGAAGGCAGTTGCCATTTTCACACACAGCCGCACTAGATGGATTAATTTGTGATTTCAAACGGCCACAGATGCCTTTTCGACGTGATGTTGCAAATGAGGAATTCGAAGGGCGGCGCTTTCGGTTTTCAGCTAGCGGCGAGGAGATGCCCACAGGTCTGACTGCAAATATAACGTTCTATTGTTCAATGTCCTTGAGACAGGGGCCATGGCGAGGATGCAATGATTGATATGAATAGTTTGGGATGCGCAATAGCGATGTGGGCGATGAGGCCGGACGTTCCCAAATACATGTTACTTCACAACACTGGAATTACTGGCTGGGGCATTGTGGATTTTGCAGGCTGCATAACGCACAGACTCAATGGATATTTCTAATGTTATGTGAGTAAATATTCAGGCGTTTTTATACCGGGATGAGGGAATGATGAATGGATGCATGGGCAGATGATTTGATACAGAGTTTGCCATGTACAGGGCTTCTTGGAATCTGTCCGCCTCCCCTGCGCTATGTGATGCAGGGCTGCCATAGTGGGACCATCGTCTATCTGGCCTTGTTGAGCCCTCCCTGTCTCGACGCGCCTTCAGACACTTGTGTCCATGCACGTTAACATTCCCATCTGATGGATTCTGTTTTCACAGACGCATGCACAGGTACACTCGTTTGTGATGGTGTTTACACCTCGATATAGATGGTTATGAGTCGCAAGTGGTTTTGGGGTGGTGATGATCCTTTGGAGTGGGCTAGCATGCATATGGCTGTGGATTTAGTGTGATCATTGAAGTGAGTTGTTCGAATGTAGTTCTGATGGCCATTCTGTTCTTTTTCTTTTCTTTTGGTTGACAGGTATCTCCTCCCCTTTTGCCACTGCCATCTGTATGCCACTCCTGCAGATGGCTTTTACTCCCGACACCTGCTGCTTCGTGTTAATCAGTGGAGCAGCATTACGATCTTATGGGACGATCGCCAATGGGCCACATGCCCTTACGCAGTACTAGTGGCTCGGAGCAACATTTCGGCCTTTCAGCTGGACTAGTGCCTCCCCATTGGGACGGCCCTGCGGTTCTGTGCGCTTCCATGTTGCCTTTTCGTACGTGAATGTGGCTCTGTGTACCATGATGGAACAGGGCGTCACACAAGTAGTAGCTGGTCATTTCTTGCGGATGCAGCCCACAATGGTGAAATGTGTTTTGGAGTTCATGGCCTAATGGCTGTATGGGCTTGGTGATTTTGTTGTGCATTAAATTTCTATTCTGATATGGGCCGTGTAGCGTTCTTCTTTGCAAGTGATGTGGCATATTCCTATTTGGGGAGCGATGTATTGTGAGGAGATCTGCATTGGGTTCCAGCTTCGGAGTTTAGTTGCGTGGTACTGTGCTGGGCGCGTTTGCCTACGAAGCCCAGTGAGGTCAGGGATGGGGGCTGCCAATATGACTGTTTGAATGTTGTCATGCTCAAGGGCGGGGGATTGGGTTTTGTGTAACAGATGCCGGTCAGCCAGGTGGACTGGTGGAATGATGTGATTTTCGGAATATTGCTGGTCACAGGTGCCTGTGTTTGCGTGCGTTTCTTGGTGGGGGACTGTGGTCATGTCCATTGGAATGGCTTCTGTATTCGTGCCATCTGTGCCCTGCAGCTCCCATTGGCCCCTCTTGTGATTCTTTTGTTCGTTGGCATGCATGGGTGACTTGTACATTTCACTGGTTGCATTGTGACTTCATTGCACCTACGGGGAGTTGTACTTTGTGGGCAGGGAGCGGTGTACAGGCACTCAGTGGGGCCGTTTACGGTTGATTCGCGATGCCGTACTTCTCACCATGGCGGAATGGTACTTTCCGCCGTGCTTGATGGCGTTAGGTACATGTCCGCTAGGGTCGGAATTCGCGTACCGTTGCGCCATGGTGGTATTTACGGTTTGGCATGGCGCGCGCGCGCGTACTTGGTGCAGTTAGCGTTGGCGTTCACTACGGTGTCGCTAATGGCATCGTACTTTGCAGTGACGGGTCATAGTCGCACCGAGCGCTATTCGATGGCGGTATTGCATTTCCGCCATCGTTTTTCAATTTCCGCCAGGGTCGTAATGAGGCCCCATGTGTAGTTGCAATTGCATCAACCAGTGATGTCTGTTCACATTACAAGGAATTCAATTAGAATACATACTACGAGAACCATGAAAGAATACACTACTGGACTACTTTGAAGAGGTGTTGGTAGGGAGACTAGGGAGATTTGGGCAATGTCGACAACCAAGATTGCCCTTAAAATATGAGTACTGCTACGATTCATGCTTTCAAAACTGACGAAATCAGCAGTATGGTGAATGGGCGCCATCATTAATTCAGCTATTGCATTGGTCCAGGACACCCGACCATATGGTGATTCTTATGCACTCTGAAACATGAACAATTGCTTCAAAGTTTTTGAGCAGGTAGGCACTTGTAGGAAAAACAACAGGAAACACAGGGAAAAAGTACAAGGAACAATATGAACAAATAATTGAAAGGTAAATAAATATGGAGAAATGCGGGGAGTCGAACTAGATTACCTTAACACTATTCTATACAACCTAACAATATAGGAGAACATACCGTTCTGTAGCTGCAGCATGTAGGAAAGGAATCTAGAGAACCCGAGTTTTATTTATAGAATCCATAAACCAAAAGTGTGCAAGTAATGTGTAGGCATTAGGTCCATGGACGTACATGAACCTTGGATAGAGCGGAATCGCTGGCATTAAATAGTGTGGCAAGTGATGCAAGCACAGCAATGTTTAGGAAGGCGGGGCAGAGCAAGAAATGTTTGTTTGGCAAACACACCAGTGCCTGCAAGGTTCTGCAGGCATGATGTAAGCCCCTGTCAAAGGTGCAAATACATCCAGCGGTCACTAATATGCATTTAGATCTGGTATCATGTACTGGAAAGATCCTCTATAAGAGGTGATCTATGTCATTGGGAAGGTCCCGTGGAATTGTATTGGGCTCAGAAGGTACAGTAATGCCCCCAATGTATAACTAATGTACTATTAAGAACCTCATTGTTAATGTGCCTACTAAATCCATCATACTGACCTTCTGCATAAGCCTAATTGTATAAATCAATATAGAATCCCAGAGGTGTCTGTGCTTGGGGTGGGGGTTATTTTCAGCACAGGCATATGTTGGCAGTCTTGCCACTCAGTTCTGCAAAGCTTTATGGCAATAAACCTTGCCTCCACCTTTGATCTTTGATGTCAGACTCTTATTTGATTATTTGGTGATGAATTGCAGGGTTCCACATTTGGAGCGTCACGGTCTGGATGCGCCATGCTCAACTGAAACGGTAAGAGAAGTAACTGACTGCTCCCCTTTGAATCCCTGTGCACACCTGGATAGGAAAGATACCTTATTGAAAACCTTTAAAGGGGTTTCAGAGGAGAGCAGCCTGTAAAGGTTATCATTTTGTCATGCACTTGACTGAATCCCAGGTCTACAAACTACCTTCTTCCCAATACACCGACCAGTGAGATAAACAGAACTATGCTGGCCCAGTGATTGAACAAAAGGGCGGAGGAGTGCCGTCGCGAAACTCCAGCCTACAAGAAACACAACAACCTATTAAGTGGAGGTTCTCCCATAATGCCCCCAGCACTAAGCACTTCCTTTTACCTGATATACAGGCAGAAACGTGAATGGAAGAAAACGGCAAGAAATTACCAAAAATAAAATAAAAAAGGAAGGGAACATGCACTGTAGAAAAACAGTAGCAAAAGAAGTTAACAGCAATAGAGCTAACATGAAGGCACAATGGCACGGCTAATGGGAAGGCAACTGTGCGGTAGCTTTCTCGCAGTCCAGGGGAGAGAGTGCAGAACCAAACCAGGAGAAAAACCAGTCTAAGAGAAAAAAGAACAAGGAACCAAAATCCAAAATCTAAATGCCAAAATCCAAAAGTGCACCAATCCAAAAAGCAATCTGTGAGCAATCGAGGTACAAAAGCCGAGGTCTGGAAAACGAGGTCATGACACAACAGTCAAAACGCAATCCAATAGAGAGTCAAGAGCAGAATGGATAAACAACAAGTAATCAAACAGATGCCAACCAACAGCAAAAAAAAACAGGATTGTGTGCCCCTACACATTTCTCCTTAGGCCACTTGAAAACCCACATTATTTCATTGCAAGGCAGCAGAGGTAGATGAAAATAATTAATAAGATAAAGGTATGAGAAAAGGGTGATTGTACACATTTTCAAAATGCAACAGGTAAGAGATATCAGAAGGGAGGTTGATGGATGGTTGGTGCATTGAGGGCAGAGTCAGAGAGGGAAAGGAGCAGAGCGCGGGAGCCCCAAAACCTCTGAAATAAGTATACCCTAGTCTCAAGCATGACGGGCTAAGAGAGGAAAGAATAGTCAACAGGGAAAGCAAAATGTTAACAGGTTTACAAAAGCATAATTAAACAATAAAAAGAGATAATGGGGAGAAATCAATCTAATTAATCTAATGAACTGGAACCACAACTCTAGGGCCTGGCAGCGCACCTTATGTGGATAAACTAAGGACTGAAGCCACATTTGGAAAAATTGAGCCACATTAGAAATGACCTCAACTTGAGAAGTCTCCTAGAGGTTAAAGTATCTTGCACAAAGCCACACAGGTGGCAAATAATCTTAATTGGTTCACAGAGAAGTAAAAAAGAATAAGGATGTGGCAGTTAAGAAACCCAGAAGATTAAAACATTAAACTGTGAAACAAACTAGATAAAATACAAAAACTGAAAAGACACAAGTGGGCCATAGTCTGTTTACTCTCATATCCAAACTATACCCTCAGTGGACTGAGGCAAATAGGGGGGATGAAAGAGAGAAAGGAGAGGTAGGAAAAGTATTGTGGAGATTTGGTTAAGTGCAAAGTCAAATCGTGGTCATGTAAAAGTGCCAGCAGTGCAGCCAGCACCAGTGATGCAAGATCAACTCCTGCAAATGCATCCCCAATGCTCAACAAGCAAAAGCATAAAACCCGAGCTCAAACCCCGGTCAGGAGAACAGAAAGCGCATCCACTATACATCCCTCCCAGGCTTGTGTATGTGCAATTTACAGCAATCTCTGCAGTCACTAGCCCTAACAAGACAGTTTTCAAGAGTGTGTGCTGATGGAACTGGTAGCCTGGAAATGGTGCATACCCAAGGGACAACCAGTGATTTGAGGAGATGGAGCTGAGAGTTTCTGAATTTCAGGGAAGAACCTGAGAAAGGTATTCAAGAACTGCATATTGGGATACTATGTTATAATCCTTCAGATTGGGTTCAAATGTCATATTGTAAGCAAAAGAAAGATGAATCACCAGCAGTGTTTCTTCAGTGATTAAAGGTTGTCTGTACACATCATTCAGGAAGAGAGAAGCTGGCAGAAACAGGACTGGAAGCTAGAGCAGGTACATTTGCTCAGGGACTATTTGCCTAAAGTACATCATAATTGAAGGCTGTTTACATTGGCTGGCAAACAAAGCACTTCTCAGAGCTCGGTTCTATTTAGAATGATTGTGGTTCATGACAGGAACCGAGACATGGGTTGGGTGAATGCAGGTTGATGGCACTACAGGAGCAAAGGTTACAGCAAAAACATCAGTTACAGTGGTGGGGCTGGGCAATGTTTATAAGTACAGGATGTTGTGAAACTATATTGCAATCCTTCAAAGGCTGATGTGAATATGTTCATGAATGTGATTAGCCTCGCCGAAGTGCATCTGCTGGACCACAGAAGATGTGAACTTTAGTGCTGAATTATTTCAGATCAGAGCTGCTTTGGTGCAAACGATTGCAACCGTATGTCCTTTTAAGAAAGATTGGGTTCAAGTTTCATATTGTAAGCAAAAGAAAAATGAATCATCAGCAGTGTTT
This sequence comes from Ambystoma mexicanum, assembly GCF_040938575.1. Classification (NCBI taxonomy): domain Eukaryota; kingdom Metazoa; phylum Chordata; class Amphibia; order Caudata; family Ambystomatidae; genus Ambystoma; species Ambystoma mexicanum. The sequence goes on from NC_090937.1 coordinate 1,335,782,117, forward strand.
CTTCAGTGATTAAAAGAAATAAATCAGCTGGCAAAAACAGGACCGAAAGCTATAGCAGGTGCATTTGTTCAGGGACGGTTTGCATAACGTACAGCAGCAATTGAAAGCTGTTTACAATGGGTGGCAAACAAAGCACTTCTCAGAGCTTCTCGCTATTTACAATGTTTGTGGCTCATGACAGGAACAGAGAAAGGAGACTGTGAATGCCAGTTGATGGAGGTGGTGTGCCTGGCTTGCAAAGGAATATGCCTGGGTTGTTGCCCAGTAGCATTGTTTGTTCCTATTGTGAGCATTGGAAAGTGTGAGTGCCCAAACTCGGCCTCTTCTCCAAGCTGAAGAGGTAGTCTAATGGTAAACACAACCCGTCTTCTGACAAAGAATAACTAACGTCTTAGTAATTAGGTCAACGTGTGTGATTGACAAGGGGAGATGGACATTAATACCACACAGTGAATTGGATAGACCAAGATGGTCCATTTATAAATCATAGAAATACCAGAATGAGTTCGCCATGTTTGATAAATATGAAGGTCAATTGGTCGATGAAAACAGCAAAACCTTAGGGCTTATTGAAAAAAAAATACATTGCCCAGAGGCAAACACTTATGTTTGCACTTCCAGGAATATAGGTCCCCTTTGGGCCATTTTCATCATTGGCAGTGCAGACTGCAAAGGAGAGTTGTAAAATGGTGGTGGGGGAGACCTTACACTTCCCTTTTACACGTGCCACCTATGCATGGTATGCAGCATTTACAAAAGATCCATACGTGTCTGTCTGCTTTGTGCTGGTGAAACTTGGAAAATTAGCCAATTCGCAAATGTTCTGCTATCCTCAGAAACAGTGCGATCTGTTGGTATTTCTAATAACCCAGTAACTATCTAGCAAGTGTGCCTTTGACAATATCCGCTGGCCCGATATCTGAAAAGTATGCCTTTTGGTTGGGTCCCTTGCCTTCACTAAACCCATTGGGGCATGACATATTATGAACACATACAGTGCACCATTGTTCTACGCCAGGTGGATTATTCATTGACCTCATCATAAGTATGAAAACGAAGCATGTAGCAGATGAAGGGATGTGTAAGTGAGAAGATTGAGACATGGCTGGAGGATGTGGATGCAGAGAAGACAAATGCAACAGACAAGCACATCAGTCTTCAGGATGTGGAGTGAAAAACATAAAATATTCCATATAATGTGATGGTGCTGGAGGTGCGGGGAGAAAGAGCAGCCCTGGCACAGAAGATGCACGGATATAGACTAGACTACATAAGTGCCCAATGTTAATAAACACTCTCGTCCCCTGTACACTACCCAAAATTAGAAAACCAACAACATATTTAAAACTATGTCCTGAGAACAATCATTTTTACAGTTCAAATTATGAAGAAGATCTTTGTCAAGAAGAGTAGAGGTTGTGGAAGCGCTAGCAATAGTAGGGAATGTTGGAGGCTTTATGTGTAAGATGTGATGCAGCAGTATTCTCAAGACATGCAACATATTCCCCATTAATAGAAAAGTTCACATAAGGACCATATGGGTTAGAAAATAATTAAAATAATGATGATGCTGCAGTCCCTCTGACTGCCCTAAGGAAACAATAGAGGTGGTACTGGTTGTGAAATGGAAGAGAACTGATGCTGAGGCAAACAAGGCATGTGGTGAAACTGTCGCTGGCATCTTTATTGATTGATCAGCATTGAGTGATCCAGTGTACAAACAGTTTTCAGTATTTGCAATAGGGGCTACCACAAAGTTGCGGTATCTGAAAAGATTTAACCCTGTTATGATATGATAGGTTATTTATAGCGCACTTAATACCCAGAGGTTTGTAAGCATAGACCCAGGGATCAAACCCATGTTGCTCCATGTCGTCTTGCTTCCAACGCGAGCACGTTGCCCCTGAGCTATCTTCCCGAGTTGTTGTTCTGAAAAGGGGGATTGCTTAACTGGTTATGCAGTAGGCATCTCCTGTTTGCATTGTTTTTACCCAGTGGTGAATAATGTTGCATTTGCATGGCCAATAGTTTGTCCTGAGCATCATCGTTTAGCAACTGATATTTGTCTAAGAAATGTTGCATTGCCTGCAAAACCTTCAAACACCTGCAATATTGGGGAAAACCACATTGCTAACAGAGAAGATAATCTGCAGGATAGTCTCCTTTGATCTGTTTATATGCATGTTTTTTTTTACTACAATCTATAGTATTCAGGCAAATAGTTGCAATCATTATCAACAGTTCCTTGTAGTTTGGTTTGAGCCCCTCTGTATTTGCATGTGATCAGGACAATTCATTGCCTTTGAAAGTCTTTTGGAAATGTCTTCTGGCTTGACAGGGTTCAGTATTTGTGTCAAATTGGCCAGGGCAAAGTTAATACAGCTGATTATGATTCTCACATGGCCATGGAATAATTCCTCATTCTCTCTATTTTTGGGAAACAGCCATGCTTTATGATAGGACTTGGGGTGTGACTGTAGCCACTTGCCGCCAGCAATATACGAATGGAGCAATAATCTGTGTTGAAAGTTCAGTTGTCGAGATATCTGTGTTACTGGTGATGTTGAAAGTGAAGCAAAGTCTATCACACTTTGTAAGGTGCATGCTAGTGGCAATGGAGGCACATCACAGGAGCGGTGAATGGGGGGCAGGGGAGGACAATATATTGGTTGTTCATCATGATGAAAGGGCGTAAATGTTTGGGGTAACATTGGCTGGAACATGTGGTGTATTGAGGTGCAGCGAAAAGGGTAGGAATGGGCTAAAGAATCAGAAAACATGTTACTAGGGGAAGGAGCACGCGGAGGAGGTGGAAGAGGAGAACGAGGATGCGAGGCAATAGGGGCAAAGTTGGCTATGATGTGTTCAGGGAATCTTTGTGTCAACGAAAGATATGTGCGGTGCAGAGGAATCTGAGGCGAGGCATGTCATTTTTCTTTTGCAGCTTTAGTTCTCGAGGTTGCTCTTACATGTACAGATTTGTTTAAATTAACTGAACCTATGAAAAGGATGCAAGGTTCTGGGTTGTAATGTGTGTAATAGTGCCATGTATTACACGGCCACGCTAGTGGCCGTGTAGTTATGGTTATGTTGCTAAACCCATAGGAAGAGCACTTTTTTGGTGGCTTACAACTTTGCTCCCCCTGAACGAATCCACACCAAACTTAGCAAAAAGAGTATATGGCCCACTTGCATAGTTTGGTGAGGTTTGGTCCAGGGGGGGCAAAGTTATAGGGGGGGGTCCGAAAATGTATTTTTTCCCCCAGACTGAATGGGGGAAAAAAACTTTGCTCACGCCTACAGCCCCAACCGCTGGATGGATTTTCACCAGATTTGTGGCAGGAGCAGCGGCTTTGTCCCGAAAGCATGCTTTTGTAAATTTGTGAAAATCCGTCCAGCAGTTTTTTAAAAAATTACCAAAAAGTAGGTCACAAAAAATTAGTGATATCTATGTCCGCTCCGCGGATCCACTTCCCTGTTCGCTCTGCAGACAAGACACTGATTGGTTAATCGGCTTGCGTCATGTCCGTTGACATGCAATGTGTTCGCTGATTGGATGGTGAAGAGCGTGAACTGCGTCAGATTTTTTGAAACGCCCACCATCTTGGATTCACGGACAGCAGCCGGTGTCCGCGGACATCACGGTAAAAACATATTAAAAAACACAACATTGCACTTGTCAAACTTATCAAATAATCTCTGGGGAGTTGAGGGGTGATGAGGATGGGATGGGATATGGCTGCAAGAAGCAAAAAAACAGGTGTTTTTTGACACAGAAGTCATCGAACAGTTCGAATGTTCGCAAACAGTCCTGCAAAGTTTGCGGACACCTCAGCATTACAGGGTTGGTGAAATGCAGTTCTTGGATGGCTTATAAGTTTGGCACCACTTAATGGAACTGCATGAAAGTTTGCATGTATATTTCTGACCTGAAATTTGGTGGGATTCTGTCATGAGGGGGCAAAATAAGAGGGGGGTCCCAAAATAATGTAAAGGCTTATAATGAGGTGCCATTTGACAAATCTACACAAAGGTTTGCAAAAAGATTATAAATCTAGATATAGATGTCTTAGTAAAGTCTGTATGGATTTTGTCAAGTGGGGGCTAGGTTATATGACGATTGTATGTGCATACATTTAACACTTTTGAAAAAATAAAACATGGGTGGATTTCCAGCAAACTTGATTAAGGAGCATTGACAAGGACCTACAACACGGTTTTGCAAATGTGCCAGTGTTTTATTATTTGACAAGTGTCATAATGTAGCTACAAAAAATAGCGGTATACCTTTAGTGACTGAGGGGTAAGCCTGTGGCCATGGGCAGTGGCGGGATTGTCCGGGTCATGGAATAAGATCATGATCCGGACAATCTAGCTACTGGCCATGACCACAAGGGACAACACATAGGATTATAGTGGCCCTGTCCACCTGGGACTGGCTTTGTGGTAAAGTTATTTGAATGTAGGATAGATCTGAAAGGGAAGAAAAATATGCTTGTGGTAATATGGTCATAAGGTTCTCTTTTTGCCTTCTGCAGGCTGCCATGGAAAGCGAAGAGGGGCTCTGTAGGGAACCCTCTCCTTCCCTTTCCATGGTGGCCATCTTGGAAAAGGAGATTTTTCTTCCTACACCGGGACACCTACGGCATCCCGGTGTAGGAAGAAAAATCCTCTTTTTAGCACCCCGGGTTCCCGCTTTGAGAACCTAGGGTGCTAATGGCCTTGATCCCACATTTCAGGGGCTGGAATGGGGGGATAATGGCCCAGAGACCTCGTTATCCACCCTCGCTTCGCTTGGGCTGATAACTTGGGCTGCTGGGCCAGTATCCACCGTTCCAGTCCCTGGTACTGAGGATGAACGCCACAATATTCCCATTAGTATAACACAAAATGAAAATGGAAATGTTGGAAAATCTTATTGAGTCTATGTACTTTACTGAGAAATATAAAGTAGATAGTCTATACATGTTTTTTTTTGTTCTAATTTTAACTGTGACAGCTGGTTCCTAATGGAATATTTCTTATGTTGTATTTGGATGTGTTTTTTTTTGCAGTAGAGCTGAGAACGAAAGGTGGGGAGGGAAATGAGGGAAGTGAAACCAAACACTAATATGGAGAGGTAGGTGGACAAGAGAAAATGTTGCGCATGTGTTATTTCTAAGGTAGGGTTGAGTGTTTCTCATGCTCCTTGATTACAGCAGTGGTGGTGGCTCTTGGGGAGGAGGGATGGCATTAGCTGATGCCATTTTAAGATAAATAGCAATTTTGATAAAAGTATTTTCTGTGTACTAGATTGTTAATGGATAAAAAGTAGGAATAGGTGTTGTAGCTGTGCAAGGGAAATTTTGAAGTTGAAAGTACCTAGATCAGTAGAAAATGCAGTTCTGAACTGACTGCAAAGCAGAGATCTTATCGTGAAGTGCAGAACGGTTCTCGGACACGTCATCATGCCGCACATCAGCGTATGGTCATGTGGCACTGTCCGGAAGGTCCGCTATGCAGTCAGATGTTCGTAGACGTCTATGGATGCAAAACTAGTTGAAATAGTTGCAAAAAGTGTATGGAAGTGTTAAAAATCATTCCAGAAGGTGGGAAATGGCATAGTTTTAAGGTGACACTTTGTAAATTGGACACAAACATTGCTATATTGGGTAAGTATGATATTAGTAAGTTGTAGGAAAATAGCATGAACTTGTAAAAACCTATGAAATTCACTGAAAAACGTTGTTAAAGGGGCGTTATGGTTAAGTTGGACTAATAACCTATGAAATTCAATGAAATAACTTTGTTAAAGGGACGTAAACTTTGTTAAAGGGACGTTATGGTTTCAAGTAAAATCAAAAAACCCTAGAAATTCGCCAGTTATGGTAAGCGAAACAACCATAGCTCGCACCACCACCGTGCACTGCTAAGACTAACACCCAGGACATCAAAGATGATATCACAAATGTCATTGATGACATTTGTACCAGCATGCCAGTTGACACCCTGCATCAGTAAAGGGACGAATCCCTACACTGGTGGACCATACCACCAATCACATTGGCCATGGTCACATGGGTGAAGGTTTCGAGGGACATGTGCAAGGCACCATTGAATCATTGAAAGCATGATGGTCAACCCACCCCTATCATGTAGGACATCACCCAAATGCATCATACAGTGCTCAACATGCATGTGGTACCATTTCCTGCCACACACCCCTCACATGTGAGTACAACATGGACCATCACACTTCATATGGGTGAGTGTAGTATCTCATGTCAAGGTCCCTTAGTAGTATGCGTCACCCATGCCCCCCACCATGGCTTGCCGAGTAGTACACAGGGCTGATATCTGCGCAGATGTGATGGCAATAGCTGACATTGGAAATGTATTGCATTTGGACATGAACAATGTACAAGCAGTGCACACATGAAATGGCATGAATATTCACAAGCACAATTAATTTGCTCCCATGCAGGTGACGCTGGCTATCCCCTGAAGCCGTTGCTTCTCACGCCTGTCAAGCATTCACTGAACCGGAACAAAGAGGACTACAATCGTGCACATACATGCGCTCGTGTGGTGATAGAGCAGACCTTTGGCCTGTTAAAGGCACGGTTTTGCTGCCTCAGCAGGTCGGGTGGGGCACTCATTTATGGGCCCGAGAAGGTTGGCAAGATTGTATTGGCATGCGCTATGCTGCACAACATGTGCATCCTGCTCAACATACCTCTGCCACCTGACATATACCAGACACTACCGGGTGAAGATGATGATTATGAAGAAGATGCTGCATATCGGCCATGTCGCGATGCACGTGAGGGACGTATTGTATGCCAAACATTGATAGTGCAATATTTCTGATGCACTGGGACACAGAAGGTGGCGTTAATGTGTGACACTAAGCACTGGGATTGGGGGACTCTGGGCACTGGTCAATGTTGAACAATAAATTGACAAACACTCAAGAAGCAGCGTCCAGTCATGTAACTTTTTTTCACACAACAGATGTATTCATGTAATGGTACTGTGTACATGATTTAACCCTCCACCCGCATTACGCTACAGACTACACATCCCCACCCCCCAACACCCCCACACACCCATGCCCCCAACACCCCACACACCCATGCCCCCCACCCCACAACACCCTCACACACCCATGCCTCCTCAGCCCAATTGAGTTCAACAGGACTGCCAGATTGCATGTCACAGTATCCCTGGCTATTGTTTGCCTGTTTTGGATGGAGGGGTATGTGGTTCCCGCCGGCGCAGACTATACAGGGACCTGTGCACAGGGCTCATCTGCTTCGAGCTGACAGGTGTAGTGCTCATCGACAGTGGTTGTGACTGGACCGGGGCAGGACTTTGTTGCACCATGTTGCCAGCCATACGATCGACAGTCTGTGTTAAGGCAAGATGCCCACATGTACCCGCCTCGCCACACGGTTAACTAAACATATTATTGCCTGTGTTTTCTCCCTGTTAGCCCTGCGTGTGGCCTCCCCTTCGGCCAAGTGCCTTTGACCATGTCATACATAGCTTGCTGTGTGGCCTCCATTCGGCTCTGCTGTCCCTCGATGTCCAGTATGGCTGTGCTCCCAGATGGTTGTACGGGAGGTTCTACGGGAGGTCATGAAATGCTCATCACAGGACTGAAGACATGTTCAGCCATCTCGTCCTCAGTGCTGTGGGCACCAGCCATATGTTCAGGGGAGCACTGTGGTATATCATGCATGCTTGAGCTGTGTTGACCATCCCCCAACAAGGTAGGCCTTGCAGTGTGTCCATCTTCAGACCCATCATCCTCCTCAGCGCTATTTTGTGCTGAGGTTGACATGGAGCTTGTGGCCGTTGAATGTGTACCCTCAACATCACTGGCCACTACTGATGTAGGGTCATCGTCAGCAGGAGGTGCCTGCTGGGGGGAAGGGGGTTTCCTCATTGGTGCAACCTTTCTGGCCACTGCATCTTGTAGCAAGTGAGTCTTGATGGCACAGATGTCTCCGGCATGGTGCTCCTGGGTGCCAGTTGCTGGTGCCTGCTCCTCCTGGTCTTGGGGTGTGCAACCTGTTGGGCACTCGTGTGTGATTTTTATGTCCCTGTCTTGTGCGTTGCAGCCCTAGAGGTTGATGGCCTTGTGGCGTCATCCTCACCACGACCAATGCGTGCAGGTGTCTTCCCATATGACGTGGCATGTTTGGCGTCACTGTCTGGATCCGTACCAGTGTGGGATGGAGAGACAGGGCATCAGTCATGGGAGAACTTACATCCTGCATGCATCGATGTATGTACAATTTGGGTCATGTGCATCGTTGTGTGCATGTATGAGGGGCACACATGGTGCCTGCAGGATTGGGGGGGTTGGATTGGCATACTACTGGGACTGCCATGATGTCCATGGTGTCTGTTAGGTAGCCTACAGGGGTGTCCTGGCATCTGTGCTGTGGCCATGGCTCAGGGTCTGTGTGCCATGTGCTGTTCGGTTGTGTATCAAGTGTGTATTTGGTTGTGGTGCGGCGTGCAGCATGCAATTTCATGGGACGGTGGTGATGCCAGCATTTCAACAGGTGTAACGCTCACCTGGTTCCCACGGAGGCCTGGCGTTGAAGGCGCAGAACTCTGAAGATGGACAGGAAGGGCCCCTCTATTCTGGCTTCCCTGGCTCATTGGATACCCTCCTGTGCGTGAAAAGGGAGTATTACCAACTGTGGAACAATGCTCAAGCCTCCCACTCCCTACCAACCCTCCACGATACCTCCTCCACGATTCCCCGTGAAGCCTCACCTTAGGGTTTGGAAGGATGAGCTCTCCATCCTGCTTCTGATGCAGGGGCGCGTTGAAACCCAGTTACTTCACTGGATTGAGGATTGATGGGAGTTCAGGTAAGCTTGACAGTTCAGGTAAGGCGCTGTAAAAGTTCTGTTCAAAAGTTCAAGCTTAATAATAATGTTCGTTGTCTAATTGCAGCAAGCGCTAATGCTTATGTCTTTTTCCCCTTAGGGGCCGGGGTTCGGAGTGCCGGAGATATGGCACCGACCCGAAGTAAAACAGTTCTGGATGAGCGCTCAGGTAATGTCTTTGCATTCGCTCATTCAATGTCTTTGTCTTTTTTCCCCATAGGGGCCGGGGTCCGGAGATGCCAGGAAGCGGCAGGACCCGAAATGCAGTGGGAATAATCCAACAGGTAAGACTTAAAAGGAAACTGAGCTTTCCTTATTCCTTTTCTCCCTCTCACCTTTGTTCTTGTCTTTTTTCCTCTAGGCGCCGGGGCGTAGCTGAATCCGGAAGATCGCTACTGAAGATGGAAGCGCCTTGCAAAGGTGAGTAAAATGCAGCGCTGCAGCGATCGAAACAAAATGCCTTTAAAATGATGTCTTCCTTTTCAGGGCCGTTGGAGAAATGACTCAGGGATGCAGATTTAGCAGGTAAGGGCTTTTCTTCTCCTATTCTCTTCCTTTCTCCCCTTGCAGGTGTTCCAGGGTGCTGGCAGGCGTGGCTGAAGTCAGGATGCAGGAGCTGACATGGTGAGCGTCCAGCTGCTCGGTGCAGAACAACGCGAAGCACGTGTGGCTGTTTGGGTGGGGTTTAAATAGCCTTGGAAGAAGTTCCTGGTATGTATCCTTCCACCAATCAGGTATGTATCCTTCCCCGACCACACCCGGGTGGTGAAGTAGTCCTACAGGTAAAGTAGTCCCATTCAGGCCTCAAGAGGGCCTGGATAAAGCAGCAAGGTCTGCATCAGGTAAGTGTGCACCCAAGCACTTAAACACATATCCTCTTCTATGAGCCTGGCGCCTAAGGCGCCAGGACTGGGGTCCGCTATGAGCCTGGTGCCTAAGGCGCCAGGACTGAGTCCAAAGGGCCCCGACTTGGGCCCGCTGAGACTTCCCTGGGGAAAATGATGTCTGCCTCTGGGGTTGCTGGGCCCGGCCTGGCTCCTTGGAGGTAGGCATCATGACAACAGGGATGTGTGTGTGTGTGTGTATGCATGCATGTGTTCTATGTGTGTGCAATTGTGTGGTAATTTTGTTTGTGGCATTGGGATTGCTTGTGTGTTTTTGTGGCCGTGATGTGGTGTTTGGTTTCGGGATGTGTTTGTGTGGTGCTGATGGACCATGTATTTGCTCCCATCTACTTCCCATTTGGAATTCAACTTTGTATTTCGGACATCAGGTGTGTGTGGTGACTTCTGTATTGCACAAAGCGTCACTCACCCTCATTGTCTGATGATGGGACTCCCCTTCAATTGCCTCCATATCCATGACAGAGCTACACATCTCCTCCCACCGGGCCAACTTCATGGGTGAGGCACGTCCGCCACCTGTTGCCTGCCCCTGGCTGCGGTTGGTGGACAGGATGTTTCTGACACGTAGCCGTAGGTCATCCCATCTCTTCCTACAGCCCTTCACGCTGTGTGGGGTTATCCCCATAGCAGAAACCTTCCTGGCCACCTCCTCCCATATGTTTTTTTCCTGATTTGCTCTGCACGGTGCAGGTCAGCGTAGAGCACTATGTCGGAATGCTCTACGAGTGTATCTGCGAGCATGTTCAGTTCATCATCACTGAACTTGGGTTTTCGCAGGTGAGGGGTACCTTTTCTGACATGATCTGGCAGGCAGGGTTGTGTGTTTTCTGGAACAGGTCCTGTCTGCAGCAGTGGATGGCAATGGATTGTGTTTTCAAAGATGGCCGCTGATGATGTTGCTTCCGGTGGCTGTGATACCGGTATTGGCATTAGCAATACTGGTGTGAATGATGCTGTCATTAGCGGATTCAGCAATGCCGGTAGGGGTCTATGCTCATTCACTGATGCCACTATTGGGGGCGGTATGCAACTACGCGCGTGCACGCGGACTCGTAATCACCCATTGATTACGGGCACAGTGCAACACGGACACGCTCGTACCGGCAGGCCGATAATTGCTTTTTCTTACCGCCATGCTCGTAATGAGGCCCAGTGTATCTATTTTGTTTCAAACATTTCCCTATATTTACAGGTATCTTGCGCACGCCATGAAAACAGTCTTCTTCCCTCTCAGATTCTTTAAGTGTTGTTTCTTTACCTGGATATAGAAGGCATGCAATACGACAACGTAGTAAAGGTTTGAAAATCATCCAGAATATGTCTGCAAGGCTATTGAGGTTAGTCTCCCAAAAACAGATTATGACATTGCTTCACAGATCACACTCGATGCAAATAAAATAGTGACTCCAGTATTTTCAATGATCACTCAAAGGTTAAGGGCCCACTTGTATCCACTGCAAAATCATCCGATATGTACTAATGAGAGACCTTTTCTCAGCCAATTGTAGGCTTTTGACATCCTCCATTTCAAACTCAGCAGGAAGAAGAATATTCTCTGCACAGGTTGACATTTTTTGGAACTCTTCTTATGGGAAACTGTCTCGTATGGAGAGGCATTCTGAAATCGTGGCTGTTCAATGAGTAAATTACTTTCAATCATTCTCAAACAGCAACTGTTATTCACTGTGAGCAGTGACCTACCAATTAGCACAATGAGGCCACTCAGTATTTACAGGTCCACTTCAGAAGTGTCAATTAACATGATACTTGGAACAACCTGTGAAGGAGGTGGTAAGTTGCATATCAAATGTGGTTTATTCAACTGGTTCAGGGCCACAAGCACAATCGTAATGGGAAAACACTGAACACAATCTCACCATGTACTGTGAGCATCAACGCTTACCTCTGAAGTGGATTTCATGCATTGCAGCATATTATGCAAACCACAACAAAAAACATAAACACCCTGATCAACCCCAGTAACTGTTGGCCCAACAATTACCTGAGCACCTAGCAAATGGATCTTATCATACCACCCCACTTGGGAATGAAAACAATAATTTAGACTCCCATCACTTAGTTTAGACCCATTATTAAGTTCATTCATGAGGATTTTGCAGCAATATTCCATGTTCTAGAAGAATTATAAGAGACCCAAATCATCTATGGCTACTCAAAGGCCTGTTTAATCAAAATCCATCATAATATTGAAATGACCATTGATACTCTTATGCCGATAGCCATATTAGATCCTAGGCAATGGAGAAAACTTTGAATGGATCGGGCACAAAAATTGACACCGATAGGGACATACAGGGGCTATAATCTCTGGCACAGGAGAAAAGAATATGACTAAAACTGAATCACTGAGGTATCAAATATGACCTCCAAAGTATTCAGGATCTGTAAAAAACCTACCATATAAATACAATTAATGGATGCAATGGCTCAGACCCAAAAATGACATGGTAAACCTCTTCACTAAACATATCAACAAAGTGAAGTGCATGGTAGAACTGCAAATCCCAACCTTCTCGCTAATCCCTCAGGTCACTCCAATCAATGCTTCTCACTGAAATTCACCACCTTATGATGGTCATCATTTGTCAAGACACTGAATGGTGTCAATGTCTCTTCAGCCCAGAAAGATCATGCACAGCCAAATTCATAAATTCCAATATGGCAATGTGGCCCCATCACTCACCACACTCTACAATGCATCCCAGATGATTAGATTGGCTCCAGCTGAGTATAATGCAAGCCCACCCAGCTTCTCAAGGGAGGTGCTTTCCACCCAGCTCTGCCAGCTCCAGCAGTCCAAGGCCTCTCAGGAACCACCTGGTAGGTAGGAGCACCGCCCACTCATCCTATGGCCCGATCACCGAATCTCCATGGCACTCTCGATCAGACTCCTGCAGAATTGGTTGGGTGCCCCCGCTCGGTACGGCCAGAGTTGCTGGACGGCCTTGCATCATACTCAGATGGACCCGGAGTGCTCCATTACTGTGCGGAGAGCCCAATACGTCTGTGTTCTCTGGTGTCCTTCTTCTCTGTAGTGGGGAACCAGTTACCCATTGCTGACAAAGAGTGGCCTGTGGCCCCCGGCTTGGGGGCTGGAACTGATCCCACTGCCTGTCCTTGATGCAGGGTGAGTTGTGGAGTAGTACCCCCTGATGAGGAGTGCATAATCCGCTGCACTGGACACACCTGCATAGACCATGGTGATACATGGGTTGTGCTCCCCCGTGACCACTGCCGTCTAGCTGTATGTGGTGACTAGTTAAGCTCCTACAACTATGTGTGTACAACGACTGTGGGACCTTGGGTGGAGATCCCACAGCAGATGTCCCATGGGGGGCTATTCTCTCGCTGAAGAGAAATGACCAATGGAGCAAGCAAGAAACAATTTCACTAGCACGGCACCTTAAATCCCCCCCCATGGTATGACTAATGTGATCGCTGAAGATCTACCGTTTTCCCTAGATGATAGAACGGAAATGCAAAAAATGTTCCCATGTATGCCGGAAGGCTTTACTGCAGTCATTGGCAAATTGAATGTAATCACAGCTAATATACTTTCCCTAAACACTAAAATAGAGAATGTCCACAAGAGGATTATGGAGGCTGAGGTGCATGGGTGGAGGTGTGGAGGATGAGGTCACCGCTCTCCGGGTTGAACTTTCCACCCTCAGATCACAAGTAAAATGCAGGAAGTGTGATGCCCTAGAATTTAGATCATGCCCGCAACAACATTTGCGTTATTGCAAATCCTGAAGTACCCCTCAAGGGTAACATAGAACATTTGTCGAGGAAATCCTTCTATCAATACTGGGTAACCCTTTGTTGTCTCCTAACTTTGTGGTGGAATAGGTGCACAGATCCCTTGCTCCACAGCCAAAACTGGGAGCCACATTGCGGCCCATCATTGCTCGGCCCCTAAACTATAGAAAGAGAGATTCAATGCTGCGGTCGACGAGTGTGAAGGGTGACCTCAATTGTGGTTCTATCAAGTCCCCATCTACCCAGACCTTTCGTTCACCATACAACAAGAGAGGACAATGTTCCTCTGGGTCCAAAAACTGCTCTGTGATCGAGGAGTATGGTACTCCATTCTTTTCCCAGCAAAATTAAGCATTTGAAATCCGCAACAAAAGGTACTTTTTCATGATGCGCGATGCATGATGAAGTGGTCTCTTTCACTGAATCCAACATGGCGACCCCTGATTCAGGCGCTTCCTCCGCTCTTTCACTTACTTCATTGGATCTCTGAGGCATGCTCCCTTCACACTTTCCACACTTATCTGCCTGTGCATGGAGACACTATGCTATCTTTATCCTTTTGTTTTATAACTTCAACTGTAGTAGGGTGTTTAAGTTTCCAATATTTGGTCAACATATGCTAGTTTGATTGTGTTACGAGTCTCTCTGGAGTATCGCTCTACTGCGATCTTCTGCCCTTGGCAAGGTTGCTGATTTGTTGGGATGTTGTGTGTTAGGGTCTACAGTGCCGGGGCATGGGTGGTGAGAGAGGGGTGGGATGTGTTGATTGTTTTTGTGTTTTGGTAAAATGTTTTGAGTTGATAGTGCCAGGTTTAAGTTGGCATTAAGAATGGGTGGAGTGAGCGTGTTAGAGTGGGATATGTTCAAACTGCTTGGCTAATTTCTCTCTTGACTATTTCTCATGATTTCAACTCGATGGATCATGCATTGCTTGATTCTTACAATTTATACTGCTCTATTATGTTAAATAAATTTCTCCCCCTGAGGTGAAACTACTGAGTTGGAACATGAGGGTCCTGGACAATCCGGTGAAGGCTAGGAAACTCCTTTCCCATGTCAATAAACAAAAGGCTAACATTATATTCCAACAGGGAATGCACGCCATGTCATCTGTCAATGTTACATTCGCAATGTCCTGGGGCACCCACAGATATTATACGTCTTACTCGTCACATGCCAAGGGGTCATGAATATTATCCGCAAGTCTGTGCAGTTCACACATATTGGCACACAAGTAGACCCTCAGGGTCTCTATGTGGTTTAACACAGTGTACTTTTGTATAGAGAATTGCTGCTTGTCTCATATTGGTCCTAACATCGACAATCCAGGCTTGTTTGACACTTTGACAGCACTGTGCCATTCCTACCCTGCTATCCCAATCAAATGAGGTGGGGACATGAGCACCATTCTTAATCTTACACTTGACCGTACTGGCACCACTAACAGGACCATGACCAACGCTAAGCTGTCTGTCCTTGACAATATGCACACACTGGTACTGGTCAATTGATGGAGGGCTTTGCACCCTACATCATCCCGAACATACTTATATCTGCTCTCCTCCTCGATCCTATGTGAGGTTAAAACAACAGATATCCAGGGACGTTATTTCACCAAAATGCCAGGGGTAGTGGAAGTGGCATTGCATGACCCTTGATCCCCTGATGACATCACAGGAAGTGATGTCATTTGACCCCACCCAAAGTGATATCGCAGGAAGTGATGGAACATGACCTTTCACCCATTGACAAAACAGGAAGTGGCATCACACAGCATTGTACACTACGAGAAATATGGTTACGATATCACTATAATGTGATGCACATTTCATACAAGAATGGATCTCCATATGTATTGTTACAATCAGTGTGTATAGGCCCATATTACCAAATTACTGTGAATGCAAGAAGACGTCAATGACAAATGATGATGATGTTATTATTTAGCACTTACGCTTGAGCGCTTTATATAGAAAACATATACACCCACAGCCCAGGAGCTTGACTTACAAAAAAAAAGAAAACAAATAATAATTTGTTTTGGTTATTTTTTTTTAGAGGTTGCAAGAGAGACCACAGAGGTCGCAAGGGAGACCTCGGAGGTCGCTTTTGCGACCTCTGGCGACCCCTAAATGATGTCCCTGCAGATATCCTCTAGCATATGTATAGCATATGTACTTGGACCACTCGTCAGTCATTCTTGAGTTGTCCTTTGCACGTACAGCACAGCCTCGCCACCACTAGAAATTGAAACCCCTGGAACTTTCTATTCTACTATTACCCAACAACATATTGCTATTCTTCATCAAAATCAGGGGACAGTTGCTACCATGGGCATGCTTTGGCAGGCTTTCAAGGCCTATATTATAGAGACATTGCTACGTCTACAGAGCTCGGAGTATTGAAAACTATTTATAAAGATATTGCAGTGCTGAAACTGAGTTCCATATCTTAGAGACGCTTTATACGAGCAGTACATCCAGTTCCATGGTGGGTGACATCAAACTGGCACTAGATCGCTTCTGTGAGTATGTGGACAGCGAGAGCAAGTACTTTGCGAGACCTGCTTCAGTCAGCACTTAGCTTGGAGAACTGTAGTTGGTGGTGTGTCCATACCACTTGCACAACACATAATCATAAAGGGGACTTGATCCATGAACGGACGGACTAAGATTTCTACTCCAACCTATACCAGGCACAAGACCATAAAACGGTACCCGAGATGGAGGTGCTGGACAGCTTGCCAATCACATTGATATCGGATGCCACGAGATATTTGCAAGAGCTACCGTTCATTATTGATGATATCCTTAAGGGCATTAATGACCTAGCCCCAAGCAAAGTACCTGGGCCGGATGGCCTTCGAGAAAAGTTTTACAAGACCTATCAGGATCTACTGACAACTTACCTGCTTTCGGTTTGGACTGAGGGCATGATAGCTCTGGAACTTCCTGCCGGAACTTTGTCTCGGGAGGATAGCTCAGGTGCAACATGCTCGCCTTGGAAGCAAGACAACACATAGTAACACAGGTACAAACCCTGGGTCTGCACTTAGAAACCTATGTGTATTAAGCTTGTTATAAATAAGCTATCATATCATATCAAATCACTGTGTAGGAAGCTACAATCATATTATTGCTTAAGTTTGACAAACCTCCTGAGGAATATGGCCCGTACTGTCCCTCTCACTCATCAATACAGACATTAAAATCTATGCCAGAGTGCTCGCAAGCCGTCTTTTGCCCTTTATGAGGGATATGATACATCAAGATCAAGCAGGCTTCCTCCGTGGCCATTCCACAGCCCTAAACACCCGTCGCCTGTTCAATGTCTTGTCACAGATCGGTCACTCCGCTCAAACGATGGCAGTGTTGCTGTATGTGCAAAAAGTCTTTGACATGATGTCCTGGCATTGTTGCAAAAGTGCAGCTTCTGACCTACTATATCCAAAGAGTCTAACTGCTATACACCCTCCCAAGTGCTAGAATGTGCACCATGGACAACTAAACCAGCCCATACATCTTGTGAAGCGGGGTTGACCCCTGTCCCCATTGGTATTTGCCCTGGTAAAGGACCCCTTAGCAGATTTGATCAGAACGAGGTACTTGCTTGGGGGGCGTGTTGTCGAGACGCCAGACATCATATCTTTGATTGCTGCAGATGTGCTCTTAAACATTAGGGATCATTGAATCAATTTAAATCCTGTGCTCTATGAGATTGTCCAGTATGACGCTTACTCGGGACTCCTGATTAACCAAGCTATATCCAAAGTACTCCCACTCATGGTTGTCACTACCCAACACCTGAGCTGAATGTGCTACAATGGTCCATGTCTAGAATTAATGGGCGATTGGGTGAGCAGGACCCAGAACTCACTGTTCTGAGATAACCTAGGGGAATATAGTGAGACGTTAAATGATACATTGAAAAAGTGGAAGCTTATGCTGTAAGTGACTTCAATCTAGCAATGCAACTAAGTCAATGCCTAGTCTGGGATGCCCAATGGAAGCCCTTATTAATATATTTTTATGTCAAATTTTTTGAATCTGGATGATAAACCCTTATATAACGCCCCTCTCTTTGAATCCCCCTGACCTCACTGAGCCAAGAAGTAAGTTTGTTTTGCAAATTAAAAGATTTATTGGAGGAATAAAACAATATATATATATCACACTTTTATGAAAAAATTCATATTTGATAGCACACTTATGAATATAATAGTGATCAACAATGGATAATATTACAATAGCACAATTCTTTAATCACTTAGGAGTTGGTATAGAAAGAATAAGGTGGCAGAGAATGCTTTGTATGGTTTCAAGGAAATGCAAGATGGGAAAGAATGCAACACAGAAATAAACTTGATATGAATTCAATCAGAAGAGAATATGATCACATTTTCCCCTGTGACTACTCACTCCTCCCCTATGCAATATGGAGAGATGGAAAGGAGGGCACACAGGTTTCCAGAATACAATCAAATGCCTTTCAGTTCCAGTTCCCCCCAGCAAGCTTAGAGAAAACTGATATGATTTTAAACAGGCAAAATACTTTTAAATGTGATTGCAATGAGGTGAAAAATATGCTAAAAATGATTTTCATTTGCTAAAGGAGATTCAGGGTAGATGATAGTTACTTTAGATTAGTTCAGGTCAACACTAGCAATGATTCATGAATGATTATCAGGTTGAAAACGAAATTCGAAAACGAAATTCAGCAGTTGCAAGCAAAAGACAGCTATTTTTAACATGTGGTGAAATTGAGCTAGTTTTCAATTCGTGGCACTTTTTCCGAGTGCATATCTCACGATTACGGAAAAACTATAAGGAGTTGGAATGCCGTTTTGGGTTAGTTGGAAAGCTGAGGATCTTAGCTTTAAAATGACAGTTACATCTCGCTAGGACGTGTGGTTCAAAAGATAGAGACGTTTTTGTGGAGGTATATTTTCAAAAATAAAGTCAATCTTTCAGAATGACAGATGATGCTTTCACAGATTTGAAATCACAGGATGGACACAAAATTCTAAATGCAGTTCTGGACAGGTCGAAATGGATGGGATAAGATTACTTTAGACTAAGAGATTGGTTCTGTACAGTTCTTAGACTGGATACTCACTCCTAGTTTTGGACTGGAAGGGAAATGGGCCTCGTCACCGATCTGGTCAGGTTTGGACTTCACTCGCCACCGGACGGTCCCAGGTTCTGCTCACAGCATGCTCTGTGGTTTGCTATCGGCACTGCACAGCGGTCTGGTCTGGGTCTGACGGTATCTGGATACAGCTCTGCTTTCTGGGTCTCGGTTCTGGCACAGGGTTCTGGGCTAGAAGCGAACAGCATGGCAAGGATATTGAATAGCTTGGTTAGGTTGCTGGATTCTGAGGCCTACTGAGAAGAATTCAGCTTGTGGATTAGGCCTCTGGTTCTCCAAGGTTCTAGAGTTTGGGTTCTAGAGTTTTGGTTCTGCAGTCTGTCTGGAATCTGGAGCCTCAGGAGTCTGGAGTTTTTGTCTGGATATGGTCAGGCAGCGTGCTGCGCAGGAATCGATGAGTAGTGGAAAAATTAGTGTCTATCTGGGTCTCAGCAGTCTCTTTTTATGTGTTCTCAAAGGTGGTGTGGAGGCTGACTTTCTATGCCCAACCCTCTGAGGATTCTGATAGGTTAAAGGATTTACTGTCCTCTGACTGGAGAAGGGAGTAGTGAGACAGAATGAGTCATGAGGTATCATCTTTATGGCTGAAGGAAAGAACACTCCCCTTTGGTTTCTCAAGAAAATCAATTTTTCATAATCAAACATGCTTCCCAGATACACAAGTTGTTGAGAATACATGTGCATATCACATATTAATTAAGACAGGTCTCTGTTTAACCCTGATCTTTCTAAGAGCTTGGGTTCAGAAATTACAACTTATCCACGATGTTAGTTGGCTTTGCAATATTGGTTTTGCACCGAATCTTACACGGATGTACACACCCTCTCTGGGCATATTACAGTAAGTTTTCATTTTTCGAGCATAAACACAGTGTCTACAATATCAATAAATCCCGGGGTTTGGCCTCAGAACATCACACGGCGTCCAGCTTAGTCTTAAACCGTGAGTGAAGGTGTCATTTTAAGAATCTCAATTTTGTACATTTCTGTCAGCTTGATACAATATTTTAGAAGCATTTTCTTTAAACATATATTTGGTGCAATATGAAATCCACAACCCAGCCTGGCCCACCCCTAGAAGCTTGGTGAGTCAGATGGTCACATGTCTTGCTTCTCCCAGAGCAGTGTTGACAGTTACACCTCAAATCAGCATATTCTATTCATCCCAAAGCCCCCATTGTTCCTTCCTCCAGACTGCAACATCAGGTCACTGTTCTGATCAATTGCAATAGAGATCCTTATGGAAAAAATATAACATTATAAACTGAAAATAAGCAACATATCTTTAATCAAGTCTCTTTCCACATTAAGTCAATGTGTGGCACTCTATATGGCATGCTGATGGAATTCTCTTGCTTGGCATATCCAGCCTATGAAACACAGGTCTCCTGTCAGAATTTAGATCGCCAGCGCCGGTCGGTGGCGAGCACCGGTACTGCACCTATTTTGACAGCTGTCTTACCAGTAGGCAATCCTCAAAATATACTTTGTTCAAATATAGATACACTTCTGTGAACCTCAGATTCATGTAGATTCTTGCGGGAGAATGATGTTGAACCCCCAACATGGAGGTGGGACCTTTTTAGTGGTTTTGGTGAGCCATGATTTTAGCAATTTTTGACATCAAATAAAACAGATTTTGAACACCTCTATATTCCTTTGCACTGATTTTGCTCTGTGTGCAGCCGACGGATGGGGTCTGGCAATGGTCTCCTGTATTAACAATGACAGAGGCAAAAGAAGATAGAAACCTATCTTTCAGATTTTTACTGCGCATTTTGGGATGATTTCTGGTGAGCAGCATGCTTTCTGGCGGCAATTATGATGTTTCCGCTGCCAGTGATGCACAGTGATGTTGCAGGGCTCAGATGCGGGGGTTGAAACATCCCACAAGCCCCCTCTTGCGATGGCCATTCTGATTTGCATCGATGGAACTTCGCAAGACTGGGATGTCCTCATCTTCTTCTGATTCCGCAGATGGCAAAGTTCAGCATCTTTTCCTCCATCAGGGTGGATTGATCGGTTCTCCTCGCCGGTCCTGATGGGAGTATTGGGCGGTACTCCGGGCCCCTCGGATCTTTGCTCCCGGTACCCGGGTCGTCCTCCTTGGTCAGTCTCCATGGTTTATCTCTCCTAGGATGACAAAGCAAAAAGCGTCAGAAACATATTCGTAGACATTTCCCCACCGCTATTAATGTAGTGGGGTGAACATATAAATTTTATAAATCAGGTGACATTTGCATTCTTATCATAATATTTTATGGACTATGTGTGGGATATTTTAGGGTTGGAATTTTTATTGTTCTCTAGCGGCTCCCTCTGGGGTACCAGAGGACTTCTCCAGTTGCTGCAGAGTGTGCCTGGGATGGCAACAATTTAGCTGATTAATATGGACCCACTTGTCTTCCCCCTCCGCCAAACTGCCTTTGGGGATGCAGATCTTGTAGGCGACTGGTGAGATCTTGTCTGCAATTTCAAAAGGTCCCTTCCAGGTAGCCAGAAACTTCGGCTGTTTGGCCTGGTTCCTTTGGAAATTGTACAGATAAACCCGGTCTCCAACATTGTATTCTTTCCTGGTGGTCTTCAAGTCATAGTGGGTCTTCATGCTATCGGCTGATCTTTCTAGATTTCACTGAGCATAGGCAAAAGCATTTTGAAGGTGTTTCCTTAAATTCTCAACATACTCATGAGTTGTGGAGGCATTGATCAATGTCTGCTCTTGTGTCCTGTATAACAGATGCTGGGGAAGCACCATCCTGCGCCCAGTCATCAACTCAAATGGTGACATTTTAGTTGCAGATGAAGGGGTAGATCTGATGGCCATTAGGACAAGAGGTAATCGGATATCCCAACTTGGCCCAGAATCTGCCAAAATCTTTTTTAAGATGCTCACAATGGTTTTGTTGTAACGTTCCACTGCACCCGAAGAGGCTGGCCGGTAAGCAATGTGTAGCTTCTTTTTAAATATATATGTATCTCCCACATCTTTGTCATTACTTCGCTGGTGAAATGGCTACCTCTGTCTTACTCAATCCTTTGGGGTAGTCCAAAACGCGAAAAGATGTGATTGATCATCAGGGCAGCTGCTGTTTCTGCCTTGCAGTTTGGGGCCGGGAGACATTCCACCCATTTAGTAAATAAGCATGTCACAGTCAACATGTACTTATTCCCGCTAGAGGAGCGAATCACGGGCCCCATGAAGTCGACTTGCAAATCTGACCATGGCAGTGTTATCCCCCTCTTTTGGAGAGGCGCACAGTGTGTGAGGGATGTTGGCTGAAATTGTGCACACACAAGGCACCCCTTCAAGTATTGGTAGAGGTCCAGCCCCATGTGTGACCAGTATGCAACCTCTCTTAAGATTTCAAGTGTTGTCTGAAACCCCCTAGAACTGGCTGTGGCCGCATAATGGGTGTGACTTAACATCAGGCTTCGGAATGAGATAGGAACCACTCACTGATCATGACCAGCTTGGGATTTCCTTACCAACAAACCGTCATTTGGACATTTCATCAACACTCTGAGGTCCTCTTCCCCAATGTAATCGGTATCCGTCAGGGGAAAGTTCTCAGGGTCCTCAATGTGTTGGTAAAACTTACCATTATTGGACCCCCCTTCTAAGCTGTAATCAAATCAGCATCTGGGGTCTCCTTACTCCATTGTGCAGTTGAAAGATCATTGTGAGCATTTGCCTGAGACCTAGTGATAGCAGTGACCTGGATTTCCCCCAAGAGGGATTTAATTTCTATTAGATCCCCTTGGATGGCCCCGGCGGTTTTGGCCAGCTGATAAGCTAAGTCATTTCCAGTTTTGTCTGGTCCCTCTACTTTGGAATGACCCTTGATCTTTTTCCAGTAGATGGTCATCCCATTCGAGGTGACCAGATCATCAATACTTTAGATAATTTCCCATGTTCCAAGGGCTTGTTATTAGCACATAGCATGCCTCTGGTTTTTCAATTAACCAGGTGCTCCACGATCCCGTACAGTTCATAATCCGAATCTGTGATTATGACCAGTTCGTGGAGTTGATGTTGGACAGCAGTGAGGATGGCTTGATGCACAGCCATCAACTCTGCCACCTGACTACTTCGGGGACCAATCTTGTACCCAGCGGAGTGTTCTGGGGACTCATTCACCCATGCATTCCCTATGACGGCCACAAGTTCTTTCTCCCCGTTGTTGTCAACATGGTAAGAGCATCCATCCACATAGACAGTGGGCATTCCCTCACACTTATCTTCTTCAAAGACTTTGTGTGGGGATTTAAGGTATGCCTCCATGTTGTCCTTGATTTTTAGACTTTCGTCCTCGAGACAGTTTTCTCTGGCACAATCATGCAAGTCAGCCAGACCTTGCGCGAGGGGACTCTTCTTGTTTTGGCCATATCTGACCTCCACAGGAAAGCCTTGCATTGACAGGATCCAGGAAGTAATTTGGGAATTACTCACATTTCCGGCCCGGATTCTGTCACTTTGGAGATATTGCAGAGGCTGGTGTGGAGTCTCCACTATGATGTGTTCCCCTGGATAAACGGACGGTAGTTCTTCAATGCCCACACCGTTGCCAGGAGTGCCTTCTCACAATCGTTGAATTTTTCCTCCACAGAGGATAAAGTTTTACTCGCATAGGAGATTACTTTATTGACCTTGTCATGCTTTTGATATAATACTGCAGTCAAGCATGTATTACAGAACCCTGTCTTCAAGAAAAACTCCTTGTTTCTGACAGGGTAAGCTAGGCAGGGCGCTTGTGAGAGGCTTCTTTTGAGTTGTCTTACTGCCTCGGCTTGTTCTGGACCCCATTCCCACTTGACCCTCCCTTCAAAAGATGAATTAGGGGTCTAGAGATCTCTGCATAGCCCTCAATCAACTTTCTGCTGTAATTAGTCAGTCCAAGGAGGCTCCTTAGTTCCTGCAGAGTTGTGGGGTCTTTCAGTTTCGGAAGTGCTTCCACTTTCTTTTCCTGGGGACAGAGACCCTTAGGAGTAATCTCATGCCCCAAGAAATTAACACGGGTTCTACACCACTGTGCTTTCTGAAAGGAAAGTTTTGCTCCGGCGGCCCTCAACTGTGTCAGAACATAACGGATCTCCGCTATGTGTTCCTCCACAGTTGAACTTTTGATGAGGACATCATCTACATAAGCCAAGTTACCCCTCCCACCCAGGTCGGACATGGCCTTGTGTAGGAAGATGTTGAATTCATTGCCGGAGTTGAGGTATCCGAAGGGAGTCCGGGTCCATGTGTACTGCTGGCATCCAAAGGTAAAAGCCAGTTTGTATTGGTCCTCCCTACTGACAGGCACAGTCCAGTATCCATTGGTCAGGTCTATTGCAGTGAATACCTGTGACCCCTGGATCTGGGCCAGCCCTTGGTCAATGTAGGGAAGAGGCCAACGGGAAGTATGGACCCGTTTGTTGAGCTCCCTAAAGTCGGCGCAGAGTCTCCACCGGCCGTTTGGCTTCAATATTCCCAGCACCAGATTATTAAAGGTGCTGTGTACTGGTCGGATTATCCCCCGGGACTCAAGGTTCTTAATTATTTCAGAAAGAAAGAAAGGGACTCCATGGATGTGAGAGGCAAGCGATATTGCTTCCCAAACACTGGAGTCATGCCAGGGTCCGTGGGATTTATTGTTGTGTGGATGTCGGTGCGACCACAGTCATATGAGTCCACCGCAAAGAGACCTTGAAAATCCAAGAAAACTTGTTTCAACTTTTGCTTCTGCTCCAGAGTCACACAGGCATCAGCTAGGTTGACTCTCTCTTCAACCATCTGCCTGAGGCCTGGAAAGACTTCTGGTTTTGCTATCTCAGTGGCCTCCTCCAGCTGGTTGGAGAAGTCCCTGGTCAGAGTGCTGATTTGGACTGGTGGCTTCAGGTGGGAAAGGCAGCCCTCATGGACCTGGAAAATCAGCTCATCCCCTCTGAAGTCACAAGTCACATCTTCCTTACCATAAGGGCAAGAAGTGTACACCAGGAAGTTCCCCCCATGCCGGGTAAAGATCCTGTCTGGTGTTGTATGGTCATCAGTGTCACTGTCAAAACAGTCCTTGGGGATTGGTCCTAACAGTTCATTTCCTAAATCAATGGAAAAATGTCGGTCATCAATCACCATTCCAATAATGGTGCCTGCGGCTAGAGTGATACTCTTTAAGTCGCTATTATCCACCTCTATTGGAATGGTGTCATGTTCTATTTTGACTAATGGTGTTGGGTTTACCCCCAACCCTTGCTGTTGGAGAGAAGCATTTAGACGAATATAAGCATCAGGGTTTTTCAATTTTTGTCCTCTTTTAACTTTCACATCCAGGGAGAATTGTCGGGTCCTTTCTGGGAAGGTGACATCCTCTTTAATCTGAATTTCAACTGCACAAGGTAGCAATTGAGCTGACCTAAATGCTTCCTCTGGATCATCAAAGCCCTGGGGATTATCCGCTAATCGGGACCAAGCTTTGACGTTTATTAGGTCCAAACGAATGGCAAAGTGATTGAGAATGTCACTGCCTAAGTAAAAGGCGGCAGTGACGTCTCGCACTACCCAACAATTATGGACTATGCTCTTGTTGCCAATGGAGATTTTGAGCATACACCTGCTTGGCAGGAGATGTTTGGAATAAGGTGTTTCCAGATCCATTTCCCATTTGTCTATCAGTTTAAATGTGGGAATGGCTGGAACTTTTGGGAGTTGGTGGAAAATAGCTTTGCTGATGAAGCTCTTACCGTTGTTCACACACACTCCGGCGGGAACAGAGTCCTTCCCATCATTTAACTGAACAGGGATGAACAACTGCTCTCCAATTTGTGGAATATCAGCCAGGCTCTGAGCTGATTTCACATCTCTCTGGGCTATAGGAGTCGGAATGTCTGATTGCGAATTGGTAAAGAATTTCAGAGTGTTTCCTTCCAGTGTGGAATACCACCTTAAACTGGAAGGAAGGCTGATTTTCAGAAATAGAGAGGACCCCCATTACCAGTCTGTTGTCCTACTGCTATTACTGTCATGCCTGCAATTTGGTTGTTCTGGAAGTGAAATTCTACTTGGTCAGATTTTTGTTCAACCCTGTGGCATGTGTCGTTTAATCTAACATGGTTGACACTCTGTTTTAATTTTATTGGTCGGCTAGTCTGGGTCCAGAGGACCTTGTTTACACAATCTATTAGGGGTGACAACCTTCTCAGGAGGTCATTCCATAGTAAACAAGGGGTGCCCTCTGGAGTCACTACTATGACCGGGTGTTTCACCTTGTGTCGCCCAATTTTAATATCGAAGTCTGCAGTCCCCTCGACGGGAATTTCCTTCCCGGCAAAGTTCTGAAGTTGTCCAAGAAGAGAGGTGAGAGGAATTTGGTAATTCTCCCCCCTTCCTGAATTTAGTTCATTAAAGGCCTTTTTGGACAGAAGGGTAGCTTGAGATCCAGTGTCCACCAGTGCCAAAATTGTACCCTGCCCCTGTACTTGTACCGGGGAATGGTAGCTTCCCTCCTTCTCCTCAAGGGGGCACAGATAATGCACATTTTTTGGACAACTGGTGGGCCAATTTTCTGGTTTTGGACATGCAAAGAGAAGAGATTTGGGCATAATTCTGTGGAGAGTCTTGGGAATCTGAAAGGAAAAGTTGGCAACTACAGATAGAGCAATTTTGGGTTCCCCTGTTTCCGGTTCTGGGCCACCCCCCCCCATTTTGAGGCAGTCACCAGAATGGGTTTAAACCAAGGGATTTTGATGCTGTTCTGGGATGAGATGATGGGCGGCGCTAGCTCAGTCCCCACATCTACCCAATCTGGATGTGAATCCCTTGGGACCCATTTTTCTTTGGGAGGAGTTCCCCATCTCTGAAGGAGAAGATCCTTTTCCCAGGATCCTCTGAGGATCCCTCTCCCTCAAATTGGAAGAGCTGTACCTCCTCCTCAAAGTGGGTCTGTTTGGGTCCTTTGTTTCTCCTACCTCCTCTCTGCTCCTTGGGTGGTAGACGTTCAGGGGTCGGAGATTTTGTTTCTGGTTCCTGGGTTTCCAGGGACTGTGTACAAGTGGGGAAGGAAGATTCCTCCAAGGTTTTACACCCCCCTTCCCCTTGTGCCTCCTCCCTGGGAACCAGTGAGTTGTTGGGGTGCTGCCCCCGTCATTGTTCTGGATCACCAGGCACAGAGTTTGGGGCATTCTGCGCCGGCATGCCCATCTCAGGGTTCTTCTGCGCCCTCAGCATGCGACCCAGATCCTGTGCCATATTTTGGACCTGGCGCTCTAACTGTGAAACCCGCTCAGGCTGATACAGGGCTCTGTTTTCTCCCCTGGGCTGATCCCGGGAAGGGTAGCTATCCCTTCTCTGGTAGTACCCTGGGTTGGGAAGATTTGGGTACCTCTCCACCCTTGGCCTCCCCTCTCCCAGATTAGGTGGTCTGGACTCAGGGAATTGGGGAAAGAAGGATGGATGATTTTGGGGTTGGAAGTTGGATGGGAAAAAAGTTCTGCCCAGGATTTGGTGAATTTCTCCCCTCCTGTGGGAAGTTAGGAGGGAAGTTCCCTGGGTTAGGTGCTTTGCCGGAACCACCCCCTTGGGCTGGAGGAGTCCACACATAACCCAGGATGGGTTGCTTTCCCTTGTAGCGGGGACTTACATAGGCAGGGGAGTGAGGGACCCCATTTGTGGGACTACCTCCTTGACTCCCTGTCTGTGACTGGCCTGAGGGCCTTCTGGTCTTGATTCTGTGCAGGCAAGTTTTTAGGCCCCCCATCTCCAAATCCAAAATAGGGGCAACCTTTACCTCTGCCACCTTAGCAGCAGCAGCAGGGGTGCTGGTCGGTTTGGGGTTTTTCTGAGCATTACTTTTATTTTCTATGGGCTTCTGCACCTCATAGATTTGGGTGTCCTGTTCAATGACCCAGTCTAGTGACCTTTCTCATGAAAATCTCTCACTAGCTGGGTCATGATGTATTTGGGTAAGGCATGGAAAAACGTATTAACAAATTCTTTGCTATCCCTGTGCACCCTTTTGGCAGTCTACGCAAAAGCATGCTTCAACTCCTGCACAAATTCTTGTGGGGCCTGATCCTCCCCACATTGCAAATTGTAGGCTGCCTTGCGAGCCTCTTGGGGATTTCGGTGAACAGAAAAGTGTTTCAAGATAGCCGCCTTATATGTGGACCATCTTGAATGATTCTGGTCCTCGAGCCCCGCAAAGAAACTGGAGTATTCTGGGGAGAATGTCCATTTTACATACTGAATGCTGCTAATGCTGTCTTTCAAATGGAAAGTGACCATCATTTGCTCAAAGAGCTCCAAGTGTTCCCAAACAGAATACTTGGAGTTCTTATGATAAGGATTGATCACGCTCCTTATTGCTTTGATCTGTTTTAAGGGGTCCTTAAGCAAGGCCCTTTTTGCCTTGTTGGCCTTCTTGGTTCGGGTAACCCTGGTCGATTCATCCTCTGACTCAGAAGCACTGCTCCCAGAGATGCCCGTCTGATCGTCCAGGTTTGCACAGATTCTGCGAGCCTTGGAACGGCCCGCAGAATCTGGGGACCTAGTCTCCTGTGTCCTGGGATGCTCAGAGGAGTCTTCTGATTCCTCCTTGCTCCCAGGATTTCATGGGTACCCTCCCACTGACCTAACTGGGCAGAGGTTTACAGAATGCCCTTAGGGGGCCTGCTCTCCTGGGGTTCCCCACTAAATTGCACTGTACTTGGGTGCCCATACCCGGATGCCCGCCCATCCATTCCTGGGGGGTACTGGCCTATGAGCCCCATATTTCTGTCTGGATAGTAATCTGACATCCCCGTGGCCCTGGGCTCATGTGCGCCAAGGGACCTGGGGGTGGCAGAGTCCAGGGACTGGGAGAGATGGAGGCCTCTGGTACTAGGGCTCCTGAGGTTATGCTCAGGTGTTTCCCTTTCCCAGCGAACCTCATCTCTATCAGCCCCTGCTCCCTGTTGCCCTGCAAGAGCCTGTGCTTTTAGTTCCTCAACCAAGGCCTTACTAGACTCTATCAGTCTCTCCTGCATGGCTACCTGTTGCTGGAGCCTATCATTGTGCTGGCAGAGAGCCTCATTCTCTCTCTGTGCTTCCTGGTTTGTCTTGGAGTACTGGGCCAGTCTTTGCTGCAGGAGGGTTTCCTCCTGAGTCCCATCCCTAGTGGCCTGCTCCTTTCTTGCCAGAGCATCTTCCACCCTCCTTGTGTGCTGTAATAAGTTCTGATGCTCTTTTTTGAGGTCACCCAGTCCCAGGAGGGCCAGGTGATTTTCTTCCATTTTCCTTTTTAAGTGGCTGACTTTCTGGCCTATGGTATCCCTTTCCTGAGTAAGAGTCTGCATCTGTGCCACCAGGTCGTCACTCTACCTTTGAAGGGCACCAGCTTTCTGGCGCTCTTCATCAAACTCAATTTTAATTGCTCTCCTCTTTTTCTATCCAATTGGCTTTGCAGGGTGGCTACCTGCTTTGTGCATGCCCTGTTGAAATCTATCTGTTGCTCCAGCTTTTTCTGGCTCTGCAGTAGGGAGTCCAAACCTTCTTGATGCTCCTTCTGCAAGGCCAGAATTCTGGTATCCTGGTCTGCCCTTTCCTGTTGCAGGATACCCATGTCCTCTTTCATTTTAATGATATACTGTCTACTATAATTTTCTGACTCATGGCTCCTGTGCAGTCTCTGCTCAGAAGAGTCCAGGCCAGATTGTGCCTTCTCTAATGCCATCAGCTGCCTACATGCCAGATCTTGGCCTTCAGCACATTTGTCCTGTATGGCTTCCATATATAAATATAAATATGCCGCTATCCTGACAATCTTGTTGTGCTCATCCTTGGCCTTAGGGGCCATGTATAGCTCACTCAGGGCCACATGTAAGGGACCCTGATCTCTCCAGATATCTAACTCAGTTGCAGTGACCTGTTGTGTGATTGCCTGCAACCACACATTCTGGTCCTGCTCCGTCCATTCACCTCTCACAAATAGCTTATGTAAGAGGTGCTCTCTGGCTATTTTGATATCTACCAATGTCGTCATTCTGGAAATTGATTTCCTTCCTGACTTACAGAAGTTTGTATTTTATCTTGCAAAACAGACCGTTTCCTGAGAGTGTTCCTTTTTGAGGGGTGCTTTTACAGCGTAAAACAGCGTGGTGATCCAACAGGATTTAAGTATCTTATCAGTTAGCGCACTGTATTAAGCTGCACAGGTGGTAGACATAATCCAGACATCCCGTTACGACCCCACACCCTGTAAGTGACTTCAATCCAGCAATCCAACTAAGTCAATGCCTAGTTTGGGATGCCCTATGGAAGCCCGTATTAATATATTTTTATGTCAAATTCTTTGAATCTGGATGATAAAGCCTTATATAATGAAGTAAGTTTTTTTTGCAAATTAAAAGATTTATTGGAGGAATAAAACAATATATATATATATCACACTTTTATGAATACGTTAATATTTGATAGCACACTTATGAATATAATAGTGATCAAAAATGGATATGATTACAATAGCACAATTCTTTAATCACTTAGGAGTTGGTATAGAAAGAATAAAATAGCAGAGAATGTTTTGTATGGTTTCACGGAAATACAAGATGGGAAAGAATGCAACACATAAATAAACTTGATATGAATTCAATCAGAAGAGAATATGATAACTTTTTCCCCTGTGACTACTCACTCCCCCCCTATGCAATATGGGGAGATGGAAAGGAGGGCACACAGGTTTCCAGAATACAATCAAATGCAGTTCAGTTCCAGTTCCCCGCAGCAATCCTAGAGAAAACTGATATATATTTAAACAGGCAAAATACTTTTAAATGTGATTTCAATGAGGTGAAAAATATGCTAAAAATGATTTTAATTCGCTAAAGGAGATTCAGGGTAGGTGATAGTTACTTTAGATTAGTTCAGGTCAACACTAGCAATGATTCATGAATGATTATAATGGTTAAAAACAAAATTTAGCAGTTGCAAGCAAAAGACAGCTATTTTTAACATGTGGTGAAATTGAGCTAGTTTTGAATTTGCGACACTTTTTCCGAGTGCGTATCTCGCGATTACGGAAAAAATATAAGGAGTTGGAATGTCGTTTTGGGTTTCTTGGAAAGCTGAGAATCTTAGCTTTAAGAGGACAGTTGTTAATAATTGGGTCTCGGTTCTGGCACGGGGTTCTGGGCTTGGTTAGGTTGCTGGATTCTGAGGCCTACTGAGAAGAGTTCAGCTTGTGGATTAGGCCTCTGCTTCTCCAAGGTTCTAGAGTTCGGGTTCTAGAGTTTTGGTTCTGGCGTTTGTCTGGAATCTGGAGTCTCAGGAGTCTTGAGTTTTTGTCTGGATATGGTCGGGCTGCGTGCTGCGCAGGAATCAATGAGTAGTGGAAAAATGAGTGTATATTTGGGTCTCAGCAGTCTCCTTCTATGTGTTCTCGAAGGGGGTGTGGAGGCTGACTTTCTATTCCCACCCTTCTGAGGAGCCTGATAGGTTAAAGGATTTACTGTCCTCTGACTGGAGAAGGGAGTAGTGAGTCGGAATGAGTCATCAGGTATCATCTTTATGGCTGAAGGAAAGAACACTCCCCTTTGGTTTCTCAAGAAAATCAATTTTTCATAATCAAACATGCTTCCCAGATACACAGGTTGTTGAGAATACATGTACATATCACATATTAATTAAGACAGGTCTCTGTTTAACCCTGATCTTTCTAAGAGCTTGGGTTCAGAAATGACAATTTATAAGTGATTTTGTTGGGTTTCGCAATATTGGTTTTACACCGAATCTTACAGGGATGTACACACCCTCTCTGGGCATATTACAGTAAGTTTTCATTTTTCTAGCATAAACACAGTGTCTACAATATCAATAAATCCCGGGGTTTGGCCTCAGAACATCACACAGAGTCCAGCTTAGTCTTAAACCATGAGTGAAGGTGTCATTTTAAGAATCTCAAAATTGTACATTTCTGTCAGCTTGATACAATATTTTAGAAGCATTTTCTTTAAACATATATTTGGTGCAATATGAAATCCACAACCCAGTCTGGCCCGCCCCTAGAAGCTTGGTGAGTCAGATGGTCACACGTCTTGCTTCTCCCAGAGCAGTGTTGACACTTAAACCTCAAATCAGCATATTCTATTCATCCCAAAGCCCCCATTGTTCCTTCCTCCAGGCTGCAGGGAATATCTCCTCCCTCTCAATCAACAGGACCATGTGATATCTTGCCTTCTGGTGTGGAGTCCCCAGGTGTGAAGGATTCCTGGGGACAGCTAAGCTACTCTACGTATTTCTAAACATCTCTATATGGCCTGGCAAGGAGTACTTTTTCTCCCTGAGTAACACACCTCAATTCCTTTGGCACTCCGGCACTGTGAGGAACACATTGATTCATTTTATCAAATCGTATGCAGATGGGGGTTTTAAGTCTCCAGCTTTTGAGTTGATTGAATTGCTGTTCAAGCACAATATGCATCATGCTGGTTCTAGGCAGCCCACCCAGAACCTCATGTGAGAATCGAGCATAAAGCGGCAGGCACATGTAACATTTGCACTCTCCTACTATCACACACATATATGGACAACTGTTAATTTGACCCTCTCCAGACCACACTACTAGCTTGATGGGAAATACGCAGCCTGACTATCTCCTCTGCTCCATAAAGTAAACGCCTAGCACTGTGGCGCTCGCCCAGCATCCTGTCTAACATAGATACGACTACACCGGCCAGCTGGCAGGGTGAATGGTTCAATGTGCTGGGAGATTTGAACGTTAATGGATTTTCAAAACATTGCAGGAATTAGCTATTCAGCTATTAGTGGATCCATTATGTGTTACCTACAGATTGACTAGGAAGAAAGCCAATTGTGGACAATTTAACTGGCAGACAAGTAGTGCATTCAACTATTTAGTCTAAGAGTGAACATCACTTTAAAAATTGTTTTTTTTTTCATTATCCATTAAAACTATTATCACCATTCACAAGTCTAAGCCTATCATTTAAGAAAAGAGTGCAATCCATAGATTTCAATCCTTTTTTTCATCACATAGTATCTGTAGTATACACTCGGCACCAGGAGGCCATGCCACCAACAACTAATCCTTTGCGCAGGACTATAACTGGTGCACTATGTGTACACCAACAGATCTATTTCTCTGAATTCCTGATTTCGCATTTTGCAATTCCAAGTTGAAAATGGTGCAAATGCATGCAAATAGAAGCAGTCCTTACCCTACATGGACCACTGAGAGAGCTTGCTATATGCAGATGCTATAGGCTAGCCCTGCATTGCATTCCTTCTCGAAGGGTGTATGCAATATACTTTCAGCAATATTCGGGTCTATACTGGAACCTACCCGTCAGCTTTGCCTATTAAGCCTACACACTGATCTGCCCTGCCTCCAGCGTAGATTCATTAAATTATGTTGCCTTCTGGCAAAACGCTAGATACTCCAAAACTGGACAGCAGAACACCACCATTGACTGATAGCTGGCTCTCGGATGCCACATGGCAAACAACACTGAAGAGTTGGAAATATTGTCACGATACCTAGGTCATCTAACCCAAAGACATTTGGGTTTACTTTAAAATGTACTCATTAAATAGATCAATGTCTGATTGATGACACAGCATAACTTGTTGAAGCCCCTTGGTGTCCAAACCTTGCTGGCTGTCTATTGTATCGTAATTCCGTGATTCCTGTGTAATTCAGTGCCAAACAGGACACCATATGCTGATGTTGAAATTGCCATATCTTTGAGACTGTACATTGCCAAGTAATGAACAATTACAAAATTGAGGTGACATGACTTTTATATCTGAAATGTAGCCAATTCACCTTTCGACTGCGAGTGTGTCTTTGGACTGTAAATAGCTGAAGTAAACATGCATCTACTATATTCACTGAAAAATATTTGTTAAAGCGATGTTATGGTTAAATTGGACAAAATTAAAACCTATGAAATTCAATGAGAAACCTTTGTTAAAGGGACGTTATGGTTACAAGAAAAACCGAAACCCCCAGAAATTCGCCAGTTATGGTAAGATAAGCAACCATAACTCAGGCCACCACTGTGCACTGCTAAGGCTAACACCCCGGACATGAAAGATGACTTCACAAATGTAATTGATGACATCACTGATGACATCACATATCTAGGCCTCTTGTTTTTGTTCACTGACATATATAGGGCAGGTGGTTTTGTTCAATAACAGAATATTAAAATTGAAAAAAGTGCTATATATCTAGATTTTAACCTTGTCATATGTTCTATAAGTAGTTTCGTTAGAGTTTGGTCTCAGCTCATAGTGCACATACATGAGAAATGAGCAGGCCTCAAACACACAATTAATTTGTATACATGAAGATACACTTTAATATCATTTACATTTTCTAATGACGCTGTTTCTTTCTTTCTTACTTTAGTTTCCCTGTATGTGCCTCTGGTTTGTATGCATTGTGGTTATTCATATGTATTGTTTGTACCAGCACAAGTGTTGTAAGTCTTGAATTTTTAGGTAGTTATTACATGTTTAACAAAACTCTGATAATGTAGCATTCATTATTGTACTAATCAAAATTACAAGATGATAAATAGGGTACTTCTATGGTACATGCTGCAATCATTGCCTATGTTTATATATGATTAGGTTTCTGTATAAAGAACAACGCTCCAATACAATGATTTTAGATTAGTACAATGTGTAATAGATTAAGTACTTCATGATAGGTCTCGCGATCACCCATGACATCTTGTTACCAGCAATATAAACACAACTCCTTGTAGGGACTTTCCATCAACATTTATTTCACATGTGATGCCATCAATGATGTCATAAATGACATTTGTGATGTCATCTTTGATGTCCTGGGTGTTAGTCTTAGCAGTGCACAGTGGTGGTGTGAGTAATGGTTGCTTATATTAACATAACTGGCGAATTTCTGGGGGTTTTCGGTTTTACTTGTAACCATAATGTCCCTTTAACAAAGTTTTCTCATTGAATTTCATATGTTTTTATTAGTCCAACTTAACCATA
Organism: Ambystoma mexicanum; assembly: GCF_040938575.1. Lineage (NCBI taxonomy): Eukaryota > Metazoa > Chordata > Amphibia > Caudata > Ambystomatidae > Ambystoma > Ambystoma mexicanum. The sequence continues at coordinate 1,335,816,835 of NC_090937.1, forward strand.
ACGTCCCTTTAACAAAGTTTTTTCAGTGAATTTCAAAGGTTTTTATTAGTGCAACTTAACCATAACGTCCCATTAACAAACTTTTTTCATTGAATCTACTTTATATTTCTCAGTAAAGTACATAGACGCAATAAGATTTTCCAATATTTCCATTTGCATTTTGTGTTATGCTAATGGAAATATTGTGGCGTTTATCCCCCATTTCAGGGACTGGAACAGAGGGTACTAGCCTAACAGCCCAAGTTATCACCCAAGCAAAGTGAAGGTGGTTAACAAATTCTCTGGACCATTATCCCCCCATTCCAGCCCCTGCAATAGGGGATTAAGGCCATTAGCACCCTATGTCCCCAATGCGGAAACCCGGGGTCATAAAAAAAAAATCTTCCTACACCGGGATGACTCCGGTGTCCCGGTGTAGGAAGGAAAATTGTTTTCTAAGATGGCCACCATGCATAGGGAAGGCGAGGATCCATACAGTGGCCCTCTTCGCTTTCCATGGCATCCTGCAGAAGGTGAATAGAGAACCCTATGAACATATTACCATGAGCAGATTTTTCTTCCCTGTGAAACCTATCCAAATCTCCATTAACTTTACCACAAAGTCAATCCCAGGCGGACATTGTCACTTTAACCTCATGTGTTGTCTCTCGTGATCATGGCCATTAAACAGATTGTCCGGGTCATGATCTTATTTCATGACCCAGACAATCTGGCCACTGCCCATCGCCATAGGCTACACCTCAGTCACCAAAGGTATATCACTATTTTTTGTACCTACAGTATGACACTTGTCAGATTTTTTTGTTGTTGCAGAAAACGGGCACATTTGCAAAACCATGCTTTCAGGTCCTTGCCAATGTTCCTTACACAAGTTTGCTGGAAATCCACCCATGTTCAATTTTTCTAAAAGTGTCGATTGTATGCATACAATAGTCATATAACCTAGACCACACTTGACAAAATAAATTCTGACTTTACGAAAACATTTATATATAGATCTAGAGCTTTCTTTGTTTTCAATACAGAAATGTTTGTCGTGAGATACTTGGTGTTCCTTTGGGAATAGGCTCATTTGACGGTGGCACTGTGATTCACAAGGCTTTGGCATCAGCTTGTTGGTACACCACCACCGATGTCCATATTCAACAAAAATGTGTGTTGCTTTCTTTGTTCTCCATACAGAAATGTGTATCGAAAGTCACACAGTGTTCCTTTGGGTATAAACTGATTGGATGGAGGCACTGTGATTCGGAAGGCTCCCGCATCTGCTTGTTGCTACACCAATGTAAATGATGTCAAGGTACTCCTTACTGCCGGTACCATGAAAGGGCATATGGGCCGTCGGCGACCATCCCAAAAGAGCATTATGATCATCCAACCATTGAGGTATATCATCAACTGCCGGCTGAAGAAGCCATCAATTGGTATCTAGAAATTATGACATTCAAAGTAGGGCAGGATGTGACTGTGTAGAAAACATAACAGAAATATGTCTCAGTAGCCGTTCTTAATTGTATTCTAACCGATCCATTACTTATGCACCGTGTGACAACTAAGAATGAACACAAACGAGAAACAATGCAAACACAGAGAAAACAACATGCAATGTTGGCGTCAACTATATGATTGAGAGGTTAGTGCTATGCAGTGTGTTAAGCTCACAATAGGAGGCCGATGCAGAAGTTGACTGAAGAATTCAAATAACACATAGACAGGATTTTAACGTAACATTAGCCTAGAATTGGGTGTTAGTGGAACCTGTGCTAACACTGATGTGGACTCCATGCATTTCGGTGCTGGACAGCCCATGTGCCATGGGACAAATACAAGTGTACACCGGTTGTTTTTGAATATGCTCACCAATTACAAATTTGTCTTCTGTAAAACATACATAATAATAAGCATTTTCATTCTCTTGGCGTAATATGCAGTGTCTTTTCAGATCAACGATTGTTCATCAAATGAAATTAAATGTTACTTTGTCCAGTTTTAGAATGCTGACCCTTATCATGTTTGACCTTTTTAAATACCTCATTCCATTCTTTTTTTTCCTTATGAATACTCCCTTTATTTCCAAGAACAGGAAAAAATACAGACTTATGCCTAGCTTGTTTTTTGTAAATGGTAACAACAAATTCCATCAGCAGGGCGTGAGGGAGTAGACAGCTGAAGGCATTGACCTTCAGGGCCACTGCAGCGATTCCCCCATGCACCATTGTAGCATTAGGAATACTTATTAAAAACAAATACATTGTTTGCTTGCATTCAGCAATGCCGTGGGAAATTTCCAGAGATTTACTGATTTTATGAAAACACTTGAAATTCACAATCTACCTGTCAGCTGAGCACGTCTCCAGTTTCCTGCTAGCAAACGCTGCACACAGCGACCACCGACAGCCCACACATTTGCAAATGCTGCGCACAACGAACAGTGACTGCCCCCCACCTTTTTCCTGCAACGCCTATGTCAGACTTCCTATTTGTCATGGCTGGTCCATCGCAAAGTTTTGTAATTAAAACAGTGTATTGGTTTTGCTTCCACTCATAAGGCCTTTGAAAAGCAGTACCCCTGTACTTCCCACCCGAGCAATCATTTGGAAATGGAATGTGTTTGATATAATGTTTTACAGGGCGGCAGAGTTATTGGTATGCTAAATCTCTATGAAGACTAATTTCCTTATGGATGTGTACAATAATTATTATTATATTTTGTATTTAAGGGACCTTGCACCTTCAGACCCTACCCCCGCACCACCTCAAAATCACCTCCCAATATCACGGTCTTTCGCAGTGAAAAACACCTTTTTTTATGCCTTTCAGCCATATCCCATCCTATCCCATCCTCATGACCCCTCACCTCCTCGGAGATTATTTGAAAACTTTGACAAGTGCAATGTTGTGTTTTTTAGTATGTTTTTACTGCAATATCTGTGGACACCGGACGCTGTGCATGAATCCAAGATGGCAGGCATTTCCAAAAATCTGATGTACTTCGTGCTATTCACCACCCAATCTGCGGGCACGTCCGATGTCTGCGTACACCACATTGCCCTCTAAGTCAATCAGAGGTCTGTCCGCGGTGCGAACAGCGAAGTCTGTCCAAGGAACGGACATAGATATCACACATTTTCTGGTACCTACTTGTTGGTCGTTTTAAAGAAAATACTGGACTGAATTCCACCAAATTTACAAAAGCACGCTTTTGGGACCAAGCCGCTGCTCCTGCCGCAAATTTGGTGAAAACCCGTCCAGCGGTTTGGGCTGTAGGCGTGCGCAAACATTTTTCTCCATTCAGTCTATGGGAAAAAATAAGATTTTGGGACTCCCCTATAACTTTGCCCCCATCCCCCCCCGCCCTTGACCAAACCTCACCAAACTTTGCAAACAAATTCAGAGTGGCCCATATACTCTTTTTTGCAAAGTTTGGTGAGTATTCGTCCAGGGAGAGTGAAGTTATAAGCCACTCAAAAAAATGTCTTAGCAACTTAACCATAACTACATGGCCGCTACCGCAGGCCATGTCATGAATGACAATGATGATGATATTTACACACTGACCCAAAAATCAAACCATGTTTAACATGTAATGTTTTTATCTGAAATAGTGGATATTATGCTTAAGCTTCTGGCGTCTCTAAAACTACATTAGCGTTTGTTTTCACATTTGTTTACTTTACCTTCATAGCTCTTTGTGCATAAATTAATGTCAATTGAAAGTTTCTCCCTTCACGCTCTGGGCTTTTTATGCATTCACATGTTGCCTTCATTTTATTTCATTTTCTTTTCGTTTTAGATCTTCCGTTGTGTGGCAAGGCAAATTCTGAAGTATCTTGTCGCTATATTCACAATGCAATGAATCATCTGAGTTGGTGAAGCCACATTCACCCAGCAGAATCTTGTAGCATTCTCCATAGGAGTTGAATGCAAAAAATATAGCACATTACACACATGCAGCAAGTTAATGTATTTGATAAGCACGAATATATATACATGGACATAACTATGTGAAAATCCGAGAGTGCTTGCTGATATTTGCATCCCAGAAAACACCTAGGTTGATATCACAAACACTTTGCATACAACATGTTTCACTCTAGAGCAAATAATGAGGACAAAGGCAAATATTGCCCTGATTCAAAAATGTCTTCAAATATATGTTTTGCGGTGACCACCACGGGGCCCAGCCGGAAGTGCAGCTTGAGCCGTCGTCTCCCTCATCCAGTGCAGAATATTGGTGGAATAACCTGTGAATCCCCCGAGTACACCAGGGTCAAGGCAAACAGTGCCCTCAAACCCTCCGAATTATGCCTGGACTGGGATGCGGCCTGAGATGATGAGTGAGAATGAGGGACAATGTAGAGCAAGTGGCCGAATTCGCAAGCACACAGCGTGGAACGTTCGGACCTCAGCTGTGCACCAGCTCATTCCCACATGGCACCAAGTATAAGCAGTAAGGAGGAGCCGCTGAACGTTACGTCGCTATAAATATTTTGCAAGCGCTGGGCTGCAGCACATATTGCTCTGGGACAGAGGGAAAAAGGCGTGTCTACGTCAGCTTCTACTTCAGTGCACAGAGCATGCAGTATTGGACCTGAACAGCTCCCACTTTAGCACGCTGAGGTCAGCGCGCATGTACTTCAGTGGGAATACCCACTCGACATCGGGCAGCAGGGTGGTGGTCATGGCGGTGATCCGGTGCATCACATGAGTGCACTGTTACAGTAGACCCCATAAGAGCGTGTTGTGAGCCCACCGGAGTACAGCAGTGAATTTCAATGTCCATACACCCTGAGTCAGCTTAATAAAAACCCAAAAACATCAGCACCCTAAGGAAAAGGTACTCTCTTAGTCTCGGACGGAGATGGGTCCCACAATAGATCTCAGGCAACTCTCTCACATCAAAGACAGTCACTCTGAGAACCACTGTGAGGAGCAGTGCACCATGGTATGATTCTGTGAGGGTGAAGAGTATTTGAACACACAGTGTATAATTGGCATGGTTGCAGTTGTCTCTTAGCAAGCCAGCTGGACACAGGACAAACGTTGCTAGCATTGCGAAGAGGACCGGCGTTAGATGAAAGTATAACGCGCACACCCAATCTTAACCTGGACTTGCGCATAGAATTTACACTGCAAAGCTTCTGACATAAATCGATAGTAATGGAACTGGAACAGACGGCAAACCCATCAGGCATTCCAGGTGCTGACCATGATAGCTCACCCAAAACATACAGCCACTGTTAGTGGAAATACGATCTATTATATCCATCTTAACTGAGAAGGTTACTGTTATACAATCCAGAATGGTTAAAGTTGAAGATCAAATAGAAGCTCTTGAGAATAATCAGCGATCCGGAGACCTTACTTTATTGAAGATCAAAGCCTGTCTCCAAGATCTGGAGCAAAAAGACAGAGAGATTTAGTGCTAAAAATGGATGACCTTGAAAATAGGGAGCAGCGATCCAACATATGCATAATGGTCCTAAATGAAAATCCAGACGAGTCCTCAACTTCCATGGATAAACGAGTGAAGGACTTGATGGGTTTGCTTTTTGACCCTTACATTTCCACAGATATAGAGTATGATAAAATTCAGAGAGCTGTGGTCCAGCAAACGGCCCAAGGTCTGTCCTTGCCAAGTGCCACTATTTGAGATTTTACAAAAAGCAAAGGGAAAATAAAGTAATGAATTTGAAGGATCACGTATCAGAATATTCAAAGACCTGTCAGCGACTACTCTCTTCAAGTGAAAAGGCTGCCACCCGCTCAGAACTTGGCTGAAAGAGCAAGGAGTGCGATATAGATGAGGTTTCCTCTTTTCATGAACATGGTGGAGAGGAATATCGCATAACCTCGGAGGAAGAAGCTTGAGGGGTCTTAGAGGGCCTGCGAACAGGTACTCAAGGTACAAGCCGGGAAGACTTTTGTATGCTTCACTGTCCTATTGACAAAGCAAGGGCCTCTTCACCAAAGAGAGGCTGTGCACAAGGCTCCAGGAAGTATAAATGTTTTAACACTCCATGATGGATGCACACACAGTGAATACTTGATAAACAAAGAATTCTCTTTTTTTCTCTTTTTTCTCCTCTCTCAGTCTGTCTTGAGGGGACTGTCCCAGCACTTTTAAGAAAGATCTTAAACTGTAAAGACATACCTAGAAGGAGTGGTGAGGTTCAAGATGGGCAAAAGAATCCTTACTATCCATGTTCTTGTTTTCAGTCCTTACCTTAAATTACAGTGGTCATGCATTCCCAGCATTCTAAAATATTGCTCGCTGAGGGGCTCCTGAAGTGTGGCCCTTTTTATTCTATGGTTTTTCTGTTAGAAGTGAAGTGTTTTTGGAGGCACCTTTCATTGGAGGGGATCGGGTTTGGGTAGGGGGCATCACATCGGGTAAATAAGAATGCTACCAGCAACACAAACTTCATGAGAAAGAAACAGCCATGTAATGTGTAAACATATAGGGCCACATCATGAGTTGGGCGGTAAAGACGGCGCTATTACTGCTGGCGCTATTAGCCCTACCGCCAAAGCCCCTATTAGCGCCGGATCACAGGTTTGGCGGAACAGTTAGTGCCCATTCCCCATTGGGAACCATTCGGGAATTCCTCATTCCCCATTGAGCCCAATGGGGAAAATTCACGCTATTACCATTGGCAGATTTCCCACCGGTGGTAATAGCACCGAAAATTGGCAAATTTGCCGCAGATTTCCCCCCAGCTCAGAGCTTGGGGGAAATCTGCCAAACCCATGATCGGGCGGATCCTTAAATGCAGCGGTAATAGCGCTACCGTCACATTTAAGGGTTACTGCCTGACTCGTGATGAGGCCCATAGTCCTTAAGCACTGTACTCCTGTCTGTGAGATCACTGGGTGTAGAAGCCATTTGAGCAAGGCAAAAAAGAAGCAAATAACATGTGATCATGACGCCAGCTGATGGGATAAGGTTTGTGTGCCATAATGTTAAATGCTTAAACTCACTGCAAAACGATTCATGCAAATGAGGGAATTCAGACTACCCAAATTAGACGTGTTGTTTGTTCAAGAAACGCAATTCAAAAAGGGAGATGAGTTTAAAGTGAGAGGGAAGGAATTTGGAAGGGTACTGTGGGCGTAAGGTCAACACAAAAAAGGTGGGGTGGGTATCATATATAGAAGTCCATGGGTCTCCAAGCGACACAGGTTTATAGAACTGAGGAAGGGAGATACATTGTGGGTAATGGGATGGTGAGATCGCATGCAGTGACTCTTTCCTCGACATACACACCCAATAAAAACCAATTTGCTTTCGGCAGAGAACTCCTTACGTTTTTGAGCAGCTGGATAATGGGTCTGTTAATATGTGGATTTCGACTTTAATGTTATATCAGATCCCGCTATGGTTTGGGATTCCATGAGGCAGGGGGAAATTCCCCCACTGGGCACAGGCAGTGAAAAATTCTTCAATCTCTTGGAAGCTGTCTGATTGACATATGGAGGGAGATGCACCGGCAGAAAAGAGCATTTACCTTTTATTCCCTGCCACACTAGAAGCATACAAACATGCCATACTCACAACAGCTATTGAGATCCTGGGATGATCTGACCATGAAATGTGTCTATTGGAACACTGCTTGGGCCTGCCTCCACAGACAGATTGTAGGTGGATTTATAATGAGTCTACAAGGGTGTGATGTTCAGGGACACCCTTGCTGAAGAGCTTAAAAGGTACTTAAAAGTTACTTTTAACTAATGGCCCTGGGAAACTTACATTAAATACAATATGGGTAGCGGCCAAAGCCACATTCCGGGGTTTCCTGGTAGCCGTGGGAGCTTATAGGAACTGAACCAGGCTGTTGAGGGAATCTGCACTAAAAAAAGAAATCACCCAGAAAGATTTTCTCCTTCAATCTCTAACTGCCCTTAAAGATGAAATTCTAACAAATATCAGAACGCTCCGGGAAGAATTGATCGACATAACGCACAACAAAGCGTTAATCCATCTTTGGTTTTTTAAACAAAAATGTAATGAAAGGGGTTACAAGGACCATGTTATGCTGGCTGCACACATGCATAACCAGAGGTCAGAAATGTCTATATATAAAGTCAAAGATGAGAATGGGAAAGAACCAACTAACCCGGTTGAGATCACTAAATGCTTTGCCCAATTTTATGCTTCCATGTACACCACTGAGGAGGGGAGTACGGAAGAGCAAATAGTGCGATACCTATCAAACTGTCCTCATGTTCCACTGGCTAATTGTAATCTAGTAACACATATGCCCCGATAACAATTGAAGAGGTCCAAATGCTATATCTATGCTTAAATCAGACTCGGCACCGGGGTAGGACAACTTTGCACCGGCCTTTTATAAAGCATATAGTAACTCTTTAGCTCATTTCTTAGTGAAACCCTTTAATACAATATTAGAAACCAATCAAGCCCCACCATCATTCACAGAGTCTCAAAGTATAGTGATTCCGAAGGAGGGTAAGGATGGCACGGAATGCGCTTCATATCATTCCATATCACTAATAAACGTAAATGCTAAGATTTAAGCAAGTGTCTTGGCAGGCCAGGTTTCCCAGGTCCTACTTCAATTGGTACATATTGACCAGGTTGGATATGTTAAGGGCATGCAGGGAGCCGATAATATTTACAAAACCCTGGATCTTATAGCTTCCATTAAAGACCACAATGATGGTCCTAAAGTGCTGTCGATCAATGCAGAGAAGGCATTTCATAGGGTGGAATGGTCTTTTCTGTGCATAGTTATGCAATGGGTTGGGTTGGGCCAACAATGGACAACTGGTGCTCAGGCGTTATTTCAGAATACTGAAGCCAAAGTTGTAGTGAACAGTATTGAATCTGAGATCTTTGTTTTGACTCGAGGCATGCACCAGGATTGCCCCTTGTCGCAGCTTCTGTTTGCCCTAGACTTGGAGCGACTTGCGCAAGCTATTTCTGCAAATGCCCAGATCAATGGGTTAGTAAAGTTTGGGCATGAATACAAACTTGTATTATTTGCCGATGACATGGTGTACATAAACCAAACAACAGTTTCTATCCCAGCCCTCTTCACAACACTGGCAGAGTATAGTAGATCTAAAAAAACAGAAGCGCTCACATTGAAGCAAACCTCAACCCTTCTGGGTCATTTGGTAGTAGATTGGGGATCTCAACTGCAAACCGAAGGAATTAAGTATTTGGGAGTTGTAATCACTAGAGAATTAAAACATGTTTTTTGTGTGAACTTCCTGACCTTGTGGGAAATGATTAAGGCTCATTTGCATAGGTGGACTAGGATAGCGCTTTCCTGGACCGTCAGATTCATATCTCTCGAGATGAATATACTACTGAGGTTGTTATTTCTCTTCCAATCACTTCCAGTGGTAATTCCTGGAATCATTTCATGTAGGGGTAAAGTTATCATTACTGAAGTTCCTGTGGGAAGATCAGAAACCCGTGGATATCATACAAAGCAATGATAATGCCAATGATAATGCCTAAAACGAGGGGGTTATGGACAACCCAAATATCTTTGAACATTATAGACCATCACAATTGTGCATACTTTCAGCCCACCTGAAAAGCAGTGGGTAGGTCTTGAAAATTGAATGTTTTCGCCGGTGACTCAGGTGAAGGGTTATGGGCCCTCTATTATTTCAAGCCCTGCAGAATTCGTGAACAACCAGTACTCGCAGGTTTGTGATCCCTTTGGCGTCCATCACAGGGTATGCAGGGAGTGACAACATGTCTGTCTCCATTTAGCTGCATTTGGGCCTCTCCCATTAGAGATCTGTTGGTTGATCCTATCCATTTTCTGCCTCAATATGAGGGCGGTCTGGTGAGAGCAGGGCAGATGTGGAAGAATGATGCTTTTGTTGAGAAAGATGAATTTGAATTAGCTCAGCAGGGCACTAGAATTCCACCGCTGCAGTACCTACAGCTGAGTAGTGTATTACTGGATCTGCGTTGTGGCGAGTGCCTCTGATGATCACTCACTCCCTTGGAACGTGCTCTGAACGAACGCCGTGGCTCCAGAGGGTTAATTGCAAGGTTGTATGCCTCCTTAATTAATAGGGGCCATTTACTGATGCCAGGTACACAAACAAGTTGGCATGCAGAGTTGGGCTTACAAAACAGCCGTGACAACTAGGTAGTGATATAAAGAGCGGTATGGTCTATTTCAATCTCCATGCAATGCAAGATGCATAATGGGAGGTTACTAATGCAATGACACCTTACCCCTCAAAGATTATCAAATATGTACCCAGGTGCCACCCTGCATTTTTGGAGAGGTTGCCCCAAAATTTGTGATTACTGGAACCAGTGGTAGATCTGTCAGAAAGATCAGACATATTGCTAAGAAATTCTGGGTTGGATGAGAGCCCTTTATGGAATTCATAGGCACTCATCACCACTATTGGTATTATTCAGAGTAGAAATGAATGTAGAGGGGACGAACACAGTGTTGTCACACATGCGTAAAAATCTGCTTCTGGTGGCCAGAGTCTGTCTTGCAATTTGCTGGAAATGCAAAACGCTGCCCACAAAGAAGGAATGGTTGAACAAAGGCCAGGAGATATTTCAGATGGAGAGCATCACAGATGCATTGTTAAAAACACACTCCCATATCGACATGACACGGCTCTCCCTCCTGGGCATAAAGGAACACTCATGCAGGCAGCATTGTAATATGTGAAAGGTGACCCAACAACTTAACAATGATCACGCTATCCATTTAGACACATGGGCCTTAGTCGAACAAAGTGGTCTAACAGTTTTTCTTTTCCCTGAAACTAACATGGCTTGATACAAAAGAAATATTGTGTTGTGAAATCAACTGAACTTGTGTTAAAGATTTCGTTTTTTCCAGATGGGAAGAGTGGGGGAATCCTCTTTTAAAGGATACCAAAAGCAATAATGGCTTCAGGGTAACATCCTACAAATGCAAAGTTCTTGATTAGTTTCACTCCAAAATATATAATGCAGTTTTTAATGTTCCACAGTGTATGTAACATCTGATATGGCTGTACCAACATATTGTTGGTTGGATAAATGTGGGTAATAAAATCAATAAAAGACTATTTAAAAACAAAATAAAAAAATAAAAATCTGTTGTTACTGGACCGGTATACTAATAACGAGGCCAATTGTTTTTTTGAAGTTTGTATCAACAATCTGGAGGACGTTCCCACTGTACATGTTCTCCAGATATGTTTCTTGTGGACCCACTAGGTGGCCACAGCCAGGGGCCGTGGACGCTATACATGTCTGGGCCCACTAACGAATGCACTTTTATGCATTTTCAAAACTAGTTTGGTTCTGTTCTGATTTATTTAGGTCTCGAGTCTAGATTTAGACTATTTGATTTATTTCTTATATTTTTTGCTACATACCTTCTACTTAATATTATTTTTTTTATAGCGTGCTGAAAACCTGAGTTTGGTTTCTAAGCACGAATCTAGGATTCAAACCTCTGTTGTTCTGCGTGGTCTTGCTTCCAGTGGGTTGCCCCTGTGCTATCCTCCATTCACAAAATGCATTTATTATGGTGCACAGTGAAGAAAAAGTGTCAGACCTCGCTAGTATCCACTCTATGACTAAGTACATTGATACTGTATGTGTATTTATATTATGATGTATGCTTTTTATTTTTCACAGCAATATGTAAGTAATAGGTGTTCTTAATTCTCTACTCTTCACTGCTTGTTCAAAACAAACAAAAACACTGGGCCTCATTACGGGTCGGGCGGTCCAGAATTAACAGTGGCTGTAAACCCACCGCCACTGTTAAACCGGGACCGCCCGATCCCGACTCCTGCAGGCGGGAGGTGATCTTCCCGCCAGGTCTGACCTGGCGGGTTTAACACCGCCCGCCTGCAGGCGGACATGGAAACACCAGCAGCATCACGAGATGCTGCCGGTGTTTCCACTTCTCCATTCCCATTGAGTCCTATGGGACTCAATGGGAATGGGGATTTACACCATTCCGCCTCCGTGACTCCCGTGACACCAGGGTCATAATGCCCTGGTGTTTCCGGGAGTCACGGAGGCGGAATGGTAATACGAGTCCGGCGGTAACCAGGCGGTTTTACCACCTCGGTTACCGCCGGACTCGTAATGAGGCCCACTGTTTCTATTTTGTCTAACCTAGTGACTGGTCTGTAACTAAAAACTTTGTTGGTTCTTTTTGTCCATTGATACAGTAGCAAAGCCATTACTATACTGAGTTTGAATTATTATTTTGTCAAATTTTTTGATTTAGTCCTGTTGGGAACCTGCTTTTGTGTTATGTATTCTCTCTGGTTCCCATCAGAGATGGAGACTTTCCCTTAGTGGTATATGTTGGGCTCAGTGGCCAGGGCCCTCAGCTCTTGCCATTGAGCACAGCCTTTGGCCGTGCCCACTGTATTTTTTAAAACACTACCTGGACACTAGCTGTGGCCGTCTGCAATGACTGTGTCCACTTTCCACCCCCACCTCACTTTAGTGGAAAAGAAAATGTTAACTTTTTTTTTTTAGCTTTGCCTTTGGCAAGCCCTCTAGGACGTGTCCACTGTACATGTCCCCCCAATATGTTTCTTTTAGACCCACTACCGGGCCACTAGCGATGGCCTTCGGTCATGTACAGTGAACACAGCCTTTGGCTGTGTCCACTTTCCACCCCCCACCTCACTTTAGCTGTAAAAATCAGTTATGTTTGTATTGATTCACTGCTTTCAACTCTCTTTAAAAAAAATAAAAAATCCATTAACCGCAGTCATCTTGGTACAAATACCCATGATTAGGGCAGCGTGAGGTGTCGGAGTGGTCCTACATGGGTCACATCAAATTCTTTGTACACTTGAAAGTCTCTGACCCATAGCCAAAAAAAGCTAAGTCAAGTGAATCCTGCATCGTGAGTATGTAAAATGAACTGTATATTTGGCAAACATGAAACCCGATTTGAAGGATTCCTGTAAATTGGGTTAAAGTGTAATACACCCATGAACCCTGTGCAGATAAGAGTGAACCCGGTTGAGGGTTGTCCGCAGTGAGAAGTTGCAAGCTGCATTCGCAAGGCTGTAGTGAACCCAAGGCCCAGGTTGTAGGAAGGATCCAAGCCCTGTGGAGGGAGATCCAAGGGGCGAGGAGCAATCGCTTAAGGTACAAGATTACGCAAGAAACTTTTTGTTTGTTTGTTATTTTGGTTCATCAGGCCTTCCAAGGCAAGAGACTTTGCTTAGAAGAGACTTGACCCCTGAAGGTTCTGGTATCGTTGAACTGGAATTACGAGCATGTTGCTGTAGATGCCCAGGAGTGTGGTTTTCTCAGAAGTCTCGCTTTATCCCATGCTAAAAACGCGGGCAGGGTAGACCAAGCCATACCATCCTGACTTATCATTTTGTGAACACTTCTTTCTTTTCTGGTGAACATTTTCCTATACCCTTTTTGTAACTTTGTGGTAAAAATTGGCTGTAGTTTCTTTGAGTATAGGCCCTTTTTTTGTGACAAGATGTCACTAGGACTGCCTTAATATTATTTATTAATAGCTTGTTCCCATCTTAGATTAAGGTTTAGATCAGGCGTTTATCTCATCCATTATAAAGTTCAATAAACACCCTTGAACTGTGATCACTTACGTCTGTCTTTACTTTTGCCACCATCTGTTCCTTACACAGCACAATGCTGAGGATGCTAATGTTAATGTTAATGTTAAAGGTATTTGTACTGTGCACTGTCACCACCAGAGTGGTCCCAGGCACTCTGGATGTGACCAACAGCCTGAATCATATTTTAGATTAAATTATCCAATGGGTGACTGCGTTTCCTGTCCCCAGCTTGGGCTTGGGTGGGTATGATGGGGAGCAGGCTTTATGGAGATGGACACAGTTGATTATGCATTACTTTGTGTTGTATTTGTTATTTATAGAGCACCCTTTCCCCATTTGTATGGCCTCAATGCACATTGTGGTTGTAACGCCCTTGGAGACTGAAGTCTATGTGTGGGAGATTGTAAGAGTACATTTTTTTAAGAGGCGTGTGTGCATTTTGTCATGTTAGGCCTTCGGTGGGTTGGCTCAGCTCCCGTAAGCAGCCCGGATGTCATTTTCCTAGGTCCAACGCAATTGGCTGGTTCGGAAGTTGTGGTCTCCCCAGATTGAGAGCCCGAGTAGTGGGAGATGAGCCTCGAGGCACACATAAGTGGTGTATGATCATCTGGGGGAGGGGGTGAATTTATCACAGTATGCCACTGCGAACGCTGACGGCACCTGTGGTGGATTGGGTGGATAAGTGTGTTGTCGGGTTTGGCCCAGTGTTTCTGTGTGTGTGTTCGAGCAATACCGAGTGTGAGAAGGTTTCAAGGTTTCAACCTACCGGCTTTCAGTAGGTTTGCACATGCGTGACACAAACCCCATTCATTCATGCCTCTCTGAGGTTTTGTTGGGGCCCTCCAGCCTTTGGCTTGGGAACAGAGATCCATTACCTCCTGCCTAGGTGATGTGTTAACTGCAGGTGTAGAATTGCTTTCACTCTCTCACCATTCCTGCAGCATTCCACCGATATTCCAATGATAATGTCAATGAACTACATATACAGCAGCATTGAACTACCCATGCCCACAGGATTTCCCCGGTAGTCCCCTATAATGCTTGAAAATCCCAAACTCTTTCCTATCCTCAAAGGCACTCACCAAGTGCCCCCTGCTCTTTCCATGGTCCCTCCACATCCCCCTTTCACTGTTTAGTTAGTGTGACACATTTTGTTCTCTGAGGTGGAAATGATTGAAATGTGGGAGTGCTGAATTTCGGGGTCTTGTTACATTAAATCTCTTAACAAAAAAGGTTTTATTGAATTCCAAAGGTCCTGCTATCCCTTTTTCCTCAGGGCCCACTAGCCATGACTTTCGGCTGGGGCCACTTCACATGTTCTACCAATAATTTTCTTTGGAGCACACTATCCATGGCCAAACATGTTGCATAGTTTCTTGAGATTTCTCTAGCTATGATCTTTGGCCGTGGCCTCTGTACGTGTTGCACCAATATCTTTCTTTTGGGCCCACTCTCCATGGCCACTGGCCATGTCAAACCATTATGTTGTTATCAAACACCAAACACTGCCCTCTGCCCAGTAGATGTAGGCAATGCAAATGTTAAAAAAATGTTTTCCTTTTCACAGTAATCCTTTCCAATGACAGAAATTCCTGCATTAGAACAGTAAAAGTTATTAGCCTCTCTCAACAGCTCTGCTGCAAAACACCAAGGCCAATATAAATGTTTTAAGGCACAGTGGGGCACCCTGTTTTCTGTCAAATATTTTAAAAAGTAATTGATGGATTTGCTGTAAACCAGTCAAGGAAATTAAGTCAATGCTTTGTTCCCAAATCTGCCGAGTGGTTTTCATGCTACAGCTATTAAAAACTGCATGTATTCTTTCTATTTTTCTAGTTTAGTGGCGCTCTTGACAAACCTTTTATCTGGAAAATTGTACCTAAATCCATTTTGCACGTCAAATGTTTTTAGCTTCGCTCAGCATCTCTGCTGTAAAAAGCACCAAGCAAATATAAAGGTTTTAAGGAGCAAGTGGTGCCCACTTCTCTGTCAAATATTTTAAAAACTGTTAGATGGATTTACCCCAAACCAGTCAAGAATTTTAAGTCCATGCTTTGTGCCCATGTTTTTTCTCATATTGTCCAAATCGGGCCAGCGGTTTTAGTGCTATGGCTGTTAAAAAAACTGCACTTTTTCTCTGTGTGAAAATGAATGGGCTGAAAACTGCACCTGTGGTGTTTTATTTTCGTAGCTGCCTTTTCATTTTATAACATTTTGTTCTCAAGATTTGCAGTTTGGGTGGGGACCTTGAAAACCTCTTGTTTTCCCAAATTTCATCCAAATCCATCCGTCAAGTCAAAAGTTATTAGCAGTATAATTTTGAGAATAAATGGATGCTTTTTCATTTCTGAAATGCCTCTCAGCCTCTCTGCCGCAAAGCACCATGGGAGATATCTCTGTAATTCTGGGAGAAGGGGCAGCCACTTCTCTATTAAATATTTTAAAAACTACTGGATGCAATAACACGAGACCACTCCCGGAAATCGAATCAGCACCTTGTGCCCAAGTTATTTTGTACCTTTTCCAATTCCATCCAGTGGCTTTCGCTGTGCACTTCAGCAAACATTTAACTTTTTCTCTATGGGAAAATGAATGTGGACTAGTCCGAAACAGTGTGTTTTAACATTATTATCACTTTTCTTTTTTTTAAAGGATCTTTCCCTAAGTTTTTACTCTGGGGTGGCCCGTGAGTAAAATAATGTTTGCCATCCAAATCTGTCATACGTGTCAAAAGTTATTAGCAATTCATTTTTCGGATTTCCTATAAAACTCAATACTCAACTTAACTATGAGGGGTTATGTATTTCCAAGATCCAAGTCTATGTAAGCATTTGCTTTTTATGATGTCATATCTAATTGTTGAAAATAATCTGTCCTCATGTGATATAGAAATATGCCTGTGGGGCTCTGATTTGATTTGAAGGATTTATAACATGCACAAGGATGAAGTAAATCGTACAAAGGCACAGGTGGAATATAAAACATAGACCAGTGCAAAGAACAATCAAAAGGGCCGGATTGTCAACTAAGAAAATATGAATGGAAAGGAAGCAAAAGGGCCTCTAACGGCCCTTTATTTAAAAAGGAAGTTTTAAGGGCTCTTTGAAACTCGTAAAAAGATTCAGGGGCCCTAATTTCGCAGGGATGCTGTTCCACAGTGTTGGGCCATGATTCCTATGGTAACAGTAGAAGAGCAATGGAAACACCACCTGAGCTGTTTTCTATCTGATACCCGGTGCAAATCAGAAGTGGAGGCCTTCCAAATATTCACAGCAAACCATATTATTATGAGGGAAATGGCCGTACTGATTGCAGCTGCTCTGTTGAAGGAGCAGCAGGCTACCTAGCGGGCAGTGCGTCACCCTTTTCATCAGTCAGCCCTGCAACACTGTCATCATAGAAGCAAAACGAGGAGGAATGTAGCAAGGGTATAAAGGTCCAGGTTGTCACCAAGATCAGAGGGACCGCAGACCTACCACCTACTGGCTGGATAAGGCAACAGCACAACCAACCTTTGGGGTCTTCCTAGATCACATACAGCCCAACTGGGAGATAAGGACAGAAACACCTCACTGATTCGGGCCACTTACTTATTAGCACTTCTAAACAAGTGGGTCATTACAGGTCAGTGCTTAGACTAGGGCATCAGCTTTTGAACAGATCTAACTTCACTAATATCATGCTGGCTACATTCTGTGCTATTGGTGAATCAATCAACATGGTAAGTACCACCCTTGAGTGTGCAGTTGTGGACATTGCAGTAAATAAAGAGGAGAGTTAGTCTTGTAGACCAGGACAATGCATCAATCTGCGAATGGTGTTCGGTACAGAATTGCTTTTCACTCACACGTCTACACGCATCTCATATTGTCAACCCACAATTAAAGTATCCTGCAGACAGCTGCCTCCCCTGGATTATTGAACTTCCACAGCAAAACCGCCTGCTAGGTAAAGTGCAAAAAACCACTGGACTACTAAAGCAAACGCCAAACAATGATTGCATACAATTAGTCCATGATGCCTTCTGCTAAGCATCCATTTCTTTGTGACACTGAAAATAGAGATGCAGGGACACAACAAATACAACAAAGTTAATGAACACATGTTCAATGGTGAACACCATTGGTGCAGCACATAAAAATATCAGCATAAAAATGATTCCCGTATATGTACAGCCCTGATTATTGCTATCCCTTCCACACCCCATTCTACAGTGGACTCTGGCTACTTCCAATAACCCAGACTGATGTTTCCAGAGTATGGACAAGATTTGGTGGGGAGGGGGATTTACAGTACAATCATAAAAAGGCATGACTTTTTCACTGCAGGTATCACTCACCTGCAAGCTGGTCTATGAAGTCATCCGGTGCAATGTGCCCATACCTGATTAGGGTAATGAGGATTACAAATACTGTTGATGCGACAAAAAATAAAATATGGGACCTGGACAACTTGCACAATATGTTGATAGTGTCATGCATCTTAGGGAGATAAAACATACCTCCTTTAAACCGTTATTACAACAATGGCCAATCCGCTCCCCAAACCCCACTAAACATCCATATGAAGATGCGTATGAAAAGTCCATATTTCTGTCTCTGACCCCCAACAAGACCCCACAATATCAATGCAGCTTGAAGGGAAATAAAGAATGATTTCTCCAATGGGGGATAGGTCAAACATAAAAACAGTTATCCAATGTAGGGAGGATTCCAAAAACAAAGAGTTTTTCAACATGGGGTATGCACAAACCCAAACAATGAGTCGGGATCTCCAAAAACAGGCGAGGTATTGGTTTCCGATCAGGTCTCCAATGAGTTGGGACCAAAAACATAGAATCTTTAACACAAATACGGCATCCAGCACAACTATGGAATGGGGAATTCAGACAATAATTCTTCCACTGCTAGTGCTGTGGGGGTGTGCTCTGGAGACTGATGTGCAGATGTGCAGATATCAAGAGGTGGAGGATCAGAGGATAGCAGATGCAAGAAATCCGCATTGAAAATGCAGTCTGTTCCTGGAGAACCAGCTGAAAAGTCAAGTTGTTATGTGACTGGGTCTACCTGATGCTGGCATCAACCATCTAGAATCAAAAGGGTAAGTACAAATGTGCTACATTCTGCAGGGCATTTGCAGTGCACCACGAGGTTTCTACAAGGGCATATTTGCTTTTGGGATGCCTTTATTATGTTATGTTATGTCGTGTCGTGTCGTGTTATGTTATAAAGCAAACTACCGGAACAAGGCATCCACAATACGGTCCACCTCATTCTGTTCTAAAATAGAAAAGTTTTCAGGGACCATTTAAATTCCAGATGATCCGCAATCTGTTTTAATGCAGGTGGCAGGGCATTCCACAGTCTGGCCACTGCCACAAGAATGCTTGGCCCCCCCATCCTAGCACTCTTGTAGGTGGGGATCACCAGAAGACCAGCTGTCAGTGAGCACAAATCATGCATTGGGCAGTAACTAACACATTTTTCCTGCAAACTAGCCCCAAGACCCAGCAGGGCCCAGTGCACCAGACACAGTCATTTGAAGTCAATAAGCTTGGACAGCAGAGGCCAATGCAAGCGTCGAAGGGTGGGGGTGATATGGGGGAGTCAGTGGCCACCTGTGCTGCCAGGTTTTGTAGCCGCTGTAGTCTCTGGATCGCGCCGTTTGGCTGGGTGAGATAGAGCGAGTCACAATAGTCTACTCGACTAAGGATAAGTGCAGCTGCCACTGGTGGACCAAGATGAGGAGGAACGAAAGGGAGTACCTTATGCAAAATGCTAAATTGGAAATGCCCCGATTAACAAACTGCAGCCACTTAATGAGTCATGGACAGGGTGGCAGAAAAAGTCACCCCCAGATTTTTCACTACAGAAGCTGAAATAGGGAGGTTGCCCAGTGACAATGCCAAAAAGCAGGCACCGAGAGAGAAAACCTGCCCCTGCACCCTCAACCAACACTTCTGTCTTGTTCCTGTTGAGCTTCAGCCAGTTCTGTTCATCCAGACCCCCACGCCCAACAGGCACTGACACAGGCACAACTACATCTCTGCCTGGTGAAGATCTAAATGGACCAGGTCCTGTGTGTTGTCAGAATATGAGTAGCACCTGATGGCGTAGGAGCAGATGCCACCCAGAGGAGACCCAGGACTCTAGGTGGTGAGCCTCATCAATTGTCCAGGCCTCAGAAAATGCATGATTTGTCTGGGAAAAGCATCCTCCATGTATGACTCTGTGGCCTTCCTTCTGGCCTTAGAAGCTTCAGGATGTTCGAGGTCGACAGTTCCTGCCATACCTGCTCCAGTAACTTGTGACTCTTTGCTAAGGAGATTCTGCAAGGTGGGGCCAAAGGTGCCAGCCTGGAGATCTAGTGATACAGCTGATGGAGGTGGTACGAGTGAAAACAGAGGCAGAGGATGGTAGCACCTTGCGGGACATCAGGGGCTGGGATACTGGACATTGTCATGCCTTCCTCTCTGACCAGGAAAGAGAATCCACCAGGACTCACCAGCTGAAAGATGATTGGTATAGTGACTCCTTTGGAACATGTCTGATGGTTAGAGTAAGAGTTAAGTAGTTGTGCGTGGGTGGACAATGGGAGCTAGAATACCTGCCATGCTGGCGTTTTAAACAGGGTCACTAAATCACAGGTATGCTTGCTCCTCTCTCGTGTCCAATGTGGTGCACCAAAATGTGATATTATGGTGTCATTGTGCGTGTGCATGTGGCTGTTAAATTGTACATATAACATCCCAGTACAAAAACAAATATCTGATTCCACTAGTCAATGTCATGGCCTGGTCCTGGTTCCACCAAGTGGACACAGTCTTTACATGTATGGAGACCATGGCTGGGAGAGTACCGAAATGACACGCATGATTGGGGTTTCCCAGTGTACCTGAATATTGAAGGTCCCTCTATGCACTTGAAAAGCATCTAGAGCCAACTAATTCCTCCCAAATCGCAAAGAATGAGCCACCACATGCCCACATGCAGGGCCCATTGTATTGAAGTATTGTAATGGGAAAACCATGGTCATGCAGAAAAGAAAATAGAATAAATTACACTACCCAATCATCAGGGACATCATTTGGGGATCGCCAGGGGTCTCCCTTGCTATCCCTTTGGTCTCCCTTGCTGCCTGTAAAAAAAAAGAAAATGTTTTTTTTTTATGGAAGCTCTTGGGCTGTGATCAGCGCCATTAGGCTCTTTGTTACTGGAGTGGCTGGCTTTCTTGTTCAGGCATCTTAAAAAATAGAGGTTTCCATAAGTGTAACACTTTCATCACTGACACTAAATAAGAAAGAATAGGAATAACAAATAATGTGTCTTTCTGGAATTTTATGCAATAATTGCTAGACTCATTAAAGTTTTATTTCAGGCACACTTCAGGGGGGGGATGGTTCTGATGTAGTCTATTCTTAAACACCTCGAATTCACTATGCAGACAAAAACGTCCGAAAAGCATTTAGAGTAGTATAAGCATCCCGTTCGGACTATGGGCCTCATTACGAGGTGGGCGGTAAGGGTTAACGGGGACCTGGCTTTACCAGGCGCCCTTAGCGGGATCCGCTAAGGGACCAGGGAGCTAATAACGGGCCCGCTAATAGCGGGCCCGTTATTAGCTCCATGCCCATTCCCATTGAGCCCTATGGGGGCTCGAATGGGAATGGGGAATGGTTCTCGGAATTGGGGACTTACCGGGTTCTCCAAGGTTGGAATGACCCGGTAAGTCCCTATTTCGAGTACCCGGACCCGGAATGAGGTAAGGGGGTAGCCATGGTGCTATTAGCACCATGGCTACCTCCTACCTCATAATGAGGACCCATGGGTTTTGCTTTTAACAAGTTGCAGTTATAGCATGTTTTTTTTCTGCCGTTGTCTCTGTTACGATCATCACAAGACATTTGATCTCGGTGTCCTCGGTCACTTGACAAAATCATTGGGCCTACAAGCTTGTGTACTTATAAAGTGGACCTTGATTTAATTGTTCCTTGCTGTAGTGTGTCTATTTTTGCTAACTGCATGGCATGCTGATCAGGATGTTTGTTTGCATGTATGAGGTAACGAGTGCCCAGAGTATTGGATGTCGTGTGAGTGCGCTGCTTTCTCTATACTACTCTAAATTCTTTAACACACAGGTATGAACCCTCCCAATGGTATGTATTGTGCCAACCTGTGAGGCCTGAAAAGTAGATCCATGCAGGCTTGACATGTGGCCGACTTTGCACCAGATCCGGCAGATGAACTGGCCTGCTGTTAAATCTCAGTTACCAGTTTAATGGTTTAGTTTAGTTTAGTTTAGTTTCTTTATTTATACCGCGCGCCGAACCCTGGGGTAACCGGGCGCCGGAGACTTAGATGCAGTTACAACATGGCAAGACTTAGATGCAGTTACAACATGTCAGGAATATACAATATACAATAATACAAGACTGTGAAATAACAACAATAAGTGTGGAAGACCAGGTTATGGAAGACCAGGTTACAGGCTGGTCGACAGGGACATGCGGAGAGGAAGTACATTAGGCAGAGTTTCTGTTGGAAAGCCAAGTTTTAGTTTTGGCTCTAAAAGTCCAAAAGGAGGGTTCTGTTCTGAGGATTAGCGGCATAGCGTTCCATAGTTTGGCAGCTAAAACCGGGAAGCTGGCGCCGCTGGCTTTTTTTAGGGCGAATTTGGGAACGGAGAGGCAGTGTGAGTATGGCGTTCTGGTTGGTCTAGTTGAGGTGTAGTTGTGGAACTTGTCTGCCAGGTATTTGGGTGCATCATTGGAGCGGCATTTATGGACAATGACGAGGGATCTGAGGGTGATTCTGTTTCGTACCGGTAGCCAGTGAGCATCTTGTCTGATGCTGGAGATGTGGGCGTGTCGTGGTATACTGAGGGCGGCTCTGAGGGCATTATTTTGAAGCACTTGTAGTTTGTTCAGGTTGCGTTCTGACGTGCTGAGAAAGAGTGTATTGCAGTAGTCAATTTTTGAGAGCACTAGTGCTCTGGCTAGCGTAATGGAGCTGGAGGCAGAAAGGAAGGGTTTGCAGGCGTTGATAAGCTTATTTGTGTAAGCTGTGGATGAGGCTGTGGCATTTACCTGTCTTTTGAGCGAGAGAGTGGAGTCTAGATAAATCCCAAGGGTTTTAATTTCTTTGGCAACTGTGATTAGGTTACCGTCTATGTTGATGGACGCGTAACGGGGGTCTAGTTTGTTTAGCCGTGGTTGGGAGCCGACAAGAAGGAGCTCAGTTTTCTCATCGTTGAGGCATAGCCCGTGCTCTGCCATCCAGGCTTGGATCTCCAAGTATAGATTGTTGATTCTGGTGGAGTCCTCGTCATAGCACCCTGATAGGGTGATGAGAACCTGGGTGTCGTCAGCATAGTTTGTGTATGTGACACACAGGTTGTCTAGCCGGTCAAACAATAGCTTAGTGAAGATATTGTATAGGGTCGGCGAGACGCACGAACCTTGAGGGACGCCGCATGTGATGGGGACAGGTAGAGCTGAGGCCTCCGGGGAGAAGACCCGGGTGGTTCGGTTGGTTAGGAAGGACTGGATCCAGGCAGTCGCCTGATTAGAGAAGGGCGCTGACATCATCAGATGTTCCGTGAGGATCTGATGGTCGACGAGGTCGAAGGCTGCTGATAGATCTAGTAACAAGAGAATGGCTAGATTACCCTTGTCCTTTGCCTCGTCCATCTGGATTTTTAGGTCCAGTAGGGCTGACTCTGTTCCGTGCCTTGGCCTGAAACCGGATTGTCTGAGACCCAGGAGGTTATTGTCTTCCAGGTGCTTCTGTATTTGCAGGTAGGCTACTCTGTCTAAGATCTTTAGGATGTAGGGAACGGTGGTGATTGGCCTGTAGTTGGTTGGGTTATTGGGGTCTAGACTAGGTTTTTTTGACCCAGGCCTCCTTGAGGGTGCTAGGCACTGAGCTTGATTTGAAGGATGCGTTGATAAGGGCTGTTATGAAGGGGGCCAGCATGTTGGCGCCTTCCTGGATGATGGGAGCTGGGCATGAGTCCCCTTGGCATCTAGAGGGTTTGAGGCCCTTAATGATGCTTTCTACTTCTTTAGTGGATACTGGTGAGAAGGAGAAGGGAGGGCAGGTAGGTGTTTTGGGAGTAGTGGACGGTAGATGGTTTGTTTTTTTTTGGTTAGGTTAAGCTTTTTCTGTTCGATTTTGGATTGTAACATGGTGATTTTGCCTGCTAGTGCTTTTTGAATCCTCTCACACCAGTCTGCATCTTTCACGCAGGTTTCTGCCAGAGTGGGGGGGGATTTGAGTTCCCTGAGGATACTGAAAAGCTCTTTGTTTTGGATTTGGCGCTCTCAATTCTGTAGTCATATGTTTCTTTTTTGGCCTTGAGGATGGCAGCTTTGTAGGTGGTGGCTGCTATTGAGAGTTGTGTTTTGTTGGAGGGGTTGGGCGTTTTTCTCCAGGTGGCTTCTGCGGCTCGTTTGGAGTTTCGGAGGATTTTTAGCTCTGGTGTGAACCATTTGTTCATGTGGGCTGCCGGTTTGGCTTTGGTGAGTTTGAGTGGGGCGATGGTGTCAACTGCTGATTCTAGCGTTTTGTTGTATAGGTGAGCAAGTTTCTCCGCATCTAGGTTGACATAGTTTGTGGGGGTAAGGATGTTGTCTAAGAGTGGGCTGAGGTTTTGTAAGGTAATGTTGCGGTTATTTCTGCTGAGGGCTAGGAGTGTTTGGTTGTGGTTTCCCTTGGATGGAGAAGGAGATGGCGAGGTGGTCAGACTATGCAGTTTGCTCGTTTTTTGTGATGGTCATAGAGCAGTTGAGATCCGCTAGCCAGTCCAGGGTCCTGCCTTTGTTGTGGGTGGGGTCTGTGATTCTGAGCTTGAACCCTAGTTGGGAGATGCTGCTTTCCAGGGAGAATGCATTGGCATCGTTTGGGTCAACGAGGCCGAGGTCGCCAAGGAGGATGATTTGCGATCCTGTTTTGGTGTTGGTGGTCAAGAGGTCAGATATCTCTTCCTCGAATGTGGTGATGGGGCCTGGGGGTCTGTAGAAGAGGTGTAATAGTACGGTTTGTGTAGCTGAGAGTTGAAGCTTGGCTGACAGAAGTTCTGCAGACCGGAAGCTAGGCGGTGGGGTTAATCTGAGGCCAAGGGATGTTTTGGCAATGAAGGCTACTCCTCCTCCTTTGCCTATGTCCCGGTCTTTCCTCAGTATTGAGTAGCCTTCTGGGATGGTGAGGGAAAGCGCTGGGCCTGCTGCTTGGTGCAGCCAGGTTTCAGTGATAGCCAGGAAGTGCAGGTTGTTAGCAGAGATGAAGTCTGCGATATCTAGTGCATGGGCGACCAGGGAGCGGGCATTGATGAGGGCGCCCTTGATCAGCGGCTGTTTGGATGTGCTCAGGGGGGCTGTTTGGGTGATGTTCAAGATTTGGGCGGCGTTAGCTTGATTGTGCGCGGGAAGAGGGGAGTGTTTTTGGTGAGTGTCATAGGGGTTATGAACCGAGAGCCGAGTCTCAGGTTTCTGTCTTTTAATGTGCATGGGTTCCAGGGAGAGGGTGGAGCAGCAAATCGGCGCATCCATTCTATGGGGCTGAGGGTGCCGTTAGGCTGGTCAGTGTGTTGGGTCTCGAAGAAACCCATAGTCGAGGTGTATGGAGGATGTTGGGTTGGGTGTGATTGTGGTCGAGGTTTGTGGCGGGTGATGTTGTTGCGGTAGAGCAAGGCGAGTGTGGCCGTTAAGGTGAGAATGGCTAAGAGGAGGTTTGCCATGGGTGGTCAGTGTGCGACCTGGATATGGTATGGTGAGGTCGACTAGATGGCAGTAGAGTGGGTTGCGGTGGATTGGGAGCCGCCTGGGTCGGGATGGGCGGGGAGGCAAGTAGTCGGATTCAGAGTAGCGGGGTTATGGGCAGGCACAGTGACACAATAGATTAAGACACAATGGCTAGCAAGTAGACTGTCCTTAAATGCACCTAGGATTGACTGTCCCAAAACACACTAAAATGCATATGTGCCAGAGGGCACCTAGAATTGACAGGTATAGGTTATATGAAAATTGCCAGAAAATCGTCAGATACAGGCATGCAAAGTGGCCCTTAGATTTAGAGTAGCGCATATGTGCAGATTAGCAATTAGGATCAAAAATAGCAAGTGTTTGAAATTAGCACAGCAGTAGATCGGAGTAACGCATGAGTTCAGAGTGGCACATAGATTCGGGATAGCGCCTGGATTGGGAATAACATCTAGGTTCAGGGTAACACTTAGTTCAAAATAACACCTAGATTCAGCCTAGCACCTACATTCCGCATAGCACTTAGAATAAGCGTGACATGCGTTTGGAGATTAAGTACAGCATTGAGTTTAGAGGCTATGGAGATATGTTGCACGAGGACACATTGGGCTACAGGTCAACAGATCTAGGGGTAGTTGGTGAGCAGATCAGCAGAACAAAGGAAATGATCACAATGCAGTTAGAAGTGGTAATTAGAATTGCATTAGGGTAACAGAGCGTCAATGAGGCACAGTGCAGTTTTATTAACCACTAAATTCAGAAAAACGAATGGGCAGATCAGCAGAGCAAAGGCAGAGAGTTTTATATATATAAATCAGAGAGTCATAAAGTAGTTTGGCGCAGAATCTTGTCATAGCATCTAGACTCGAAATGTTGTAAATGTGCTGTGAGCCAGTCAAAATAGAGTGTGGTCAGACACGATGAAGGAGGGTTTAAGTACGTGTGTGACTTTGAGAGGATTTTGCCTTGCATTTAGGCATGGAGCGCTCAAGTCACCCTGAAGGGCATAGGTGTCGCGGGTGGATGTTACCTTGGGAGGCTGGTGTTGTAATTTGCTTTCTGACTTAGAGAACATTCAGACATGTAATTGCAGATAGTAGTACAGCCGGTAAGATAGCTATAGCCGGTTAGATAGCTCAGTGGGTTCAAGGCTTGCGGCTGCGATGTATCTGTGATCTGCATGTTGTAGGTTTGAATCTGGGAAGGCCGACTCAGCCTTTCATCCTTCTGCGGTCGATAAATGAGTGCCCATTCCATAGATTCTAACGAAATAATGCCATTGTAATGGTTGCAAAATCAAATCTTTCCAGGTCATTCAAAGATGTGCTGCGTTCATTTTTGGTAATTTACTACGACAAAATTACTTCCCAATTTTTTACATTTTAGTTTTTAAATGGGGGCTCCCCATTCCCCTGTTCCCACCCCCCAACCCTCCAACTCACCTATACCAATTACCATAAAAATTCATGTGTACCCCATGCCCCCCACTTACTCCCACACATCACAGAAGTAATTTTGGGGAGTGAAGTACCAGGTTGTAATTTACTGCATCAACAGAACTTGATACTGTACACACAATGTTGACAGCTGCCCACAAAAGTAACTGAAAACATCTATCAGACATGAGCAAAGTGTCACAGCCATACAGAAGGGGTAAAGGAGGCCAGTCGCCCAGCGCCTCCAATAATGCCACATACAAAAAGTGAAGTAAGGAAAATGCAGGTGCAGTCTGTCCATTGCATATGTCCACAAAAGACATGGAAATGTGAAGCAGAACACAGCTCAACATGCTTGGTTTCCGTGTATTGAGTGTTAGGCAGAATTGCATGCAGTACCCTCTGGGAACAGCACACTCAATTAGGACTACAGTTGTTAGCCAAACCAACCTTTGGTATAAGTCTGTACCACACAGTTTTTGGTAGCGAGCTGAGCAGCCAGGCTTATCTCAAGAGTGAATGTGAGCAGTACCAGAAGTTACACAAAGGACTTTCAATCACAGTGGTTGAAGTAGACACTTATACTCAAGGTTTCTTGGTAAAACACTTATTAATTAATTTACACAATCATTTATAAAACATTTCACTAGAAGAGACACCTTACTATTATGTGAGATGTTCTGACACACTAGGCTCTGTTCTGCAACATCACTGTGTGCTGCTTTCATCAGAAACAACAGAATGGTCGCCAAAATGCTCTATGCGCTAAAAATCTCTGAGAAGTGCGCAGGGAAACCTGAAAAATAGGCCGCCAATCCATTTTGCCTATGTCAGTGGTAACACAGGAGACCACACTGCCTAACCTGTCATTGAGCTGCCCACAGAGTGAAATGGAATTACCTGAAAAGGCAGGGCTGCATTGCCAGGAAAACCCAGAAGTGCTTTAAAATCCCTTTTTTTCCTTGGCTGTTGAAAGTGCAAAATCATGGTTCCCAAACATCAGAAAAGATCCAACATCCTTGTTGGGTGTTAAACATCACTTTATTTAAATAATCCACCCAAGCACAATGTCACGGGAAGCACATTTCCTTACAAGAAAATCCACATTAAAAAAGGTGCTAGCCTGGAAAAATATGTCAGAATATGGGCGCAGTGCCACCACTCGCCTGTGTCAGAGCTGTCATTTACTTATACTGGCAGTTTAAAACTTGTATCTTAAAATCAAATTGTGGAAAAGAAGAGACTTGCCATCAAAAGCAATATAGGTTGCTACAATTCAATCTCTATGTTTGTAAAATACTGGAATTATGAGATCTGTGTGTATATTTGTTGAAAATGTAAGTTTATTTAGGAAAGACAATTGTAAACAAGGGGTTTTAAAAGTGAACTAATGTTAGCCACAGTACTTCAAAGGCACATTCCACAGTTTGCCCCAAACAAAGGCATCTTCCCCCCGCTCTCTACTCAGGAACTGTCATTGAGTTGTTAATCGGGGTGGGAGGAGATTTTGGCCTGTTGCTCTGAGGAGAGACAAAAGACTCCCTTGATTGAAAAGATATGCAGATTCCACTGTCAACAGAAAACAACTGCCAGCAGGAAGAGAGCCTGGGAGTGCTCTGGATGCAGCCAAACCTTGGGGGCGGGGCCAGACAGATATGTGTATCTTGACCCACAAGAAAATATCTTTTTGGAAAAGACTCACAGAGAACTGTGCCAAATTTGTAAAAATCTGTAAATATAGTGTTGTTAAAATGAAATGTTTGCTCACAGTGTGAAACTACTCTGAACTGCTATGTTCAGAGACAGGACTACCAAAATGTTGATGTTGTAGCAATTGTGATAATGCTAGAAATATGAAACTTCACAGTATTATACCCAGATGTCATGTGCATTTATGGAGAAAAATGTGGACATATCTGACACTGGGTACCCACCAAAAGTGCGAAAAACTGTCAATTTTGAACCGAAGCTCACACTAAAATGAGACTCAGACGGATACGTGCTCTATTAAATCTGTGATGTGAATATGTATTATTAGCAAGTTTGTGATCTTGTAAATATGATTTATGTGAAAAATAGATATACTGTACTGAAACAAAGGGGAGGTACTCCCTGGATTGTAAAATGCAGCAACACTATGACACTGGATTTCCTTCTCAAATCAGGAGAGGGGAAATACTTTAACCAATAGGAATCCTAGAGGGTGTGCTTAGTATAATTCAGCCTACCCACCCAGTTAGAAAATACATAAATAGAGACTGCTTAGGACCTAGAGGAACACACAGATTCATTCATCAACCGACTTACTGGCAAAGTGCTCTGCAGGAGAACCCAGATCAAAGACTCCAGAACTCTGAAAGCAGAAGGCCCAATTCCAAAGCTGAACCCTTCTCAGCTTGGCTTTTAAAATCTTGCAACCTGATTTTAACCCCAGACTTTCAAGGGGCACACCAAAAATTGAACAGCCTGGCTGTGCTGTTTCTGCTTTCTTGCCAAGAACTTTTGCTGGAACCCAGAGATCCAAACCAGTAGAGCAGAGCTGTAACCAGATAGCTGTAACCCAGAACCGACCCGTCAGATCCAGTCCAGAGGCCGTGCAGAGACCAGAGTGCCCTGCTGAGTGCCTGAATCCTGTCCGGTGGGCTAGCAGAATTCCAGTCCAGAACCCTTTGACCAGATCTTTGACGGGCCTATTCCAAACCATCGTTGTGAGTATCTAGCATAGATTTGTCCATAGCCAATCTCTTATCCTTAAGTAATCCTATCCAACCCATTCTATCATATCCAGAACTGCATTGTAGAATCTCTTTCTTGTTTCTGAATCTTTCCCTCACCCATATAGTCCTTTGTTAATTGTAGTGATAAATTCATCTTTGCGCTAATATATTTGCTGAAGAAAGACAAGTATCTTGGCGGGCAAAAGTCAGAGCAGAGGTGCCGCTGTTCTGGTGGCTGTCCATTGGGTATCTTGCATCTTCATAGCCACTTTAGTGTAAAGAAATTCCTTGTTTGTAATTTCAAAAGCGCATCTTTCATCTGTAAATTTTGACTCTTTCTGAAAAAATCGATCTCTACTAAAACCTTCATAACTTCTAAACCGTGCATGCTAGAAACAAAATGTGAGTGTCAGCTTACATCCTCAGCTTTCAAACAAATCTAATACTGCATTCCAACTCCTTATAGTTTTGCCGCAATCGCGTTTCTCGCCCGCTGAAATGTTTTCAGCGGATTTGTGTTTGGCTCAATTTCCACACGTGTAAAACAGCTATTATTTGCATCCGACCTCAGAATTCTGCTTCCCATCTGCTAGTTATTCAATCATCATTGCTAGTGTTTATCTGAAACTATACAAAGCAGCTCCCAATAGTTTTGAATCCAATTTAGAGAATTAAATCCATTTTTCTGTGTTTTTGCCATTCATTACGAACCACATTCAAAAGCATTTGACCTGTTTTGAAATCATTCCTGTTTCTCTCTGCATGCTGGGGGGAATTGGGATTGAAAATGTATTGGTTGAGAATGTATATTCCTGAAACCTGTTTTCTCTCCTTCCATCTCTATATTGCATATTATGGGGAATTGAGTAGTGTGCAGTGGGAAAGAGTGACCTTGCATTTGACTGAACCTACACAAAGTTTAATTCTGTGCTGCATGATTTTTCTTATCCATGCTCCTTCTGATTAAAGAGATTGTTGATTGTAACATCCCCCATTGGTGATTATTGTATAAATGTTAATAGTGTGATATATGTATTGTTGAAATCCATAAAATAAATCTTTTAACTTTGCAAAACAACCTTCTTCTTGGTTCAGTGAGACCGGGGGGGGGGGTGTTCAAAGAGAGGGGCGTGATATAAGGGTACATCATTCAGAAATTAAAGAACTTACAGACACAAATATATAATTAAGGGTTCCAGCTGTGCATCACACGCTAGGGATTGACTTAGGTGGAGTGCTGGTTTGAAACCACTTACAATTATAAGCCAATACACTTCAATACAAAACTCTAGGTTTTTGAGACAATTGGAGCTCCCTTGAGAAAAAAGGACCCAAATGGCTGTTCAGGTACTTAGCAGTGAACAAAAAGGACAAGTGAGACCGGGGGGGATTCAAAGAGAGGGGCGTGATATAAGGGTACATCATTCAGAAATTAAAGAACTTACAGACACAAATATATAATTAAGGGTTCCAGCTGTGCATCACATGCTAGGGATTGACTTAGGTGGAGTGCCGGTTTGAAACCACTTACAATTATAAGCCAATACACTTCAATACAAAACTCTAGGTTTTTGAGACAATTGGAGCTCCCTTGAGAAAAAAGGACCCAAATGGCTGTTCAGGTACTTAGCAGTGAACAAAAAGGACAAAAGAAAGTAGAATAGATTAAATATACTTTCCAGGCAGTGCAAATAGTTTCAGTTCACCAGAATAGTTCAATTCAAGTCAATAGGCCAGGCCAAAGTCAATGGGTTAGTGTTCTAGATAGGAAAGAGAGGTACTGCTTTCAAACGGTAAAGTCTTTGCAAAAGTTCTCTGAAGTAGTTTTGACGAAAAAGGATCATTTATGAGGTCACAAGCTGATTAGGCCTGCGACTTGTGAAAATTTCACAAACTTTCACCGTGAGAGTTAGGATCTCTCAACCGGATTGGTACAGTACCTTAATTTGAAGAAAACAAGAGTTGCTGAAGTTGTGGTTCCTGGCAGTTCCTGCAGATCTCGCTGTTACTGAACCTCAGTAGTGGGGACAAGAGGGAGAACGTCGGGGAACTCCTGCACTGCACAGGATTGTTGAAGAAAGCAAATAAATTTGAGTCACTTCAGTTCCAGTAGCTGTAGATTCAAGAACACAAATTTGGTGTCCCTCTCCCTCGTTAAACCTAACCAGCCTTGAGAATGGTATCCAGGTGTCTTATGAGTTGATTGGTCCCACCAACTCAAAGGAAGAAGCCATCCTTGAAGGAGCTTCTCTGTTGAATGGGGTTTGGCAATTCAGACCTGCAGCAGGGCTTCACCGGGCCCACCAATGGTCCAGTGGTTGCAGCAGTTTGTCTTCGGTTCTTTTGTTCCAGTGGTTGACTCTACCTTCCAGTCCAAAAGACTTGTCTTTTAAACAGTTTTCTCCCTTTCATTCCAGCCTAGCTGTCACTCACCCAGCAGGGTGGCTGTCCTTGCCGGACAGTCAGCCAACCAATCACGCCTCAGTTCATTTGGGTCTCCTATGAGACTAAGCACAGGGAGTTTCGGGCACCTCCCTCACTTCCTGCCCACCCCAGACATTCAGTCCTGAAGCCTGCCAAAGGTTCAGGAACAAAGGGACCAAACCTGGATTGACGCGCAGAGTTAAACACCAGAAGGACCTTTCCACAAAGAAACAGCGAAAAAAGATGACCAGAGTCTGTTTTTAAAGAGGGGTCTTGAGTGCCATATTGACGAACATGGCGGCCCCGATTTTTAGCTACCAGTGTTTGTGGTCGGGAAAAATCATGGTATTTCATTATAAAACCACTGCCACCAGCCTTTTCAATAGGAAAGGGTAGCATTTGACTGCTACATGAGTGTTTAGACACAAGGGATACTATGTAACCCCTCCAGCACTCCATTGTAATATGGTGTGTGCTGGGTCTATGAATTTGGAAAAGACTAGTAAAATAAATGTCACTTTACATTCTCTGGGAAACAGTATTTCATCCCAGAGAAGGTATTTAAACCTTGGGAAGTCTAAAAGACATCCCTGTGTTACTGCACTGAAGGTGCTGTGTAACACACATGAAAAGATGATGTCTATGGAGTTATCTAAAACTCCATAGTCAAAGAACACAAGTGTAAAACACATAACAAAACACAAGAGTGGGAAGAAAAGGCTCACACTCTTTCCCGGTTAAAAAATCAAGTCCTCAAAATCCAGAAAAGTTGCTGGGGGTCTCTAAGGTGAAGGGAATTAGCAAATTTTTGAGAATTCTCCCTAACACTGAGCCAACAAGTGTGGGGATGCCAGGCAGTACAGTCAATGTGAGAGGATACATGCTCCATTGGGAATGTGCAAGGTCTGACCAATATGCCCATACAACCTCTCACCATCGACTCACAGACCAGAAACGGACCACCATGTGATGCCGTGACTGGTACAGCATCACAAACCCACTGGACAACACAGGTTGTGGCAATTTACCTGTAAGAACCCTTGACTACATGTCTCAAACCAATACTACCATAGGAGGGCGGTGGAGACATGTATTGGCAACTGAACGTGTCACTGAGGTAAGTTCATGTCCTCAACATTGTGTCCCATGTACTTTAGCACACTCCCCCAACAGCTGACAGCAACATATCCTCATCTCCTCTGTCTGCCTCATCTACTGAAGTCCCACACATTGTCCCCTCACTAGGGAGAGCCAATGAGTCCATGTCACAAGGGAAACAACTGTACAAATTGAACAATCCCCCCACAGTCTTGTGGGAGTTGTGTTTAGTCACATTACAAAAATGACGCATTCGCAAAAACAGCATTACTGCATTTGAGTGTTGCTGGCAAAATGGAGGCATATTTAGACAGCAGCCAATGTCCTTTTCACTCCTCCTGCCGGTTACCATGTCATACGTGTGACCTGATGGCACAGTGTGGAAAAGGTGTCACCAGAAACACTGCATGACATTCAGACATGTACAGAGACACAAGTGTGAGCAATGCCTGAATGAGAGCTACACTTGAGAGCTATACTTTGCCACACAATGCTTGCTTCAGGGGTCCATTAGCAATGTCTGCAACACACAGTCTAACAACAAGTATAGCAGTGATGTTGACCAGCATGGACCTGTCCTGCACAGTTGATGTTCAGCACACATACCTGCTAGTAGCAATTGCTAACACATGGCATTTGACATAGCCCACACCCCTATTTCTCACCTGAATATTGTGGCAAACCATAGGAAGAAATATAGGCCACATTGAAAGTAATTTGTGATGCCTTATACACAAAGTAACACTGCCTGAACCTTTTTCTAGCCAAACACCCCGAAAACCACATTTTATGACCTAGTGGCAAATCTTAGCTGATTCCTAGCCCAACAACCTGAGAAAACATACCCATGGAACTAGCACACATCGTAATCCTTATGATTTGTATTGCGACGTGCTCGGAGGGATACATTATAGTTCAAAACGAGGATGGAGACCTTGGGGCTGGATGGCGCAGATGGGAGTGAGTGAAATGTGTGTGTGGAGGTTAGAGTACCCCAGAACCTCCTTTGTGTCAGTCTTAAAGCCTGCCAGGTGCACAGTATAATGATGAAGCAGCATTGTGTTAGAAATGTAGTTAATTTGTTCTTTGATCTTCGTCAGTGAGAAGAATATGACCTCCGCAGCACCCAAGTGATGGAAGATGGACAGACTGGGCTGGAACCAATGACCTGGCATTCCGTATGGGCCCGACGGATCCTGTATAGGCACACACCAACCAGCAGCGTGGGATTTTACTGTATAGTGTTATGTCACAATGATGATGTGTCTCCCTTTAAGCCTCTGCTTGGACTCTTTGTGCTCAGAACGTTCTTGGCAGCAGAGTCCTTTGCTGTTGCTCTCATCTTTGAGTGAGATTAAAACGTGTTATTCTTACAAGATCGACTTAGGCCTTTTCTCTCAAGTGGGTTGTACTTTTTCTGGCGTGTGCCTTCAACTGATATCCACTCCTGCACTACGTGCCACCAGTAAAAGCGATGCTGGTGTCCCAGGACCTGGGCATGTTGAACATCCAGTGGGTTTTCCAGAGCTGGGCCTCTAGATTTGGACCCGTAGAAAATTCCAGTAGTGTGTCTGGTTGGGGAAGGTGGACATACTGAGATGAGTAGATTCATATGAGTGGCGGCTTGTTTATAATCCGTACCAGTGGCATAGTCATACTGATGATGCCCAGGCTAAGTCTATCAAGTATTAGCAGTATCCACTCCACCTCACCTCCTCCTCAAGCATCTCACATAGAACTACCTCACACCGATGAAGCACCTTATCGCTGGCCTTGACAGCAAGCAGCAGGTGGCTGTTTGGTAGAGGGTAGCAGGGCATACTTATTTGGTGCACATCCTGCAGGGTGCTATTTTCATTGTATGCCCTAAGCAGCTGCCATTGTGATGGTCGACTTTCTAAACATTTAAATGGCACTGTCAGAAGCTGCCATTGTGTGGGAAGTCTGGATAGCAGTGCTGTGCGGATTTATGGTGGTCCCCTCCTCCTCTCACTCAGTTCTTGTGTCTGCTTTTGGACATGCATACAACACAGAGTGGTTGCTGATATAATGAATGGCAAGTGTATTATCAGATCATGCCCTTTGGGCTCCATGTGTACGCCCTATTCATAGGATGTGAGGCCCTCATGGTTCTGCATGCGGTCTCACAAGAAGGTGATACAGTGAATGTTTCTGAACAATGTCATGGTGCCTTGTTCAGAGCGATGGTTTATGAGCACAGGTGGGATAGAGTTCTGACTTACAAATGATGAGCCATGCTGACATCCCAGACTGATGTAGTGACTCATTTGATTGCTATTGGAATGGTGCATTGCTGCCCTTTCTGTACAGGGGATCTCTCTTGCTAGATATGATGCTTTGTGATCCGCATATTAAGTGTGCATTTGGAGAGCGCATGCTGTTTTCGTGTTCGTAAGTGCCATGGTGTGTGTGGGTAGGCAGCAACGCTCCGTGCACAGCAGATTGCAGTGAATGGAACGAACCCAGTGCAAAGAGCCCAACCAGTGGACTTATTCACCTGTCCATACAGATAGAACCATATATCTTAAGCCATATGCAGCAAGATGCATGTATTCAAAAAGGATTGCAACAATATATTGTTTGGAAGTACAAGGGGGTGGTGGTTCAAGAACCAACGCGATGTATACAGGCGTCACAGTTTTATATACAGGGTTAAAGAACAGTGTCACTCCCTGCCACCTTTAATCACATCTGCCAGATTTGCACTTAGACCCATGTTCTTCTCCTGTTTAGTGTTGCATATCCCCATGCGTGTTCCCACTTTGTTTTCCACTCGTTGTTGCTGCTTCTTTGAGGTTTTCATGGCCTGGCCAGCTAGGCTCATGGTTATGGTACTCTGGAACAGATGAGCCAGGCTCACGTGACATGTGCAGCCTCCTTTCAATCCCAAAAAAAGTCATGGTTGGCTTCTGGTTATCATGTAAATGCATGGAGCATAGACAAGTGAGATTCATATCTCAATGGCCAGAACATCTGACCACGAATGAGCCGTAGAGCCGTAGACCGCTGTTAGTATTTGTTCTGAAATACATAGTGATATTGTTAGGTTTAGACATGAGAAGGAGCTTTGCCTTTCCCCTCTTGAACTTCTTACTTAGGGTAATAAACAGTGGATTTGCAATGCCCTCAGAGCACCCTGTTCAGTAAGACCATCCTATCATCTTCTTTTAAAATATCTACGGAGCATCCAGAATAACAGCTATGAATCTAACATCCCCACAGATGTTCTGCGCCGGCTGCTGCTCTCGTCCGAGGATGTGATTTATAATGTATGAAATGTTCCAAATTTAGCTTCAGTGAAGAGAAGCAATATATTTTGGTGAGCTGGGGATTATTCATTTCTCCAAATGCCTACAGCCGTAATAAACACAGACTTGGAAATAGCACTTAACACGAGAATGCCCTTTCTGTGTGATTCATGCTACCTGACAACTCGCGGGGACCTTAGGTGCAGTTATAAAAGCATAGCTGACCACTTCCATTCGAGTCTGTGCGATATGGAATGTAATAATAGAGTGAATGGATGGAAGGGGGGACCTCCTCTCTTCTCTCTGCTCTTTACGTATGGATGAAAATCCTTGTTCGAACAATTCCCACACGACTACTGACTTGTTATGTATGTATTTCCCAGCTTGAATCTGACTGGCATTTTATTCTCTACTAAGTAGTCCCTCGAGTAAGGGTTGTCTGATCCATTAATGAAAGAAATGCTGTGTATTGCCATTGCAGCCCGTATTCTCTAGACCAGAGACATTCTGCACTTTTTGCAAAAAAAGGAAAAACCACATGGCCTCCAAAACCGGTGCAAGGGGCCAACCACAGTTTATTTACGGAAGTGAGAGCTCGCGTATCTGGGATTTGAAAAGCTCCACTCCCCAAACCTATCAAGCATTGAAAGCCAAAAAGATCTGCCAGAATACAGTCGCATCGATATAAAAATATTATAACAAGACAAATTAAATATTGATGAATACATATTGCAGCATGTATGCTCACGTAAATTGGGGTGAGCTAAATCCTAACTCAGGAAATTACTTTACTGATGCCCTTATTGTGCTCGCCCGATAGCAAAGTAAATGGTGCAGAGCGAGTTTACTTATGTGTGCTTTCTAAAGCTGGTAAACGTTGGGAAAATGCGTCAAGACTTGCTTAATGTCCTGGTGCTTTTGTAGCTTTCCTGTGGTACCAAAGGGGGCCTACTTTTCTTCCTCTCTCATAGCGGAATAAAGCAAGGGCTGGACCCATTGGTGCAGGTGCAGGGATTCAACAGTACAGTTAGTAATAGCATTTAAAGTGGAAGCTATAGCTTTAGGGTGCACCGCTCTGAATCCATGAACAAACAAATCAAGACTCAAACTGCCCTTCCTTTCCATAATCTTGAAAAGTTATTGTAATAGTGTGACGAAATTACTTCTGCTCTGGGGGAGTACAAAGTGAGTAGTGGCTTTGGGGCCTACGCAGCCCTCAAACTCAGGGACGTCATTTCACCAAAATACCAAGGGTAGTGGAAGTGTCATCTCACGACCCTTGACCCCTGATGACATGTCATTTGACCCCACCCCGAAGTGATATCGCGGGAAGCGATGGAACACGACCTTTCACCCTTTGACAAAGCAGGAAGTGGTATCACTTACCATTGTACACTACAAAAAATATGCTTACGATATCACTATAATGTGATGTACATTTTATACAAGAATGGATCGCCATATGTATCGTTACGATCAGTGTGTATAGGCCCATATTACCAAATTACCGTGAATGTAAGCAGACGTCCATGACCAAATGATAATGATGTGTTATTATATAGCACTTACGCTTAAGCGCTTTATATAGAAAAAATAT
Organism: Ambystoma mexicanum; assembly: GCF_040938575.1. Lineage (NCBI taxonomy): Eukaryota > Metazoa > Chordata > Amphibia > Caudata > Ambystomatidae > Ambystoma > Ambystoma mexicanum. Next base: position 1,335,854,712 of record NC_090937.1, read on the forward strand.
ACACCCAATATCACCCAACCTGGGGATGGTGCTCATTTATCGACCTCCGAAGGATAAAAGGCTGAGTTGAGGCGTTTAAGAAAAGTCCAAATCTGTGACTCACCCCCTGAAGTGTGCCTGAAATACACCTTTAATGAGTTTAGCAATTATTGTATAGAATTCCAGAAAGACACATTATTTGGTATTCCTATTCTTTCTTATTTAGGGTCACTGCTGAAAGTGTTAGACTTGTGGCACTCCGGTTGTTAGTTTTCTTCTTTTTTTTAAGGGGCCTGAACAAGAAAGCCAGCCACTCCAGAAGTAAAGAGCCACATAGTGCTTACCACATCCCAGGAGCATGCATTTCCTTTTTTTAGAGGTCGCAAGGGAGACCACAGAGGTCGCAAGGGAGACCTCAGAGGTCGTAGTTGCGACCTCTGACGACCCCTAAATTACATCACTGCTGCAAAACAAAGGTGATTTCAATCCTCAAGCTAAAGCAAACAAAATTAAGGGCTATACATCCTTTGAACAAACTTTATCTTAACTTAAGCTAAGGGAAGGCTATACTCTCAAGAGGGTTGTGAATGTGATCCAGTTGCAACCCAAACAGCAAGAGTACAACAGGCCATAATAAAGGTAATGTTTAATCAAAGGTCTAAACAAACATGCATACAATAATTAAACACACCATCTTCAAAAATATCTAAATAGAAAAAAACGACACAAAACCCACCCAGAGGAAACAATACAGAGACAGGAGGATGGGCACTAAATCAGGGGTGAAAGGGAAGTAACAACTACAATGTTCTTAAACGGGATAAAAGTGATCTTACCAGTCTCTAGGGCCTAAAGAAGGACCAAGGGGGCAATTGTCTGTCAATAATACCTTCCGCTGTGTTTTTGGTGGCTCAACAGTGTCGAACCAGGCTTCTTGTACTATTTGTATGATTTGAATCAGGCTCAAATACGTTTGCAGCATTGTTCCAGACAGGGCGCATGTCTAAAGCCTGGGTTGAGCTGAAGTTCATTGCAATTTGAGGAAGTGAGCATCGTAAGGGCAACCAGGGTCGGTTCAGCTGTCAGTTCAATGGAGAAGATGCTGGTGACTGTATGCACAGTTCGAGGGGTTCGATGAGATTACCAGTGTCAGTTGGACTGCTGAGGAAAAGTGGCAGGGAAGATGTTGGTGGTTCGGAAGGGCTGCTCGAAGCGGCGTTCAGCGAAGTGCAGATCCTGAGGGTTGGTTTGACAGTTGGTGCTACAGTGAAGATACTGGTGACTAGAAGTGCACTTTGAGACTGGCGGCTCCAGTGCGGCATTCGAAGGTCGCAGTTCAATCGATCCCCCATGCGTCTGGTCAACAGTCGAAGTTCGGCCATGAAGATGCTGTTGGTTCAAAAGATGGTTTGAAGGAGAGCAATGAGCTTCAAACTCGAGTCGGGACAATGATGCATTCAGCTGGCATGATGAAATGGCAAACAGGTTCAAGAGTGCAGAATAGAGGCTTGTAGATTGGTTAAGTGCCAAAGGCAGCTCCTGATGGTCTTGTTGGTTAGGATTGTTTTGAATGGCTCAAATCACAGTTCACAGAGTTTGATGGAGAAAACATATAGGTCCTGGCTATGTTGACTCTCAGTTTACTGTGAGTCCCATTCCAAGGCCTGGGGATAATATGTTTCTTTGTTCTCAGGCTCAAACTACAGAGAGGCTGGCACGTACTTCCAGTGGTTCTTCAACACAATGATGTCTGGGGCAGCAGTGTGTCAGGCAGAGAGGCAGGTCTTGCTCCAACAGCAGGTCACTCCCATTGCACCCTGTGGATGTCTAGGGAGCTGGGCTTGCCTCTGCCTTGGATGCAAAGACTTCACCTCTGGTGGAGGGAAAGCAACTCCCTCAACTGGGATCCAACAACTTCTTCCTCAGGTTGTTGCTCAAAAGAGAATTAAAGAAGGAGTGGGCAAAGGTCTACAGTTGATTGGACAAAATCTAACCTGTTTTAGTGGTCCACTCCATGTCCTTGGAATACGTTGAGCTTGCCTTATGATTTCACACACAAAGTAATTTGTGCTATAGGAAGTGGAGGGGACAGGAAAGAAAGATAAAGCTAGAGAGAGACAGAGTGGTGGAACCTTTCTCCAGCTGTAAAGAGCCCCCTTTTTCTACATTAACCTTGCCCCCTCTTTTGTCAATAGAATCACATGCCCTTTTGGTGTGCAGCAACCGGGGTGAGGCTACAAATATTACGGAAGGGTGAGCCCTTTGAATCCTGTTCCGAGTACAGCTTCCTGTGGAGTAGCTGTCTCTCTGGGCAGGGTGTTACCTGCCCTCACCAGGAAAAAAGAGAGGCAACCCCCAGGGCAACAGTTTTGCTGGGAGCAGAAAAGATTGGCTGGGTGTGAGGACACACATGATCCTTCCACGGCTTGCGCTCACAGGGCTTACATATGTGTGACATCAAATTCATGTGGCGTGGATGATTATAAGATATACTAGCCACCACAATAGCAAGTTATCTAGTCTTTGGAACAGGAGTGCATATCTTAAATGCAGCCCCTGTGCTGATGTGACTTGGATGTCACTGCTGCTGTCAAATGGGTACCTGTGAACGCTGAACTTGCTCTGTGCCACTGGAGATGTGCCATATGGATCCAGCAAGGCACAGGTGTACAGTATGTTTTTGGCATGAAGTTTGGCTTGCATAATTATGAGAGATACTAGCCCAATGTTCTCTCTAAGCTGTGCGCATTTGCACCTGGTCACCTTCCTTCTGGTGCCACTCAGAAGAGTTTTAGTAGCGCACACAGACAAATCCCACCTTCTCAAGAATTAAGGAACAATCCACAGCATATACCCGGCATTTGATTTCACTCTTAATACTGGTAATTTACACTAACTAGTCTGGATATTATGGTCTACCCTATTTACATTAACAAACTATGCAAGCGTAACATGAAACGCCAACATGCCCTGGACAATTTAAAAAAAGGAATATGAAAATCTAGCACCATAAACAGATGATCTAAGATATGCCTACACACCTCAACCAAATAATCATCATACCGTACCATAATCACTTTGTTCGGATAAGAAAAGAATCCATTAAAGTAAATAGTTCACAATACAAAATGTTGCATATAGCAATTAGTCTATAAAACCGCACCATAAGATATTCATAAGAATCGTGATATATGATAAAGGCATACCATTTTAAAATAGCAAAAGGGTTTAATTCATTTCACAATAAGCTCCATCAACAATGAAAATGAGTTTATCATCATTTCACTAAAATCAAATTATTAGCTAAAAAAAGAAAGTGTGCGTCCGTCTTAAAACCAAGCATCAAAATAGCAATACGGTCATCAGTAAAAGTTCTAAAAAGTAATAAGTAGGAACATATTAACATAGGTTAGTCATTTTACATTACATGTCAACAAACAAGCTTAAAAAAATGGCAAAGTGAAATGGATAAAGAGGTGCTACTCATGGGTTAGTTCTGAGGGGAGCAGAGAGATGCTCTTTCTTACACAAACAGCCTGTCTCTAATATGACAGTAGCGGCCAGCCTATGCAGGTGGTCTCATATTTTAATAAATCTAATATGGCAACAAAACAATAATGAATGCCAGAGTTAATCAGAATAGGGACCAATGTGCTACATCTAATGACGGAGTTTGAGTACAAAATAGAAGAATTTCCAATATGTCTTCCCTTAGGGCCCCATATAGATCAGAACTGGTCAGGCCGTCCTAGCAGGCCCAAGATGCAGTCACCACTCTCAGTGGTAGTTTGTCAGATTGTGCCCTTGTAATGAAATGTCTGTCTTTTGACAAGTGAGACTACAGTAAATAAGGCTGTGAGCCATGAAACATGAGCATCAGAGGATTACAGTTAGAAGGTTTAACCAATTCGATGACTTGTCTAGACCTCCAAAAAGGAGAGATGAGGTTTTAAACTTCTATTTATTTATTTACATTTTTAAAGTGCTCACACACCACGCGGGCATTGAGGCGCTGTTACAGGAATTGTTTTTTTATGTTGCATAATTGTTTTTGTCTTAGTTGCGTATTTGTAACGCGCTTAAATACCCAGAGGTTTCTAAGCACGGACCCAGGGATCGAAGGTGTGTTGCTTCGTGTCGTTTTGCTTCTGAGACGAACACGTTGCCGCTGAGCTATCCTCCCGGGACTTCTAAGTTTAACATTGCCAATAGAAGTCGGGTGACAGAAAACGTCTTGAGCATTTAGCTTTGAAAGCATAAACTTAATGTGTTGGAACCATGGAATGAAATTTGAGCCTGGTTTGTCTACACCAGCACAGATAATTAAATGTGTTAAAAATACCCTACGGTTGTTCCAGACAAAGAATTCTGGATTCACAGGTGAAATCCTTTTCCGGGTGACTTAGACTGAGTTCCTTATGTGTGCAAAATGTTTAAACAGATTGGGTGAGGCACAAACGTCTAAATATGAAAGTATTTTCAACAATTTATAAGCCGTGTTTTACGATTGCCTGTGGCTTTGCTTTATAAACTGTTAGGGCCATCAGCACTTATCGGGTTTTGCATTGCTCCATGAATCTAAACACACCTCCCACAGCCTGTTGCGTTGTGCCACCTGCCAGAAATATGAGCATTGCCACTAAAGCCTGAGGTGAATCTCACTCGCAAATAGTCAAACTCTGTCATCCTCTGTATTTCACTAATGTTAGTGTAGACAGTAGGTAGTTTTAGAACTTGTCTGCCCTTCCGGCAGGTTATGATAGCAGACATATTAGCACTTACCTGAAGATCCAATGAGTTCATGAATACAGGATACCTCTCTATCAAAAGTTGAAAGGCACAAGGAGTATGGGACATAAGAACAGTAAATTAGAGCTGGAAAGAAACAATTACCGATTTTAGGGGCATCATTTAGGCCATTAAATTACAAGGAAATTAAAAGAGAAGGCAGGATACAGCCCTGACGAACATCTGAATTTACTGATAAAAACAGGTTTAACCTGGGATTACAGAAGACAGACAATTCTGGAGGATCCACATCAACCATTTTATTATATTTTAAAAAACATCCTAAAAAGGGAGGAAAATGGGTAACCCACCGCTGATCCTCTATAGTTGTTTCTGTGGCCATAAGGACCCGCTGATACAGTGTATCATGATTGACTATCACCCAGAATTGTCACTGTGGCTAACCATGCAAGGTTTAGAAGAAGCCCTTGCTTTTACTATCACGTTTCCTTTAACAGGAATATGTTTCAGGGCAGCAAGTAGCTTGCTTTTGGCCATTTTCCAATCGTTATTAAGCCAGCCTTTTTTAATGTGGCAATAGAACTTGGCGGTACAGAAACCAGCATTGGATATGGCCCATATAAGCTGATCATTGAGTGAGACCATCAGCTCAGAGTTAAACTCGTCATCAAGGAATGCATTTGAGAAGGAGAGATTGGGTTGGATCAGATGTCTGGTCATCGACGCATCTTTTATTTATTAATTTCTTTATTTGATTTTGATGCTCTCCTGAACATCCGTGAAGACCTGCTCTCCAATCTTGACTCTAACACCCCTTGTGTCCTCATCTTGCTTGATCTCTCTTCTGCCTTTGACACAGTCAACCATGCCATCCTGCTCAACTGTCTCCGTGTTAACCTGGGAATCACTGGTCAGGCTCTGGCGTGGCTGACTTCTTTCCTCTCCAACCGACCCTCCCAGGTCCAACTTGGGTCCTTCCTCTCTGATACCTTTCTCTCTACCTGTGGTGTCCCCCAGGGATCTAACCTCTCTCCCTGGCTGTTCAACCAATATCTGGCAGTCCTTGCCCACCGCATTGCTGCTCTCTGCCCAAATTTCCAGTACTATGCGGATGATACCAAGCTCATCTTCAGGCTCCCCTCAGCCTCCTCCTCTCCTTCCCTCATCTCTGACTGTCTTTCAGCTATCCAGGAATGGTGTGCCGCAAATGACCTCTGCCTTAATGCCAATAAGACCGAGATTCTACTCATCGGCACACCCACTCCCTCCTTCCCTGAAGCTCTCTGGCCAGCCTCTCTTGGCCCTCTTCCTGCTCCCACCTGCAAGGCTAAAAACCTTGTGGTCATCTTCGATTCCACTCTCTCCTTCTCTCCTCACATCTCCGACGTCTCTAAGAAGTCACACTACCGGTTGCACCTCCTCAGAGGTATTCTTCCTTTCCTCTCCTTCCCCCAGAAGCTCACTGTCTCCAGAGCCCTGGTTCTCTCTAGGCTGGACTAATGTAGCAGTCTCTATCTTAATCTGCCTGTCTCTACTCTCCGCCCTCTTCAACTTATCCAGAACAGGACTGTAAGACTTGTCCTTTGCCTTAAGCCCAGGGATCGTATCTCTCCAGGACTGAAATCCCTGCGCTGGCTCCCAGTGGCTGCGAGGATTAAGTTCAAAACCCTCTGCATTGTCCACAAGGCTCTCTGGGACCTGGGGCCGCATTACCTTCAACTCTCTCTTCCCAAATATCTTCCTTCTCAAGCTCTTCGCTCATCTGCCTCCAAATCCCTCAGGGTCAGTCGCTTCTCCAAGCAACGAGTTGGTGGTAGATCTCTCTCTTCAGCAGGGGCCTCCCTCTGGAACAGCCTTCCTGCCTCTCTGAAACTTGACGAGAACCATCTCTGGTTCCAGAAGCACCTCAAAACCCTCCTCTTTGTCTCTGCTTTCTCTCCTTCTCTCCCCTGCTGAACTCCTGGTTGAAACTGCACTGGTTTACCTGGCCACCCCTCTCTGTTCTTGTGGCCAGGCCCTGCCAGCTGCACACCTGCACTGCCTCCCTGGCAACCCCTTGGACTGTTTCTGCATCCCTACCGTCCCCCTACCAGCACTTATGCCTGCACTTACCCCGCACTTGCCACCAGCTGGCCGTTTTATTATCTTATTTTTTCTACTATCCTTGTACTGCACTTTCCCCTCTGCCCTTCCCCACTCACTTTCCCTCTCCCTCCTTCCCTGCACTTGCGCGATTTGAATGACACCTGGCCTAGGAAGATGGTGTATGTCCTCCCTTGTTCCCCCCCCTTGCCTCATCGCGCCTTGAAACACTTGTGTATAGGCGTCTTATAAATACCATATCATATCATATCATGTCTAAAGTGCACTGAACCTGTAGGCATAAAGGCGCTGTGTGCAACGGTTGCAAGGATATATGCAGCATTAGTACCCAGCGAGGGTCAACCAGAATGCAACATGCATTCCGATTGGCCCTCGCCGAGCATTACCCGGCCGGGAATCCCTTGCTCATTGTACGTGCCTTTGGTTTCTGGTGGGGGGCATGGTGGCCTTTAGCCAATGAGGAGGCTTGAACCGGGGCAATCCCCGCTCTGAGCCTCCCCATGGCTGGAGGATGCCTTCGTCCCCTGCCGGGGACTCAGGTAAGTTTATTTTCCTCCACCCCCCTCCCAACCTCACTTACCTTCTTTTTTCTTCTTTTCTCAGGAGTGGACGCGTCCGCTCCTAATGACCACCATGGAAAGGGAAAACAACGGAATACGTTTTCCCTTTCCCGGAAGCCATTTTTTGGGACATTTTTTTGCTTCATTAAGGCCCTTGCTACGCTCGGGCCTGTAACTACGGCCCTGGGGGAATTACCTGGGACGGTATTGGCCCGCCATCTCGTGGCTTATTGCCACAGTGTAATAGTTCATAAACAAGTCGTAGTTCCATTAGGTCTTAGTTCATAAACAAGTGGTTTGTAAGCAGATTCAATTCAACACTACAGCTAAGTCAATGCCTAGTCTGGGATGCTGAGGGAAACCCTTATTGATATATTTTTATGTCCAGTTCGTTTACTCTGGATGACAACCCTTATATAACACCCCTCTCTTAGAATCCCCCTGACCCCACTGAGCCAAGAAGCAGGTTTGTTTAGCAAATTAAAAGGTTTATTTGAAAATTAAACAATAATTATATATATCACACTTTTATAATAAATTAATATTTGATATCACACTTGAGAATGTGATGTTGATCAACAATGGATAATGTTATAGTGGTACACTCTTTTTAATGGCTTAGATTCTAAGCTTTAAAATGACAATTAAAACTCGCTCCTAGCCCAAACGGTTCCGGAGATACGGACGATTTTGTGAAGGTAGTTTTTCAGAAATTAAATCACAGTTTCAGAATGACAGATGACAGTTTCCAGCTTTAAAGATGACAGAATGACACGATTCTAGGAGGCAGTTCTAATAGGTTAAAATAGTTTGAATTAGATTATTTTAAACTAAGAGATTGGGTTTTGCACAGTTCTGGCGGTACTCACACTATATTTTGGACAGGAATGTGACTTTGCCACGGATCGGGTCAGGATTGGACTGCGGTTCCCTCGCCACGGACGGTCTCTGCCTGGTTCTGCTAACTGGAAAATTCTGCCTTCTGGGTCTGTCAGGCACCGGTTCTGCTCACAGCGGTCTGGTCTGGGTACAGCTCTGCTTTCTGGTCTAGTCTGTGGTTCTGGATTCAGCACTGCTTTCTGGGTACTGGCACAGGGTACTAGCCAGAATCAGACAGCTCAGCCCGGCTGTCTGAATAGTTTGGTTTGGTTGCTAGGTTTTGAAGGCCTGCTGATAGGAGTTCAGCTGTTGGGTTCTAGAGTTCTTGCAGTTTTGTTCTGGAGTCAGGAGTCTCTGGATGTGAAGTCTGAAGTCTGGATGTGGAGTTGTCTGTCAAAATGCTCTGCAGAAAGTGAAAAAGAAAGTCCTATCTGGCTTCCAGTGGCTCTTTTTATGTTTAGAAAGTGTGTGGGTCGGCTAATTCTGCATGCCCAACCCTCTCAAGATTTGATAGGCCAAAGAATTCTTTGGTCCCTGATTTGAGAAAGGATAGTGTGTCAGAGTGATGTCAGCCATTTACTATCTATTGAAGAAACGCCCCTTTACTCTTGCTTAGAAAATCATTTTTCATAACTACACATACTTCCCAGATACACAGTTGTTTGACATTACATGTACATATTACAGATTACTTATGGTCCATGCTTGTTCAACTCTGAACTTCCTGAGGGCTTGCATTCACAAATGGCAACTTATTTTCATTTTTAGTTGATTTACCAATATCGGACGTTTACCAAAAATGGCACACATGTACACCGCCTTTCTACCCATATTCCATTACTTTACTAGATCTCCAGCATAAGCACAGTGTCTGCAGTATTACTAATTAGCGGGGTTTGGTCCTAGAACATGGTACATAGTTGAATCAAGTCTTGAATTGTGGGTACATTTCTTAGATTAAGGTTCTCCAAATTGCACATTTTTGTGAGCTTAATACAATATGTTAGAAGCATTTAACTTAAACATATATTTGCTGCACCAGAAACTTGGGAGTACCACATGTCTCTCTTCTCCCAGGCAAGGCTCTGTTTACAGTCCACACTGAAAATCAACATACCCCATTCAAGGGAAAGAGTCTATAGTGTTGTGTCCGGCAGGCTGAGGTCAACAGACCAGGGGGCCACTCTGCATTTGATTAACAGAAACCTGTGATTTCCAGGGCTGTTGTGTGGGTCTCTGAGGTGAGAAGGTTTCCCAGCCTCTTGACCTGTTAATGCAATCAGATTGTCTATGGGAACAGCAGGTGGTTAAGGGTTTTAATTAACCAGAGGGCCTTTGAAGTTTCCAGCTGTCTCAGGAGACTGATTAGCTTCTGAAGTAGCAGTTCTCCTGTTAGAGTTTAGATCGCTAGCGCCGGTTTGTGGACAAAGCTGGTTCTGCACCCCCACGATTTTAGCAACTTTTTGACATCAAGAAAATGAATTCCCAACAGCTCTGGGTTGCTTTTGGCAATCAGCCTTGCCATTCCCAATGGTTTCAGGCTACTGTGTGTGTAGCCCAATGGTGGTTTTAGGCAGTGCCCTCCTGTGCTCACAACATAGGCAAAAATGGGTGGCAGCCTATTCTTCATGTTTTCCCTGTGCATTTTCTGGGGAGTTCTGGCCATCATGATGTTTTCAATGTCAGTAATGCACAGTTTTTGTGGTAGGGCTCGGTTGCATGGGTAAAACATCCCACAGGTAGATATATTTGGGCCATAGTGCGGAAAGTAGAGTGAGTACGTTACTGAGTAGGCTAGCAGGTTCCTTGTGAAGGGAATGCTGCCAGTGTCAAATCATGGCCGAAGAGCAAGATATTGAGGTGTTTGCAGAAGGCCCTGTTTGATTGTTCAGCTCTAAGCGCCAGGGGTAAGACATTACAGTTCCTGGTGGCTATGACTGGGAAGCTCAACCCCCCAATGTGTTCAGCCTGAATCTAGTGGTGATGAGGCGATGAGTGTTCATGGATCGTGTTGGTCTTGTTGGATTAGCTTGCATGGGCTTTTGTGAAAGGTATGTTAGGGCAACATTCGAGAAAAGTGTTTGTAATTGCTAGGGTTTTAAAGATCATATGCTTGCGCACTGGCAGCCACTGCACGCTCCTTTTCACAGCTGAGATGTGATCCTGTCTGGGGATATTCAGCAAAAAAAAGAGTTTGTATGTACCAACGCCAGTTGCCCAGTATTATATATGCTTCTTGAGATACATGGGGCCTGGATGTCTAGTGCAAAAGTCCCGAAATAAAAAATTAAATATATTTTTCATCTGATGAAATACACACAGCTAATTAGATTTTGTGTTGTATTTTATAGGTCCACTGCATCATCACAGAGAAGTTATGGACTATAACACCCAGCCTTGCAAAATTGAAATATTAATATTAAGGGCCTCATTACACGGACGGCGTTAACCATGGTGCTATTAGCGCCATGGTTGCCGCCAGTATTTTACCAATCCCGCCATGGTGAATGGCAGAATTACCACTCTATTCCAAGGTGTGTGGGGGCGGTAATTCCCATTTCACCATGGCACTTCCCCATTCCCATTTCTGCCCCCATAGGGCTCAATGGGAATGGGGAAGGCGGTAATTACGGTACTGCACATTGCGGTACCGTAATTACCTCCAAGGTCCCTTTGCGGGTCCCATCCTTAACGGCTGGTAAAACCAGCCGTTAAGGTAGGGTCCCACAAAGGGAACTCGTAGTAAGGCAGTAAGGGTTTAGCGGCACTGGTACCCTTACCGGTACCTGTAAACCCTTACCGCCACCCGTTTAATGAGGCCCTAAGTGTCTGAACAATGAGAAAAATGGACATCGACTGAATGACCACCCCTAAATGCTCTATTAACATGAGCTTTTGTTTGACTGATATAGACCCCCTTTCTACTTAGATTGTATGTTTTATTTTTAATTTTAAAAATAGAAGTATCACTGGGGTCAGAAGACAAAAAGATCCCCAAAGTCCACTTATCCCTCTCCTGATGAAGGCCCACCATGAATGAAGAGACGACCATGGCTGGATGTGGTCTATTTCTACTATATGGGCCGAAACGCTCTGTGTTGACATAATGTTTTGCAATTTCATCAATTGCTAACCATTATCCTAGAGGTGATAAGTAATGAGTACCTTAGAAATAATTATGTGTCTTCAGTAATTTGATACAAAAATCTCTGGAAACCAAATGATGTGGAATCTTTCAATGCACCACCCACACCTGTTATAATAATGTAATGTATATATTTAGAAATGTGTTCAATATAACTGTATTGTGTGTGATACATGTTTTTATGTATTTTTATATATAGAAAAAACAATGGTTCAGGCACTCAAGATGAGTAAAAATATAAAAATATGGTTTCCTGTTTTCAAAATCGTTTTTAATTGAAGTCTAGTCAATAAGAAGTTGATATGTTTGATAACTTCAGGGTGTACATTTGGCTGTGATAATTCAAAAATCATTTGATACGCAGGAGCAGGAGGTAGTCTGTGTTCCCCTCTTTTTTGTGGTGCATACAATTATTACCGTAATGCAACACAGACCCCTTGTTAAACAGAAATATAGCGTAGAACCTGCTGTAAAGGCGGGGATATTTAGGGCAACACTGAGTGCATTGTTTTAGATCACCTGAACTTTACTGACATATGGGTGGAGGTCCCAGCAAATGAGGCACTGCAGTAATCCAATCTAAAACCAAGAAGCTCCCGTGCGATGGGGACACAGCTGTCTGTGGAGAGGAAGGGTCTGCAGGCACTGAGGAGCTTCGTGGAATATGCTGCAGAGGATGCAATGGCAGTGATCCATCTTGTTAGAGACAGGATGGAGTCCAAATAGACCCCTAGCATTGTGATATCCCCAAGGCCAGGATGGAAAAGTCATCAATGGCGAAGGATTAGCAGGAATCATCCAGTTTGCTTAGCATGGATTGTGACCCCACCAGAAGAATCGATGCTTTGTCATCATTTATACATAACATATGGGAGGCCATCCAAGACTGGATGATTTGGTAGACAGAATTCAAAGTGCTGCAATCGGTGGTGTAGTTACCTGTGATGGGTAGTATAAGTTGGGTATCATCAGCGTAGTTTGTGTAGGACGTGCTTCTGGCATCAAGGAGGTAAAAAAGAGGTTTGGTGAAGACATTTTACAAGGTGGGTGATAAGCAGGAGCCCTGTGGGATGCCGCAGATTGCAGAGGCAGTGAGGGCAGAGGCAAAGAAAACTCTCATGGATCTGTAGGAAGGAGGAAATCCAGCTGGTAGCTTTGGTGGAGAAGTGCACAGAAGTCTGGAGGTGTTGGCAGAGGATTTTGTAGTCTACCAGATCAAAGGCTGCAGATAGGTCCACGAGGAGTAGGAGGGCAATCTAGCCGGAAACCTTGATTTCGTCCATCTAGTTGTTTAGGTCTAAACGTGTGGTTTCTGTGCAATGGCCAGGTTGCAATGCAGACTGACTATGGCTGAGTGAGTTATTGGCTTCAAGGTGAACCTGCATTTGAAGGTAGATAGCATGGTCAAGTAATCTTAGGAGGAATAGGATGGTAGCTATTTGGCCAGTAGTTAGTGGGGATGGCTGTGTCTAGAGTATTTCTTTTTTAGTTGTGCCAGAACCCAGTCGTCTTATAGGTTAGTTGGTACTAGGCCTGAGGTGAACAAGGAGTTAATGACGGTGGTAATGAAGAGAACAAGAGCTTCAGCACTGTCCTTGATGACTTTAGGCAGACAGATATTTCTTTGACATCTAGACGGTTTGAGACCTTTGATAATTTCGATAACCACCGTCTCAGTTACAGATTTAAAGACAAATGTCAATGGATTGGCTGCATGGAAGTGGGTTCTGCGGCAGTGAATGCAGGATCTTTGTTGAACAGTGTTTTCGGTATCTTCACTATAGCATAAAGATTTTATCGAGTAAGACCATTTGAATGTTAGAGCCCCAGGAAATATCTTTGATGCAGTTGGTTGCAGGGGGATAGGAGATCCAAGCTCATGTAAAATGGTAAAGAGCTCTTTGGAGCTTTATTTAGATATGGCCAGTCTAGCGTTATATGTGGACATTTTTGCTTGGAGGACAGATTCTTTGTAGGTCTTGGTTAGGGATGTGAGGAGAGCTTTGTTTGAGGTGGAGGAGGAGTTTCTCGAGGTGGTTTCTGCTGCACGTTTATTGGCACAGAGTACTTTCAATTCAGGGGTTAACCACAAGTAAAGATGTGCGATGGGTTTGAATTGTATACGGCTAGCGGGGCTACCGTGTCTACAGCCTGTGTTAAGGCTTCATTGTAAATATCAACCAAAGTGGCAGGGTCAATTTCGATGGTGAAGGGACAAGTGAGGATGGCTAGGAGAGTAAGAATGCATCTAGGGGTTATGTTCCTGGCATTCCTAGATAGTGCCGGGGGCATAGGATTTTACATGGACAGGGGCAAGTTGGTGTATGGTATCACAATGGAGATAATATTGTGATCAGTCCACTGGCAAGGCAGGATGGAGGTGATCATGAAGTTGCAGTTTGAGTCCACAATCCAGTCCAGGATGCGTCCTTTGATGTGCATGGGGCTATGAATATGTTGTGTGAACCTTAGAGCCTTAATGGCGCGTGCAAGGGATAAGGCATTTGAGTCTGTGTTGTCGTTAAAAACTAAGTTGAGGTCACCCATGAAGATTTTCCTGGAGGAGGATTTGGCATTGAATGACAGGAGGTTTGTGATGTCTTCTGTCACACCTTTCCCATTTTAATTTCCTGCATTCAAGTCTCAGTGCAGCGACAGAGAGATAAGGCAGGACATTAATCAATTTTGTTTCACCCTAATAACCTTTCCTCCCCACCCTTGACTCTTATACTTGAATATCACAATACGTTATGACTAGCTTCCACTCAAGGCCACACTTAGCTCGTATCATACAACCTTGAATCTGCCTACCTGGGCTCTGCAAAAGGGTCCCAGACTTTTACCTACCTCCAGTGGTCTTATGGATGTTGTACTATGAATAATGTTCAAGCACCAACATTTCTGTTAGTCCTGGTGCCTGAGCAAAAGCATAACCCATACTATGTAACCCAACTGTCAGCTCAAATATTGAATATTGACTGTACGTAAGCAGGCTACTTGGATCAGTGACCTCATCCCAAGATTCCTATTCTTTGTAAATAAGTCACAAACACACGTTGAAGCAGTGAAACATGATAAAACACAAATGTTAATCATTGCTAACATTAGCCTATAAGTGGAAAGCAACAATGCAATAGAATTTACCTGCCATGCAAAGAAGTACGGGTATAGAATAAACTTGGCACTACTCATCCATAGCATAAGGGCAACAGTTAGACCGAAAGCTAAAATGCTTGTCACATAATCTCCAGTTTACATAGTTCCATCTGGCATAGGCTGTAACAAATTAAATGGCAGCTATCTGCAATACAAAAAAAGATGTTCCACTGAGCACTTGTATAATCATATCCAACAATATTAGGGTGGGTATGTTGCAAACAATCTTGTATGCACTCGTAAATATTGTGTGTATGAAGATTCATCACATTTTCTTAAACTGCCCATTATAACATGGTGAGCCTTTACATATTTTCCGCTTGCAAAGTACTGTGGGTATCGACATATCCCAGTGATTGTTTCACTGCTACCATCCCTCACTTTTTTACAAAGCCCTATGAACTAGTATTGGAAGCTAGCACAGGTCCCAGAGGGGCTTGGTGGTAAGGGTGGTGGAAGTGTTGAAAGGCACATGATAATACTCCTTGGGGGTCAAGAACAAATTAGCAACTTTCAAAATCCAAGTACAGTGTTTTGGCAGTGCAGTTCAGTGAATTAAATGTGTTTTGTTTCCATTAAAGGATAGAAACCTCTAGTAACAGTCATGGCAACTGCACCTTTTGTTTCTTTCTAGTCACAGCTACTTAGGGCTTTTCAATATAACAATGTGCTCTGTTTTTAGTGACCCAAGCATTCCCATGTACTTTGTTTGACTGATAGCAGTGAATTTTCAAAGAAGGCTATCCATCGGTTTTATCTCTGAGCATTGTGGCTATTAACATAAAAGGCAAATATGTGATTTCCTTACACGGTTCTCCATAAGAAAATTAGTTAGGGTCTTCTTGAATTTCATCTAGGCCGCGGTGAGGAAGGATGGGCAAAACTATAGGCTGCACTATGTTCCTTATCATTTCACTTCCCATGTAAGAGATAGAAATAGGGTGCTGATTAGAGTTTACTCTCTACTTGGAATCAATGATTTTTCAGGGAGTAAAAAGTAATTAGCGTAGGACAATACGGGGACTTTATGCTTATTAAAAGAGACTCTTTCCCCTTAACGTTTCTCTTGAGATTTTGCATTTATATTGTTGGAGTTCCTTCTTCTGCTACTGTTCCACTGGTCACTGATTCGTTAATATCAGTGGAATTGGTGGGCAGGGATAAGCATCTATGCATTTGTTGTTTCCTATTTTCTCTTGGGTTTATTTTTAGTTCTTTTTTTGTGTATAACAATGGTGGTATGTATTCCTATTAGCTGTAAGGCTTGTTTTGAGTAAGTGTTGCTGCAGATCTGTTCATAGGACAGTTTAATAGTTATGGTAATCAGAGGCAGAGCGATTGTGATTATCATACTCTAGTGCAGTTATTCTGATGCAATTATCATCTTGATACAGATTATGAGAGGGATATCCTCCTGGCATCTGAATTACTTCATTAAAGTGGCACATGAACTTTTATTGGCAAGTATCATGTTGGAATATTTTGCCAGCCACATTAGTTGAGATAAGAGAGATTTGTTTTTGCAATGCACAGGTGTTTTTTCCAATGGTATACAACAAATGAATAACCACTGCTAACTAAACCTATTGCTTGTATGGAGCATACAATGCTTATTTCGCGCATATAGATACTTTTCTAGGCATAGGAATACTTTTGCTAGGTACTGTGGCAGATCTTGAAGTCCAGTCGATATCTCTTTATAATCACAGATAAAATATGTGTTTATTGAAGTTTATAACTTTGGAGCAAAGTCCTCCAAGATGCACCTTGTTCACTGATTTTTAAATAATGACAGTGTTTGGAGAAACTCCTTTCCAAACTCTCTTCAGAGTTGTTAGCTCTCTAACTGCACTTGCTGACAAACTGACCTTGTTAGTCAGTTGCTCATATGGAAAAGAATGTGTGCACAAAAGCCTACCATTTCCTTATAAAAGAAATAATTAGAGGGAACATTGCTAGCCACCATACTAAATCTTCTATCAAATATTTATTCTAACTCTCCTTCTGTCCTCATTCTTCTCAATCTCTCTTCTGCCTTCGACATGGTTAACCACAACATCCTGATCTTCCGTCTCTATGATACCCTGGGCATCACAGATCTGGCACTGGTGTGGCTTGCCTCCTTTCTCTCTGACCGTCCTTCCCAGGTGGAACTTTTCAGTTTTGGTGTGCTGCCAACAATCTCTGCCTCAATGCCAGTAAGACATAAATTGTCCTCATTGGGACCCCCGCCCCCACTTTCCCAATTTCCCACTGGCCGGCCTCCCACTGCGCCCTCACCTGCTAGTGAGGCAAAGAATCTAGGGGTCATTTTCGACTCCACTCTCTCCTTTTCTTCTCACATCTTGGACATCTCTAAAAAGTCTCAATGCCAGCTGCACTTCCTCAGAGGTCTTCTACATTTTCTCACCTTATCCCAAAGGCTCTCTGTCTCCAGAGCCCTGGTTCTCTCTAGGCTGGACTACTGCAACAGCCTATTTCTCAATCTTCCTACTTCTACTCTATGTCTGCTACAATTCATCCAAGACTTATCCTTGCCCTCAAGCCCAGGGACCGCATCTCTCCAGTGCTGCATTCCCTCCACTGGCTCCCGTGGCTGCTAGGATCATGTTCAAGACCCTCTGCTTAGTTCGTAAGGCTTTTTGGGTCTGAGAACCACACTATCTTCAACGCTCTCTTCCTAAATACTCTCCTTCTAGAGCCCTCCACTCAGCCTCCTCCAACTCTTTGCGTATGAGCTGTTTTTCCAAGCAGAGATTTGGGGGTAGATCTCTATCCTCTGCAGGTGCCTCCCTCTGGAACAGACTCCCTGCCTCTCTCGACCTTGAGCCAGAGCTTCTTAAGTTTTGGGAGCTCCTCAAGACCATCCTATTCTGTTCCTCCTTCTCTCGCCCTCTCCCTTGGTAACCTTCTCTCTTTTTCTCTCCAGCTTCACTCCTCCATCTCTCCAATAACTATTTTCAGCTTTACTGACTGGTCACCTGGCTCACCTACAGAGCCTGACAGGTCCGAGGCTCCCCTGCCAGTCATTGTACTTGCCTCAGGGCCTCTGCACTATGCTCAGCACTACAGCACTACTGCACTTTCAGTAGTTGTTCCATGAGAGGGGCAACGTCTGCTGTACTTTCAGAATACGTTCCATGAGAGAGCACTTAACCCATGGACTTACTGTACTGGATGCACTTGTTCCCCCTCTCCCTTCACTTGCACTTCCTTCTGTATACTTGCATGAACTGAATTTACTAGTCCTAGTAGGTTCTGTCGTGTCGCCCGCTTTGTCTCCACTCCCTAATCTGGTTGCACCTATAACACTTCATGCACTTGCACTAGGATAAATGCTGTCAGGCCTAGTACGCTGGTTACTTTTTTGTTAGATCATTTGGCCTAAGAATGACTACTGTATTCCCTTGCTCCTTACCCACCTTGAAGCCCTATGTACACTTGGATTGAGGTTGAAAGATCCAATTAGAAATGTTTGAGGGAGAAAAGACCGAAGACTATTTTTTCAAAATAATCTTCGGTCTTTTCTCCCCGGAACATTACAGACTCGCCCCACACCCTTACCCACATCCCCACCTACACCCCTAAGCACATGCCCAACACACCCCTACCCACACCCATAGCCCCCTACTTACCTTGCATTCAGACTTGCTGTGTCCCTGCAGTGCCTATTCCCTTTCACTTTGGTGATCAGGAACCGGTGCTGCAGGGTCCTTTCCTTTATTTTTTTCCCTTTATTTTGGGGACAGTTGTGGGGGATTTTTCAAATGGCCGAAATTCGGCCGAATCACGCATTCGGTATTATCTTCTCAAACATTTTATAAGTGCTGTACAAATAAACAATTACAATTACAATATCTTAAACTCGGGTGTGGCTTATATTTAAAGTTCAAGATGCCACCAGGGTTGCAAGTTATGTGGGTTTGGAAACAGGGGTGGTGCATGTCTTAGATGTGGCTATCACTAGAGCTGCCAGGTGGGCACCTGTAACCCCTAAACCTGCACTGTGCCACTGGGGTGAAGGTGCTGTAGATCCGGATACTGATCCAGCAGGGCACAGATGTACACTATGCTTTTGGCATGGAGCTTATAAAAGGGACATCTGTTCAGAACACTTCCCTTTCTGAGATGGAATAGCCGCATCATTGTATTAATTTAGTAAAAATCAAAAAAGCCAGTGCTTCTACAGACTTGTCACTCTCTGTCTCAAATAGTATCTATATTTGTGTTATTACTGTATCCCCATGTTCAAAAGTGCTTCACTGCTTCGTACCAGGGCAAGCACTATAAAATAAAAACCATCACATGCCCATATACACCCTATAGGCCCTACTGTATTCCATCAGATTCCCACTTCTGCCCTTCTCAACCACTCTGTGTTTATCCTGCCTGCTTCCATCTCACCGGAAACTTAAAGGCCTGAGATGTAATTTGGCCACGAAAGAGATGCATCAACACCCAGTGTGTGTGGTCACCATGGAAAAGTAAGAGGGGCAAGTGGCTGTATGAACTTCTATTGGAGGCTGCCTAAATGTTGCCTCAGGGACCGGAGGCACTTAATGTGGGTGTGTAGCACATTATGCATCTTAGGATAATCTCTCCCATTCTTTGTAATGACAGGAGGCAGACTCAAATCCAGCAAAATATCTGTCATTTGGTAGTTTTTCACTCTTATATGGATGGGTTTTTAGCTCACACCCTAGAGTCTTGCAGCTTGTAGTAATCACGGGGTAGATTTAAGAGGCAAATGTAAGCCCCAGCCCTTATCGCCTGATGAAAGTCTGTCTAATGCTTACTGTTGTACTTTGCCTTGAAGATCTTTGCCTTAACCTGCAAAAACCTGGGAAGCCAAACTGGGCACAGCACCCATTGACTCTGTGTGCCTTTGCAGACTGAGGAAGGAGGAAGGCAAAGTTCATATCGTTCAGAGAACTTTCACTTAGTCCAAAAGTCGAGCACCACTAGCACTACTAGCAGGGCAGTCACCGAATGAAGAACCTATCAACACAGGCTCATTTTCTGAACATTGTATACACTGCATCGACCTAAAAGAGATTTAGGGTGATAAAGAGTAAGGTATAGAGGGAGGGGCAGACAATGACAATGCACAGGGACCTTCAGGATCACCCCATGTCATCTGATATGTAATGTTTTGGTGTTCAATGTTTTGCTTCACTATGGTGTGCAATACTGTATTTCTTTCTTCGGTTTTCCAATCTTTTTCCAGACTGGTGAGAATGTATACTGTGTGCGTAAAACATGTGTACTATAAATAACTTTAAGCATCTAATTTTATATGTTTTCTGCATTGACCTGTTGACCTTCGGCATAGCACAGTGTTTTAATATCCAATCAGCATTTACTGGTTTTGGAATGTGCCTTTTCATCCCATCCACTCAGATGCCTCTGGGCTTGGCGCGCTATATAAGCTGCAAAATAAATAAATAAATAAAACGTACCCCATCGATAAAGTCTCATTATCCTTTACCCTTCATATGATCGGATCTACGTGATTTCTTCGAGAATATTTCATCAAAGCCCATTACATAGGATCTGTTTTAAAACACATTTTACCGCAAATCAATGTGGGGGAGACCCCCCACAGCCCTCCCACTTACACCTCCCAACTTATTTAATAACCTAACTCAAGCCCTCCATCTACATTGTGGTGAAATGAGTTAAAACAAATTCGATGTAATGGGCTTTGCTGGAATATTCTGCATTGTAATGGTATAGATAATAGATATTCATATTATTGTATCATATTACTGTACCCTCTTGTTCTACTGCACTGCATTGCTTCCCAACTATGCCTGAGCTGTAAAAGCCAAATGCATACACTCATAGATTTTATTATGCAATTTGTGTAATTGTGCAACTTTTGCAAAGCTTTATGGTGATTGCAACTTTCACCTAGGCCTATTACTTTCTGTGATGTTAGTGATAATATTCTGTGATAACAAATACATCTCATCCTTGTACCCTAACCCCACCCAGGCGCAGTATGTTGTGTCAAGTTTTTTTTTTCGGTGCAAACATATTTGTTGTCAATTATTTTCAACCCTGATTACTATATTAGGAACACCATATTCCATGTGTCAGCGGCTATTCCTTTGTTGGTGCCCAGAGAGCATACTATCCCTGTAGGGAGAGATCTGAAAAGCATGCATGGGACACGTGACTGTTAAGAGATGAACTTTAAAGTTCTCTAAGTCAGTGAATGTGTCAAATGCCTGAGTCAGGTGTTGACAATGTTGGGGTTTGCTCTGATCTTTGTGGTGTGTCCCCATGTTGTGAAGGCTGTCTGGAGTGAGCAATTTCACTTGTGTATTTAATTATTTTCTGCCGTATTTTTGTGTGGCAATACAGCTATGATGAATGTGATTATGTTGGTGTTGTATGCCCTGATCTGCGGGCTCTGTCCTTATGCTGTGGGGCCTGTGTTTAGTGAGCAATTTGGCCTGTGATTTCAATTTCATTCATTTATATTTTCTGCACAAATCCTTTGGGCCATTGGGGCCATTGCTAACATCAGTGTTGTCTGTCTGTAGTCAGGCATTCTGTAAGTGTGTTCAATTGTTAAAAACCTAGCACACACATGCCCTCGTTTGTACAAGGCAAGGAACACAACTTCAATGAAGAGCAGATAAACCTGGTGGACCTCATAACGCAGGAGGATCGCATCACCTTCAGTCACACATAAAAACACCAGATTGAAACTATGGTCCTCTGCAAAGGAGGCAATGTGCACCCACACCAACGGTGTGCCCTGCATTGCCTGCATTGTTGAGGAACTTGGGGAAAGGTGGAATGAACTTAGCATATCAACAACAAGGTTGAGAGCAGTAAAGGGAGACATCTGGTTCAGTTTGACCCATCACAATGTCTAGAAGTGAGGCCATGTGAGGAACACTAAACAAATTAAACAATGTATCTATGTCAATGTGCCATCACCTTATATACTTACACATAACCTGATACAACATGACCCCTCTTGTAGATGACACACATGAAAAGAGAGGCTCACAAGAAGGAGGATAGTGCCAAAGAGGCAGACAGACACCTCCGGTCATGAAGAAGACCTGGGGCCTCATTACGGGAGCGCTGATTATGAGGTTCCCTTTGCGGGACTCGGAACAGACGTCTGATAAAACCAGACGTCCTTTCCGTGTCACGCGAAGGGAAGAGGGAGGAAATAATGGGCCATTTGTAATGTGCCCGTAATTACCTCCCTGCCCATTCCCATTGAGCCCTATGGGTGCTCGAATGGGAAATGGTACCTTCAAGGGGGAATTACTAGGTCCTCCAATGTTGCAATGACACTGGACTTTAAATTATCTGTGCACTGACCCATGGTATTTAATATCACCACTGCAGGTTCAAGTCCTGCAGGTTCAAGACCATATGAGTTTGGGAAACATACTGTTGGGCATAGGTCCTGATGAGAATTAATACATATCAGACCTTTGGACAATCACCATCCACAACTACAAGACCTAGCAGCCAACTAGCAAACATAGCACTCTTCCCTGTTTCAATGCCTGGTACACCACCTGTGACGAGGATCAACAAAAACCTGGTATCCATGATACATTTGATGGGGGATTGCCAAAAACAGGTGCCTGCAAATGGGAGAGATTCGGTGGAGGAAGTGACCAATGCTGCCAAGCACATTAGAAATCTGTAAAGATGGCAAACCTGGTGTAAGAAGTGATGCTTCTATAGTTCAGCAAGACCAGAAAGGGCCCAGTTGGGGCATGTTCAGAGGCTGCTGATGCCTGTGTTGTGGCAGCAACTTGGTATCAAGAGGCTGAAGCTGCCCGCAGACAGGATCAGATTATTGCCATGGAATCCCTTGCTGCTGCTGAGGGGAAGGCACACATGGCTGTCCATCAGGCCCAGAAGCAAACCTTTATATTCCAGACGAGCCTTGTTGAAGAAATGGTCCTCTACACTCTGTCTACAGAATGTGGCAACCTCAAACATTGTGCAACCCCTCTCTGGGAATTAAACAAGTGACCAATTATGTTTAATGCACTTCGGCAGGGAGGATAGTTCAGAGGCAACACATTTGTTTTGAAAACAAGACAATTCTGAGCACCACAGGTTCAAAATCTGGTCCCGCACTCCACCATGAAGCACGATATAAAAAAAACAATGGGCCTCATTACGAGGTTGGAGGTAGCCATGGTGCTATTAGCGCCATGGCTGCCTCCAAACTCGGGTCGGGTCTGGGTTCCTTTAATGAGGAATTACCGGGTCATTCCAACCTTGGAGGACCTGGTAATTCCTCATTCAAAAAACCCATCCCCATTTGAGCCCACATAGGGCTCAATGGGAATGGGGAGGGAGCTAATAATGGGCCTGTTTGTAACAGGCCCGTTATTTGCTCCCTTGTCCCCTTGCGGGACCTGTAAAGGAAGTCTGGGCCCTCATTCCGAGTATGGAGGCAGTCATGGTGCTATTTGTGCCATGACTGCCTCCCATGCCGGTACCGACTCCGGTTTGGTGAAAGGGGGACTTACCGGTCCAGTCTGACCTTGGTGGGACCGGTAAATTCCCATTCACCAAACCATTCCCATCTGAGCCCCCAAATTGTGGTACCGTTATTAGCTCTAAAGTCCCTTAACACCTGGTCAGACCAGGCGTAAAGGAAGGGACCCGCTAAGGGAACTCGTAATGAGGCCCCTGGTCTGACCAGACGTTCTGAGTGGGTCCTGCAAGTGGACCTCGTAATAGGGCGGAATGGGTTTACCGGCACCGGCACCATTACCGGTGCCATTAAACCCATTCCACCCACCTCATAATGAGGCCCAACGGGCCTCATTACACGGTAGGAGATAACCATGCCGCTATTAGCGGCATGGCTACTCCCTTACTGCATACCGGGTCTGGGTAGGCGGTAGGGGGATTTACCAGGTCATTCTGACCCTGGAGGACCCGGTAAGTCCCCATGCCAAATACCATTCCCCATTCCCATTCGAGCCCCCACAGGCCTCAATGGGAATGGGGAAGGAGCTAATAAAGGTACCGTAATTAGATTGTGATTGTGTTCTGATGTCATACTCCCTGTATGAGCTGGTGAGTAGAATGGCCTAGCCCTGAGAAAGGATCCTGTTGACAAAGGCAGTTACAATTTGAGAAGAGAAGAGAGGAAATAGGAAACCTGTGGAAAGTATAAAGAAAAGCTCCTGAATGCTCCTGAGCTGCAATGCAAGGGACCATGCCAAGCCTCTGACCGAGGGTTTCCCATTGTGCAGTCTCTGTGTGCCCTCTCTGCCAGAGCAAAAAGGGGTCCCCATCTAATGCAACAAGCAACTGTTAGCATGGCCAGAACCACCTGAGAGTGACACAGATAGAGATTATTCCTGCCTGAGCCTCTCAAAAACGACTTAGGTTCCCAGGAGAGTGCAGGGACTAATAACTAGATAGATGATGGTACATTGAATAGAACGACCCTCCCACCCTTATATCTGTCCCTTAGTCCTGCCTACTCTAGCTTTCATCCAGAGACATACATGTGGCCGGATCTGCAAGCTCTTTTGTCTATGGGACTGTCTACTCTAGCTCCCTCCCACAGAACAAAATGCAGCAGGACCCTAACTTTTTTTAACCAAGGTCAGTCTTTTAGATCCAGACAGGGTCCAAGTGTGGTTGTGTCTGCCCCATATATAATTAGTATGTGAGAGCACCCTCAAAGGTCTGGGTGCAAGACTGTGTGATCTTCAAAAGAAAAGAGATATTTTACCTGTGATATGACACCATGTACAATGGAACCATGTCTTTGAGGATGAGTACATTTATATTAATAGAAACAGATCTCCTCTAAATCCCTTAGAAACAACATTGCTCTCAAATAAATTGAACGTCTATATGTAGATCTTCCCCCCAAATCCATGTGTATTTAATGATGCTTTGCTTAAACTCATGATCGAGAGCCACATTGGGAAAAAACAAGAATGAATACGATTCTTCCCATAAAACTGAATATAATTTGACCGTTCTAATGGTAGAGAAACAGTTTATCAATCACATCTTCTAATATCTAATGTCTGAGGACACTCAGAGCTAAATAATGATTCTCTGGTTTAAATAGCGCATATCTTAGTGGAAACAGTTTAATAATATAGGGAAAATAGTTCTATTGTTCTGTGCAACTCATCAATCTGTTCTAGCAACCTATTGTATCTACTATTGTATTGTATTCTGCTAGGTGTGACAAGTTGTGTTGCAAGTAATGGTAAAGGCTTTGGCTTCTCAGGATTTCGATTGCGTTTGCAATGATGGAAGAGCAGATCCGAACTCTCTCACTATTTTCAAGGAGTCCATTTCACTCCCACAAGACACCAGTTCCTTGTGTTCATTAAGAATAGATAGATATAAAGTACTTAATTGACTATGGCATATGGCATACATAGGAGTGGCAACATTTGGATTGGAACAAGTATTACAAGTTAGCTGCCCATTATGTAGTTGCTCAAGACCATAAAGCAGTTGCACTTCATTCCAGATCAAGTAAATTCAAAGTCAACCTCTCTATGGGTAAAATGACAATGTGGTGCTAGAGCTGAGCCAGTGCCGAATCAGGCGCCCTGGCCTCACTCTAAGAGTAATGCCCAGGCTGGCATAGGAAAACACCCATACCTGGCTTCTCGCCAGACAAAACCTATACCCGGCATCATGCCTACATACACTGCCCACATCACAACATAAGACCTTCAAATGTCATCTTGCCTTCCCACCAGTACGTGTTATAGGAATAGTTAATATAGCACTACGGATTATAAACACAACATGACTGAGATTTCCCCAACATTGCGCAGAGAACAAAATCACTTCTAGGCGAGCCAAATTTTGCATAGTTCAGGAAAATAAGGCACAGTGATGTAAAGTGGTTGGAGGCAAAGTATGCAAGTAGGGGTTTGAGCCCTGGTTTGCTAGTTCCAGGGTCCATAACACAGCAGAGGAGACTTTGGGACTCATTACGGCTTTGGCAGTAGCCATGCCGCTATTGGTGGCATGGCTGCCTCCAAAACCGGGTCCGGGTACCCTGAATGGAGAATTACCGGGCCATTCCGAGTTAGGAGGGCCCGGTAATTCCTCCCTCAGGGAACCCGGGCCCGGACCTTCCCCATTCCCATTCGAGCACCCATAGTGCTCAATGGGAACGGTTGCAGGGAGCTAACAACGGTCCGATTACGACCGGCCCATTGTTAGCTCCAAGGTCACCTCACAGGACACGGTAAGGACGCCTGGGTCCCACGCGGGGACCTCATAATCAGGCGGAATGGGAATAACGGGTCCACATCCATTAGCAGACCCCGTTAACCCATTCCGCCTGACTTGCAATGAGGCCCTTTATCTTCGAAAAGTCCATCTTCAGTTTCAGAATCAACAACACGATTTTGCATAATTATTATACAAGGCAAAACTAGTACATTTTTCAATCAATATGACTTTTACACTGTTCAAAACATGTGGCATTCAAAGCAGCAAGGCACATGAACAGGAAACATGAAAAGTATAAGGTATATTTTAATTTTAAAAAATGATCAAGAAGCATGCATGGATAACTTAATCAGAAAAAAGAAATGGGCAGAGACAGCTGTACAATCATGCAAAGCAGCACGCATGCAGGTTAGCCAGATATCTTAGTAACAGTCATTTAATAGATGGGCCATCTTCCCGTCTGTCTCCTTTACCTTATCGTCCATGCCTGTCAACCCCAGGTGTCCTCGCCTTGCAACTCAGCCTCAATGCCCTTCACCCCACCTCCATCACAAGTATGTTTCAGATCTCTATTTGTGCTACATTCCATAAACCATGACTCAATCCCCAATGTTTACCCTACACTCACCCACTTGCCTTGTCTCATAGCTCAGTCACCAATGTCTTACTACTCACCCATCTGCAATCCTCCAACACACCAAGCCATTTCCTTGCCCCTCACCACCTCTGTTGCCCTGCCAAACAGGTAGGTGGTAGACAAACTTGGTTTTACATTTATCTACTGCCAGACATGACAAAGGGCCTCATTACGAGAATGGAGGTAGCAATGCCTTTAATAGGGGCATGGCTGCCTACATACCGGATTCCAGTACCGGGTACCTCCAATGAGGACTTAACGTGCTATTCCAACCATGGAGGACCCAGTAAGTCCTCATTGGAAAAACCCATCCCCATTCCCATTTGAGCCCCCATAGGACTCAATGGGAACGGGGAGGGAGCTAATAACGGGTCCGTTAATAACAGGCCCGTTATTAGCTCCTTGGTCCCCTCGCGGGACCCGGAAAGGACATCTGGTAAAACCTTGTAATCAGGCATCCCGTAATGAACGGTGCTGGTCCCGTACCAGCACCCTTCATTACGGGAGCGCCATGGTCGTAATGACGCCCAAGAGTTGACGTCTGGGTCTTGCCGGTAATGTGGCACTGGTGACTGCATTTGGACAACACAGATCTAAAGGACAAATGCACTTGGTTTTCATTGTGCCAAGTTGCAATTTCTTGGAAAGTTGCAGTTTAATTCATGAAGACAGAAAACACTATAAGGGTAGTCCACCTGGGAGTTGGTGGTAGAGAGGGAGTAAAGGTGACCTACTATATTATTGTGTGTCTGCACAGAATGTGATGTGTGTGTGTTTATGTTTCAGCGACTGTGGTTATATGCTGAGTACATTTGTGTCTTTATATATATGTGGAAGGATGTGCCTGAGTGTTCTTGCAACTGTGTAACTATATGTGCCTATGTGTGTCTTTTGTTGTT
The DNA here is from genome assembly GCF_040938575.1 of Ambystoma mexicanum. Taxonomy (NCBI): domain Eukaryota; kingdom Metazoa; phylum Chordata; class Amphibia; order Caudata; family Ambystomatidae; genus Ambystoma; species Ambystoma mexicanum. The sequence goes on from NC_090937.1 coordinate 1,335,882,048, forward strand.
TAAGTAAGCATTCTGGACAAGACAAAGAAAAGCTGTCACAGACTGTTTGTAGTCTACTATTAAGTAATATCTATATTTTACATCTTTCTGTGTGTTTGTCAACAACGCCTGAAAATCAGCACCAAAAAGTCCAACAGCTGTTACTCTACCCACAATTACAATAACCTCCATGGGTCCTGTCGGTGAGCTATTAATATCTTTCTATGATGAACTTGCCACTTACTTCTAGGTTTCCTTGGTTCTGGATTGTGCTTTGTTGTTGGGTTCTGTATTGCACCTGATTTTGTAGGTCCAGTGTTTCTTGTTCTGTGCTGTGCTCCTGTCTTTGTTATGTCGGTCCCTTATGCCTCCTTCCTGTCTGACCCAGCATTACCCCCCTGATTGGGATCCCCTTCCCCCTCCTCTCTTTCCGCCCACACCCTCTATGGTGCTCTCTGTCTCCTCTATCTTCTCTAACTGCTTTTCTATCAACTATCCTATCCCTCTCAATAAATCTGGCACGAAGAAGCTCAAAAGGGACATCCTGGTATCCAAACCAGGCCTCCCGATCGCTGATACCTACTTGCATAGTTCAGGAAAATAAGGCAAAGTGATGTAAAGTGGTTGGAGGCAAAGTATGCAAGTAGGGGTTTGAGCCCTGGTTTGCTAGTTCCAGGGTCCATAACACAGCAGAGGAGACTTTGGGACTCATTACGGCTTTGGCAGTAGCCATGCCGCTATTGGTGGCATGGCTGCCTCCAAAACGGGGTCCGGGTACCCTGAATGGAGAATTACCGGGCCATTCCGAGTTAGGAGGGCCCGGTAATTCCTCCATCAGGGAACCCGGGCCCGGACCTTCCCCATTCCCATTCGAGCACCCATAGTGCTCAATGGGAACGGGTGCAGGGAGCTAACAACGGTCCGATTACGACCGGCCCATTGTTAGCTCCAAGGTCACCTCACGGGACACGGTAAGGACGCCTGGGTCCCACGCGGGGACCTCATAATCAGGCGGAATGGGAATAACGGGTCCACATCCATTAGCGGACCCCGTTAACCCATTCCGCCTGACTTGCAATGAGGCCCTTTATCTTCGAAAAGTCCATCTTCAGTTTCAGAATCAACAACACGATTTTGCATAATTATTATACAAGGCAAAACTAGTACATTTTTCAATCAATATGACTTTTACACTGTTCAAAACATGTGGCATTCAAAGCAGCAAGGCACATGAACAGGAAACATGAAAAGTATAAGGTATATTTTAATTTTAAAAAATGATCAAGAAGCATGCATGGATAACTTAATCAGAAAAAAGAAATGGGCAGAGACAGCTGTACAATCATGCAAAGCAGCACGCATGCAGGTTAGCCAGATATCTTAGTAACAGTCATTTAGTAGATGGGCCATCTTCCCGTCTGTCTCCTTTACCTTATCGTCCATGCCTGTCAACCCCAGGTGTCCTCGCCTTGCAACTCAGCCTCAATGCCCTTCACCCCACCTCCATCACAAGTATGTTTCAGATCTCTATTTGTGCTACATTCCATAAACCATGACTCAATCCCCAATGTTTACCCTACACTCACCCACTTGCCTTGTCTCATAGCTCAGTCACCAATGTCTTACTACTCACCCATCTGCAATCGTCCATCACACCAAGTCATTTCCTTGCCCCTCACCACCTCTGTTGCCCTGGCAAACAGGTAGGTGGTAGACAAACTTGGTTTGACATTTATCTCCTGCCAGACATGACAAAGGGCCTCATTACGAGAATGGAGGTAGCAATGCCTTTAATAGGGGCAGGGCTGCCTACATATCGGATTCCAGTACCGGGTTCCTCCAATGAGGACTTAACGTGCTATTCCAACCATGGAGGGCCCAGTAAGTCCTCATTGGAAAAACCCATCCCCATTCCCATTTGAGCCCCCATAGGACTTAATGGGAACGGGGAGGGAGCTAATAACGGGTCCGTTAATAACAGGCCCGTTATTAGCTCCTTGGTCCCCTCGCGGGACCCGGAAAGGACATCTGGTAAAACCTCGTAATCAGGCATCCCGTAATGAACGGTGCTGGTCCCGTACCGCACCCTTCATTACGGGAGCGCCATGGTCGTAATGACGCCCAAGAGTTGACGTCTGGGTCTTGCCGGTAATGTGGCACTGGTGACTGCATTTGGACAACACAGATCTAAAGGACAAGTGCACTTGGTTTTCATTGTGCCAAGTTGCAATTTCTTGGAAAGTTGCAGTTTAATTCATGAAGACAGAAAACACTATAAGGGTAGTCCACCTGGGAGTTGGTGATAGAGAGGGAGTAAAGGTGACCTACTATATTATTGTGTGTCTGCACAGAATGCGATGTGTGTGTGTTTATGTTTCAGCGACTGTGGTTATATGCTGAGTACATTTGTGTCTTTATATATATGTGGAAGGATGTGCCTGAGTGTTCTTGCAACTGTGTAACTATATGTGCCTATGTGTGTCTTTTGTTGTTTAAGTAAGCATTCTGGACAAGACAAAGAAAAGCTGTCACAGACTGTTTGTAGTCTACTATTAAGTAATATCTATATTTTACATCTTTCTGTGTGTTTGTCAACAACGCCTGAAAATCAGCACCAAAAAAGTCCAACAGCTGTTACTCTACCCACAATTACAAAAACCTCCATGGGTCCTGTCGGTGAGCTATTAATATCTTTCTATGATGAACTTGCCACTTACTTCTAGGTTTCCTTGGTTCTGGATTGTGCTTTGTTGTTGGGTTCTGTATTGCACCTGATTTTGTAGGTCCAGTGTTTCTTGTTCTGTGCTGTGCTCCTGTCTTTGTTATGTCTGTCCCTTATGCCTCCTTCCTGTCTGACCCAGCATCACCCCTGATTGGGATCCCCTTCCCCCTCCTCTCTTTCCGCCCACACCCTCTATGGTGCTCTCTGTCTCCTCTATCTTCTCTAACTTCTTTTCTATCAACTATCCTATCCCTCTCACTAAATCTGGCACGAAGAAGCTCAAAAGGGACATCCTGGTATCCAAACCAGGCCTCCCGATCGCTGATACCTACACCAGTGATTCGTCCAGACAGACACTTCCTGACATCGGGCCTCATTCCAAGTCTGGAGGTAAATTCCGTTCATTACCGGCATGGTGCAAATAGCGTGTCCGAGCTGGGAATAGACCGCTAAAAGCACCCTATTAGGAGTTTGCGGGCACGCGCTTTGCGCCATGCCGGTAATGAACCAAGCGTCATGCCGCAAAAATGGCTGAAAAACCCTCTACCGGCATGAATCGCCTTGTAGCAAACACTACCGCCTTAGAGTAAGGCGGCATTAGCGGTGACCGTAAATAGCGGTCACCGTTAATTACTGTCACCGTTAAATAGCGGAACCGGAAACAGCGTCATCGCACAGGAACTGAAAGGAGCACGGCGGCCATCTTTAACAACACAATCCATTGCCATCCTCACCAGACAGGACACCTGGCAAACTTTCAACACCGTGGAAACATCCCATCATCAAGGAGGAATGCCCAAAGCACCAAAAAAGGGAGCTGCCCGCCTCAGGAAGGAGCGCTTCAGCCCTGATCAGCTGCAAGTGATAGTGGATACCCTCCACCAGCATGCCAACACCGTATGTAGCAGCGACATGCGGAGGGTGGCGGTAATAAAAAAAAAGAGATCTGGGCTATGGTAGCGCAGAAGGTGAGTGCCGTGGGCAACACCCCCCGTATCACTAAGGACTGCTGAAAAAGGTGGGACGACCTGTGGCTGAGGGTGCAGAGCATCCTCTCGGCTAACAGGAGCCAGGCCCTGAAGACAGGAGGAGGGCCAGGTTCGCCCATGAAATTAATGCCGTGGGAGGGGACGTGTGCGGCCATGATAGGCCCCAAAGCCATCAAAGGGGTTGGAGATATGGAGTGCGGGACAACGTCATCCATTGATGGAGGTGAGTGTCCAAAGTCAATACTGCCAACGCACATTTTATGAAAGTCACTGCTAAGGGCTGGGCAAGGTGTCACGGCATGGTCCGCCACCCCACCCTTTAAATCATGCCGAAACAAGTGAGACCCAGGCTATTGTCAGGTGCGAGGCCGTAACCTATATGACACATATCACACAAAGAGGCCCATTCCGTGAGGCACACAGGGAAGTTGATGTAAACAGTGTGCATGTGAGCCAGCACAGTACCTGGCCAACATGAGTGACACAGACATATGCATGCATTTACCACCCAAGCATATATTAATGTTCCGTTCACCACCCAAATGCCGATAACCCACTAGAATCTGATTGTGATATTGTAGATATGTCCAAATGCTGGCTCTCAAATCATTACTCATGCCGTCCCACTCTTCTGCCCCCACAGGCAGCGAGCATGACTGCGAGGACCAGTCAAGCAACCAGTCCAGCACCTCCAGGGGCCAAGTCAGGCCCCGCCGTCTACCTGTGAGCAGGAAAACACCTGGAGGCACACCACCGGCTCCAGCAAGGCCTGTGGAGGGTGCACAACCCCCACCCCTACCCCACCCTGCAGTGGCGGCAGACACATGCCCTACGCCACGCTCTGAGGAGTCTAGTGTGGCTGGGGAGATTGCAGCCTCGGCCCCCCTCGATGTTGCCGACAGCCCCTTATCGATATGTGGAGCAACTGAGGAGGACACATATGAGATTGTCCACACCCCTGATGGCCAAACCAACCCCCAGGTCTCATATAGTGACTCTGGTGAGGGTGACACACCTGGGCTTACGGGGCAAGGAGCAACACAGGAACATGCCAGTCCTGTGGCCAGTTCCCTTAGTGAAGCGCCGAAAAGACATGTGAGCCCGATTCCCAGCGGGCCAACAACATCATCCATTGATGCAGAGCGGGCTCAGCAGCTTATGGGCCTCATAAATGACTTCATGCAAGACAATCGGCAGGCCAGCAAGGAGTGGCGGAATGAACTGAGGGCACTGGGCGAGGTCATTACAGACAGCACAAACCGGCTCTGCGAGGTCCTTGGCCGGATAACAGATGCTCTGGAGGCTGCACCTCCTCCACGACAGCCCCAGCAGGAGGACACACCTTCTCAATGCTCCTCCACCCAGACCAGCCCGCTCCGTCGATCCCAATGTACAATGCGCCACCAGGACATGCCTCCCCCTGGCTCCGGGAGCGCACTGTGACAACGCTGACATCCACATGTGGCCTATGTGGTCCTCATGGGACTAGTGTGGGGTCGTTATGGTGGGAGGGGGAGGGGGTGAGGGTGTGTTTGGGAGTTGTGGTGGGAGGGGGAGGGGGGTGAGGGTGTGTTTGGGATTTGTGGTGGGAGGGGAGAGGGGAGGGTGGGTTTGGGAGTTGTGGTGGGAGGGGGAGGAGGGAGAGTGGTGGAGGGTTTGTTTTTCACGTTTGAACCTTCAATTTCAATACACCGGATGTTCATCTAAAAAAAACAGAGTGGACATTCCTCATTGCGCATGTGTCATTCAATATTGCAGAGTGCATAGTGTACATGTATCCCCACAACCAGTGCCCGATGTCCTCACATCCTCACACCCTCTGCTGACTTGTGTGTCTGAAATATTGTTCAATCAATTCTTTCCAGACGGCACGACTCTCCTGTGCATCGGCACCATGATGCTGTACTGCTCCTTCTTCCTCCTCCTCCCCTTCATCATCATCAGGTGGTAGCAGTTCCATGTCAGGGGGCAGGGGCACGTTCCGATGGATGCACATATTGTGCAGCATTACACATGCCATGGGGATCTTGGACACATTTTCATGGCTGTAAATGAGTGCCCCACTCGACCGGGGGGGCCTTGCTGGAGGACGGCCAAGACACAGTGCACAGCCCGGAGCCATGCATCGTAACACTGGCTTCATGCAGTGACTCTGGGTGCCCCTTCACCTGTGCACAGTCCGGAACCTGACCCGCAGGGGTATGACGCCGATCTCCACAGTCCACCCATACCGCCCCCTGCAGAGCATGCTGGACCAAGTGGATCTTCCGATGGTTTCCCATCTTTTGGCGGGCAGCGAGTGCATCAGTTGACGGACCTCATACAAAACTACATTGAGGGCAACCACCAGGCCCGGGCAGAATTGCATGAAGAACTCAGTCAAATGAGGCAGTCCCTCACCGACTGCACCACCAAATTGTGTGACTCTTTGACAGACAGCACGACCCGGCTATGTCATGTCCTTGGCCGCATAGCGAATGCCCTTGAGGCAGGCTATTCAAATTCCGAGCCACAGCAGGAGGACACGGCCGCAACCAGTGAGGCCACGCAAGGCTGCCCGGAGAGACGCACTCGGCGTTCCATGCGTCAGCGGGATATGCCTCCCCCAGACAAGGGGAGCAAGAAACATTAGGCGTTCCTGCCACATGTGGGCTCCACATCCTACATGGGACGACTGCTCTGGAGTTGGGGGGAGAGGGGGAGGTGATGGTTTGTTCTGGAGTTGGGGGGAGAGGGGAGGGGGGTGATGGTTTGTTCTGGAGTTGGGGGGAGGGGGGTGATGGTTTGTTCTGGATTTGGGGGGGAGGGGGAACGGGGGAGGGGCTGCTGCTGATGTATGCACTATTTTGTTTTTCTCACAATACACAATTGGTGTCGCAAACTTCAACCGTTGTGGACATTCATCATTGCACATTTGTTCATTGACTACTACCAGTGCATGGTGTACAAGTATACACGAGTCCAGTGCCCTTTGTGCCTATGTCATGACACCCTCTTCTGACTTGTGTCCTGGAGATCTTGTCCACTGTAAGTACAGAGCATTATATGTCCCTCAAGTGCACTGCCTCAATGAACCTTTGTTGCCACTTCACCCTCCGCCTTCACCGCATCGTCCTGTGGTTGTAGAAGTACCATGTCAGGGGTGATAGCCGCTCATGTAGGGATACACTTTTTGTCCATCTGCACATATGACATGGGCACATTCGACACCAGATATCAGTGGATGGGTCAACCACCAGTCCTGCTTTGCCGGCACATGTGTGCTTCACGCAAGCCAGGTGACTGCTTCATCTACACGCATGCATGGGTATGGCCATTGTCTGGTTGCCCCATGGGCATGCTCATGGGGTTAATGACAGGGGTCATGTGGCTTATTGTCAAGGGACAGCCAACAACAGCTGCATGTGTAGCCACATGAGGTGAGTTCCACCATGTGGACTGTCATGGTGGAGAACAGTACTTGGCTGTCATGGCAGGGTTTCAATGATGGCCATCTGCACATGTCCATGGATGTATTGCGCATGATCATGGACACAAATATGTGTCCGATGCAATGGAATGCAGTGGGGGGTTGCGTCTACATGATGGTCCGTGAACGATGGTGTGGACATCTTGGGGTACATGTTTCTTTGTTGCATGCTGCTGTCCTGATGTCGGATCAATGTGGTGCTGTACTGTGTAGAATCGGATTTGGGTGTGATGGCTGTAGTCTGTGGATCATGGTCATCATCCTGCTCTGATCCATTCTATGGTGATTCCCAACACTCCTATGGTTGTGCCATGCCGGTGACGTGACGTCGTACCCCTGCTGCACTCTGTTAATTCCACTCCCAGGGATGGGTCTCCAACGTGGTGCCAAGCTGGGGGATGCCATATTTTGCATGTGCAGTGTGTCTTCCGATATGCGCTTACGGTTGTGGTGTCCGCCAATGAGTGGTGCTGGTGTAGTGTGATTAGCCCTTGTCAGTTGGTGGAGATGTAGTGTGTTGTGAGTGCCTTATTCTAGCAAAGTGGGAATCTGTTTGTATGTGCCATTGCACTGGTTCTGTGGCAGGTTTGTTGTCGGGGTGAACACCGTACGGTGGCTTCATCGTTTCAACCCAGCTGGTTCATGCAGGCACCCACCCCATGGCACCAGTGCACTTGCATGACACAGTCAGACGACTCAACCACCAGCCAGGCAGGTCATCCTGCATGTTGGACCATGTGGCGCGGTAGCGTGGTGAACTGCTGGCCCTTTGAGTCATGTGTAGTTGTTTGGTGTCGGGCCCACCCATGTGAGCGGTTCTTGGTAGCGTTGGATTCCATCTGCACGTAGGGGGAGTGGTATTGTTTGCAGTTGCTGTCCGCCACCTGCATTCCATGCTGGTCCACATACGACCTGTGGGTGCTGTCAGGGGCACCATTGTCATTTGGCATGCCTCCATTTGCATTAGGTCCAGCTTTACTGTTGTGTATCTCATGGGTGGTCCATGTTGGGGATTGGTAGGCCCTTGTGTGCTTGGGGAGGTGTAACGGCACTTGTATATGTGGCCGCCTAATGGACGGTGGTGACATGCCACTGTGTGCTGGTAGGTGCCTGTGGCATGGGTGTGGGGCACAGGCAACACTGTCACTTGTGCCAGGTTGGCACTGTACATTTGTATGGTGCTCGCTTTTCTTGTGTCTGTGGCGCAATATGGTGGTGACGGTGTCACAGTCTAGGTGGTCAGGGGTGTCTATCTGGTAGGACTTCTCCTTGAGTGGCCGGACATGCTGCGTGTGCATGGGGGCTGCTGGGGTGGTAACGGAGGCTGCACTGGTGCTGCATGCAGGGCCTGTCTCCCCCTCCTTCTACCCCTGTGTCTCCTCAGTGGGGGGGCGTGGTGTTGTTGCAGGGGTTTGTGTGGTTGTGGCCTTGCTTGTTCTATTGGTGTCATCTTGGTGTGGGAGGAGGGTGGTGTGTGGGTGTGTTCCTTTTCTGCTGTGGCAGACTCCTGGCCTCCATCTGTGTTGCATGTGTGCACCTGTGGCTCTGGGACCCACTGCTCAGGGTTCTTTGCTCCTTCTCTGAGATGCCTGTATGTACTACATGCCGGTAAGGTACTTTACAGGCTTGAGGAGGCCGTAATTTACGTGTGCTCCTTACTTGTGATCAGCTCAGGTTTACGCCATGCCGTTAATTTCAGCATGGTGGGGCGCGCGCACGACCCAAGACCGATAATTACGGCATTGTAGTTTACGGTGCCGTAATTAACAGTCTGAGGGGTCGGAATGGCATGGAGCGGAAAACCATGCTGGTAAATCATTACCGGCATGGTTTTTACCTTACCTCCATGCTCGGAATGACCCCCACTGTCTTGGTATAGGGCCGTGAGGCCAATCTCCTCCTTTTTGATAGATGCTTACCGCGCCTTATCAACTTCCTTTCTTCTCCTGCTCAGAAACGTTTTTGTGGGAGTGCAAAAGGGGCACTTTCCCAGAGTCCTCACCTTGGAGGGGGCCCCACAAGGCTAGCTCATCTGAAGAAGTAAGATTCAATTGTTCAACAGTCTTAAATAGCTCATTTCAGGATTTTTTATGGGCTGCTTGTGAGGCTCTAAACCCATTGCCTTTCTGTTTTGGCAACTGCATTCTGCCCTGATCAATTCATCATGTATTGCTTTCTGTGTTCACGGTGGTATACATAGTTTGTGTGTTCCTTATGGCACAACTCTGTATCATTATTTCCTTCCTGTGTGAATTAGGTTGATCATGTGCAATAGGCAATGGTGAAATGCATATTGATAAATTGAGTGTCACAATGGTTCAGAAGTTAGCTCAGTGTGTGAACCACCCATTGCAGAGATATGTGTTCATATGCAAAATTAAAATATCACAACCCAGCAAGGCTGCCTGAGCCTTTCCTATGTCTGAAGTTTATAAACATGCCTGCATATGTGCTTGGTTTTGCAGAACAACATCTGCTATTATCAGCAATGTACCTGTACCAGATAGAGGTTGCTATAAAAACTAACATATCATCCGTACGGTGAAGGTCTAGAAATTGGTTGTTCAGATGGATGTTGTAAAACCCAGGCAATCACCTCAACATGGCATAAACTGTTAGTCCAAGAGGTGAATAAATATCCAAATTCAAGACCATGGAACGATTGCGTTCATGTTTGTATCCTGGATTTGCCAGCAGATGATACAGTGATCGTGGTCAAATCATCTAATATATCTTACATTACTGTCCTTTCTTCTGTAAGGTTTACCTTCTTGCATGCTGCTGGTATTGTTTAGCGCATGACTTGATCTTTCTTCTTATGTAAGCCATTTGGGTAGAAGGGTTGGTAGGCAGAAGAGAGCGGACCATATGTTGCAGGCCTCAGCCAAGCATATTTTAATGTCTGCTTGTTTGACACAAAAAACGGTTTGCTTTTTGGTAAAAGTCGGAGGTTTTTATGCACATTTATAAATGAAAATGTCACAATCTACTGTTTTGGAAGTATTTAAAGCTTTAAAAATACAAAAGACAAACCCAGATGAAATTTGTTGAATCATATCGATTAGTATGCTGGTTCTTATATACTTCGCTTGATGATGGAGAGATTGAAGCTAGAATCATTCCCATTTTGCATAACACCATTCTATAATATTTTGTTTTAAAATGGTCATGTTTGGTAATGTGATGTGTGTACCTTCCAAATCGTTTTTTTTGTAAATAATTTTTTTTTCAAATGCAAAAATTGCAGAGTTGGCACAAATCCCACCTTCACCTCTTCACCCCTTAACCAATGTGTGATCCTGAGCATCTCATTTAGGGCCTGATTCACAGAACGTTTTCCGATGGCATTGCGCCATTATGAAACACTTCCATGAATCAGGCCCTTAATCTTGTATTGCCTAACACTCTCAGTATTGTCAGTGCAATAATCTTTCAAAATTGTCAGCCTTTCCGAGTGAATTCCTTCTCATGGTATGATCTTCATAAAAGCCTTATTCATGGTTTCACTGTGTTAATAGTGAGCATATTTATATCGCACACCACATGCATTTGTTCCTTTGACATCTAATGGCAACACTATTTGAAAACCATATCCCACTTCTATTCTCACTCTGTCTGGATTAAGACACCTCCCTGGTAGCTTCTAATCTGCCTCCACTATTCATGCTATGGTATGTGTAGAGTTCTCCTTCCTTCCAATTGGCGGACTTTATCCATGCATGAGCACTTTTTCATTCTGTGAGGCAGCTAATGTGAGTTCTCTGTCTATTATGGGTTACATGTACCTTTTACATACGGTCCTGCATTAATACTGCTTCTAGCTTCCTTGATGTTATTGATAAAAATAATCCTGTATGTACTAGAACAGTAACCCCTTTGTTGACTTCTAATGTTGGTCTTCAAATGCTACTTGTTTATCATTCTGATTAGAGCAAGAATGAAGAGGGCAAGGGGACTCTTAAAGGGGTTAAACACGCTTATTATGCTGCGAGACAGCATATCAACCTATAGGTTGTGAGAACGATGGGTGGGGCATGGGGGGCATGACTGGTATGCTTGATCCCTTAATTCCTTTGGTTTGGTGGGGGGGCAAAGATGTCCATGCCCAGGGCCCCAAAAGTGCTTAATAGGGCCCTGCTCCTGCTATCCCTAAGTACCCCTCTCTGCCTCTTCTGTCGCCTTCTTCCTCCGCCACCACTCCGGCACCCTCCGCTGCTTCTTTGGCCACCCTGTTGCCTCCTTCCTCGGCCACCTCTCTGTCACTCTCTTCCTCCTCTGTGAATACCCTGCCATCTCTTCCTTCCTCCTCTGCCCATTCCCAGGCACCTCCAACACTCCTGCAGGGTGTACCTGGCCTGTACGCCTCCACAAAAGTCCTTCAAAGGTGGCAATCTGTTCCACATCGCTACTCTCAACTCTTGCTCCGCTGTCAAACTTTCCTCTGACATCTGCCGTCTCCTGGAAGAGCTTGATTTGGATGTGCTCAATCTCTCTGAGACTTGGTTCTGGGCCAGCACTCTCATGAGTTTTGACAGTCCCCTTCCTGATGGCTACAAGATCCTCTCCGAACCCAGGACCAACCATCCCGGAAGGGATGTAGCCCTGATTTTCCCAGAGTTGATCCCTGCTCCTGTCATTCCAATGCAGGACTACTCCTTTGAATGCCTGGTGTGCAGGCTCTCTATCTCTCCTGGCCTCTCTCTCACTGTGGCCACTATCTACAGGCCACCTGGCCAGGTCACCCTCTTTGTCTCTGAGTGCGCTGGCCTCTCGTCCTCCCTCCTTGCCTCTACCTCTCAACTTCTCCTCAGAGATGTGAACATACACCTGGATGCTACTAGCCCCTCTTCAGGGCTCTTTCACATCCTCTGTGACTCTCTCTCTCTCTCTCTCTCTCTCTCTATTCTTCCCTCTGGCCTGACTCACTCTGCAGGGCAGACCCTGGATGTTCTGATCTCTTCAAACCTCCCACTCTCTAACCTTCTCACCACTCCTCTCTCTTGGAGTGGCCACTTTCTTTTTTCCTCCCACCTCTCTCAAACCTTCAGGTGAAGCCGACCCCAGCACTGGGACCCACCTTCTCGATCTTCCGGCCCATGAAGTGTGTGTCAGTTGAGGTTTTCACCGCTACTTTAACTCTTCCTCTTACACCTTTGGCTGACTCACGCCTCATCACGAATTCGGCGGTAACGCCAGTGGTATTACCGCCGGCAGTATTGGCCCTACCGCCGAACTTCCCGGCGCTAATAGCACCGGATCACGAGTTTGGCGGTAATGTTAATCCCCATTCCCCATTGGACTCAATGGGGAAATTTCATGCTAATACCGCCAGCGGATTTCCCGCCGGCGGTATGAGCGCGAATTTTCAGCCGATTTCCCCCCAGCTAAGAGCTGGGGCAAAATCCGCCGAAGTCCTGATTTGGCGGACCCTTAAATCCGGCGGTAATAGCACTACCGCCGGATTTAAGGGTTACCACCAAAGTCGTGATGAGGCCCTTTGACTCAATCCTCTCTAACCTTCATCTCTCTATCTCTAACACTCTCGACATCCTTGGCCCTGTCATAAGGATCCATTTGAAGCCCACATCCAAGCGCAACTTGCTGTACGATTCCGACCTCGCCACCCTTAAACACAAGTGTAGGGCGGCTGAGAGGAAGTGGAGGGCATCAGGCACACTCCTTGACAAACTGGTCTGCCTCCTGATTTAAAGGCAATACAGACTCTTAGTCCTCTCTAAGACGAGAGCCTACATCCAAGCCTGCATCCCTGCGGCATCTAACAACTCAGCCAAACTTTTCCAAATTTGCAAGGATCTGGCCAATACTGTTGCAGTCTCTACCTCTCCTGTTCCTTCCCAGGCCCTCTGCACGGCCCTGGCTTCTCTTCTCACCACTAAAATTCAGGACATCCTGTCCAGTCTCTCTTCCTCTTCCTCATTTCCCCCTCCTCTACCACCGCTGTCCCCTCTTAGGCTGTTTCTCTTCCTCATTTAGCCTGTTGACCTCTGACCAAGTTTTTTTAGACAAGTCTGATCTATGAAAGTCTCATCAAAGCAGGCTCTCCCTGCTCATCCAGAACCATCAAGGACCATATAGACACCCTTGCTCCAGCCTTGGCAGACTTCTGCAATCACTCTTTTGCCACTGGAAATGTCCCATCCCCCCTTAAGCACTCCCTTGAGCGCCGCTTTCTAGAGAAACCCTCTGCTGATCCTTCCTCTCTGGCTAACTATCGCCCGATCTCCATCACTCCTTTCCTGGGCAAACTCCTGGAAAATTCGGCTATCTCCCAGCTAAATCTGCAAACTGAATCTGTTGGTTGTCTCCATGACCACCAGTCTGGCTTCAGAGCTGCCAGAAGCACGGAAACTGCTCTCCTGAACACCAGCAAATACTTGCTCTCTAATGTTGACTCTAACCTTTCTTCTATCCTCATGCCCCTCAATCTATCCTCTGCTTTCGACATGGTCAACCATGCCATCATGCTCAATCTCCTCCGCAACAACCTGCGTATCACCGGTCCGGCCCTGGCCTGGGTGACCTCCTTTTTCACTGACGGACCCTCCCAGGTCCAACCTGGTTCTCTCCTTTCTTCTATCTCTCTCTACTTGTGGTGTACCCCAGGGGTATAACCTTTCTCCCTGGCTTTTCAACCACTACCTGGCACCTCTTGCCCAACGCATTGCTACATTCTGCTCTAACTTTCAGTGTTATGCGAATGTCACCCAGCTCTCCTTCAGGCTCCCCTCAGCCACCACTGCTCCTTTTCTCAGACCAGACTGTCTGGCCGCAATTCAGGAATGGTGTGCCACCAATGATCTGTGCCTTAATGCCAGTAAGACTGAGAATCTCCTCATTGGGACAGCTGCTCCCTCATTTCCTCTCTCTCTCTCTCTCTCTGACCACCAACCTTGGGTCCTCTTCCTGCTCCTTTCTGTGAGGCTAAGAATCTTGGTGTCATCTTCGACTCCACCCTCTTCCTCTCTCTTCACATCTAAAAAATCTATAAGAAGTCACACTATCAGCTGCACCTCTTACGAGGTATTCTTCCTTTTCACACTTTTCCCCAGAAGCTCACTGTATCCAGAGCAATGGTCCTCTCTAGGCTGAACTATTGTAATAGCCTCTTTCTAAATCTGCCTGTCTTTATGCTTCAACCTTTACAATTTATCCAGAACAGGACTGCAAGACTCTTCCTTGGCCTCAAGCCCAGGTATTGTATCTCTCCAGCTCTGTAATCTCTCAATTAGCGCCCTGTGAATGCAAGGATCAAGTTCAAGACCATTTGCATCGTCCACAAGGCTTTCTGGGACCTGGGACCACACTACCTCCAATGTTCTCATCCTGAGCAGCTTCCTTCTCGAGCCCTCCTCTCATCCACCTCCAACTCTCTCAGGGTCAGATGCTTCTCCAAGCAGCGAGTGAGGGTAGATCTCTTTCTTCGGCTGGGGCCTCCCTCTGGAGCAGCCTCCCAGTCTCTCTAAAACTGGAGCAGAACCACCTCTGGTTCCAGCTTCTGCTTTCTCTCTTTCCCTCCCTTGCTGATGTCTCAACTTCTCTGCATACTGGTCACATGGCCACCCACTGAAACTCGGGCCCAGGCTCCTGCATGTCCAGTTGTCCTCACACAGCCTCTGAGCTCCTACCAGGTCTGTATCTGAAACCCTACAGTCCCTTGTCTCTCTGCATTTATGAGCCACTCTCCTTCAGCACTTATTGGATTACCTGCACAACTCCCTCCGCCTTCTGTCGCTTCACCACTCCCGCCTCCCTGCACTTGCACAATCTGAATGACACAAGGCTGAGTAAGATCGTTGTTTTGTTCTCCTTTAGTCCCCGCTTATCTTGTCGCACCGAGAAACACTTGCACATTATAAATGATATATCATATCATAACAGTATTCAAGAAATTTACCACAGCATAGTGGAAGCATTCTTAGAAGGTGAAACTCGAGAAAAGCTCTCATGATTAGCTGCTGAGGAATGTTACAGACTATTTGTCAAATCAACATGAGTGTCCCAACCCTTTAACAAAGAAGCTGAGGCTCCCTTACAGTGCTTGCCTACTTCCAGGAAGGATAGATTCTGAGGGATGTTCTGTTTTTTTTCATATTGCAGCCCTGACCCAGAAAGCAGCAAAATTGTTAACCACAGGTGTAGCCAGGATTGTCTAACTAGTGGGTCCTGAAGCTATTGTGCAGTGACATTAACATCTGTAAATACCCACAAAGCAATGCTTAGTGGGCGTTTACAGATTTTAGGTCAGGCTTGCATGCTCAGGTCCTACCCTGTCTATGCCTCTTCTGCTAACTGCAGAGGGAGGAAGAAATTCTCTCCTTCCCCCTTCCAAAACAACCCCTAATGGCATACAACAATCAACAAACGTATTGTTAACATTTCAATTTGAGCTGTATAAAGTTTGCCTGGATCCAAAATTTCAGAAGAAAGCCCTATTACAATGACGCTACGTAGGGTTTCAATGTTAGTCACAAATCATAAAACATATACACTTTGCACTATATTCACTTTTTCAGACGTTACGTTTACACACAGTTCTCAAAAAACTTTTTGAATGTTATTTGGGATTTCATAAATTTCTCTATAAAAATGCCTACATAATTGGGAGTTATAGATAAGCACTTTACTTGTCTTTCAAATGCCCAGGACAGGTTAGGACACCATCTAGCCTTAGGCCACTCTCTCGAATTAGGTTTACCTCGAGTCTGTGCACTTACCACCAAGATCCTACTCAGATAATCTGGTCCTGCTTTTGGGAAAGATCTCTGCATTCAGTTCAGTCTGGAATAGGCCTTTTGAAACAATGTCCCCATCAACTGTTGGAATCCAAATCCTCTTTCCTCATGTAAGATGGGTTCTCTTGCTTCTCTTTTTTCCCCAAATATCTCTCTTATTCCTATGTGTCTGAGCTTACATACTCAGCAAACTCCAGCCATGCATCATCATTCAAAACAGTGTTTTGTATTGTAGAGACCATGATATAGTTTCACTTCACTTTCTTACAACCACCATAGCCCTCCTCTTGCTTCTATTGGCCTAATGAATTTATTGTGTCATAAGGTGATGGGTCAGCTGTGTACAAGCCCCATCCTTATGAGTCAGAAATCAATATTGACCTGGAATATTCATTTTTCAATTCTTGAATAATTTTCTATATTGACATATGATATTGGTGAAAATGATCTATTAAGATTGGTAAGAGTATTCCGAAACCAAATACAGAATTTATGTTTCTGACACTTTATGCATGACAGAGTTATTAAAATATGCAAATTATGCCCAACTCATACAGTTTAATATATCAATTTGACATGCATATGATTGGTGTTGTTTGTCTGAATCCAGTTCTGTATTCTTTTTATTCATAGATAAATGGTAGAGAAATAAAAGATTATATTTTTACTAATATCACTTGGTATGCACAATGTTAAGTCAATTTTACCATTTATCAGCTAAGGCTTATCCATGGGAGCTAGATCATTATCAGTAAAGACAGCTGTGGTTTAGAGAAAGTCATTCTTTTGAACAAAGGATCATTTTAAGAGGCTTTTGCCCAAAAGCCAAAGCTTAGTGGGGCAAACTCGCATTGTTGGTGAAGGATGATTTTCTGCCAGGTTAAGGATTGATGAACCTCTCAACTTTGCTTCTTTGAAATTGCATTTATCTGTTGACTAGTGTGACAGGAAGGAAGGGGGCACCCACTGCAGTCCACAATGGTGCATAAATGCAGGCAAGCCCTCACCCATCCTTATCTACTGATATCACGGACTCCAGGCGATAGCTGAAATTCGGCAGCCTCCCCAGGCAGAAGAGGATGCTAGCGGTCGGCCCAGGAAGAACTCTGCAAAATCCATGCAGACGCCAGGAGATTACAGTGGCATACCTGGCAAGGTGTGGTGAAAAATGCTGCAACACCGGCTGCAGGACATAACAAGGATAGACGCAGCACAAAGGTGTGCTGCCTCATCACAACAATGGCAGGCTCCATCAGAATGTCTGCTGGAGTCTGCAACCACAAGAGGCCCCGGTAGCCCACCAGGGATTATTTTCATATTAAATAGAGGCCTTTTCCCCACTATGCCACCAGGGAGTATTATTAATTTAAAAGGCCCTACAGTCCTTGAGCAATACAATTCGATGGACCCTAGCAGGGTCCATGAAGGAAATGGGCGGAGCTTGCCAGCTCTTTGAAGCCCTCCCATGGCCTTCCCTGTCACCTTCCCTGGAGCCAGGTAAGATATTCATTAAGGTAAGTGGCCAATCCTGAGAGGGGGTGGGGTAATTAGGTAAGCCTGCCTGAATTATTTGGTGTGGGTTAGTTGGGTGAGTACAGGAGGCGGTGGAGGACATCTGAGAGACCAGAGGAGATGAGAGCAAAAGGGGTGTGGGGCTATTATAAGGAGGGGGTCAGTGGAGTGTTTGTGTGAGAGAGGGAAGAGTGCGAGTACTAGAGGTAAAGTAGGAGTAGCGGAGCAGAGTACAAGTAGTTGGGAATAAAAAATAGTAGGCAGCAGGAGTAGCGGAGTAGTGAGTGAAGGAAATAATTAGTAGAGTGGTAGTCAGTAGTAGAGGGGTGAGCAGAGCACTATATTCCTGACTGTCCCTGAGGGTCTTAGTAGGGGCTAGTAAAGGGGTGAGCAGGTCACCATGTCCCTGAATGTCTTAGGGATAGTGGTAGTAACAAAATAGGAACATTAGTAGAGGGGGTGGGCAGGGTGACAGTGAGTAGGCATTCAGGAATAGGTATTGGCATAGATTTAAACAGTTTATAACTAGAGTAATAGTAAGAAGCAGAGAAGTAGAGGTGGAGGAAGAAGGGAAGAGACAACAATGAAGGTAAAGGGGTAATTGGAGGTACGAGCGATAGCAAGAACAGGAGTCGGAAAAGAAGTAAGATTGAAGGAGGGAGGTGTAAAGACAGAGTGAGAGATTTGAGTAACGGTGATGTTTTAGGAGAAAATAGCATAAGAGACCAGTATAGCGCAGTGTCAGGTAGGAGAGGATGTAAAAGGAGTGAGTGTGATGCAGGGTGAAAGTAGGTACAATTAATTACTCCCTGAGACTACTAAGCGGGGTTAGAAGAGGGAAGGTTACAAGATCCCTAAGGAGTCAGATAGCCAACGACTTGTGGAAAACATGTGGAGCCCAGGTAGTGAAAGACAGATAGGGGTTACCGGTCCTGTTGCTACTGACATCCCTGTTACAGATGTCTGGATTAGGGAGGCAGCGACAAGGCTGCGGTAGAGTGTGAGAGATAGAGACAACACACCGTAGTGTCAACTATCCCAATCCCTGCTAGGCCCAGATACCATTGCCCCAAGCGATAAGGCTATCCTATCTGTGAAAAATTTTAATAAACACCTTTGGACTTGCTATCAAGTCAGCATGGTTCTTTGTGGCTGGTCAATTTGTGATACCCGACATGGATTAATCCCTGCAGTCACTGCAATGATTGTATTTTTGAAAAAAACACCATGGTTGTGGACCAGATTTACAATATAAAGCTCAAATTTAATTGTATTTTTGGAGTATAGAAACAGGGATATTGTCTTGGTTTAAACACTGTTGCTCTGCTTACATTTATGCATTGGTGTAAGTGGTATGTTAATTGGAATGGGGATTCTTGCTTTGCAAAGAGCTTAATTAGGGGTTATTCTGCATGATCACATCTTTTGGGTGAATTGGAGCTCACAGCTCACAGCTTAACAGTTCGCACAATGTCAATGCAGCATGATAGTTGTATTCTGCCCCATGTACCAGGAAACTGTTGAATTTAAACGTTTCTATAATAGTAATCTGACAATATGCGGGTCTATCAACAGACAGCATACGTGTGCTGTGATTGATACTGTATTTTCTAACTTTCTAAATAACTTGCCATTGTCCTTTTCTTTATGGATCATGTAAGCACATATAATTTCTCTTTCAATAAAGCCTCCATTGTCCACCCTATGGCAAAGGTGTAGGCAATGTTGCATCATAACACAATAGACACTATTGGGAACATTACCTCTGTACCAGGTGTGTACATTAATGGTATTGTGAAGGAGAAGATTTTGGGGTTGCAAATCTGTGACCTGTGTCCTGTAATTAGCAACAATTAGGACACATTCTATTTAAACCACAAGAAGCAAAGCAGGGCTACAGCTGGACACAATTGGCAGTTGATTGGGTGCAGTTTCATGTTACCATAACCTGGCATTTTGAATACCAGGATAATCATTTTAATTCTTCACTACATTGAGAACAAGGGACCTCTCTACAGCTTGCTTTGCTCTCCATCGCAATACTCAAACTACCTATTTCCAATCTTACCTACTCAGATATCTGTGGAGCACTCTTATCTGCCTTTTCATGAGAAAAGGATGCTGGGACGGGCACGTTTTAGGCTCTTGGGTTTAGGGAAGGGGAACGGTATTACAAATATGACACCAAGGACTTTCAGGTGTTCGGGAAGGAAGAACTTTGAGGAAAAGAGATTGTTTTTTTTAAGGTAAGGTTTGGGCGGATGCATGGACAATTTATTATGTACATTTATTGATGCAAATAAAATGAACATCATTGTGCCTCTTGTGATTAACCCATGCACATCACTCCCAATCTAGCGTAGCAAGTTATGTGAAGGTTGCTCATCTCTCTTTTAGGGTAGTAGAGACACATTGCATTGAATAGAAATGTTGTACAGCGTGCAACACATGACTGCAAAGTGTCATACCTTATCTGGTAAGCAATAGATGCACCCCCTGTTGGCACCTCCTGTTTCGTGTGGACACATGAACTTGTTTTTCAAATAGACAAATACCAGTTCACTTCTGTTCCCATTCCATATCTGTGTGTTGTTGTAGTGCCATTAAGAGCTATAGTGGATTGGCAAGCAGGAGTCGTGAGCCAAGCTATTTCTTGGTATCAAATATCCCCTACAACAGAGAGGGAAAATAACAGGGAAACACATGTATATAAACACTTTAAAGGAAAGGTAGTGAGGTTCATCTGTGCAAATAGAGCCAGGCCATTTAGATTGGCACCTTTTGATTGATATTTTATTTCTATCATGCTCCTACACAAGTGTTTCAGAGTGCGACAAGGCAAGGGAGGGGAACAGGGGAGAACAAAACAGCAATCTTACTAGGCCCAGTGACATTGAGAACGCGCAAGTGCATGGGAGAGGGGGGAGGGGAAAAGTGCATGGAAGGGAGGAGAGTGGAAAGTGCAAAGCAGAGGAGAAACAGATAAATAACAATAAATAAATAATAAAGGCACCAAACAGTGGTAATGCAGCCAGCAATTTGCAAGTGCTAGGTTTAAGGCAGCAGACAGGGTAGGTCCGATAGGTGCAGGAAGCAAAAGGGGGTGGCTGTATGGGTACAGATACAGACCCCAGTGCGAGGGGTGGCCCGGAGGCAGTGCGGGAGGGTGACAGGATGAGCAGGTACCTGGGCCCAAAAGACAGAGGGTGGCCAGGTGCACGGTGCCAAGAGAGAACAGATCAGCAGGGGAGAGGGGGAGCGAAGGCAGAAGAAATGAGGAAGGCCTTGAGGTGCTTCTGGAACCGGAGATGGTTCTCCTCAAGTTTTAGAGTGGCAGGGAGGCTGTTCCAGAGCGAGGCCCCAGCCAAAGACAGAGATCTACCCCCAGCTCGTTTCTTAGAAAAAAAACGACTGACCCTGAGTGAGTTGGAGGTAGAGGAGCGAAGAGCTCGAGAGGGGAGGTATTTGCGGAGGGATAGCTGAAGGTATTTTGGACCCAGGCCCCAGAAAGCCTTGTGGACACTGCAGAGGGTTGGCTGTTTTCCATCCTCATTGAGGGTCATTGAATGTTGTGAGGTGCCTTGTATGATGTAGGTTCACAATGTGACCAATGTGATCTGTTTGTGTATGTCAAGGACCTGTTCAATGAGTGTACGTACATTGGTGGATCACCCAAGTGGTGAGTTTCATGCCAATATGATGTGGCACATGTTTTTCATTTGATTCTGGGCAAGTAACTGCTCCACAGAATTATTGAATAATGGGTAGATAGATAGAGGAAAGACAGGTGTGAACTTTAGATAGACATCAAATAGCAAATGTAGTATTGTGATGTGTTCCCTCTAATTCATTCTGAACAATTGTTTCTGGGTCTTGGGTGTGCAGTTCAGTTTATCAATCACCATGAGAAAATGTGTTGTTGCATAAAACGTTCCCTTCATCTAATTGACTCAAGGTTTTCTCTTGGAAAGGGGATTATGTTCCTTTGTCCACCAGAGAACGGCTTTAACGGACTTCAAAAATATATGTAGAAGGTTGCCAGTGTAATTAGGTGAGAATGAAATTAAAGCGTGTGACACAATTCATCTCACAACTTCCTTCATCGACGGAACAGATTTTTTCTGATTCCTCATTTTAAAGCAAATTCCACTTTTTGTTCTATTTGAACAATAATTCTGCCAATTTTGGGTACTGCAACATTTTATAATCCCTAATAGGTGGACATTTTCGGTAGAAAAAAAACATGGCTTTATGGAAATGTCAGGCAAAAAATGATTTTTTTATTTATTTTTTATTGAAAAACTATAGTTTGAATTCAAGAAACAAACTTTTGTTTCAAACAAGACCTCAATTCTCACATCATAAGAGTGATCAAAAATCCATCAAAAACAGCAGAAAGGAAGATAAGAAAGCAAGCAAGAAATAGGATGCAGAATTACAAGCAAAAAAAAAATCCGGATGAAAGCATACAGTTGCCGACACCATCAAAGTTCCACACCGTCCTTCCACCTGATACCAAGATTTAACTTTGGCTCTCCTCTTTCAGAATCGAGTCAAAATAATTCACAGTGGCATATACAAGTTTTATAGTGTGTCCAGTGATGATCCGCCTCCACCATCGCTCCATGTCTCCATCTATCGGTGCAAAATTACCCAGATGTAGTGTGCGTTGAGTAATCGTCTTGGTGCATTCAATTAACAGATGTTTAGCTGATTCGATTGACTGATTACAAAAGCGGCAAAGATTGTCTTTGATGGAATTGTCCTTTCTTTGCCAAAGAGTTTCTTTGGTCTTTAGAGCATTAATTCGAAACCTAAGAAATTGGGCTCGATGATGCCTCGAGGGACAGTGCAGTAGATAACGTGCTGGTTCATTTAGCTTCCTATGCACACCTTCCATTAGTTTCATAGATTTAAATTTAGAGCTTGCATCGTTGTTGGTAATCCAAGCCCAGTTATCAAATTTCATTTTTGCATATTGTGGGCGGTCTATCAGCTCCTTGTTGGTAATGTTTGCTGCAGAGAGGAAGGCCGACAATGTACAAAACCATATGCTGAGAAGATCATGATTGTTCGGAATCTGATTGTTGGCAAAGATTTTGTAGGCTGGGGCTGGTGATGATAGTGCCATTTTCCTCATTGTTGCGATAGAGTTCCAAACCATTTTCATATGCAGCGAGTTGATCACTAGTTCATGTCGCAGTACGGTAATTGGCGTTGCTTGCGGTACCCGCAGGACTTTCCACCAAAAGTGGCCTTCCAAAATATGCCACGTTTGGACACTTATATTCCAACCTGTCTCAGCCCCAAATATTATGATTGGAGTCACTTTTTGTAGATAATATTTGAGGGCAGGTTCTAATGAAAATTTTCCAAAATTCCTGTTGATTTTTGCAGGTTGTAAAGATAGCTTCTTCATTTTGGATGTTAGTTCAGCCACCCATTGTTGCTCGCCGATGGAATTATTAATCTGTATGCCCAGATATCTTATCGAGTCAACAGTTGTTAGATTGGTTTCGTCAATTCTCAACCTGAAAGCTTTGTCTTTTTTACTTCTGAAGTTTCCAATCGACATGATTTTGATTTTCAAGGTGTTTATTGACAATTGATTTAAGTCCATGTATGATTTCAGGCCCGATAGGAGACGTTGTAGCCCAATTTGGGTTTTATCCATCAGGACCACGGCGGCATATACTATACATTTAATTGGTGTTTGATTTATCTTGGGTGGGAAACAAGGAATTTTGTTCAGGTGGATTGGAAGGTCAGCCAAGAATAATTTGAATAGTTCTGTGGCTAGGGGGCAGCCTTGCTTGACGCCCTTGTGGGTAGAGATGGCTTTAGACAATACACCGCTGTGATTTAATCGTACTTTGATTGACGTATCTTCGTGCATAGCAATAATTGGTTCTAGAATTGCAGGGGGACAACCCCATTTTGCCAATTTTGCCCATAATAAGCTTCGATTCACTCCGTCAAACGCTTGTTTTAAGTCGATGAATGCAAAATGCATCTTGCCGTTCTTATATAAAGTATCCAATTTTAAGATCGTCAGGATAAGCAGATTTACGTCTACTCCAGTCCCTTTCGTGAAGCCGGTTTGCCGTATGTAGCTTATCTGTGCCATTTCAGCCCATTTTGCGAGTTTAAGGCGCAGGTTTGCCCCAAAGATTTTGCCGATCGTATCTAGCAAAGCAATTGGGCGATAGTTGTTGGGTTCATCCCAACTGCCTCGCTTACGAATTTGCACTACAATTGCGGATTTCCAAGAATCAGGCAATTTCTTAATGAGACTAATTTTTAGAAATAGTTTCCCAATGAAATCTGCCCACTCACATGGATGTTTTTTTAAGTCGATGTTCGAGATCAAGTCGGGACCAGCAGCTCGTGAGCACTTGAGGACTTTAATTGCTTGAATTATTTCATCATTTTCCATCCGCACATCCCAGTTGGTGTCATTTGCGCTCACTGGTAACGTAACCTCATAATCTGGACTTTTGAAGACCGAAGAGAAATGCCTATTCCATACATCATTTGTTATGGTGTTGATTATAAGTGGGGCGCCGTTTACTGACTCCATGTTCAATAATTTCCAAATCTCGCGTGTATTCTTGTTCAAAATCAATTGCAACATGTGCTCAGCGTGCTCTTGTTCAATTATGGCTGCATGGGACTTGAGCCAATTTCGATATCTCGCGCGCCTTTCTTGTAAAGCTTTTTGAGTTTCCGTACTAGGACTAAGTTTCTTTAGGCTTCTCAGATCTTTTCGCAAGTCCTTTTTGGCAGCATTTAGCACCTTGCAATATATATGTCGATGAATCCGCCCTAGGTTTTGGAATGTATTTCCCGACATGATGAAATCAGTCAAGAGTGGAATGTAATTAGGCACATGTGAGGCTGACTTAAGTGGCAATTTCACTCGGGGATCAAATTTGGTGAAGGGAGCTAATGACACCCAGAATTCGACTGTCTGAACAGAGAGTTTAGTCCCATTTCGCACATCCCTAAGTGCAATTCCACGGGCTATGATGGTAAACGTGCTATGAAGTGAGCCTGTTGTTGAAAAACAGAGCACGTTGAGGGACTTCAGCAATAATGAGATCACTGCATGGATAGCAAAGGCGTGCTCCAGGTCTTAAAGAACGAACTGCTTGATGAAATTAATGGTTTGAAATAGTAGCAGGGTCTGTTCTGGGCATGAGTACTCTCAGTGTCCTCATTTCACTTTCCTGCTCCAGTGCAGCCTCTATGACACCTGTGTCACTCCTTGAGCCAATAGTTCTCCTGCAGCCATTATGGGTATTTCTAGCAAAGCAATATGAGCTCTCCAGCTCGCGTAATGGTGTCACCGTGAATGGGTTATGTTTCACTCCCTGCCTTTTTGTGACCAAGCCACCGATTTCTACCTGGTTATAGTTGCTGCAATTATTGATGGGTCCTATTGTATTTTTGTGGCCTGGTGTATGTGGCTGTATAGATTCCACTGGCTGCACAATTTCTTCTCGTTTACGTGCATGGGGTGGATTATCTGTGGTTAAAAGGGGTGTCTGGGCACCCGTGGATTATTTGCACACCCGCCGATTTTGCATTGATCTGGTGATGTTTGCACATTCTGCCACGCCCTCACGCTTAGCTTTTTAACTGCATCCTGACCCATTTCAATGAGGTCATGAGTGTATTATAACATCTTGCGAACTCATGTTGCTCTAAAACGTTATTTGACTGCGGGGTCCTGGTACGTTTGCCCTCACACGTAGCCATGTCCCTGCAGCCACATTTTCGTCATCTGCACAGCAGAGTGTGAATGTGCGTGGCAAAAGGCAGCGTAAACGCGTGTATGCTAGCTGTTGCCAAGCCCATTTGCACTGCGGTGTGTCTGTCTGGCATTCTCACGTGTAAAATTAAACGCTGTCAGACAAATGAACATGTCGGACAGCATTTAATTGTACACGCTGCCTGCAAGCATGGCAAACAGCACATACAATGGATCCCTATGGGTTTCTGCCTGCTTTATACCAGTGCATAAAGTGGGTGGACCCCTAGGGATCTCCAGCATTTGCGCTGTCATAAAAATCCAAGCGGGTGCAAATGTTGAAAGGAAGGTGGCAGAAATACAAGTTGAGTTCTGCCCCTCCTCTCTGCCATACAAATTATTGAAAATGGGACGTGGTGTAAGGGAAGGCCTTAAAGCCTTGCTCAAAACATTTACGCCTTCCATTAAGGTTCCCGCCTATGGAACATGAGCTCCCTTGTGTCAGTACCTCACCATCTTTAATATGTTAGATACAATTCTGGTTTGCGTGTTCTGTAATATTATGTTAAAGGTACTTATATAGTGTACTGTCACCAACGGACTTGGCCCCCAGGGGCTCCATTTTTTGAGATAAGTATGCAGAGAGTTTGAGTTTATATTTGTTAGTGGGTTATATGACATTTAACATGCAACCATTCACAGTTCTAAGTGTAGCATTTGCTGACCTACATAATTCTGTCTAGGTGTGGTCCTCGCTAACCTTCACAATATTATCTAGATACCGCGCAGGCTAATGTTCTCAATTCTAAGTGTGGCACATGGTAACATTCAAGTTCGATCTAAGTGTGGCAGGTGCTAACATTCACAATCCTATCTAGATGCGGCACAGGCTAATGTTCCCAATTCTAAGTGAGGCACATGCTAGCATTTACAGTTTCATCTAAGTATGACGCTTGCTAACATTGACAATACTATCTAGATGCGGCACAGGCTTATGTTCACAATTCTATCTAAGTATGGGACATGCTAACATTCTCAATTCCTTTTAAGTGTTGTGCTTGGTAATCTTCATAATTCCGTCTAGGTGTGGCTTTCGCTAACCTTCACAATATTATCTAGATGCGATGCAGGCCAAAGTTAGGAATTCCGTCTAAGTGTGGCATATGCTAACATTCACAATCCTATATAGATATGGTGCATGCAGGCTAATGTTCTCAATTCTAAGTGTGGAACATGCTAACTTTCAAGTTCCATCTAGGTGTGGCATATGCTTACATTCACAATCCTATCTAGATGTGGTGCGGGCTAATGTTCTCAATTCTAAGCGTGACACATGCTAACATTAAAGTTCCATCTAGGTGTGGCATATGCTAACATTCACAATTCTATCTAGATGTGACACAGGCCAAAGTTAGGAATTCCGTCTAAGTGGCACATGCTAACATTCACAATCCTATCTAGATTTGGCGCAGGCTAATGTTCTCAATTCTAAGTGTGGCACGTGCTAACTTTCAAGTTCCATCTAGGTGTGGCATGCAGTGCAAGGCCACATTTCAAATACTGAGATGCCATGGGTGAAATCCGGCTGGTGGTCACAAAACTTTCTAAGTATGCATGGACTAATCTATGGCAGTCAATGTTATGGGAAGTTAAGGTAGAGTGGTGTGGGCTTTCTGGTGTAGAGTAATTGCTCTACACCCCACCATGCCACACTTAAAGTTTTTGTTGGTGTCTTTTAACTGCTGGCTTCATTGGCTTCCCCTGCGGACACCTGCAGACACTTCTCTAGAGCTGCCAGTGTAGGAGCTGCCCTTTGCCTCGGGTCCTTAGACGAAAGGGCTGCCAGGCAGAGGGCTGCCCTGGGGAGGTGTGTATGAAGAACTGGCCTGGCCAATCAGGGCTCGGGCGGTCCAGGAGGCAAGAGGAGGGAGGGAGAGTGGATCAAGGTCTCAGGGAGTGCGGTTGGAGCGCTTCGGGTCCACACCAGGAGACCAAGGCCAGAAATGCCCAAAGCCAACCCCAGGAGGGTCACTGGCAACACACACTCACCTGCAGAGGCTCAAGCTGGAAAGGAGCCTGCAGGGAAGCACCAGTGATTACACCAAGCATGCCAGATGGATTCACCCAATCAGGGCTAGGGGGTGGGCGGGAGGTGGGAGGAGGCAGGGAGAGTGGAACGAGGTCTCGGGGAGTGCGGGTGGAGCGGCTTGGGACCGCGCCAGGAAACCAAGGCCAGAAATGCCCAAAGCCAAGCCCAGGAGGGTCGCTGGCATCACACACTCACCTGCAGAGGCTCAAGCTGGAAAGGAGCCTGCAGGGAAGTGCCGGTGATTACACCAGGCATGCTAGATGGATTCACCCAATCAGGGGTCGGGGGTGGGTCGGGAGGCGGGAGGTGGGAGGGAGAGTGGTACGAGGTCTCGGGGAGTGCAGGTGGAGCAGGTCGGGTCCATGCCAGGAAACCAAGGCCAGAAATGCCCAAAGCCAACCCCAGGAGGGTCGCTGGCATTACACACTCACCTGCAGAGGCTCAAGCTGGAAAGGAGCCTGCATGGAAGTGCCAGTGATTACACCAGGCATGCTAGATTGATTCACCCAATCAGGACTCTGGGGAGGGCCAGGAGGCGGGAGGATGGAGGGAGAGTGGAACGAGGTCTCGGGGAGTGCGGGTGGAGTGGGTCGGGGCCACGCCAGGAAACCAAAGCCAGAAATGCCCAAAGCCAAGCCCAGGAGGGTCGCTGGCATCACACACTCACCTGCAGAGGGCGTGTGTGCAATGTAGCCCTATTTGAAATGGCTTAATGCACAGTTGACGTGATCATGTCGATTTTGAAGTTAGAAATAGCAATTTTTTGGGCGTATGTGCATATTAAGTATATCATAAAAAATGTAATTATTTTAGAGGGAGGACATTCTAGCAAACAAGCTTAAAGGGAAGAAAACACAGTGGAAATAGAGTTGGTTTACTTTGAATATAATGCTGAGGAGCGGTCCAAGGAACTTTAAGCGATGCTTCCCTATACCCTCTCATCCATTAATGCTTCCCATGCTAGCAGATCTTATTTGCATTATTTTCACTTTAGGAACGATTAGATGGTATTTTTCTGAATTGATGCCTATGAGAATTAAAATCACTATGTACACAGCAGCGAAAGGGAGCGCGTCCCATTGGACCTTAGTGGAAGGGATGGGCTTCTTTGCCAGGGAATATCTCTGGTGAACCGGATGATGTGAACTTGAGGAATGCACCCAAGTGTGTCCATTTATGCAGAAAGGTCGGCTGTTCCCATTAATGTTCAAGCGGAAAGAATTTTACACGGAAATGTTGCTATGTCTCAAGCATAGTTATGATAAGGGCCCCGTTGCCGAGTGGAATTTGAGATAATGCTGCATTTTATATGTTAAAATTCTGCGTCATGAGACTTGTCACTGGATGCGTGGTGTGCATTTTATTAAATACATGGTTCTCTCGGCATCCACTGGTTGGCTAATGTAAAAGAGCATAATGCGCATGCCCGCATTGCAGAAAGGTGTGCACAGCGATTCCACTCTGCGCCATTTTTGCCAGTTATGCAATAAGGAGTTGCGCAAACAGACTCGGCTAAATCTCCCTATTAAATTAAAAAGTGTGCAACATGTAAAACCATTTAAAAAAAGGTACAGCGTAGGTTGGATACTGTGTTCTTGTCCATCATCTGCGTCATTCATATGGTACTATGGTGCATTTGTCAACAATCAATGTACTGTATTACAAGTAAACCTGAAATACATTTGAAGTTAAGATAATGGTTACACAAAGTTTTAAGCCCCAGTTAGTATTAATTTGAAACATTATTTCAAAGAGTGAATCGTAAGGTTGCAGAAGCGCAGCAAGTGGGTGCCCGTAGAGTGAGCGGGTAACATGATTGCATGTTAACGCAGGGATTGTAGTATAAAATAGTTATTTACTGAAATAATAATGCATGTAGCCATGACAAAAATTCTGCGATCCTTGCTACGAAATTATAACTAGGAAATTACAGCATAGTTAAAAGCACGTACCTTCAAGTGCTGTCGCGCACGAAACTCTAAATAATTGATTCACAATGCGCTTTTCAGTGAATAATCTATTTTTGTTATCAACACGGCTCGATCGTAAAGGATTGTAGGGAAAATAGTTTTCAGCTGGTTTTATCAGCTTATTTTTTATAAAATATTGTGGGTTTCCTTTTGTGTTGGTGATTCTGCAAAATAACATATGGATTAGAAAATCGGAGGCCGTTACTAAATTCATCAGCTTAATCCTCTGAAACCAAATGCATTTCAAAGTAATATTGGGAAGTGTACCCCAAAAGAGCCTCTGCTAAAGTACCCCCAACAGATCAGATTCACTCACTGCATCCAGTCAGCATTAATTCTGTATTTAACCTTTAGAAAATACTTCTCCAAAGCACGCTTTCATGTTGAAAAGAAGTGCAGTCGCTGCTTCCAGTGAATATCTATAGCAAAATGTTATCGTTCTCATTGATAGATTTCCGCCAACAATGCCTTAATTGACGGCAGTTTGGCTAATGACTTCCAAATTAGGCTACATCTAAGATGCAGATGTTTTTTAATGACTGTGCTCTGCTCAAGAAAGTTAAGGATTGTGTTAATTAACTTAATTGGGTAAAGCCAATGGCCCATACGTATTCCCTGCTAAGCTGTATCTGGCCTTTTGAAATATGGTGTGGCATAGCTTTCTTAATGTTCTATATGACTAAAGGAGCAAGCATTTGTTATATTTAGGTAGACACGTATGGGATGTGCGGAACATCAAACTGCACACGTAGTATTTGAAAATGCTGTGAAATGAATGTCTGCATAAGTCTTCTTTTTAAAATTTAATATTTTGCGCCTAATTCATAAAAAGCTTTCCGTGGCGCAAAGACACTCTTTGCAAAACTTAAGTTGCCATTCACAGAATGGACTTTGCCACAGCCCCTACCACTCTGAGCCATGCATCAGCACTTTCTGCAACATGCCGCGTAAAGTGTGGGAAGGGTCAGCGCAAAGAAAGAAATAGAGGGCGGTGCAGCATACTTCTCATGCTTTGCACAAAATGAGGAATAACATGGGCGTGTTGAGGGACGTGCCGTGCAAATAACAAACAATGCCCAGTAAAGCAATAAAACAAAACAATTCCCGGAACACATAGCGTAATTGCACAGAATCCAAAGGTAAACGCAAATCTTGTGACCTTACCGCCACATAATATACGACGCAACGCACAAAGAAAACCCACGTATATAAGTGCGCAATGCACACCATTACAACATGGGACTCCCACGATGAACCCTGCTCAAGTGGCAGCAATCATTCAAGGAAGAAGGAGGATGGGGATGCTCAGGGCCAGAATTGTACATCCTGGCACAATGCTATTTGAGATTTCAGATGAGGAAGTGCACGCAAGATGCAAATTCCCACCCCATGTCATCCTAGAACTGGTCAGGGAGTGTTTCACCTACCATCTGCTCCCACGCACTCACACTCCTGGAGAAGGTGCCTACAACAGGTATTGTTCTATAGAACATCACATGTACATATACATGCCACACACACACTGCTGGCAAGGCAGAGAGATCCCCAGGAGTTTTATGCCATTGCCCACTTTCCACATCCATGGGTACGGAGAGCCATTGACTGTACCCATGCAGCACTACACCCCCTCCCCACCCGCCACCGAGAGAACAAGCACATATACTACAACAGGAAGCCAGGAAGCATTGGCATTCGATCAATGCACAGGTCATCTGGGATGTGAAGGGAGTCATCATGCATGTGAATGCCAATTACCCTGGAAGCACACAAGATAGCTACATTTACCTCCTTTCTCCAATATACCAGGCCCTAGCATCAGGATCCTTCGAGAACACCTAGCTCATTGGTGAGCATGAACAATCACACACATGCAAGCACTCACATGACACACAGAAAAACAAGCAATGACAATCACTGCTAACAACAACCATCACCATCTTTTCAGGGGCCAATGTCTACCCGCTCTCACCATTCCTGCTCACACCATTCAGGAATCCTGCCACCCGAGTGAGTTAAGGTATAACACAGCACACATAGCCAATAGGGGCACAGTGGAGTAGTCTGTTCTGAGTGCTTAATTCATGCTTCCACCCCCTTGACCACTCTGGTGGTTTATTGTTATTGCCTCACCAGTAGTATGCCCGATCATAGTGACATGTGTCCTTCACAATGTTGTCACATCTTGTGACATACCAGAGGAGCTGCAGGAGAGATATTGCCCTCAGCCACTGGCACCAACCATCCCGTTGGCAGGCCAAAGGGCACAGGGATAGGACACACACAATCAGGTCATGCAAACATACTTCATCTGAATTGCAGCCCCTGTGGAGCAGTCACAGTGAAGCCACATCTCTGATGCCCTTAAATGATGAAATAGGGCTCATCCACCTTGCCCATAAAAACACCATGAGAACGTGTGACTGGGGGAGGCAAACTGTGTGTTACTATATCCATCAAATGAAGTACACAAACCACTGATACAGATACAGCAAGTGGAAACAACAGTATCTTTGTTATTGACTAGAAAGCATACAACACAATCAATACATCATGTTACTGGTTTCGTCCTGCTCCCCACCAGTGCTGCATGTATTACACCTTGCCCTACTGAAATTTGCATTTAGCTTTGTCCAGTTGATGCTGTATTTCACCTGTGCTGCAGAATATTGAATTTGATTGTTCTTTGCAGCTGTTTGTGTTCTTCACTTGTTTGCGCACTTCCCTCTGTCTCCCACTCCCTACCTTGTGTCCCCCACCTCACGCTACCTCCAAGTGCAGACACATATGTCACGGCTTCCGCCAAAGAGACTATCGCCGATATCGTCTTCTACGTTAATGCACGTGACATATGGACTCGCTAAATGGTCGGCTTGCTCTCTCCTATCACCTCTTCTCCCATTTATGGTGCCACTCACTGGCAAGTTCTCCTTGACCTCTTTACCATTTCCAGAGTGATCATTAATGTTTATCTCAATGGAACCATCATGGTTAAGGGTCCTCAACCCAACCTTCTTCTCTACGACAGGTTCCTCCCTCACTTCTCTATCCTCACCTCTCCCTCCTTCCAGGCTCCTTTGCCCTCTGTGCCTTCCTCCTCCTCGGCACAGGCTCCTTTGCATTCTGTGCCTTCCTCCCCCTCTGTACAGGCGCCGCTGCCCTGTCATACTGTCCCAACTACCTTGTCAGCCTTGGCTCCTTCACCTCTTCCTCTGCGCCCAGGCCTAAGAAGACAGGTGTGGGAGTGGAGCTTATCTTCCCAGAATGGATACCTGTGTCCATCATCCCCAGTCAGGCCTACTCCTCCTTTGAGTGTCTAGTTTGCAGACTCTATCTCTCCCCAAAATCTCTCATTTTGGCCACCTTCTATTGGCCACCAAGTCAGTCAACTCTTTTCCTCTAGGAATGGGCGGACCTGGTCTCCTCCCTACTCTCCTCCTCTTCTCAACTCCTCCTGATGGGCGACCTGAATATCCATCTGGACTATCCTGACTCCTCAGGTCCTTTGTGCAACATTTGCGACTCTCTCACCCTCTCTATCCTACCCTCTGGACCCACGCACACTGTGGGCCACACCTTGGATGCTCTCATCTTTACTGACATCCCTCTCTCTATCCCTCTCACTACCTCCCTCTCTTGGACCAACCACTCTTTTCTCTAAGCACATCTGAAGCTCTCCTCTCCTCTTGCAGCAATATATCCGGCACAGCCACTTGGCTTCAAAGTCATCAGACCCATGAAAAAAGTGACTGTGGCTGCTTTTGCCTCCTCCTACTATCCTCCATCCACTCCTTCGGCTGACTCCCACACTGATATAGCCATCGCTAGCCTCAATCTCTCTATCGCCAACACTCTTGACACACTTGCCCCTGTCATGAGGGTCCGGCCAAAGCCTTCCAAAAAGTGCAACTCTTGGTACTACTCCGACCTGGCTGCCCTTAAACGCAAGTGTAGCCAGTGACCCTCTGTGCACGTGCTTGATTCATATGCAGCATGCCTAAAATGGTATGTTCTGTTCTCCCTTGTCTTCTCCCCTTAATTGCACTGTTAAAACTGCAGAATCACCGTTCGGACTATTTGCTGTATCACCAACTGTTAAATGTATCTCTTACACACTTACTCTGCCTGTACAGACTACTATTGTCTAAGAAATTCAAGGACTCTGAGCGACTGTGGTTTATTCCCCATGTTCCTACCCACCTTTGCGCTTTGAAACACTTGCCTGTGTATAGGCGGTATTACCCAAATTGACCTTTTACAATTGACCTTTTGCACAATTGACCTAATTATAGTAGTCCTAATTGACCTTCTGCACAATTGACCTTTATATTATTTTTGTTATTTCATATATATGTATTGAGTTGGTTTTGGGTTATAAATAATATAAGGGGATTGGGTGGGGTGTTGCAGGGGGTTTGGGTGTGGGGGTTGCGGGGGTTTCCCCCCGCATATATGTCCTAATTGACCTTCTAAATTAGGTCAATTCTCCCGAGGTCAATTCTCCCGAGGTCAATTGTGAAAAGGTCAATTAGTGTACAACCGTATAGGCACTATATAAATAAACAATACCATACCATACCATATCAATAATTGTGCACTCAGACACCCAATAAGAACACGAGACCAGAAGTTGAAAGACACAGCATATAATGTAAGCAGGAACCAATGCCTGGGAGGACTGCTCTGCCCACCCTAGGTCCACCAATAAGGCAGCTTATAAAACTCATCTCCATATGATGACCCTCGCCGGCAGAGAAAAATGCAAATGATGTCCAAAAAAAAGGTCCTTGTCATGCGGCAGGTTTTGCCCCTGAGAGCCTGCTCCAGCTCTCATCAGTCATATAGCAATTTACTTCTCTGTGCTGAAATCAGCTAGACTGCCTGAGGTGTGGCAGGCAGGCATTCCACAGTCCTGTGTTCTTGATCAACAGAAACGGTCTCCCCTTTCCGAATGCCACAGACGAAAGGAAAACACAAGGTCAGAGAGCACATCCCTGCACCCAATGATACTGTACCCTGTGCTCCCCTGAGTGAAATGCAACAACTGCAACACATGACTCACCACCATCATCATCCCCCTGTGCACCAATGCTGCTGGACCTGCTCACCTCAGGCCAATGCACATGAATACACCAAACACAGTGAACAGAAGCCTGTCACCAATGTCAATGTACCCTGTGCATGCCTGAGTGCCATGCAACAACTCCAACATATCACTCACCTGCATCACATCTCCATGTTTCCCTCTTCATCCATGCTGCCAATGCACTGAAAAATACCCCTCACAGTGACTACATCCCTGCCCACAATACCACCACTGTGTGCACCCCTGAGTACCATGCAACAACTGCTCAAAATGACTCACCTGACTCACATTATCATCAGGGCTTGCCAAATTACATTGTCAGTTTGAACAGACTTGAAGTGCTTGAATCAAAAACAACTGCACAGTTTTGAGGTGACCTGCATGGAACAAGGACACTTGAGAGCCATGGTCTACTCAACGGCACACAATGATGGGGTTTAACCCATGGCCTTCTTGGGCACTGCCCTAGATGCTTCTGCGATGTGCCCTCTAGAGCAGGCATGTGCCCCTGTGAGTAACACTGCTGAATAATGTGGCTGGCACAGTGCATCAGATGATGCAGCACAATGGCTGGGTTAGCACCCATGATGCCCGGGGCTCTGGCTGGGACAGATTTACGCCATGCCCTATGGAGAAGCCTGGGGCCCCTGACCACCTGTCCCAGCACTTCCCTGGGACACCTACCAGACCGTGCCTCCCACCTCGGCCTTTGGCTGCTGGGTTTCCTTAACCTTTCCCTCTGTGGCCAGGCCCCTTGGTCCCAGCTTGCCCTGGGTACCATCTGGCTTCACACCGCTCAGGAATACTGCGCAGCCTCTTGGGTCCTATCACACATTCTTATGCAACACCTCCCCATCAGAGTGGACGAGTGGTGCTTGTGGTGTGCACAGTGCAATGGAATACCGCCTCAGCTGGTGTACGACAGCCTTTACCTCCAAAGTGACGCAAGCTTTGGTCTGGCCGTCCAACGTGTACACGTTGGACTGTGTGACAAGATGGGTTGTGTGGGTAACCACCATTATTGCAGACCCTTGGTGCCATTTGTGAGCCTCCCAGCCTGGCGGTGTGAAGTGGTTGGGGTACACTGAGTACAGACCACCCCAGTTCACACCTGCACTGGGAGCATGGTGTTCTGTCCACCGTCACTGCCCTGTGAACCCTGAGAGATGCTAGTACAGCTGCTAGAGGAGGGCACACTGATTGTTCAATATTGTTTGGCCACATAGACATGTTGAAACTGTAGCCAAGGGTCTGTAACACTCTTCCCCAGAGTGTAGAGCCACCTGCCCCCCATGACATCACCAGCCAACCTGGAGCCAGTTGTGGCGCACCACTACAGACGTAATGTGCCCTTGAAACCATATTTGGGACAGAAGCAACAAAGCATACACCCCCCATCAACTGGGGGGGGTAGAGAGGTCCACAACATGGTCATCGTCAGGGCAGCCTGCACCTAAGGTGTTGGTGGTGGAAGTGGGAAGGCTGGGCTGAGGCACAACTGAAAGCAGAAGGGATCACTCCACACGCTACCACTGGGGTGGTGACAGGGGGGTTGGCACACACAGACATTGTCTTTCTGAACTGCAGCACATATGAGCTTGGTAGCAAAGGGTGAACAGCATGGCAGAGAGAGCCCATACGGGACTAAAACCACCCAACCATGTCCACTCTGTTAATGACTCCAATCAAGCATTCCCACTAAGTCAGTGCCTTGTCTGGGATAGCTCAAGGGAATTCCTTATTTATAGATTTTATGACAAGTTATAATCTGGATGATGAACCCTTGTATAACGCCCCTCTCTTAGAATCCCCCCTGACCCCACTGAGCCAAGAAGTAGGTTTGTTTTGCAAATTAAAAGATTTATTTGAAAAATTAAACAATAGATATATATCACACTTTTATAATAAATTAATTTTTGATATCACACTTAGACATATGACAGTGAGTGATCAACAATGGATGATGTGATACTAGCACACTGGTTTAATTACTTAAGAGTAGTATAGAGGATAAGATAGCTGAGAATGCTTTATATGGTACAAGGAAATGCAAGGTGGAAAAGAAGCAGCACAGGAATAAACTTGATATGATTTCAGCAAAAGGTAATAAATTCACGTTTCCCCTTTTGGCAATTCACCACCCCTCTATGCAATGTAAGGAGGTGGAAGTAACACACACAGTCTTCAGGAATACAATCACAGTACAATCCGAATTCAGTTCCCCCCTAGCAAGCTTAGATCACAAGGATGATTTTAAACACAGACAAAGTTACTTTAAATGTGGTATGCAAAGAAGGGAAAAATAGGCTAAAAATGATTTTAATTCCCTCTAGAGGTTCAGGGTAGGTGATAGCTACATTAAATTAGTTCAGGATCACTTTAGTAACGCTCTATGAATGATTGTCAGGTTGCAAACGAATTTCAGCAAAGGAAACAAAAGACAAATATTTTTACATGTGGCTGAAATGAAGCAAAATGTCAAATGGCGGCAATTTAGATGCGTGCGTCGAGCGCAATTACGGAGGAAGTATAAAGAGTACCAAGTCGGTTTAGAGCTTGTTGGAAAGCTTAGAATCTCAGCTTTAAAATAAAAGTTAAAATAAAATTAAAATCTCGCTTCTATCACAAACGGTTCAAGAGATACGGACGGTTTTGTGGAGGTAGATTTTCAGAAATGAAATTTTAAAGTTTCAGAATGACAGATGACAGTTTTGCAACTTTAAAGTCACAAAAGGACACACAATGCTATGGTGTAGTTCTAGATAGGTTAAAATAGTTTGAATTAGATTATTTAAACTAAGAGATTGGTTTTGCACAGTTCTGGCTGAGTACTCACACTATATTTTGGACAGGAATGCGACTTCGTCACGGATCGGGTCTGGATTGGCTGCGGCTCTCTCGCCACTGGGTACTGGTTCTGCGCACAGCGATTTGGGTCAGCTCTCACCGATCTGGTCTGGGTCTGGTCTCTCTGGATCTCTGGTCTCTCTGGATAATTCTGCCTTCTGGGTCAGCTACCGGTTCTGGCAAAAGTTCTTGGCAAAAATTCAAACAGCTCGCCCGGCTGTTGAATAGTTTGCAAATTATTTGGAGGCCTGCTGAAAAAGGATTCAGCTTGTGGATTCAGGCCTCTCTGCTACAAGTTCTGGAGTTAAATTCTGGTCTCTGGAGATTGATGCATTTGAAGTCTGGAGTCTCCCGGCAAAGCGTCCCGCAAGAAAGTGGAAAGTGAATGTCCCTACCTGGGTTCCAGTGGCTCTTTTTATGTCTTTAGAAAGTGGGTGTGTGCGTAGCATAACTGAGCCTGCCCCTCTCAACTTATCATTGGCCCAGTTCTCCTCGCTCCCTTGATTGGGGGAACTGAGTTGTGAGTTAGAGTGATGAGGTAGGTTAATGGTCAGAGTATCCTCCCCTTGTAAAATTGCACACAAGTCTATTTCTGATCCAAATACCTATTTCCCAGATACACATATGGTTGACATTACATGTACATATTACAGATTACTTATGGTACATTCTGTTCCAACTCTGATGTTTCTAAGAGCTTGCATTCAAAAATGACAACTTATTTTCGTTTTTAGTTGGTTTACCAATATCGGACGTTTACCAAAAATGGCACACATGTACACCGCCTTTCTACACATATTCCAGTAACTTTTCATTTTTCTATCGTGAACCCTGTGTCTGCAATCTCCATAATTCATGGGTTTTTGCCTCAGAACATGGTACAGAGTTCTAACACCTCTTAAAATGTGCACAGAAAAATCACAAGAATGATGATGTTATTTATATAATTTTTACAAGTCCACACTATGAATTATCCATCTTTTTAACATTGTGCTCTGGCCCCGAGGGGTGTGGTTTTCCAAAGCACATGGTGAAATTTCTGGTTTGTCCACTTCCCCCAAGCTCAGCTTGCTCACAGATGCAGTGCCCCTCCCCGTTTCCTTCCAAGAGGAAGCCATTTACGACCCACCTAATTTAACATTTGCCTGGGCCAAGGACAGTGCTTTGTTTAGTGTCCTGCAGTCCCCAGGTGCCACTCCCCTAATTCAATCAGAGAGGTGTCATCTACTTTTGGCAGGGGCAGCAGAATGCAGCCAGACCTGGGAACACAGCTGCTGATCAAGTTTCAACTCCTGTTGGGGGTAGTTGCCGGGCAGAATTCACTCTCTTCAAGCCAGGCTTCAGCCAAATGTCACTTTTGTTCCCAGTTTTTCTTCATCCAAATCAAACTTACAATTTTTACACATGCAGCTAGAACGCTGATTCTAAGTTCAAAACTATGACATTTAACAGTTGCAAAACTATGTGACACTCAACAGTAGGTCACTCATTTATTTTAAACATTTAGATTTTAGTGGCTTTCAGTCCAATTTAACTTAGGCTGCTGACATCCACAGCTCAGCCAGTTTCATTATGAACATTATTTTGGGCTCTTTCTCTTTCCAGATTTTGTATGCACACAAGTCTACTTTCGCCCAAATGTCTGCTGGTGTTCATTGAGATTTTTGGATATCTTGCAATGTTTAAAATAGGCATTTTTAGCTTGCATTTCAGAGAACCAAAGGTGATTTCAAAGCGAGTTATTTTATTTGAGCCATCGGCATTGCTGTTTTTCCTTTGGCACACATTTCACTCATGGCACTCCTGGCCCCTCACGCTCACACTGGTGGCTGGCAGGTCAGGCGACCATTTTGTTGTGCGCAAAGACTGCGCGGTTCTCCAGGATTCTGGTGCAAATGTGGGCTTTTCCGCCCTCTTGGATTTCCTAAGCCCACAGCACCAAGTGTTGCAGCATAATAGTCCAAACATGGGTCATGACACCCAACAACTCTTATCTGGCCACCAGTGAGCTTCCACGATTCCCAGCCTTGGCACTGCTTGGGTGGAGTAAGTGGGTGGGGTAAGAAACAGCCTCTCCAGAGATGTATTGGGACAACCTGTAAGAGATTTTGTCTTCTTGGGGTAAATTCGGGATTTGGCGTTATTTTCTTACCGTAAAAATATTGGCCGTAATTTGGTGGTAAATTAGTCTTACATTTAGAGTGGGTCTGGTATCACACTATTTTAGTTACCATACCTTGTTAGCTTGTATTGGTGGTAATTTTAATGGTCTCTTATTTTGTGGTATTGTATTCCTGTGCTATAGTGGTGAGCATGGTTTCTTTTTATACTATAACCCCATCATAAAACAAACCTTTCCTTTCTATTAGAATACCTTCTAGTTATCTGCAGAGAGTCCCAGACTTATGCACTTCAGTGAACCCAATGAATGTATTCATAGCGCCACCTACAGTTTGTGGCTGGTGTTACTGGCTTATGTACATCCAGTAACCTATGTGTCAAATTAGACACCCCCTTCCCATCAGCATGCAGGGAAGGAAACATTCATCACACCGCACACAACCCTCTACTTTGTAGCTGTTTATTACTAACTTTCTCTTGTTTGCTATTTTACTTACAGTGGTATTCACAGATGCATGAATGACACAAAAATCCCAATTGTTTTTAAATATGCTTTTTGTATTGCATATCATTTACAAGTCACCAGATCTTACCATGTGTTATTTACATCATCTGCAATATAAAAGAACAAACAGAACAAGCTAGTATTTTGTAAATATGGATTAATGTTCCCACATTTTGAATATAGAGAAAAACAAGCATGCAATGATTTCTAACTTTTCTGCACTGCAAAAATCCTAGCCACACGCACAGCATACAAATTCTTCACTTGGCACAAATCCCTTACAAAGGCCAGTAATAATGTGATTCCTGCACAACTTCGCTGTCTCTTGCAGTCCCAGTGTCAGCGTGAAACTCCTCTGTAAACTTGTGTGGGGGAGCACCAACTGATTATTCAGTTAGCGCTCTACCCCTGGAACCTTCGTCTGTCTGTCTCCTCAGCCCAGCATGAACTAACTGCTCTCTTCATTTCTATTTCTCAAGAAAACTTTTACCCGTCCCTTTATTGATGTGGCTTGTCTGCCTACATTTTCTACCAATCAGGGTAAAACGAATGTTCCCTGTGTCACCCTGAAGCTTTGGGTCCAGAGTTACTGTTTCACTTTGCTTTGATATCACCTCATTTTGCATAGAAGACTACATTTTCATGTTGAAAGTTAGCACTTAGTAGTTATGTTAAAAATGTTAGTCAGTTATGTATTCTAATGTAGTCTTTATACATGAAGCATCCAAAATACATGGTGCACCTCATTATTTGAACCTGTCTATGTGTGCTCAGAATCTGCAATTTCAAATTGGGCCTAGCTGTGTTATAAATCCTGTACTTTGCATGCTACCAATAATGCTATATGTTATACTGGCAAAAGAAATGCTATATTACATACTGGCAAAATGCTATATGCTGGCAGAAAATGCTATACATTCCTAACAAATCCCACTACCCAGACTCAAGTGGGAGCCATCCTGGGTCTCCTGGGTTATTACAGGCCTTTTATTATGGGTTACTGCACATTTGCTCTTGATGTTAATTTTTAAAACGTTGCAGAAGAAGGTCACCTCGATCCATGCCTGTCAGGCACCCTTCAGAGCTTGAAGCATGGACTGTACAAGGCCTGGTTCTAAAGACCCAGTATTTTAGGCAGGAATTAATAATTCAGACAGATGACTGTGGTGGTAGAACATTCATGTGCATACATGAGTAGGCGCTTCACCAACTGGCAATTGAAAAGGAGGCCTTTGCGATGGTTTGGGCAGTACGAAAGATTAAACACTACATTTGTGTGTCTCACATCATTGTCCAAAGAGACTACAGACCTCTTAGGTGGCTAGTCAAGCCAGCCTTCTGGAGTGGCCGTGCAATAAGAAAACACCAAGTTTATGCATTGGGCCATTTCTCTACAGGTACTGGATATGGGGATCCAACACCAGCTGGGGTTGCAGTACTCCGTTGCAGATGGACTCAGCAGGTGTTTTTCACCAGGAGCATT
The DNA here is from genome assembly GCF_040938575.1 of Ambystoma mexicanum. Lineage (NCBI taxonomy): Eukaryota > Metazoa > Chordata > Amphibia > Caudata > Ambystomatidae > Ambystoma > Ambystoma mexicanum. The sequence continues at coordinate 1,335,923,323 of NC_090937.1, forward strand.
AAACATACCCATAGATGAGTGAGTCTCACTACAGCACAGGGGCTACATTTAAGATATGCACTTTTGTTTCCAAATTTCATAACTACGAAATTGAATGCACTGATGACAGTTGTAAACTTCAATTATAAGCCATATCTGAATTAAATTATGGTGACTAGTATCTCTCATAATTATTAAAGCCACATAAAATGTGTATCATACTAATGTTAGTCTTGTGAGACCACAATATTTCTGGGGTAGATTTCGGGATATAACATAGCCTTAACAGCAGCCATAGTCCAGGTTTTGAAAAATTGTAACATCATAACTGGAACATAGGTGGACTTTATAGTTGTACCATCGCTCCGATCGGTCCTTTCTGCCTTTCTTTTACCGGCCTCCCCTGAAATGGCTATTCGAGGAGACTTGGTTTACTGTGAAATAATCCTAAATTCTGTGACTCTACACATATTCTGAAGAGGCCCACACTCTGAATATAAGAAAAATGGGAATAAATTGTACATTTTGAATTTGGTATTGTCTGCCTTAATTGAATGTTAGAAAATAATCATGGATTCGTTTTTCTCTTTTAACTTGACGTAACAATTTTTCTATTTTGTGAAAATGTATTGCTTGATTCCTCTCCTTTTTTAATAATTCTAAATTTGTAAAAGTGTTTTTGTTGTTAAACCAAATACAATTAAAAAAAAACATACTAATGTCAGTCTTGTGAGACCAGCCCAGCCCAGCAATGAACAGGCAGTGTGTATTCTCCCTGGATTGGCTGTCTTGCTGCACCCAGCTGGGCAGGAGCCATTGGAAGCTGCCTCTCCTTTGGGCCTTTGTGAGATCAGGTAGCACCTCTCTACAGCAAGACAGACCCTCATTAGGAGCTGTTTGGGGAAAGATAAATCAAAGGGCACATCCTACACAAAAGGACTGGCCTTTCGTGCTGCATACTAAAAGGGCCATTGATGCTGTGGAAAAGGGATGGGCTGGGGTTAGTGTGGACAGAGATAATTTATCATAGTGGGAGGAAGATAAAACCATCATGTTTCTCTTTTCCTTCCTGTCTTCTCCATCACTTTAGCTCAAAGCGCTTTGGCCCTCATTATGAGTTTTCCCATATCCTCGCGGTAATGCTGCCAGGATACTGGCAAACCGTAATACCCTTAACGGCACCTCTTCCGATGGAATGTCCACTGTGCTCTGAGTGCCGGTAACTGTGGTAAATCAGCATTCCATGGAGTCACATAGGACTTTTGCAAGCTTTCAGCTGGGGGTCATCCCGTCCACCTCACTGGCAAACCTGTGCTTTGTCAGTGAACAAATCTGCCAAATACAGTAATATCAGCAGGTTAATTGCTCACCTGCAAAGTTGTAATGAGGACATTTGAGTATAATGCAAGCAGAAAATGCCCACTTGTCACAGGAACAGGGATTGGACCTCTTAAAGCAGGCTTGCTTTTGTGCAATCATGAGTGGAATTTTGTCTATCAAAGAGGCAGCACCCACTACTTCATTGATTGCATTTTGTGCATCAAGAAGTGAAGGAAGAATGTATTTGACCACTTTCGGGATAATTGACCTTTCCAAAGTGCTGATCCATTAAGGTGAAAGAGCAAAGTCTAAGGGTGAGGTGAAATCTGCTCCCTAACCAATTCCAGGGTACATTGGGGGTGACTTGTTGAGGACCACGACCTGCCACTCTGCACCAATGCTCTCTAGGCTGGAAGAGCAGAACTTGAACAGACTCATCCTTTCCTAGAGACCCTGGAGTGGGTCTCAAAGCATCTGGAAATTAGATCAACCAAAACTCCATGTTCTGCCGCATTTAACTGGTTGAATGGTGTTCACCGACTTGAACGAGAGTGAATCTTCAGTGCTACTTTTGGCACCCCATCTAACTTCAAACAACTGCTGCATCACACCTGTTAAACCAACTTACTGCTGTATCATGTTATGGGGAGCATGTCACCTGTTTGGCTCAAACAAGCTGCTTGCTGCTATGAACCAACTAAGACTGCTGCATTTTCGCCAGGGTCACTGCATCCAACTGACAGACCTTCATTTGAACTGGTAGAACATTACATTACATCAGATGCATTAAATGCTGACCTGAACCAGCAGTTTCCAATGCCTCGAACTTACTCGGCTCCCGATCAACTCTATTGAGCCATCCAAACAGCATGACTCAAACACTACCCTCAAGCCGCCCTGAACTCCTGATATGAACCGGCTTGATTCCTGCTCAGCACTTGGCCCAGCACGACTCATTCCACCCAAACCTGGTTCGGCCTACACTGCCATACAGTTAGAATCCTGGCTGTGAAATGAGGTTCAGCAGGCGAATTACTCTATCTGGCGATCCAGTGAACTTTGCTACAAGGACCCTCTGCAAACTTTGCTTTGGATACTTTTGTGAATAATACATACTGCTCAGCATGTGACCCCACCAATTTACACCTGCTTCTATAAAGCCGGTGAGCGCATGCATCAGTGCACGCGCGCATCGAGTAAGTGCTTGTAGAGTGCTGTTCAGCTGGCAAATTGCTCTCTTCTGGCCATCCAGGTACAGTGTCCAGCAATCCTAACAACTTTTCCTTATCGCATTGGACCTTTCAGCAGATGCCCATGTTCCTATTTCATTCATAGTGAACTTCAACACAAGGACCCACTGCAAACTTTGCTTTGGACACTTTTGTGAATATTAAATTTCACTTGGCCCATGGCCCCGCCTACTTCTGCCTGCTTCCTTAATGCGTGCTTCAAGGGAGTAGATGAGGGACTATACTAGATAGTGTAGTGAGCGGGGATTGTAGGGACACCCCTACAGCTGCCCCAACCAAAAAAAAATGTAAAGGACCCTGTGGTGCCGGTTCCCGATCACGGAAGTGAAAGGGAACTGGCGTTGCAGGGACCAGCGAGATGGAAGGAAAGGTAATTAGGGGTGTACGGGTGTAGGAGGGGGTTGGGGGAGTGGGGGAGGCAGTTAGGATTTCCATAGATTTGGGGATGTTTTACCTTGGATGACCGAATTGGAAATGTACAAACTATTTTGTATTATGTACATTTCTCATGCAGTCATTTCCGTTGCAAACTTTTCAGTCATGGTAAAACAACCCCAAATCAATCTATCTACTTACTCCATTTCATCCCTCTCTTCCTGTCCATCGATCCATGAACCTTCAGAGCGCCATCCATCTACTTATGAGAACTTGGACCTTCAAGGTCATCGTCAGGTGGTTGTAAAGGGTGGTAGAGTTGCTATTGGAGATAGTGAGCTATCCACCTTAGAACAGAGAAAGAAGTGATCACTGAACACAAATAAAGCTGCCATTACATCTCCCATTCCTGAAGGAATTGATATATTTACGTCTAGATTCCGGGGATCTCCAGCTAGACATAGCGCCTTAATGATTTCTCATGAAAGGGACATCAGTGATTGTATTCATCATAGTAAAAATCCAGTTTCTTCTCCCTTAAAGGACAGGCTGGAGCTCTTGAATCTTGGATCAGATAACCTAGGGCACCCAGACTGTTTACATTTAACAATGAAGGATAGGCAAAGAGAATACCCATATCCTAACAGGACCACAATCCTAACTTTGCTCAAAACTATTCCGAATTTAAAAGCCATTCACTCGCAAGATATTAAATACATTAAATTTGTGAATCAGCATAGATTTGACAAAGTCAAGTTGGCAATTCCCTCTCAGATAGTGAGAGAACGTCTATGGGATACTAAAGAGCAGCTTAGACATTGTGGTTTTAGACTAGAAATTAACAGAGAGGCATACCCTCCCAGGCCCACTGCATGATCTCAATTAAGGCAACTGTTGCCTAATTCAAAAACAACATCTACTTTTGAGCACTATTCCATCATTTGTTGTGGTAATCAATCTAATCTCATAAGAAAAGTAGCATATACATATCCCGTACAAGTTCTCAGAGACACAACGTGGACTTGGCTTTAGAATGCCATTAATGGAACCAAAACATGCTGTAACCATTAGTGCCATGTGAATAAAAAGACCCCCACATTAACAGTTGCGGTCTGGAACACAAGCATATTCAAACACCTCTTGACTCAGTTGGAAACCTATTTCCTATCCTCCTACGACATAGTCTTCTTACAAGAGACATGGTTAACCAACCAACCCACTTGGCCTGGTCATGAGGTTTGCTGGATACCAGCAGTAAAACATCTGAAGGTTCAACCATCTGCAGGCCTTTTAACAGCTGTGAATTTATATCTTGGCTGCATGTTGCTATCATATGCATAACCTCTTCCGCACTACCAGCTAACTAAACTCTACTCCACTAAAATCTATCGCCCACATCTCAAAGATACAGCTATCCTAAATCTCTATTGGAACTCCCACGCAATTTCCGATGATGACTTTATAACGTTAGTTGCAAATATGCTAGATTTAAGCATGGGAGATAACCTCATTGATACCATTTTGATAGTTGGTGATACAATATAAAATGTCTAAATATTAATTATGCCCTCATCTTCCCTTGAGCCAGGCATTGGATGGACCTTATGGATGACAGAGGCTTTACTATGCTTAAGGGTGCCCTGCAAGGCTATATTCCACTGCAACCTACCTGGCACCGTGATGCACTACCTGCTATATTTGACTGCGTTTTTGTCACTAACCATTCTATTAATAGCATGGACACATTTGAGATTTCTCCCACTCTCACGAGTGACCATACCATTCTAGTTTTAACATGGACACAAATGGACCAGCCCCATCGTGATTATTATAAATCTAATATTCGACTGGAAGGAGGCAGAAACAGACTGAAATGGATGCTCCATGCAGCCAACCTAGACTTGCTAGACAAGACTCCAGTAGGGCTTCAAAGAAAATGATGTGCTTTAGAACAATATGCTCTAGCCAACTCTGTGTCTATTAATGTAGATAAATCAAACATTCTCATCATGTGTCCATCTAAGTCTGTAAGGAGAATTCATTTCAAATGGTCAATAGGTAACCAGAAACTAGGCATCATACAGGAATATAGATACCTAGGTCAGAATATCAATAGTAGTAAGTATGATGCCCCATATAAGGTTGAATTCAAGTACAAGATGGAGACCATGGTAGCCCAAGCCACTATAAACCATCGTAAATATGGAAAATTCTCGTGTATTTATATAATACAATTTTTTAAACTAGAAGCTGTCCCCATTGTGACCTATAGAGCCCATACCAAACTTTCTAAATTTCAGCCAAATTGAGACTTTTTGGGGGGACTTTATTGGAAGAAAGTTGTGTCCCTCCCAAAAGGCTTCCCCATCCAGGTAATACGGTATGAGCTGAGATTGTTATCGTTAAAAATCAATGTGGCTGGGCACACTCTATAGCTTTACAGGAAATGCATGCATATCGAGTCGAAAATATGCCTCCAGCCTTTTACCAGCTCTTGCTCACATTATAGAAGAGCAAAGTGATACATCTCTGACATCTTGGAAAACATATTGAACTATGTTAATGACAAGAGCTGATATTGATGAAAATGTTCTTCTTCTCAATCCTTTGGCACTATGATTGGAGAACCACCTGGGACGAGTGCAACCAATATAAATTGTTTACAAAGGGAAATTTCAAAACAAAACCGCTTTATCACGTACCTATATATTTACAGATATTTCCTGACTAAAAATATTGTAGTAGTTTTATGAGATTCCTATTTAGTCTATGGACAACCAATGAAATTTTAGCTACCCATTTAAATGTTTTGGGTGTTCAGAAATGTTGCAGGTTTTGCCGTAATCCTAACCAGGTAGAAACATTAAAACACTTGGTAGTACATTGCACTAATCTGACAGCTCTGAAGAAAGAAACCTTTGATAAATATGCATCTGGCTTTGTAATACTAACACCCCAACAAATTTGGAACATTATTTTTAATGGACAACCCATTTAGCTAAATCTGTCTGGGATAAACTCTTTGTTACATTTAAAACTGATTGATTAGTTCATTTTGATCAATCTCGCGTCAGAATGAATTGTATGTTGTGTATCTACCTATTTCAAGTAGTCTATGGATACTGTGTTAACGAACGTTTGGAATTCATCCTGTTAAACCAATTATGTTTGACTTTCAGAACCATCTTCTATTTTAATGATCTATTCTTACCTTCAGTTTGATACTAGTGCTATTGTAGTACATGTTTTACATCTTGTACTGTCCTGCTATATTTTGGACCTCTCCATTTTTACAATGCTAATGTACTGTGATAATGAAACAATTTACATTTTAATCTAAACTATTTGTAAATGTTCTTGTTGAAAGTTTGAAATTTCAATCAATTCAATAAATATTAATAATAATGATAATAATAATAATAATACACTAATTGTGTTTGCATATTGCCTTTTCACCCCTGTTTCATTACCCAGAGAGATGCATCTTCCTCTCCATTACATATTCTGTGTTCTCTTACAGTTGTAGGTTTTCATAGTGTGTTTATAGTCATTTGTACACTGGCGTGTTTAATTAAATATTTTTATAGAACCTTAATTGGATATTTCTTTTTATTTTGGACTGTTTTTACTTTGCACTTTGGGTTGCTATTGGATCACAATCACAGCCCTTCTGAGAGTATAACCTTCCCTCATCCCATGTGACCACAAAAGGCGGAGAAGCTATATCTCAAAGCTGTGCATGTTTTGTCTTTATGATTGGGATTATTGTTGATTTGTAGAAGTGTGGGGGCTGAGTAGGCAGCTTAGCTACTATTTACCCTTATATTCCAGCATAGCATAAGTCATTTCATCACAATGATCATATCTAATTTGACTTTGTCATGACTTTGAGTAAATAGCGTCTGACTATGTTTCTGGACAGTCTCATGTATGACTTTGCTAAGACTAGAGCTTTTTATGTTCTCTTTACAGTTCTCTGATGCCTGTCTCGGCCTAGTCTACGCTATATAAACCTAGTTAAAAAATACATGTATAAAAACCCTTCTGTTCAATTCTTCCTAATTTTCTCTGTGGTTAATCAGAAGATTTTCATTTTTTTAATCCATTTTTAGTTAGAGCCTATTAGGTGATGCTTGCACCATCGATAAACCGAAAATATTGAATTACACTACAGATAGGGAGGAATAGCACACAAGGAGGGACACACACCTTGTAGGTGTTATTTGGTTATCTTCCCACCCATTGATCCCCTTTGGGCATGCTAATCCCTATGGCCATTACCGCCCAGTTCCTGCCCCTCCCTGCCCAATACACCTCCTCATGGGAACTGTTAGGGAGAATTCTCAGAAATGTGTTAATTCCCTTCTTCCTTGGAGACCCCAAGCTCTTTTGCTGGACTTTAGGACTTTTCATCTCTCATGTAATTTTAATGTGATTTATTCTCTGTGTTTCTTTTAACTGTGGAGTCTGACAAACTCCATAGGCATCATCTTTGCATTTGTCACACAGCACCTTCAGTGTAGTGACACAAGGAAGTCTCTTAGATTTCCCAAAGGTTTAAATACCTTCTCTTGGTGAAACTACTGTTTCCAAGAGCAGTGAAGTGAAATTGACTTTACTTACATTTTGTAACTTTTTAGACCCAGCGCACACTATCTTACAATAGGGTGCTTGAGGGGTTACTTAGTATTCCCTTTGTCTAGTTTCTCATGTAACATTTTTATGTTACCCTTTCTACAATTAATGGCTGGTGGCAGTGGTTTACTTTTTATTACCATTGTGTGCTCTTACCACAGGGTGCGTTCGCAGCTGCAGTAAGGCACCTATGGATGCCCATTCTGTCAAAATGGCCCGGTGTCTTTTTTCACCATTTCTTATTGAAAAGGTCCTTCTTGAGATTTTCTCTGTGCACCAAACCAGGTTTGGTCCCTTTGTTTGTTTTGTCTTTGAAGAAGAACTTGGAAGAGACACCTGCTGCATCTCCAGGACCGTTGGTTTGCCGGCGAAGCCCTGCTGCTGTGCTAAAGCTCCAAATTCGCCTCGACTAGAGAAGCCATGCAAGGACAACTTTTCCCTTTGAGTTGGTGGGGCCAATCAACTCCATAGTAAGCCAGTCTGGACATCCTCTCGAAGCTGGTTGTATTTCCAATGCTGCATCTGCTGGAACCAAAGTGCCAGAGAGAGGAACACCAGATTGTGTACATTGCTTTTACGTCAGATCCAAGCGCTAGGAAGATCCTCCGGACTACCCTGATGCAGAACTTACCAAGCCTGAGCCACCTTAACAGAGTGCTTGACCCAAGAAGCAAGGAAAGTCTGAAGTGGTATCCAAGAACCGCAGAGTTGCTATTTGCTGTTAGACGCGAGGAGCTGAAACACTGAAGAACTGCTGAATTGAAGTTTGCCCATTATGCCGCTGACCTTCCCATTGCAGAGCAGGAGCCCCAGATATCCCCCTCTTGTCCCCACGACTGAGACTCAGGAACAACAGGACCTGCAGAGCTATACAGGAACAGAAGCCAGCTGGAACCATTTCTCTAACCAGAGGTACTATAAAGTCTAAGAGAACTTACCTCTTGTTGTGTAGCCTTGCTTGCTATCAGTTGAGACCTGTCTTGGTTACCTTGCAGAGTTGCTAAATCTTTGCCCGTCACAAGCCTTCCAGCTTGTGGCCCTTCAAGTGTTCTATTTTCTACAAACATTTCTACAAACCTTGTGCAAGACTTTTTACCTAACTGCAAAGAATATCTTCAGCTCCCCTTGACATTGTGCAATTAACATTGGCTGTTCTGGCTCCTTGAGTGACTCTTCTTACCTCTGACTCTGTGCATTATCTTTTCCCCAGGAAAGGGTTAATTTACTGAACATTGGAAGGTTTCAAAAGTACTTACCTGTTTATGAATTATTTGTTAACCTTTGTTTTATTCCTCTATTCTATCTTTTAAACCAAACTCAGTGTTGCTCTAAATGTACCAGTGATAAATCAATGTCCACAGTGTCCTAGCTATTTAAGTCACCTGAGGGTGTAGGAAGTGTCTGTGATTTAGAGAAACTAAGAGTGTGTTTTGAAGTGTATTTTAATTGTTACATCTATATTGCTCCCTTCTGAAGAAGGCTTATGCAACTGACTGTGAAATACATTAATACTTGTTTTACACAGAAACCTTCAGTGTAACTGTTGATTTGAATAGCTGTACTGTGAAACTCTGTGTCAGAACATTACTGCTCACATTGACCCCTCTTGAGATAAGCCTGGCAGCTCAGCCACACTACCAACCTGTGTAGTTCAGACTTATACCCTATTGCCAGGAGGTCAAGGTTATGGTAGTGCACCCAAAGGGTACTGCGTACAATCTTGCCTAAAAGGAAATCTTTGAGCTCACTTTAATCAATCCTTACCATAATTCAAGGTGTCTGCCAGTGTTTTTTTAAAGCAGTCTTCTGAGAGTTAATGACTTAATTGGAGTAGTATATGCACCACTGGTTTAAATAAAATGTCTTAATCAGCTCTGCCTGAAGTCACTCGATATATAAACACTATGGGCCTCATTTAGAGTGTTGTGGTAAAGTAACAACGGCGCTGGTAGTACTACCGGCGCCGTTGTTACCTCGCCGCAACATTCCAAGTATGCTTGCGGGTGCCGCACTGGCAGGCCTGGTCAGACCAGGCGTGCAGAGCGGCACCGGCGAGCATTACCGGATGGCAGCAACGGCCCTGTTGTTGCCATCCTCCCCATTCCCATTGAGCCCTATGGGGCTCAAATGGGAATGAGGAATCATTGTTTCCGTAGCCCAGAAAAGGGCAATTGCCGGGTCTGTCAAGGTCGGCATGACCCGGTTATTGCCCTTTTCTGGGCTCCGGAAAAAAACATTACTGCACGGCTACTGCCTGCCTCGTAATGAGGCCCTATGTGTGTCCTTCACTGAAGCCCTGTTATAAACAAGCACGTTCAAAGCCATCATGTTTGGCATGTGTATAGGAATTTGACAGGCATTGCTACTAGATGCCCAGGTATTCACACTATTTTGCACCTGCTGCCATCAATGGTCAGTTAATAACATTTATGGCAGTGCCTTTCTCATGCCTACACACATGCCCAGACTGTGTGCATTGCCAATGCTTGTTTGACTTTCAAAAGAAATAACATCTTTTTCCACATTCAATTAGCAGGCAAGAAAAAATATAGCTAAATATTTGATATTAGTAGACACTGCATTATTTGTGCTTCTTTGTGTGATTGGAGAGTTTGCTGGAGTTAGATATCTCCCAGATTGATGTATGTTTTCAGATAAAATATAATCACATTTTAGTCTGAAAGAAACCGACATCACGCTTGTCCCTAAACTTTTGGCCTAGATTGTTCTGATCAAATTAAATGTTTTAGATCGGTGACCCCATAGGTTTAGAGAAAATACATAATATGTATGTGACTTGAAAGCGGTTTTCTTTACAAGAAAGCCACAATGTTCATAGAATTATATGCAATCAAACAAAGGAATTCAACTCACTCTAGTTCTCCGAGAAGAGTTTTCTGCCAAGAATGCTGATTCATATAGACAGATTTTATCTAGAATGTAGTACTTAAATGTCTGGTTTCATTAGCCATGACAAACAAACAAGAAGAGCTCAGATTTGCACCCATGTAGCAATATGACAGGTTATTTTCTCAGTGTGCATTGCAATAAGCCCTACTTGCAATGCGCTTTACACAAACATATTGAACATGGAGGGAATCTTATTATTGTCTGGGTTGCACACTGTTATTTCTGCTGTGAAAATGGTATGCTCTTTGCTTGTCAGTCAAATGGAAGGCCAGCTTGGTGTGTACAATATTAAAATAACATACATTTTCACAGTAGGACACCACGCCATTGTAGAGCAACCTTTCGACAGCCAGACCGAAGGAAAACAACCGTCTAGGAAAAAAGGCTTGTTGCACCTTCTGCGAGAAGAGCAATAGCTTTTCTTTGTATACAAAATGGAAAAGGACAGACAGGGTATTATAATCCCACTGTTGTAGAGCTCTCTCGCTTCCTTAAAGCGAACAGCACATTAGAAATGCAAAAATTGTCATTTATGACGTGTACAACACACAATGTTCATCCCCCACCCTTACTGGCTACTGTCTATTTAGATGCTAATAATCACATATAAACCTTCCAATCATTGGTTACATTTTCTCTGACTCATTCATCTTCACATGTGGGTGACAATCTATTCAGCTTGGGTCACTGTAAAAGGATTGGTTAAGATTCGGAAAACACTACCTTGGCCTAAAATCTAATCACGTGATGTGCACCTGGCCAGCAACATGAGCTCAGCGGAGAGCTTCGAGGTCTGACTGGTCCGTGCAAATAAAGCATCCCTTTTTATCATCCCAGACACACAGGTGGCTCCATCATGCCTCCCCCCATAATCTACCGAATGTTGGCATCATCCTTTGCTGTCCCCAGCACAAATCACAGACTTTGTTGTCTTCTGTTCCCCTCTTACCAGATACTCTTCGCAATGGGCAGGCCTGGGTTTCCTGAAGATACCACTAATCAGTCCAAATAGTGAAGGATTTATGAGTTTTACTCATAGGCATCTGGTAGTTCAAATAGAATGGCCATTCTCCTGGAGGGCACTTGTGTCCTAAATCTACTGATGTTTTGGCAATCCAAGACATTTGCCCTTGATCCCATGGGTTTATCCTTCATTATCAGCTGCAGCCCTTACTCCTGATAGGGTGTCCACATTCCTAACTAAATTTACAAGGCTCTAACAAAATGTATCTGTGTTTGTCAATGTTTATGTTCCCTTTCTCACCAGGGGTGGGTAAGGAGTATTCACCCACCAGGCCTTGTTGTTTTGTGTGCCCAACACGGCCTATGCAGATTCAAGCCTACCTCCGAAAATAGTGTCAAAGAACCATCTTATATGTATGTCATGTACGTGCGGTATATCCACTTAACATTCTAAGAGGCTTGTTAGTTATTCCTCTTATAAGGTCTTATAAGGTCCTTTAATAGACATGCCCTGTGCCATCTACCTGCACTCGTGAGTCTCCCCCTTACACCTATACCCACTTACGTGTATTTCCCATCTATAAGTACACTTTCTGCAATCAAAATTGCTTAGGAGGGGCTGGAATCTGAACGTGCATCGAAACACAATTGCAAACGGAAGAACATTCATCCAATGAGAGCATGTTTCAAGAAGCAATGCAAAAAGGTTTCCTTCCCATGTTCTATTCTAATGCTGGCACCCATGCAACCCACCAACTCATAATTAGGTGGAATTTGTGTTTACCGTTATGACCATACTTATACCGAGGACTTAAGTAGATCACTACATTTTCTGTATAAAAGAAGATTTGTCCAAAGTAATTTTACATATTTTGATATCTTTCAAATATGTTATTAGACTGTGGGTTTTGTTGTTGTCTGGATTAACAGGTTTTGTCAAAAATATGAAAGTGTCTTATTGCATCTTTAGCTTGCTTAGTGAAATATCACATTGGTCCTCATGACAAGTTTGCCAATCCGGAAACAACGGTGCTGGTAAGCTTACCGGCACTGTTGTTACTGGACCGGCAAACTATGAGTCTGCCTGTCGGAGCCGCTGTGGCCGACACAACAGACCCTGCCGGACACAGCGGCCATGGTAGGCAGACCGTCACGGAAGCACCGGCACCGTAATAACGGTGCCGGTGCTTAAGTGGTCCCCATTCCCATGGAGTCCTCTTGGACTCCATGGGAATGGGGACTTAGAATTTACTGGCGCCTAACTTTCCAGAACGCCAGAGTTGTAATACCCTGGTGTTTCCGGCAATCCCGGGGCCGGTAAATCATTACGGGTCCGGCAGCAAAATGCCCGTGCAGATCAAGTGTTAGTACCTAGCACGACTCATTATTTAGTGTGATTGATTTGTCGTGTTTGTGTTTTGAGCTCTTCTTTTTGTTTTATTGTTTAAGTTAACCTGATGTATTAATTACTCTACTGTTCATCCAAATTTTGGTACGATCAAGCTAGAATCTAGATGCACATGTCACTTCATGTATTGCATGTTTTACTTGCCTAGATTCTGTAAGTAAGTTTCAGGCTATATTGAACATGTTAATAAATTGTATTTTTCTATGAAAATTGAGAACCGGGTAATTGAATTATGCATCCTTGCTAGAGTGGCACTGTGTTCTTGTATCATGAACACTTGTTTACAAACACATGCTCGAGGCCTGTTGGATTAGAGTTGACACTGTAATGTAATGTTTAACACATATATCAGTTTGTAGATGAAAAAAATAGGAACAAGTGGATGGATGCAGGTGTTTGCTGCTGTGATTGGCACATAACACATAACATTAGCTGTATTCATGGCAACTGCCGATCAATTCAGAACTATAGATGTCTTATCTATCTACAGAAGGAAAAATGCAATTGGTCCTTGCATTGTGTTTATTTTCCTTTACAAGGCTGGGAATCAACTTTGTAGAAAGAAACCTGCTGAAATATCAATAATGTTAAGTCTTTGACAGGACATTGATGACAAAGAAAAAGTTATAATGTCGCTGTTTTAGGTGAAAATTGAAATATGAAAAAAGTGACTTTAAATGTTACATTTTCTTAATCAAGCATCAGCTTTGGGGATAGACATCAAATTGTAATCCTGCCCCCACCCCTTGGCAACAAACCAACAAGACTGAGTGGGTGACTTGCTTCCAAAGATGGAATTACACTCAGGCCTAGAGGCCCGGCTGTAAAAACGTTGACACTTGCTTTTGTTCTGGCAACCAAGTCTGTAAGCAATAAACACAGAGGTCGCCCATTTATAACTTCCATCTGCCTCTGAGCTTGGGTAAAAATTCTTAAATATACATTGAATTCATCATGACCACAGTCCCCTCACAACTAATTTGATATTTCAATCATTTAGTACTCTCCTGAAGCTGCTACAAGAGGGAGATGCTGGAATCACTCAAGGAGGCGTGATGTCGTAAATGGCCATGCCAGCCTGAATTCAAAGAACTTACGCCATGTCAACAGCACTCTCTGGGCCATAAATGCCCTAGCCCTCAGCTCCAAGAGGTCCTGACACCATTTGGCTGTACCATCCAATAGCTGAAATTCCATTTCAGATTGGTCTTTCATTCCATTATATCAAATAATGCACCATGTGAAATGTACATAGGGAATATTATTTCACTTGTAAACATTGAAAAACATGTCCTGGAGAATTCAACAGTTTCCACAATTTATTGCTTCTGTTTTGTGTGTTTTTTATGAGTAGAGAGTGCATTTTACCCTACCTAATGCCATGTTCTTTATTACACGGTCGTTATGCAGTTTAAGAACTACTTCATTTAAAGTAATTTCTAACTTTATTGGCTTTTCTTTTATGTAGGAAAGTGATTTATTTTATTTTTATTTTATTGGATATGTATAAGGCCCCTATACAGCAAATGTTGTTGTAAGGTGCCACAAGACAAAAAAGGGGGGAAACAAGGGAGAAAGTGGTTCCACGAGGCCTTGTGACATTCGGATTGTGAGAGTGCAGTAACAAGAAGTGAGAGGGAGAGGAGGGAAGTGGTGGTCTGCACAAAATGCCAAGTGCTAGGGTGGGAGGGGAAGTGCAGGGTAAAAAGGAGAAGGAGCAAGTGAAAGGAGGTGGAGAAGAGGGGGAAACAGGGACTAAGCGATTGCTAAGGGGAGGACAGGAGGGCAAGTGCAGGGATTGTAAGGGATGAAGGGGGTGAAGGTCCATATGCTAAGTGCAGGGGGGGGGTGGACAGGGCAGGGGGGCCTGGTGCCCTGTATAACTCAGTAGGAACCAGGCAGCCAGTCACTGCGGCAGACAGGGGTGTTAGCAGGGGAGGGGTAGAGGGAAGGAAGAAGAGAAAAGGAGGGTCTTGGGGAGCTTCCGGAACTTAAGGATATCCAGCTCAAGCCTGAGAGGTGCAGGGAGGCCATTCCAGAGGGAGGCTTCTGCGTAAGAGCATGATCTACGCCCCACTCTCTGCTGGGAAAAGCATATGAACTGTAGCGAGTTAGAGCAAATACTGAAGTGCTCTAGCAGGGAGGTATTTAGGGATAGAGAGCTGGATGTAGCAGGGTGCCAGGTCCCAGAAAGTCTTGTGGATGATGCAGAGGGTCTTGAAATTGACCCTACCAGCAACAAGGGGCCAATAGAGAGATGTTAGGGCTGGATAGATGCAGTCCCTAGGCTTCAACACAAGGATAAGTCTTGCAGTCCTATTCTGGAATAGTTGAAGGGGGCGAGGGATGGATAAAGGAAGATTAAGGAAGAGGCTCTTGCAATGCAGCCTAGAGGGCACCAGAGCTCTGGATACATTGCGATTCTAGGGGAAGTTGAGGAAAGATAGAATGCCTGTGAGGAGGTGCAGCTGATAGTGGCTGTTCTTGGCAGGGCCTGCAATGTGAGGAGAGAAGAAGAGAGAGGATTCAAAGATGACACCAAGGTGTTTTGCCTCACAAGAGGGCGAGGGGAGGGGACCCATAGGAGCAGCCAGATTGTAGGAGGGAGCTGTGGTCCCAATTAGAAGGGTCTCAGTCTTACCTGCTTTAATGCAGAGATCATTGGCAGCACACAATGTCTGAAAAGCAGTCAGACAGTCAGGGATGAGAGAGGAAGAATCGGAGGCAGGAAAGGGAAGCTTGAAGGAGAGTTAAGTGTTGTCTGCATAACACTGGAAGTGAGTAGAGAAGGAGGAGATCAGGTGGGCAAGAGGAGCAAGGTAGATATTGAAGAGTCACAGCAAGAGGATATAGCCTTGAGGGAGGCCGGAGGTGAAGAGTGTGTTGGGGGAGAGAAAAGGGCCCAGTTGAACCTGGGAAGGATGGTCCGAGAGGAATGAGGTCAACCAGTCCAGTACAAGGACTGTGATGCCAAGGATGTCACAGAGGCGATTTGTCAGGGTGCATGATTGACTGTGTTGAAGGCACAGGAAAGATCCAGAAGGATAAGAATGGATGGAGAGTTGGAATCGAGATTTAAGAGCAAGTCTTCAGGGGTGTTCAAAAGAGCAGTTTCTGTGCCTCTGGCTGCTCTGAAGCCAGAGTAGTAGTCATGGAGGCAACCACCAGATCCAGGAGTTTGATCAGGAAGGTAGTAATGGAGCTAGGGTGGTAGTTAGCTGGGCAGGAGGGACAGGCAGATGGCTATTTGAGGAGAGGATGCACTAGAGAAGTGCATGAAGGGTAGCGGGAAGGAGCCAGTGACAAAATAGTGATTATAGAACTCGGCCAAGGCTGGCCCAAGGGAGGCAATGTTGTCCTTTATAGTTCTGGGGGAGCAGGGGAGCACCTGTTTGGAGGAGACTTTCATAGAGAGGACTTGTCTAGAGACCTCATCCATTGCTATGGGCGAGAAAGAGGAGAGTATCAGGGAAAGGGAGAGGTGGGCCAAGGGACACCTGAGAGCTGGGGAGGGAGGACAGGATGTCCTGAGTTTTGGTTAAGAAGTGGGAGGCCAGTGAAGTACAGAGGGTCAGTGGTGGCAGGGAAGAAGTGGAGACTGCAGTAGGATTTGTGAGTTCCTTGCAGATTTTAAACAGTTTGCCAGTTTTGTTAGTGTCACCAAAAATGCAGGCTTGGATATGGGCCCTCTTCTTCAGGCAGATGCAGAGTCTGTATTGCCTTTGCAGCAGGCGACGGGCCAGTCTGTCAGAATATAATGTTAATCCATTTATGGTACAATTGATCTACTGCATACCTCAGCCCGTTTGCAATATTTTTGGGCCAGATTTCTTCAGGAGATAATTACTGTTACTGTAAATGGTGCTTTGAGGTGCTAGGCCCGATTACAGGAATAACACCTCTATGGCAGCAATGAATGTGGATATAAAACGGGCTCTATTTCAGTAAATTTACAAACATCACTTAAACTATTGTTAGAATGGAAATGGTATATATACAGTAGCAGATGATACATCTACTGTACATTGTTTTATAATGCAGAGATGGGTAATCATTGACCTTCTCAGGGTTGCATTGCAAAGATGGTGAGAAGGTGGGTAATAGAAGAGCCCTCTTGTTCAAACACTTTGTGAGTCCCCAGGAAGAAATGTTTCTCCAGAAGAGAAAGGAAGTGCTTGTGCTTCCTTTTACCACAGGAAAAACATAAAAGCTGCTCCGAAAACGTCTATAATTTTACCTCCACCTCTTGGAGATATTCTATAATGGCATTACACTCAAATAATTATGCAGTATTTACTTCCAGTAGTTTTCTCTTGTAATACCTGTAATATCACCAGCGATAAATACCCCCAGCACTGTAATGTGGGGGTGGTTGAGCAGGCAGGGTTTGCAAATGCTGCCGTTTTTAAAGTTACATCTAAAGCTGTAACAAGGCCTTTTGAATGAGAGTTTTGTATTTGCCATATATGAAAATGAACACAGAGGGAATGAAGATGGGTTATCTTTCTGTAATTACCAAATTGCTTTGTTTGCTTGATTGCATTTTCAGATCAATCAACTACAATTTATTGTGAACTGCAGTGAAATAGAGGGCACTACCTTATACATACCCTGCAGGTCCAACTCTACCTATCGGCAATATGTTGTACATCATTCCTTTAACAGAGCTTTCAACATGATGCATCTGATACACACCACACAGGAGTTATTTTACTGTGGGGCCCCTCTAATATAGATCTCAATGAGCTCTGGCAAACAACTTAAGTTCTCTACAGCTGGACTCCTTAGCTCTGTGGCTGAGGTAAGTCATCCTGCTCCTCCGAGTGTTTATTGGTATGAAAAATAATTTTTTGTTGTATTTTCACCTTTGTGAGCATTGTGTGCGCTGCTTCTTGGGCCTGCAGACCGCTTCCTCATTAGTCCTTTCCAACCCCGGTCCCTCCCCCTGCTCCCATTGGCTGAATCCATCTCCATCTAGTAGCAAGGACATAGTCCTTCATTTGTCGATTCTGCCTCACCACTCTTTAGCTCTGTGGCTGAGGTAAAGCATACGGCTCCCCTGAGAGTTTACTTGTTTGAAAAAGCTTTTGTGGTTGTAATTTGACTTTTGTGAGCACTGTGTGCGTTGCTTGTTGGGCCTGGAGCCTGCTTCATCATTTGTCCTTCCCGCCCCAGGTCCTTTCCCCTGCTCCCATCCCATTTGCTAAATCCAACTCCATCTAGTAATGAGGCCCTATTCATTTGTTTGCTGCTTCTGCCTCGGAACTCTTTAGCTTTGTGGCTGAGGTAAGGCATCCGGATCCCCCGAGTCTTTATTTGTTTGAAAAAGGATTCTTTGTTATATTTTTGCCTTTGTGAGCGCTGCGTGTGCTGCTTGTTGGACCTTCAGACCGCTTCCTCGTTTGTCCTTCCTGCCCCCGGTCTCTCACCCTGCTCCCATTGGCTGAATCCATCTCCATCTAGTAACAAGGACCTAGCCCTTCGTTCATTGCTTCTGCCTCGCCACGCTTTAGGTCTGTGACTACCCCAATTGTTTAATTTCTTTGAAAAAGCATTTTTTGTAGTATTGTTGCCTTTGTAAGTGCAGTGTTGCTGCTTGTTGGGCCTGCAGCCTGCTTCCCCATTTGTCTTTCCCAACCCCGGTCCCTCCCCCTGCTCTCATTGCCTGAATTCATCGCCATCTAGTAACAAGGACCTAGTCCTTGGTTCGCCGCTTCAGCGTCACCACTCTTTAGCTCTGTGGCTGAGGTAAGGCATCCGGCTCCCCTAAATGTTGATTTGTTTGAAAAATCTTTTTTTCTTGTATTTTCGCCTTTGTGAGAGCTACGTGCGCTGCTTGTTGATCCTGCATCCTCATTTGTCCTTCTCGCCCCCAGTTCCTCCCCCAGATCCCATTGGCTGAATCCATCTCCATCTAGTAACGAGGACCTAGTCCTTCATTCACCACTTCTGCCTCACCACTCTTTAGCTCTGTGGTTGAGGTAAGGCATCCACTCCCCTGAGTGTGTATTTGTTTGAAAAAGCATGCTCTGTTGTTTTTTTGCCTTTGTCAGTGCTGCGTGAGCAGCTTGTTAGGCGTGCAGCCTGCTTCCTCATTTGTCCTTCCCACCCCCAGTCCTTCCACTGCTCCCATTGGCCCTCAGGCATACTTAATACACCTCCTCAGTGCAACACCATTGCATGTTGCAGGCCCCTGCAATGAAGGGCTCTGAGGCAAAGGGCAACTTATGATGAAGCATCTCTAGACCGTGTTAGCCCGTGTTATCCAGTGGTGCTTGCAGTCATCGACCAGCAGCCACCGAGAAGGTAGGCGAGGTCTAAACAGGGAGAGAAGCAGTTACGGATTCCCACTGGAATGTCCATCCCATTTAATTATCCTTTCTATTGCACTGTTAAAAAAGCTGGTATTTCTTTTCCACATTTGAATGTTAGCCCTGCCTTACACTTAAGCCAACCATGTCACTGCATCTTGCAATATTGTGTTAGTCAGCCATATCCCACAGATAACCATATTTCGTACTTAGACAAATTTTACCTGACAGCCATATGTCGCATAATGTAGGTGCTGGTTCATTTACTATTGTCCAAATCCAGATGCCATTCCATTCACTACTTTCTTGAAAGTGTTTTTTAATGTAGTGCTATTGTAGGTGTGTTCTCCCTCTATGCAGGTGTCCAAAATCTGTCTCAAATCTAGGTGTTTTTGTATTTAATACTGTGCCCCCATTTTAGGTGTTTTCACCCTCTATACTGGTGTCCAAAATCCAAATGTTATCACAATAACTTCTGTATCAAATCTAGGTGTTATTGCATTTACTGCTGAGCCCCCACTTTAGGCGCTCTCTCCCTCTATTCAGGGGTACCATATCTAAGTGTTATTGCACTTTCTGCTGTCGTGCATTTTAGGTGTTTTTCCCTTTATCTTAGTGTCCAAAAAGTCCACTTGTTATCAGATTCACTACTGTCTCAAATCAAGGGGTTATTGCATTTACTGCAGTTCCCCCACTTTACGCGCTCTCTCCCTCTATCCAGGTGCCCCATATATATGTGTTATCGCACTTACTGCTGTCCCCCATTTTAGGCATTTTCTCCCTCTATCCAGGTGTCCAAAAAGTCAAATTATTATCACATTCACTAGTGTCTCTAATTTAGGTGTTTTTGCATTTAATGTTGTGCCCCCATTTTAGGTGTTTTCTCCCTCTATCCAGGTGTCCAAATACCAAGTGTTATCTTTTAGGAAAAAATTCCCTCAGGTACAATTTTCCCTCCATTTTTGAACCCCCCCCAAACTTTTTCTTTTTGTTTGGCTTACCTATCCTGACTTTTTCCAGTGGAGCACAGCCTTCAGCTGCACTCCTCTGGGCTTTCACTCATTTGTTATGGGGAAACTGACACTTCCTTCAGGCCGTCAGTACTTATTATCTATGTGCGTAGTACCTTACAGTATTGCGCATAAGGGTCTTTTACTTTTATGGCCCTAGCCAGCCTCTAAGGATTTTTTTGGGTGTTTGTACAAGTGTGCCCAGGATGAACTGGTGGCAGCAGTTTACATTTAAAGTAGTTTTACTTTGTTTTTATGGACCATACCGCGTTTACTGTGCTTGACCCAAAACTGTGGACAGTCCTGAAAATGGCCACACCACAAAGTCTTTTGTTCTGTCTTTAGCCATTTTGTCCCTTTACCTTCCCCCAGGCTGTGAGACCCGGGTATTCCTTATTTAGGCATGCAGCCTCCCACAAAAACTGCATCTTTCACGGTCTCCAGTATGTCACGTGTGCTAGTGCCCAGGAAGAGGGTTGGGACTGTCTGGTCCCAATCCACACTACTGGTGCCAGTATGTCTGGTAGACCTGAATGACTAGAACCACTGTGGGTCTTGATTGCCCCACGTCTGGCGTGCATGCAAGAGAGCAGATCTTCCATTTGCTGAGATTTGAGCGTGAGCTGAATCTTGGATAAGAGAAGAGTCTCTGCATCCATTCCAGGTCGTTCTACTGAGGTTCACACCGAACCTCATATGGAGCCAAGTATCCTTAACAAGAAAGCAGACTCGAGCCAGTTGTTCTTCTCCTTTCTTAAAGAGCTGAGTAAAGGTTACTATCCTGCCACGGAGACTGAACCATCCCACAGCCGCTGAGAGCCACAGTGTCCTGAAACTGCAGGGTTAACATCTTCAAGCAAAGTGGGCAAGACTGCCGAAGTTTGGTCTGGACTGTGTCGAGGGTCGGTGAGTACTTACATCACTTACCACTGGCCCCCTGGCACAGCCATGCCTTTTTACACACGAGAATCCCTTAAAAGATCTTCACTTTGGCTTGGATAGCCTATGCTCCCCAGCTATTCCTGAACTCATAAAGTCATGCTATGTTCAAGGGTAGACCCTCCTCTAGTAATAGGAACATATCTTTCATAGCCTCAAGCCCCTTCCTGAGCAGCACATCCCCCTCAAGAGAACCCACTTTTTCATTTATGCACAACTGTACTTTGAGCGTTAGGCTCCGCACTTTGTAGGGCTGGAATGCATAAGTTAGGAATTGTTGATGAAGGACTGCCTAAACTGATATATGTGCCAAACTAACCCCTTTCTGTTGCAGGTTGTGGTTACTATTGTATATATGTTACATAGTGAATAAGCGTGCGTGGTAATGGTTTTCTTACTAACTGTGGTTTAATCATGTTTTTGTTATAGATGCCTATAATAAATGTATTTTTGATATACATTTGTCTAAAGGTAATCTGTGGAGTTTTACTGTGTGTGCTCAATGTGGGCTTCCGATCACTCTCACCCCTCCTCAGACTTAGGGCCTCATTACACGGACGGCAGTAACCATGGCACTATTAGCGCCATGGTTGCCGCCGGTATTTTACCGAGTCCGCCATGGTGAATGGCAGAATTACCGCCCTATTCCAAGGTGTGTGGGGGTGGTAATTCCCCATT
The DNA here is from genome assembly GCF_040938575.1 of Ambystoma mexicanum. Classification (NCBI taxonomy): domain Eukaryota; kingdom Metazoa; phylum Chordata; class Amphibia; order Caudata; family Ambystomatidae; genus Ambystoma; species Ambystoma mexicanum. The sequence continues at coordinate 1,335,945,101 of NC_090937.1, forward strand.
CACCATGGCCCTTCCCCATTCCCATTTTTGCCCCCATAGGGCTCAATGGGAATGGGGAAGGTGGTAATTACGGTACTGCAAATTGCGGTATCGTAATTACCTCCTAGGTCCCTTTGCGGGTCCCGTCCTTAACGGCTGGAAAAACCAGCCATTAAGGTAGGGTCCCACAAAGGGACCTCGTAGTAAGGCGGTAAGGGTTTACCGGCACTGGTACCCTTACCGGTACCGGTAAACCCTTACCGCCGTCCGTGTAATGAGGCCCTTAGTCTTGACGTCCTGCCAAGCTATTGTAGATTGGTCTGTTTAGTCCAGAATGTTCCCCTGTTCCACTAAACTAGGGTGGCCTCCTAATCGTATGCCCACCAGGTCAGAGTTTAGAAATCCATCAATAACAAATTAGTGTACAGCGGTGGGATAAAATCGGAGGTACCCAGTGCTATGCACTGGTGAAATACCCAGGTTGTACTTACACAGAAAACACAGTGACCTTAGTTTAAATTTAACTTCAAGCCACCTGCCTCACTTATAACATGGAAGCAACTGTGAACATAACTTTGATTGCTTCCGAATCTGAAACGCTTAGAAAGATTTGTGCTGAAAGAGGCTTGTCAGCACAAAAGCTGAAATGATCCAAAAGCTTATCCCTCTGAAGACAGTGTAGAATGTGCTGGGGCAGCTCGCAGTAAAGGTGCTGACAATACTGTTGCTGCCTTCATCGAAGAGACAGGTGATGATCAGGATGATTTAGAGTCCCATGCTTCTTTTGCTAGCTCTGAGGCCGAAGCCCTACTGGAAATGAAAGGACAAGAGCTGCCGTTTAAGCGGAAGGAGCTTGAATTCTGCATGGCTAAGCTAGAACTGGAGAAAGCAGAGAAACAGATGGACAGGGATCACCAGTTGGAGCTTGCTAACATACAATTTCCTCTAGAATTTCTGTTAATAGGCCTAGCTCCTCCTCTCACCCACAGTTCCCAAAGGATCTGCGTAGTGTTTATGATGACAAGAATTACATCATGGATTGGTTAACTGCATTTGAGTATGCATGTGAAGTGCAGGAAGTTGTGGATGCTGATAAGATTGCATGGTTGCTCAGTCGACAACCCCATTCTGGCTGCGGTGCCATTATGGATATTTCAAAGGCTGACAGAAAAGACTTTGCGAAATTGGAGCAAACTCTCTTCATAAAGTTTGGGAAGACTCATCTCCAATACTTGAAATGATTCAGAGATTACAAAAATAAAGAAGGTAATACTTGGGTCTCATATGTAACTGATTCCTTGAAAACCTTGACTGGCTGAGAGGAAGGTTACAAGGTCACCACCTTTGAGGGTATGATTTGTTTAGTCATACTTGAACATATTTTTGCCATAGCTTAAGCAGTGCTTGGCTGATTCTAAGGAGGTAGATCCAAAGAAGTTAGCCAGTGCAGCAGATTTATGGGTGTCACGCATAGTGTCCCATAAGGACAAACCTGTTCCTGGTAAGCAGGAGGAGTGGAAAAACTACCTATGTCCCAAGACACAGTGCATCCTGTGTGGCTTGTGGAGCAAGTGATCACATGAAGGAGGACCCCAGATGTAAGGTCAAACCGTTGGGCGTCCACTATGTGAATCTGGCCTTCCCCTCATATGAGGAGAAAGAAATTATCACAGGGGCCTCCTTCTCTTCAGATTCCTTCCTTAGTGGGATAGGATGTGAAGTAGTTTTACTATCTCTGGGTTCCTGGGAGCCTAGAGTCTCAGAGGCCTATGGTAGCATTCCGGAAAATACCAAGCACTACTTTAAGGACACTCTTGCCCTTAGGAACAGTGGGGCCGGCAGTACTGTGGTGGATTCCACTTTGGTAAACCAAGAAGAGCTAGCCAGTGCTCCCCTGATGCCCACCAAGTTAGCTGCTGATGGCCCTCCTCTCAAGTTCCCAGTAATGCTTGTAAATCTAACCATTAATGGTACAGTAGTAAGAATACCTGTGAATGTACATAGGCAAGTCCCTGGAAAGGTTCTGCTGGGAAATTACCTCAGAGATGTAGATCTCATGGGGGACACAGCAGAAAGACAATGCACAAGGTCACAAGCAAAGGCTGCCCTGGCCAAGCCCAAGGCTGAGCCAAAGGGGAAACCCAATGCTAAGGGAGTCAAGAAACTCAGAAGAAGGAAATAGAATATTCCCCCTCACTCCCTAACTCATCTACCACTGAGTTGGAGGTAGTTGGCCAAGCACCTCAACCTGACGAGGGAGAGGTGCTGCCTGAAATTCTAAACCCACATGACCATCCTGAGCTCCAAAGTGTATTGGTAGAAGGTGGTCCTGATAGGGAAGAGTTTAGTAAGGGCCAACGTGACTGCCCATCTTAAGAAGGCCTTAGTAGACAGGCCTGTTCCCAGCTTGAGTATGAACATCCTGAGAAACATAGGATTTATTGGGAAGGTTGGCCCATGTACAGTGAGCCCACAGAGTCTACTGAAGGTGACCATAGGAGGTTTGTGATCCCCTTCAATTGGTGCATGACGTTCCTCTAGCTGGTCACCTTGGGAACAAGAGAACCAAGCAGAGGCAATCCATGCATTTCTACTGGCCTAAGATGGGGGTCCAGGTAGATGGCCATTGTAGGAGTTGTGCCACTTGTCAGATTTCTGGCAAGATTGGTTCAATAATCCAGGCTCCATTGGTACCACTCCCTGTTGTGGGGGTGCCATTTGAAAGGGTAAGGATATACATTGTTGGACCCCTTGACCCTCAGACATCATCTGGCAATAACTGTATCTTGGTGCTAGTCGACCATGCCACCAAATATCCTGAAGCCATCCCACTGAAGACTGTAACTGCCAAGTCAGTTGCAAATGCATTGCTAGGCATTTTTACTAGGGTTGGCTTCCCTAAAGAGGTTGTGTCAGACAGAGGCAGCAACTTTATGTCTAAGTACATGAAATCCATGTAGAAAGAGTGTGGGGTATTTTATAAGTTCTCTTCAGATTATCACCCACTAACAAATGGCTTAGTTGATAGGTTTAATAGAACTCTCAAAAGCATGATTGGGACTCTGGAATACCTCAAAGGAGAAAATGGGATCTCCTGTTGCATTGCTTACTTTTTTCCTACAGAGACGTACCTCAGGAAGGTGTTGGTTTTAGACAGTTTGAGCTTCTTTTTGGTCACCCTGTCAGGGGACCACTGGCCATAGTCAAGGAAGGGTGGGAGCTCCCTACTCCTTCCTTAACTACCAATGTACTTTACTTTACTTTATTGATTTATATTGCGCACCACTGACCTGGAGGCTTAAGGACGATGAACACACACACATAACAGAAGGAAGAAAGCGTCCGCCAGGCCAGAGGAGGCCAAACAAAGCCGATCTCAGCATATATAGACCAATGCATAGATGGCAATTAACATTCTATCTAAACAGGAATGTCTTTAGTTTCTGTCTAAAGACAGGTGTAGAAATGTCTTCTCAAGGGAATTGTGTTCCATGCAGCTGGGGCTGCAGTGAAAAAAGCTCCCTTCTTGATCTGCAACAGTCTACAGGAAGGAATTTTTAGTTGTACGGAGTTGTTTGTTCTCAAGTTATGTATATTGGCTTTTAATGCCAATTCTTCCTTCAAGTAAACTGGGGCTGTGCTTCTCAAACACTTGTTGGTAATCAGTATAAGGTGTAAGGAGATTTGATCTTTTATGGGCAACCAATGAAGACTTCTCCTGGCCTCAGAGATATGGTCCCTTTTATTGAGATCCATGATAACTCTAACAGCATTGTTTTGCACCACCTGAAGCCGGTTGATCTCAGCTTTCAGTAGACCAACTAGTCGGTTACTATAATAATCTATTCTGGAGCCCATTATAGTCCTCGCAAGAGTTTCACAGTTCTATCTGGATATGAATGGGCGTGCATGGGTCATTAGTTTAATGTAATATGAGGCTGAAGAAACCAGGCTACTCACTTGTGCCTTCATATTCAGATTGTGGTCGAGATAAATCCCAAGTGTCTTGACTTAATTTTTTGTTTTGATCATACAAATCCATCAATTTGAATCTGGGCATATTCAGCTTCATCTTGCGAGTTTTTGCTTCTGAGCCCACCAGCATCAACTCAGTTTTGCTGGTGTTCAGCGCGAGACCATTGTTACACATCAAGATGGAGGTCAACAAGACGTTAGATCTTGGGGTGATTGAGCCCTCTAGTAGTCCATGGTCTAATCCTGTGGTTCTGGTGCCAAAGGCAAAGGCAGGTACCTCTGAGCTGAGGTTCTGTGTGGATTACAAGGATCTGAATGCTGTCACCGGGACAGATGCTCACCCCTTGCCTCGAACTGATGAGCTGGTGAATACCTAGTATTACCCAAATTGTTTGAGTACAATTGCTTTAATGACACAATTGACCGTTTTGTAGTGGTCCAAATTGACCTTCTGCACAATTGACCATATGGTCATTTATATATATATAATGGGTTGGGATGGGGTAATAATAATATAAGGGGATTGGGTGGGGGGTTTTGGGGGGTTGGATTGGGTGGGCGGTTGCGGGGGGTTTTCCCCCCGCATATATATCCTAATTGACTGTTTATATTTGGTCAATTGTGCAGAAGGTCAATTGTCATTCGGACAATTGTAATACGAACAATTAGTATACAACCGAATACCTTGGGCACCTCCAAGTACCTCAGCACGTTTGACTTCACTGCAGGATATTGGCATATAGCCCTTGCAGAACATACCAAGGAGAAGACAGCATTCTCAATCCCAGAGAGTGTTTACCAGTTTAGGGTAATGCCCTTTGGATTGAAGAATGAACCTGCTACTTTTCAAAGGCTTGTGAATCATATCCTAAATAGGTTGGATGAATTCTGCTTAGCATATCTTGGTGATATAGTTGTCTTCAGTGCCACCTAGGAAGAACATGTGAAACACCTGGGAATAGTATTACAAGTTCTTCAAATGGACCACTTGACCATAAAAGCCAGTAAATACCGGATTGGACAAGAATTTGTGGTCTACCATGGACATGAAGTAGGTGGAGGGAGGATTCAGCTTCTACCCAGTAAAGTACAAGCAATACAAGACTGGCCTACCCCAACTAAACAAACTCAGGTGAAAGCTTTCTTAGGTCTCATTGGGTACTATCAAAACTTCATGGCAGACTATGGCACCATAACTGCCCCTCTGATAGCTCTCACAACTCCAAAGAAACCCAAGACGGTCTCTTGGTCTGAGCAGTGTGAGAAGGCGTTCAATTGGTTAAAAGGCTCCCTGTGCCAGGTCCCTGTTCTTAGGGCCCCTGACTACAAACATGCTTTTATTGTGCAGACAGATGACTCTGACACTGGGATACGCATTGTACTATCACAGGTAGATGAGAAAGGCAAGGAACAACTGATTGGATTTATTAGTCACCAGCTTAAGGACATATAGCTCAGGTGGTCAACTGTAGTGAATAAATGTTTCTCTGTCGTGTGAGCCCTAAGGAAGCTGAGACCCTACCTCTACAGGACCCACTTTACTGTGCAAACGGATCATAAGCCCTTAAAGAGGCTAATGAACATGAAGGGTGATAATCCAATGTTGCTCAGGTGGTCCATAAGCCTGCAAGGGTTTGACTTCACCATTGAGAACAGGTCAGGTGTCCAACAAAGCAACGCTGATGGGTTGTCCAGAATGTTTAGTCGACCTGAACATGAAACTCATCCAGGGGTGGATTAAGTCCCGCTGTCCTTAGGTCTGGGAGGTGCAAGTGTTAGGAAAGATTTCCCTTTGGTGTAAGTTTCCATCCATTTGTGAACCACCCAAACGTTTTGCTTTTGTTTGGCCTACCTATCCTGACGTTTTCCAGTGGAGCACAGCCTTCAGCTGCACTCCTCTGGGCTTTGGCTAATTTGTTATGGGGAAACTGACACATCCTTCAGGCTGTCAGTACGGGGAAACCATGTGTCTCTTAGTCTTTGATTATGTTGCCATTTCTTTGTAACTTTTTATCTATATGCCAATACCTTACAGTACCATGCATAGGAGTCCTTTTGTTTTATGGCCCTAGCCACCCTCTAAGGATTTTTTGGTGTTTGTACAAGTGTGCCTAGAGTGACCTGGTGGCAGAAGTTTACTTTTAAAGTATTTCTACTAAGTTTTTATGGACCATACCACGTTTGACTGTGGACAGTGCCTAAAAAGGTCTGTGCAACAAAGTATGTTGTTCTGTCCTGGCTATTTTGTTCCTTTGCCTTCCCCCAGGTTGAGAGACCCGGGTATTCCTTATTTGGGCATGCAGCCTCCCGCAAAAAAATGCATCTTTTGCGGGCTCCTGCATGTCACAAGTGCTAGTGCCCAGGAAGAGGGTTGGGACTGTCTGGTCCCAATCCACACTACTGGTGCCAGGATGTCTGGAGGGCCTGAATGACTGGAACCACTGTGGTCCACGATTGCCTCACATCTGGCGTGCTTGCAAGAGAGCAGATCTTCCATTGGCTATCTGAGATTTGAGCAAGAACCAATAAGAGATAAGAGAAGGGGCTCTGCAACTATTCAGGTCAATCTACTGAGGTTCACACCGAACCTTATAAAGAGCTAAGTATCCTTAACAAGAAAGCAGACTTGTGGAACCACCAGTGACATGCTTGGTAAGTTTGGCACCCTTACCCCATTGTTGTCCCATCACACCCCTTTTTTTCTATCGAACCAAGAAGGCCTGCAAGGGCAATTCACCCCTTTGGAGTAGTGGGGACAACTACTCTCTGCATCTTCTATTTCCTCTCTCAAAAACCTCTTCGAAAGTGTTCCTGGGCCTTTCAGTGAACTGACAAGCTCAAACCCAAAGTATTGCATATGAATGCCACTGTCCTGAGTTGAGACTTGATAGTTTGGGAATTGCTAGCTTGTGGTTCTGGGCCCTCTACTGCCAAAACCCGTTGTCCTAGCTCCTCTGGGTCACGATTTACGAGACTGCACCATGCTGCAAGCAGTTGCAGTCTTGTGTCACCCTGCTATTTTGACCATCGCTGAAAGTGCCTGTAGTTCTTGCCTACCGTGTCCTGAGATGTGCAGCACCAGAACTATCCTTCTCCTCTCTTTGAGAGCTGAGTAAAGTCTACTGTGCCTCCATGGATGATCGTCCCGTCTAGCAGCTGCTGAGAGCAGCAGTGTCCTGAAACTGCAGGGTTAACATCTTTGAGCGAAGTAGGCTCAACTGCCGAAGTTTGGTTGGACTTTGATGCGGGTCGGTGAGTACTTGAATCACCTACCGGTGGCCCCCTGGCACAGCCATCCATTTTTATGCAGGAGAATCCCTTAAAAGATCCTCACTTTGGCTATTCCACAAGGGTAGACCCTACTCTAGGAATAGGAACTTATTCTTCATCAATTACAAAGGGGAGCTCCAGGGATAGGAAAGCTAACCGGTTAACCCTGGAAACAACAATGGGCAGACAATACACAGAAACCAATTGCTGTATTATATCAAAAAGGCAGAGTGAGCAAATAAAATGAGACAACTAAAGAAAGCAAAAAAGAATGTAATAGTCACTCTACAATATTAAAAAATATATATATATATATTCATTTGGAAGAGGGTTCACTCAACATAGTGTTAATATTTTAAAAATTCATAATAGAAAAAGAGAATACAAACAGTAAAAAAGTGTATCTATACATGGTTGTGGTGGCAAGAGACACAGCACTCAACACATACCAAATAATCAAACGTTCATCACAATCAAAATTGATCAATAAAGCATGGAAAACAAGACATTACAAATGCACAAAATAAATATAATCACACATTTAAATAAATGTAATGAACAGTATCGGAGAGGAATATTAATAAAACTCTATATAACCTGACATGTTTCTTTCCCATATCCAAGAAATTACAAATCGTTGATGGGAAATTCTTCAGGGGGGTTAGTTCTGGGTGGCAGTGTCTCTGCTGTTCATTATGAGTAAAAAAGTTTGTTCTCTCCCAAAATCATGATACTCAATATTATTGATTAACATCGGCAATGGGAGCATGGGGGTTTCAATCCTAGCTGTATCATCAGGATTGTGGTACGTTTTCTTGTGGGGGCGTAGCAGTCCACCCTGTGGTGGAGTAAGGCCAATAAGTGCGAGAATCTGTCATCACACGGGTGTTGGATAAGTAAATGAGTCCCATGGAAAATTCTAAATAAGTAATATGCAGCGAGGTCGGGTGGGTTTATTCCGTTGTGTGACCAGCTCCAGCACAAGTGACTCATGGGAATATTATGGTCCTCGTAGTGGTAGCCGAGTCTGAAACTTCTAACGTTCGACGGCACTTTTCTGTGGCGAATGCTGTGTTTAATTGGTCATTCAGTGTCAGCATTCTCACACATCTTTCCTCTCCTCTCCTCTCTTCTTCATCACCTCAAGCCCCTCCCTGAGCATCTACAGCCCCCTGAAGAGAACCCGCTTTTTCATTTATGCACGACCGTGCGTTGTTAATGCACAAACTGTACTTTGAGTGCTAGGCTCCTCACTTCGGGATTGTTGATGAAGGACTGCCTAAACGGATATATGTGCCAAACTAACCCCTTTCTGATGCAGGTTGTGGTTATTTTTGCCCCCATCATCAGCCCCAGACTAATCGCACTATTTATATATATGTTACATAGTGAATAAGCGTATGTAGTAATTGTTTTCTTGATAACTGTGGTTTAATCGTGTTTTTTTTATAAAGGCCTATAGTAAATGTATTTTTGATAAACATCTGTCGGTGGGTAATCTGTGGAGTTTTACAGTGTGTACATTGTGGGCTACCGATCACTCTCACCCCTCCTGAGACTTAGGGGGTCATTACGTGTTAGGGGGTAACCATGCCGCTACTAGCGGCATGGCAACTACCTTACCGGGTACCGGGTTCCTTAAATGAGGAATTACCGGGCCATTCAAACTTTGGAGGACCCGGTAATTCCTCATTTAAGGAACCCGGACCTGGTACCTCCCCATTCCCATTCAAGCCCCATAGGGCTCAATGGGAATGGGGAGGGTGCTAACAACGGGCCTGTTAATAACGGGCCCGTTGTTAGCACCCTGGTCTACTCACGGGACCCGCTAAGGGCGCCTTGTTAAACCAGGCGCCCTTAGCGGGTTCCTGCGAGCAGACTCGTAATGAGGCGTTAAGGGGTTCACGGCGCCAGCACCTTTACCGGCGCTGTTAATCCCTTAACGCCTAACTCATAATGACCCCCTTAGTCTTGACCTCCTGCCAAGCTACCATAGATTGGTCTGATTAGTCCAGAATGTTCCTCTGTTCCATTAAACTAGGATAGCCTCCCAAACCGCTGCCCACCAGATCAGGCTTTAAAAAGCCATCTTAACATTACCAAATGTACTACAGTCTCAAATCTAGGTGTTATTTAATTCACTATTGTCTCAAATCGAGGTGTTATTGCGCTGACTACTGTGCCCCCATTTTAGGTGTTCCCCCCCCTATCCAGGTATTCCTTATGTGAGTGTTACTACACTTACTGGTGCGGCCCCATTTTAGGCACTTTCTCCCTATATCCATGTGTCCAAAATCCAAGTGTTAACACATTCACTACTGTCTCAATTCTAGGTGTTATTGCATTCACAGTTGTCTCGAATCTAGATGCTATTGCATTTGCTGCTGTGCCCCCATTGTTTAGGTGCTTTCTCCCTATATCCAAGTATCCAAAATCTAAGTGTTATCACATTCACCCCTATCTTAAACCTAGATGTTACTGCACTCACTGCTGCCTCGAATCTAGGTGTTACTGCATTAACTGCTGAGCCCCCAATTTGGGTGCTGCCTTCCTCTATCCAGGTATCCAAAATGTAAGTGTTATCACATTCACCACTGGCTCAAATCTAAGTGTTACTGCAATCACTACTGTCCCAAATCTGGGCACTGTCCTGGGTGCTCCCTCCATCTGTCCAGGTGTCTCAAAACCTAGGTGCTAAGTGCATTTAGTAGACTTGGGTTCCCTGTTCGACTCAGATACTCTGACCTAAGTGCTCCCTACCTCCAGCCACTCTTTCAGACCTCAAGACTTCCATTTGCCACAATCCTCCCTCACACGACCATGACTGGTGACTCCACTCCGACAGGAGCACAGCAGAAACCAAGACCACCTCTCTGCCCACACAACTCTGACCCTTCTGCATTACTGTCACACAGAGCAGGACCCACGCACACAGCCACTCACCACACAGATCCCAAGCCACCAGCGAAAGAAACCCTCTTGAAAGCCAATAAGCAAGGTGCCTGGCCTTCCACTTTAAATCTAGCACCTTCATTCTCAATCACCTGCAATAGGCCACAACACATCTCCATCCCTGGCACAAGAACACTAAAAACCCTCCTACACTCTAACCCTCCAGATCCTCCCTCCCCTCACCACACCCTTTCCAACGCGCAGACCAGAGGAGTAATTATTCGCATCATGAATGTCCCCTCCCCAACCCTGCTCCAACACATACCCACACAACCACACTCTCATAAAGCCCCTCCATCCCACTGGGTCATCCGCCAAGAGCGACCCTCACCCCCCTTGCTTACACATCATGCTACAACCAGCTCCCAAGCCAGAGGAGCACTCTGGCGCTCCAAACACAACATCCTTGCCACTACCCCATCATCTACACCTCCCCACACAAAGGTCCATCACTAATCAGCCCCACCACCCTCATCCCTCCCTGGCTTAACCAGAACCCCCCCATCGTGATACATCTAACTCCCAAGCCAAAGGAGCATTCTAGCACTACAAACACAACTTCCAAGCCTTTTCTCCACCACATGCACCTCCCCACAGAATTTCCACTCCCATATCAGCCCCACTGTCTGCTTCCCTCCCTAGCCAGAATCCCATGTACCCCCATCTACACACTCGCCAAACACTCACACATAGGGAACTCTGCGTAGTTCCACCAACCCCGCCATTCCGCCAATACATTTAGCCTCACTCCCTTCCACCACCGATCTGTCCCACCTCACATCATTCTCCAACCCTCCAAAAACCCTCCATCCTCAAAGCAGGCCCGACCAACCCACACCATCATTGAGCATGAACCCCACTCAGTCACAACCCCTCTCTGTTCCACTTACAATGACCACCCATTCACCCTCCATCCCCAGATCACCTGTTACACCACTTTCCACTCTCTGCATGGCATGCCTTGCTCTTACCACAACTATTGCTTCCTCCCTCTACCCCTCTCATCCCTACCCTCTCTCACACTCCTCAAGCACCCAAATGCACAAAACTGAGAGAAATCAACCGGCCCTTACCTTCACTCATCTTGCCTCATCCTGCCTGCATCAGCCCTCTGTCCTTTCTGCCATAACCCAGCTGTCAGGACCCCCCTGCTAGCCATGCCCGAATGTCCCTCTTTGAACATGAGATCTCACTTACCACCTCTGCACATACACCTCCCTCCGGACTCGCACACTGTCCATCAGCTAGCCAAAACTGACACACTGCACCGGAACCACTCACGGCCCACCCCTTTCTACCTACTTCCATCTCATACAAACCAGCCACTGCATGCTCTATCTTCCTACTCCCTAATGACCTCACTCACTCCCCCCTCAAACATTACACCAGACCCAATCCACACCCACCACCCTTCAGTCAGATGCTCTGGCCACTCCACCACAATCTGGATCAGTCAGTCTGACTGTTCTGGACACACTGCCCTCCGCCGCTACCAACACTTCACCTCCAGCCACTCAGACTTGCCCAATGCGTCTCGCCACCAACATCAGGGGAACCAAAAAATCCCACCAAATCACTTGCCTCCATTTCATTGCCTTATCCTTGGCCAAAGACAGACACAGCATCTTTGACCTTCTGTCCTCTGACAGCCCTGATCCCATCTTCATCACTGAAACATGGATCACAGACAGTTTTAAACCAGGTTCGCAGGAGGCATTTACCTCCGACTACAAGCTCATCCCTCACAACAGACCCTCTAGAGGTGGCGGAGCAGCCATCCTCTACAAACTGCAGACAGTCTCAGGAGGATAGCTCTGTGGCAACGTTCTCACCTTGGAAGCAAGACAACCAGAGCACCACAGGTTCGTCCCCGGGACCACGCTTGGGAAACTCTGGTTATTAAGTGCATTATAAATAACCTATCATATCATATCATATCTCTATTTCACTCATAGAAACACAGCTATGCACAGCAAACTGTAAATCCCTTCTGGTCAGACTCTCCCTGTTGCCCACTCACTCACATAGTTTCCTACTCATATACAGGCATCCGGGATTCAACAGACATTTTGCCAGCAATCTCTGTGACTCGCTAGCTAACATTCTGGTCACTCAAATAGCAATCACTATTCTGGGAGACTTCAATATCTGGTTTCATATCCCCCAAAAACCTCATGACAGATCCCCTGATTGACAGCCTAGGGGCTCTCAACCTCGCCCGATACACCACAAGTCCCACCCACACCGGAGGCCACACCCTTGATTCAATCTTCAGCTCCTCCAACCTCATCTCAGTGTACAACCCCAAACCCCTCATCTGGACAGACCACTCAGCCTTACCTTTCTCTATCCGCACTCCAGCCCCTCCACCTAAGGGGCCATCCTGTCCCCACATACAATAAAAAATGTTGGCATAAGGTCAAGGTTGTGCCTGACCTGGCCAAAACCCTGCTTCGTGCACTCCCATCCTTAGATAGGCCGCCACCTATCAAATCTTTTGACTCATGGCTATCGACTCCTTCCTCCCTCGCACCCCTTCCCGCCCTGCTACCACCCGCAAAGGATCGACCCCTGAATGGTGCCCGCCACACCTGAAGACACTCAGAACCCACAGCTTTGACTTCACACGCAAATGACGAACACCAAAAACCTCTTTTAGAAAATTCATGCACTCCCACCATCACTGTAACTACAAATCTGAAATCCGAAAGGCTAAAAAAGCCTACTACAATAAATAATTCTGAACAGCCGAAGCAGAAGCAAAGAGTTCCAAAGGGTAATCTGGGAATTCTTGAAGCGACACTGCACCATTGCCCTGACCACGCCCCCACAAATGCTCTGCGACTCCCTCTCCTAACACTTCCAAAGTACAGCACTAAACAGGACGGCCACCATTAATGCCACACTTTCCAACCTCACCCCCGCCCACCTTCTGTACCCCAAGACCACCACTCCGTGGCCCAGTAGCACCATCCTTCAACTCCTTCAACACCATCTCAAGTGAAGAGTTTCGCAAACTACTGTCCAGCAGCAGACCCTGTGGGTCCTCCCTTGACCATTGTCCTGCACACTCTCCTCAAAAAAATCTTCAACTTCACCTGTTCAGGTGAACAAGCTAGGTCCATACTAAATGACTCCTTCAACTCTGGCATCTTTCCAGAACCCTTCAAAGTAGAGGATGTTAAACCGCAGGTCTCAACACCCTCCAGCCAATCAACTACAGGCCCATCTCCAACACCAGATGTCTGGTGAAACTCATCAACCGCTCTGCCTACTCACAGCTCAACCTTTTCTGTGACTCCCACAACCTACTGGCTCCCTTCAATCAGGCTTCCGACTGTGCCACAGAACTGGAACCACACTGATCTCAATCTGGGATGACCTCAAATTCTCTGCAGACTCCAAAGGATGCACCCCACTGGTTCTTCTTGAGCTCTCAGCAGCTTTTGACACATTTAACCACTCAATCCTCCTTGACCGACTCCACTCCCTAGGAATCCGAGACTCAGAACTGTGGGATGTTTTAACCCACTCTGCTCTACCCTGCGGCATCACTGTGTGCTGGTGGCACCAGAATCAGCAAAATGGCTGCGAAAAAACCCATGCGCGCCAAAATCTAAGGACATTGCACTCTACCAAGCACAAAAAGATGGCTGCCAAATCTACCGTGCATGTTGTCAGTGGTGGAATGGAGACCGCACTTCTGAAACTTGTCATTGGGCTGCCCAACATGTAAAATGGAGCACAGATGAAAGGCAGTGCTTGCTGAAAGAAATCCGAAATCTTGCAGTTAAATCTTTTCTTGGTTGCTGAAAATACGAAATGCTGATCCTAAACACCTACAAACATCCAATCTTCTTGCGGGTGTCGCATTTTACTGAAGTTAAGAAAGCATTGTAGAATTGCAATATCCTGGAAAGCTGAATTGGTCACAGAAACATCCACAGCCAGCTTGCCTGCGCGTGAAAGCTGTCAAAACCTGGGCGCAGTACCAGCGGCCTCCTGTGACTGTTTCAAAAGCCTGCATTTAAACTGTAAATTTGTACCATTAAGATCTAATGTCTAAAATCTAAGTGACCTGTCATCCAGAGTAACTTAGGTTGTTTCTATTTAAACTTCATGGCTTAGAGCCTGCAATCAGTGTTCTAGATGTTTGTTTTAAAATTGCAAGTTTATTTTCAACAAAGAAAAATGTAACAAAGTGACTTTTAAAGTAAGCCTGATTCAAGCCAAAACTACAAAACAATTTCCCACACTGGGCAAGGCACCTCCCTTCTGCTCTCTGGCCATGAACTCACATTCAGGTGTTAATTAAGAGGGGAGGGGCACTGGGGCTGCTCTGGGAAGAGCACAATGGGCTTTCTCCCTCGCATGGAGATGCTAATCAGGAAGGATTGTGAAGGGCCTCTGCCAGAAGGAAGTGGGCCGAGATTGCTGCTGAAGCTGCAAAACCAAGGAGGCGAGGACAGACAATTCTGTTGATTCACAATGGACAAAAAGCAGATTTCTAATAAAACTGATAATTTACTGTGGACAATTGTAAAAAAATATAGAAACCCCAGACTTCTGAATCTAAATTTTTGCTGCACATTTTAAGAGGAGTGAGAACTCTGTGCTATGTTTTGGGACATAACTGTAGAAATTGTGGTTTTATACCAAATGTATTGATGTCAGAAGCATGAAACTTCACCTGCTTATGTCCATAGACAATGTGCACATGTGTACCAATTTTGGACTAACTAGAGATTGTGTCCCAGACAAAAAGTACAAAATTCTGTCAAATCCAGGTGCAAGATCCTACAGAGACAGGGCTTGGAAGAATATTTGGTTCACAAAGAATGTGATATAGATATGCTATTATTATAAAGTTTGTAAAATTGTAAATATGTATTATATGAAAAGTAGATTTCATGTTCAAAACCCAAGGGGAGGATTGCCAGCCTCATAAAACCACATCATCATGGTGACACACTGTTTTGCCCTCCAATCAAGGGAGAGGAAAGATTCTAGCCTATAGCCAACCAAGGGGGCACGCTTAGGATGATCCAGCATACACACCCCTTTTTCAAATGCATAAATAGAGACAGCTGAGGACTTAGAAAGACACACACATTCACCCACCAACCGATTGCTGGCAGAGCACTTTGCAAGAGAACTATCCATATTCCAGACTCCAGAAACTTGGCAAGCAGAAGGGCCCATTCTAAAGCTGAACCATTCTCAGCTAGGCCTTGAAAATTCCAGAAACCAGAATTTACCCCAGACCACTAAGGGGAACCAAAGAAGAGCCTGGCTGTGCTGTGCTGCTTACCTTCTAAGAATGATTGCCAGAATCCAAAGAATCAACCCAGTAGAGCTGTGCTGTGACCAGATAGCTGTGAACCAGAGTGCCTTGCTGATTTCAGACCGGAGCGTCTTGCTGACCAGTCCGTTGTGCCCAGCAGAATTCCTGTCCAGAAATCTTGACTGGCCTGAATCCCTGACAGTTCTGTCCAAACCTATATAGTGAGTATCCTCAGTATAGGACTGTCACTAGCCATGTAGGGTCCATAGTCATCCCTATCCAAATCCATCCTCTCTTATATGCAGAACTGCATTGTTAGACTACTTTTGAACTGCCTGAACTCTCTATCTCATCCCTATTATTCCTTCTGTACTAGTAGTGTTAAACCGATCTTTGCGCTGATATATATTTTTTGAAGAAGGCGAGCGTCTTGGCAGGCAAAAACCTGATCCAGAGACGTCCTGGGCTGGTGGCTGTGCTGTCGTGTAGTTTGCTTCTTCAATTTTCATGCTAGAAACGAAATGTAATTGTCTGGTTGTAGCTAACACCCTAGGCTTTCCATAGAACTGAAAACCCAAATCCTTACAGTTCTCCCGCAATCGCGATTACCACGCGCGGAAAAGTTTGCTGCAAATTTTCATTTTGTCAAAATCTATAACGTGTAAAATAGCTTTTCATTGCACCCGACCTGAAATTTAAGTTTTCCCATTGCTTATTGCTCTCAAATCATTGCTAGTGTTTGTCTACAACCAGATACAGCGGCTCCCATTAGTATTTCAACAATTTCAGTGATTTAGCCCATATTTAGTATTTTACCTCTTCCATTCAAAACCAACTTTAAAACCATTTTGACAGTTTGCCAATTAGTTCTGTTTCTCTCTTGTGTTTGCTGGGGGGAAATTGGGATTTATATATTTGCTTGAATTCTGCATTCCTGAACCTGTTTTCTCTCCTCCTATATCTCTACATTGCATATTGAGGGGTGTGCAGGGGGAAAGAGTAAACACATTGCCATTTGATTTGAACATACAACCACAAAGGTATTATTTCTGTGCTGCATTGTTTTTGCTCATTATAACTTCTTATGATTAAAGAGATTGCTTAGTGTGACATCACCCCATTGGTGATCATTGTATACCCATTAAAAATAGTGTGATTATATTGTGTATATAAATAAATATTTTAACTTTGCACACTAGCCTGATTCCTGGTTTGGTGTGACCGGGGGGCGTGATATAAGTGGTAAATCTTTCAGAATAAAATAACTTATAGACACAAATAAATAATTAAGGGTTTCAGTTGTGCATCACACGCTAGGCATTGACTTAGATGAAGTGCCGAATTGAAATCACTTACAGCACTGAACTGGATTGCCTTGTTCCTTAACAACAGGAAACAAATCACTTTCCTCCACCCTTTTACCTCCTCTCCTTGTCTTGGGAACACCGGGGTACCTCAAGGCACTTCTCCTTTTCAACCTCTACATGATCACACTGCCAGGGATCATCCCCTCGCATAACCTCACACGCTATAATTACGCAGATGGCACCCAAATTATCCATAGAATCCCCAAAACAAGCTCTGATCCACAACCTGACGTTGCAGCCTGCCTGAAAGATATAGACCTATGGATGACAAGAAACCACCTCCTCCTTAATTCAGGAAAAACAGAGATCATGTTATGTGGCACCCAGCTCTACTAGCACAACCACTGCCGTGGCCACCCTGCCTCAGCAGTCCTCCTCCCCCCTAGCTCCAATACAGTCAAAATCATTGGCTGCACAATGGACTCTGGCATATCCCCATCCCATCAGATCAACATTGTATTCAAATACTGCCACTACCACCTCGGGATTCTGAGATGCATATTCCCTTACCTCAATTACCCCAACAGACTGGCATCTATTATGTCCATTGTCATGTCTAGGCTGGATTATGCAAACTCCTTGTTCTTGGGTGCACCAACCCACCAACTCAACAAACTCCAAAAGGTCCAAAATGCAGCCACCAGACTCCTTCTTGCACTGGGATAAAGGGACCACATCTCCCCTGCCCTCCGCACCCTTCTGTGGCTCCCTATTGGATGAAGAGCCACATTCAAATCCTATGCATCACCCACGGAGAAGTGCACGAGGCTGGCCGACATACCTTCAAGAGAATGATTATGCCCTACTGCCCAACACACACCATAATGTCAAGCACAGCCCTCCTGCTAGTGATTCCAGCCTCCAATTCAGCCAGGCTTGGATGGTCGGCATACTCCCCTTTGGCACCAACAGTGTGGAACTCCATGCCTCCGCACATCTGACACAATCAGAACTACATGGCCTTCCGTAAAGTATTGAAAACTTGTCTTTTCCCTAATCCATGAAAGGGACTGCCTAAGGCCACCAACCCCCACACCAATGGCCAGATTTCAGATTTCAAATTTCAAATAGAATGGCATTATCTAAAAAACAGAAACAGTTGGGCCACACAAGACAACCAATGAAACAATTGCCTCGGAAATACGAAATGTCAGGAAACAGAAGTCGAACTAGAGACTGGTGAGCAATCCGCACCCAAGCACCACCAATAATGGGCTTGCACCATGTAGTTGACAATACCCACCCCTGCACCGATACCCTGGTGCTTTTGACTCCAAACCCAAGACATGACCTCACTATATTTCATATACTGTAACCAGGCAAGCCCACCGTCACCCGACGAGACATGCCAAGAGATTCCATCGACATATATCAACCTGAAACTAGAACTCAACACCATCAACCAAGCATACTCACTACCTTCCAATAAGGAAGCATAGCTCAATCGCTCCAAGAGTTGCCAACAGCTTCCTTACAAACATATACACAGACCCTACACATCACAACATGGCCAGAATGTAATAACTCATCTAACAGTCAATGCCACGGGACCCGCTCCTGTCTAACTCTACCCATTTGAGAACTAACATGCAAAGCCACTTTCACAGTCCCCCCACCAGCCAATACTTCTGAAACTGTTTCCTGCTATCCCTGTGTAAAACACTACCCAAATGGGAATCAAATCAGAGTGTCAGAGAAAAAATCTGAGCCCCATAGCAATCATGGTTCCAAAAATATGGTTGGGTTATTTTTCGCCACCTATAGGTTACTAGAGGTGGTGATCAGATGAGGCATCCCTGGCCAACCTAGGAATAAAGTCAAGAACTCCCACACGATAGGCGCAATAATGACTATGCATGGCCAGACTCTCGGGAGAATCATACGATAACCACGAACATGCACCAGATGCATGTACTCAGCCTCACATCACAAACTATAACGAGGGACCCAGAAATGGGCCCTCTAAGACCTACAACAGAGCAGCAGAATCATGTGATTAAAAAAAGCCTGTCAAGAACCACTGTGCACCCGCCATTAACCAGGGACCCGGTAAAGTGCCCTCTAACACTCACAAAAGAGCAGCAGAATCATGCGATAATCAGAAATGTGTCAGGAACCACCCTGCCTCCCACCACTAACTATGATCAGGGACCCAGAAAATGGGCCCTCTGACACCTACAACTGAGCCTCGGCAAAATGGACCATCCATCAAAGCTACCACAACATTCTCGGCACCAGCTAGAGTATCCCTCTTGGGAATCCACTACCACGAACCCCCAGAATTGACAAGGCCTGCTCATCAAGCACAGAAAGTAACCTGGGGCCTCCTGCAGGCAATCACAGACACCCGTTTCTACCGATTTGCTCACTCTCCACCTTACACCATCAAACAATAGAATGCAGCTATATCCCTCAGTCAATTTTAGCCTAGCTGCACACATACCTGCACTCCTCCGTGAACACCTCAACAGTCTGTTAGAACGCAGCTATCCTCCACGAAAATCGGCCCAGCTGCACATACAAATTCATACACAGGCCCCACAGCAGCCACAATGCAGACTCAGAGACCACCCACTTGCTGCACACATTACACTTATCTCTCACAACTACTGCACCAAACCTAGCATTAGAATGCAGCCAACCCTGCGCAAACCACTCTGGCTGCACACATACCAAGTGCACCCAAGCACTTTATACTACCAAACTCTCTCCACTGATCTGGACTACAGTCCCCAAGGGCGTTCAACCCACAGCGCTTTGAGATCATACCAATGTAACATACTGTGCTAATGCACCATAACATAATCAGATGCCTCTGGCTTAGGTGCGCTATACAAATGACTAAATAAATAAATACATAGATAATTTAAGTTAAACAAGAATTGGCTAATCCAATAGTTTTGGCCTTTGAAGTTGTTTATTTTATTGGTGTGCTGGAGGTAAGCCCAACAAAAGTCAGGGAGGGGGGGCACAAAAGAGGGCTGTGGTGCTGGGGTAGAATGAAAGAGGTTTGTGGGTAAGCACAAGAGGGTCATGGTGCTGTGCAAGCACAAGATAGGATCAGGCATTGAGAGTAAGCGCAAAAGAGGGTTTGGGTGGTGGGGAGCACACATATGAATAGGGCCTGGGGAGGCACTAAAGAGGATCGGGAGTAAGCAAGAGGAACGAGTGGTGGGGGAGCACAAAAAAGGGTTGGGGAGGGTCACAGGGTTGAAGGAAGCACAAGAGGGTTGGGGGGCTGGCGGAACACAAAGGAGGGTTGGGGTTTGGGGTTAAGCACAAAAGAGGTAGGAGTTTTGAGTAAGCACAAACGTGGGTTAGACGTGAGGAGCACAAAAGAGGGTTGGGAGGATAGTGAGAGAGGTATGGGCTCAAGAGGGTCAGCGAGAGGGAAAGAGAGAGTGAGTTAAAGAGACAGACACATAGGTAAAAGGAAGAAAAAGAGAGCAAGAGAAAGGTAAGAGGGCGAGCTGATGAGAGGGTCTCAAGGGCTGGTTGGGAATTCGCGCAAAAGGTTCAGGCTGCTGGGGGAGCAGACAATAGGGTCAGGGGTCGAGGGTAAGCACAAGAGAGGGTCAGGGTGATAGCAAAAATAAGTATCAGTTGATGGGAAGCACAAAAGAGGATTGGGTATAGGGGTTCACAAAATAGCTTTTAGGGAAAGCACAAAAGAGGGTCCGTGGTGAGGGAAGTACAAGAGGGTTGGGTGGTGGGGGAGTACACAAGGAAGCCTAGGTTTGGGTGGAAACACAAGAATGTTAGGGTGGTGGGGAGCACAAAAGTGGGTCAGGGTCGTGGGGGGTAAGAACAAAAGAGGGTCATGTGCTGGCAGGAGCACACGAGAGGGCTGCTGTGCTGGGGGGAACAAAAGAGGGTTGGTGGTAAGCACAAGATGGTTAGGGTGCTGGAGGGAGAACAAAATAGGATGGTATAGGAATAAGCACAAAAGAAGAGGGAGCACAAACGAGGAACTGGAGCTGAGGGAGCACAAAAGAGCGTGATGGAAAATCACAAAAGAGTATTGGGTATTGGGGGAGCTCGAGGGTGGGCGTTTGGATGTGAGCACAGAAGAGGGTCAGGATGGTTTGGGCACAAGTGAGGGCTGGCCATAGAGGAGCACAAAAAAGGGTTTGGTGGTGGGTGGAGAACAAACGAAGGCTGGAGAGCACAAAAGGGGTCAGGTGGTGTGGGAGTACAAATAAGGACTGGGGAGCACAGTGAGAGATGGGCTTGAGAGGGTCAGTGAGAGGATAAGAGAGACCGTGAGAGAGAGGTAGGTTAGGGATGAGAGTGAGAAAGATTGAGTGAGGGAGAAGGTAAGAGGGAGAGCAGAGGGGGATTGAGAAGGAGGGTTTCTGAGGAGGGAACTTGCACACTAATACCTTATAGAACAGGGTGAGTGACCCCTTTGGAAGTCTCCACCTTTCTGCAGGGCTTCAACATAAAGTTAAGCCCCATCATGGATTCCTGGAACCAAGCCTGCCCTCTTTTTTTTAAAGGAAAGAACCTTCATCATCCTTCATTTTCACAGAAGGATAAGATCCTTTCCTTTGAGGTTTCAGTGTATGCCAGATGTGGGCGGGTGGTAGCACACACAGGGGTGGGGCTGAGTATCCGGGAAGGGAAGGATCCCTCCACTGCTGAACCCGATGAAAGCCGTGATTTCCAAAAAAAACTCCAGGAAGGCATAACCATGAAAAGTGGCTGCAGGTGACACAAATGAACATAATGTGATAAGGCAACTTAATGCCGGGGCAATGCCAGTTCCCGTGACAACCAGATATCCCGATTCTCTCATTTGTGTCAACAATGCTTTGCCACGTAAGTGCACTAGTAGTACCAACTACGCCAAAACCTAAAGGACCATGAGCTGGTGAGAAACATTGGAACAGATTTTGTGAAACTGTTCACGCAGCCAGCCGCATATCCTGGAGGTCCCTTACCGCAAGATCGCATCTTATTCTGATCTCGTGGTAATGTTTTCCCCTTTGGGCCAAAGAATGTTAATTGCAGGGTAGGAAACGCATTCCTTTCAAGGTTTTTTTTCCTCCGTATATTCATTGAAAGCTAAATGGAAACAGATTTTAAAAACAAGCGGAAATAATTCTGTGAACGGTATCGCCTGCAAAGGTGAAGTGGTGGCTCACCAACGATGTTTTAGTTACAAAGGAATGCATTCTAATTCAGATGCTGAATTCTGTTTGTTTTCCTCTTCTTTTCATACTTGAAAGAAAAGATATTGGCACTCATTTCTGTCAAGGGTATGCATTTTGGCTGCAAATAAAAACAACTTGAGGCAGAGGTGACATTTCTGAAAAGCAATGCAGGGTCCTGAAGTCATTTGACACATCTAATTTCCTTACGAGAATTAGCAAGTAAATAAGAGGAGCATCCTTTGTATGAAAATATGGGCTACGTTTCTGGGAGAAAGAGAACAAAGAACATTACATGTGCAAATCAGTGATAACATTTAAAAGCTAAAATAGCGGCACGTAATGTATGGGATAACTAAATATTCAGAAATAGTAAAAATATATGGGGCGCACTCATATTTTATAAACATGTGGTATATATGTATGCACACTTTATGGAAACATCTACGTTTAAAATGCATTACAGACGGTGTTATCTTCCATGCAAGCCACAGCTAAGTCACTACATTACAGTACATTACATACATAACGCACTAGTTTCCTGCTTTCCACGGGCGTTTTTGTCTTTTAAATCACGTATTTATTAGTTCATTCAGATCAGATGTGAAATTCCCTTCACTGCCAACAGCCCTAGAACAAGAACATTCAGGCATCTGGAGTTTGTCTGCCTCGCCCTGCGAGTCTCACTTTTGAGGCTTAGCTGGAGGGGACAGAGAATAGCAAGAAGCCATCCAGTAAGTGAGCCGCCTTTTGATTTGTGTTCATCGCTGGCATCTCTCTCAGAACCAGGGGTGTTGCTAGGTCTGGAAAAGATATGGGGCTAAATTGATGTCGGCACTGGCGGGATTTGGGGCTAGCTATAAACTTCTGATTCTAGTGCCTGAGCTTCTATACCTTTATCCCCCCCCCCCCACCCGCCCCCAGCAACGCCTCTGCTCCGAACCTTGGAAGGAATCAACGAGGCATTTAGTCTGTGAATAGATGGGGACTAGGAAGACCACACAAATTCTTGCTCACTGGGAAAGTGAAAGTGAAAGTGCTGGTAAATAACAAAATATCCTTCAAGGTAAGGAACTTCATACGTATTGCCTAATAGTTGGCACTGCACGCGCTGCCTAAAAGCTATGGGAAGTGAAGGAGAGGGATGTGATGTGTGGAGGGGTTCACAGATTGTGCGTGTTCTTTGATTGTTTTGCCACCCATTGGCTTCCCTGTACTATCCTAGTCCATGAAGCAATTTGCACTCACTTCCTGCTACTCCCAGCCCAAATGACACCCCCTTAGGATATCATTGATACAGCACTCTGCTTTTAGGGGAATATCTTTGTTTTTCCTAAACAGTCTTCTGAGAAGTAATGGCTTAATTGCAGCTGTAAACCAGATTTAGGTTTTTTCAGCCACTTGATTTAAAGCAATAGGTGTGTCCGCGCATATGTTCCTTGCACTGAATTCCCAATAGCACCCAGCAAATCAGGTCGGTAGGAACGTGGGCTTTAACTGCCGGTGTAAGAACGACCACCGTGGAAAAGGAAGAGGAGCTGGATCGGGTGTTAACGCCACATTAAAACAAGCATTGTTTTACTAGGTATTAGATTAGGCATTTGCCAGGTGATGCCATTATGCACTCAAACACTTACAGCATTTTCCAGTTACCATACTATACTATAATTATGGCAGTGACTGGAAAGGTCCATTCACTGCATTCAAAAAGCACTAACAAAAAAGCACTGTCAAGGCTTATTTTTTCAGCCACGGTTCTAGGACAGTTGCCAGTTGGTCTCTCTTTCCCCCTTTTCGTTACAGTCCTGTCTCACTTTCCTGTGGCGGCCCGTAGGGATATGCCCTGTCACCGATTTTGTTTAAAATTTCTACTAGGCCTCTTTCATTTCTTATCCTGTCCCATAGCCTGCGATACCATTCCTACACCAACAACACACACATTTTGTTCCACTTAGACTTGAATCAGTCTGATGTGGCTAGGAAGTGTCTTGAGGGCCTGGGAGCTTGAATGAGACTGAGGTGTTGGTTGTTGGTACCACGTCTCCCCTTCTCTTTTGGACCATAGACTGCATCTCTTGGCTAAAACGGTTTCATCGGTTAGGAATTTGGGGGTCAAAACGTCCTCCTTCCTTGCTATGGATAAACTAGTTGCGGCGGCCTACAAGAATGGCCACTTCAAGCTCCGTATGCTTAGGAAAATCCATGCCTTCATTCCACCAAACTGTCAGGCACCAGTGGTAGCTGAACTTGTTGTGAGTGGGCTAGTCTACTGCAACTCGCTTATCTAGCACAGCCACGTTACTTGATAAATCGGCTCCAGCTACAGCAGAACGCGGACATCAGGGCCATTATTTGGCCCTCTTTTGGAGCCCATATGACCCCGTTGTTGAGACAGCTCCACTGGCTTCCGGTGGAAAATCGGATCTTGTTTAAATCCATGTGTATTGTGCACCGTGCCTTTTCTGGCATAGGGGCAGAATGCCTTCGGCCAAATTTCCACAATGCACCCCTACTAGCTGTCTCTGCTCACAGTCTGCTTCTCTTGTTGTGGTTCCTCGGTTCAGACTGTGCCTTCTCAGAGGTTGCCACCAAGAAATGGAACGCTCTTCTTCTCACCTTGCGTGAGACCGTGGACCACCTCTGCTTTTGTCGATCACTGAAAACAATTGTGTTCTAGACTCTGGTAAATAATTAACTCCTGCTCACATTTCAGCGCCCTGGTGCCTTTGGGCGTACACACGCTTAATACATTTAGTTAACATAACTGGACAAATTGTGGTCATGATGCTGCTTGCTCATGAGAAGGTCAATTCACCATGCACTGGTTCAAGTGACTGGAGCTAAATCTCCCAAATGTGCTACTTGCTCATTCTACAACCCGTGAATTACCAGGAGAAACGGGGCACAACAAATTCAGCCAACAGGGGTAGAAAGGCCCTCTGGTAGACAATGGATTGTTGATGCCCCTAAAATGGTGCCAAATCATGCTAAAACATTTTACACTTTATAATCTTTTGGAACCACTGAATTGAGTAATCTTATAAAACTCAATGGTTGTTTTTTTCTTTAAAAATTAATACGTTGATGCAGATCAAAATGTTTTCTTAATTGTGATCAGTAAAAATGAATAAATGTATTTCGTCAATCAGTTCTAGACATCTTTTTGAGATGGCAGCATGGGCCTGATTTACAAACATGTTTTCAATGGGACTTTCCCATGTTAATAGAAAAAAGGGAACTAGTAAGAAATTATAATCCAAGGAATGCTCACGCCGTGCTCTTATAGAAAGCTGCTGCTAATAATAATATTTACTTAGCAAATGTACTTCAGATATCAAGACATGACATTTATTAAGTTTTCCATTTATTTAATTGCATGAAAAGGAAAAATGCATGCAGATATCAAGTGTCACTATTTTGCCTGCCAATGCATTTCGGACCAAGTCCATCTTCAGGGCTAGGACACTAATTAATGTATCAATAAAGTGTGACAGTCAGTGAGGAATAAAGAAAAATAAAAGTTTACATGCCAAATTGGGTTCAAATCAATAGATAAATTAGATAGAGCAAAATCAAACAAAACATCACATTAGTTCATTAATGAATGGTAAATTAAAATCCAACGCTGTTGCATTTCAGAACAGAAAAAGAAATGTTTAAAAAATAGCCACCGGGGATTTGAACGCAATGTCCATTTTCCCTTTCCATGGCGGCCATTGAAAACAATAAAAAAAAAAGTAAATAAATCAAATGACCACCATGGAATGGGAGAAGGGACTGCACAGTCTCTTCTCCTTTTCGATGACGGCCATTCAAAAAGAAGGAAAAAAGTAGAGAATAAATGGCCGCCTTGGGAAGGGAGAAGGGACTGTGCAATCCCTTCTCCCTTTCCATGGTGGTCATTTTATTTGTTTACTTTTTTTATTGTTTTCACTAGCGTGTAGTCCGTTCTTCCTTTGCCATGGCGGCCTGTCGCAGATCAGGAGCGTACGAGCTGGAGACAGATGTGTTTCCAGTGCGTTCATTCCCGAAAAACAGGTAGGTGTTGGGGGGAGGGAGTGAAGGGAAACAGGGCTATTTTAAGGAATCTTGGAGGTCAGGGCACAGACTCCTTCGGGCCCCCCCTGCTGAACCAAAGAAATTACGGGATACAAAATCCCTGGTCACTGTCCCCACATCGCGATCAAAACCACCAGGTTGATTTTATTGTTCTGCATCAATGAAAATATGCTGGGGCTCCCCTACTAGTCTTCCTTACCCTCTTCAGAGTAGATGGAATCGGAATAATAAACAATCAGAATTTGAAGGGCAACATTTTCAGTCCAGGACGAGGTTATTTGTGTTCGAGCATAGGTACAGGAACATTTTTTGAAATAGCAGCCACGAGAAAGATGTAGTTCAAATGCAGGGCACAGATAAGTAGCTGTATGAAAAAGGCACACATACTCCAGCATAGAGAGATGCCTCAGGTTGGCAGTCTCATTGAAAGTGAAAGGGCCCAACCATTTAGACAGATTGCGTAGTTTGTGGATGTAAATGAGAAGCTATTGTTTTCAAGACATTTTGCTATAAGTCTGCAAAGAACAAATGACTTTGTGGTGTGCAATATATTAATGGTTCCGATTATTATGTACAATTCAACACTGTAGCCAGTAAAACCATGAGTGAGACTTTTTTTGAAGAGCATACCCTTAGAACAAAACGGCTCTTAGAGACCGAACTCCCGATTCTCGGCCAGTTGTAAATTGCTGAAAATGCGGATTATGTTTTACGACATGTTCGGTAATTAACAGCTATTCTGATGGTCTCGGATTTCACTGAGGGAGCACACAATGCACCAGTCCAGGAACCTTTGCGCCTGTTGCCAGCATTGGCTTGAAACCAACCTGGCAATCACCAGTTCCATAAACAGGTCGTTTGCGTGTGGATTCTGGTGTTACTGCTCCATATTAATGACAGTGTAAAAATATCAGATACATATACTACCTCCTTTGGTGGGTTCCATGCATTAATATCACTGCAAAAATGTCGCCACACAAGAATGGACCCATTTTTTTTGTGGCGATATTACCCCATGGAACCTGTAGGGACACCCTGCAACCCACATCTTTTTTTAAAGGGAGCGGGGGACACCCCTGCAACCCCTGCTCCCATTGAAACCTATAATTAACCCCATCAATAATGTCGCCTATGCTGTTTCTTGACGACTATATATATGGTGACACTGTTAGTGGGGATAATATTACGTGATACCCTTTGGTGGTGGTCCGCTAATTGCACTTTGGCTATTGTGGAGAAGTGTTACCAGAGAAAAGAGGCAAGGTCACCGCACCCTTTCCCAGTCACAACCTACCGTACACATCTAATTAGACATGTGCATTTGCACGGGGCTAAACCAACAGATTAATTGCTTCTCACCCAAAAAAAAAATCTCACAAGTACACCTGACCCTAATTGTGCTGGTTAAGTAGATATTTTGCGCATAATTGAAAATAACTCAACGTTCCTATAATGACTGGATTGTTTTTGGGGTGTTGGAGGAATGGGTTGGTGATGGTTGTTCCACGGTGCTACGGAAAACTTGAAAATAAACAGAATGCAAAAAGGTGTGTTTTGGGCAGAGCTTTTGTTAAATTGCGAATGTTGTGCAATTATACGAAACTTCTACCTAAAACTTGCAACCCGCCCATTAATTAAAAAAACAGACGAAATACAGACCGTTTGTGACACAGCAGTATCATTCTCAGCGCTGACGCCCAGGACCCCCATAGAATGAGGACAGTACCTGGGCATCATCAAAAGGAGCAATGAAGCATGGTGTTTACCATGCTCACTGCTCTTTGAACAGAATCAAGCCCTGAGAATTTTCAACAGTTTACAGACAGGAAATGTGGACAAGTTAGGTAAAAGAAGATTAAATGAGTTGCCCAGGATCACGCATCTTGGTTAAGAGGTGAAGCTGAGATTTGAGCCGAATCTACAATTTCTGTACTCAACCACATTGTTTCCCAGTTCTTATCATAGAGCAAGGTGCAATTTTTTGTGTTTCACTTTCATGAACTAAAATAGTACCTTATTGTTTTAAGAACTGACTTGGAACGTATGCAATTCACACAAAAACCCAATATGAAGTATTTTAGGGCAAAGGACAATGATTCTAGCTTCATTTTCACCAAGGCAAGTTCATTAGCACCACAATTTTAATTGATGTGAGCTTTAACGGCTTCATCTGGGATTTTCAATTGTATTTTAAAGCTTTACATGCATCCGAAAGACAGAATTGAAGTCTGTTATTTAAAATGTGCAGAAGTACCTTTCAAATTGTATAATAAAGCAGACAGATTTTTGCCAATATGTTTGCCAGAGGTCTGTGACATTTGGTTGGCTTGCTTCTGTCTAGAACTCCTTGCACTCAAATGACCTACATGAAAAGAATGATCAAGCGCTAGGCTAAACAACACCACCCATAGGTGAGAAGGCAAACCTTTTCACAGGAGAGAGCCCAGCACAATACAGTGGCATAATATGATTTGTCCAGGATCAGTGTATCATCCGCTGGAAAACCCGGCATATGAGCCTCAACACTTTGGTTCCAGTGTCTCGAATTTGACAACCTAATCACCTTGCCCTACTAACAATTTATGTTCCTAATTGGGAAGTGGTTGCCAGTTTTAACAACCCTTATTTGGAGGAACAAAGCTCTAGATCTGCACCAGATGGATGCTATGTCCCTTTCTATAGCTTGCGCTAACTGGTAGAATTAGATTGCTGCGTAGCACACGTTAAGTGTTAGTATCACAAAAGTACATGCACATTTATCAACCTCAGGCATAGGAAACGCTGAGTCGGCCTTGCTGGAATTTGTACTGTGATTTGGCATTTGAACACAAATCTCTGTAACCAGTACCTAACAAACTGATATATCGTCTGAGCAATCATGTCACTCAAATATATCAATATGTGTTTCACCTTTCGGTATGGAACATGATATATATATAACCCACAGAAGGGTGAGAAGACTACAGTTGTGCTATAATGACTGGATAAACTGTGTACTACAGTGAACACAAAAAGCATTATAGGATTATATGATAGGACCAAACGTACTGGTCAGCAACAGCCTGCCTGCACGTTTGGCACCTCAACAGCACCCCATACATGGTATGGGTTATTTTAGTTTTGTCAAACAAATTCGCACTGACTGATTTTAATCAGGCAGCCATGTGGGGGCCCCTCTATGGTGGGGGCATGGGGCACGTGCCCCCTTTGCCCTCCCATAAAAATGTCTCTGAAGGGAAATGTGGGGAAGGGGACATCAGAAGACTTACCTCATTCTGCGGTGGGTGGAGATGGCGGCCGCCAGTTCAGAGAAGGCTCAGGGTGGCAGGATTACCATCTGGTTATGCCCATCTTCTGAGCCTCCCCATTGGATGGGAGGCTGCCACACCCCCTCGCCGTGTCCGAATAATACTTAGTGTGCCGGCTGTTCATAACCAACTTGAAAACCCAGGGTATTATGAAAATAGCCTGTGTAAGACCTGTCTTCTGATGAAAGAGACGTAGAGCCTTAAAGCCTATTATTCAGT
Organism: Ambystoma mexicanum; assembly: GCF_040938575.1. Taxonomy (NCBI): domain Eukaryota; kingdom Metazoa; phylum Chordata; class Amphibia; order Caudata; family Ambystomatidae; genus Ambystoma; species Ambystoma mexicanum. The sequence goes on from NC_090937.1 coordinate 1,335,974,667, forward strand.
GTGATTGCTGTGAAAAACAGATTGAAAGCCAGGGGGATAACAGTCTGTGTAAGGAATGTCTTGCACTAATGGAGACTAACATAGACATAACGGCCCCTCTATGCACTGATATTCTGGCCATCAAAGGTTTTACGGCCATTGTTGTGAAAACATGTTTAAAACAAGACTTTCAAAGATGGTGATCTGGGCACAAATTGATGACCCCCCAATAGGATGCTCACAAATGTTATGAAAAAATGTTCACAGATAATTTGCTACATAAAATATTGTCACATGCAGGGCTCTAAACGCCTTTTAGAAATGATGCGCTTGACACAGTCACTAACACAGATAAGGACTGGTGCAGGGACTGAACGATGTGTATCTAAAACATGTGGGCTATACAAATGACAAATAACCCCTTTTTGAAGCAATTTAGATGTCGGGTGTCTGATGTGTGTTAGAAGCATTATTGAGCAAACAGTTCGCAAGTGGGGGGAAAAAGTATATCAAAGACAGTATGGTAGAGCAATGTGCATCGAGCCACATAAACTGACCTATGAGGATTGTGACCATGTATGTTTTCATGCGTATTTAGGCTTATTTGCATGAAATAAAAAAATGAACATCTGCTGAAAAGCGATCAAATTAATGTGAAACCTACCGTTGGATGTGTACAGAGATTATTGCTGGATTTACTTAAAGAGCATCTGGGTACTATATGTCCAAGGCTATTCCGTTATCTGGAAGCATTGCCTGGGATATACAGAAGGAAATGTAACAATCTTGTATGCATCGCAAACATATGCATCAACACCAGTCACCCACTAATGGACAACTACTGGCAAAAGCATCACAAACGGGGTCAAAGTGATTTAAGGTCGCCCTTGTTGCGAGTAAATGTGGTCAAGCTGCAACAGAGCTTTTGACATATTTGACAGGGAACTTTATGAATTTTTGTCAACCGTTTCTCTATTATATATGTTTGCTTATCGATGCAGTGAAAGACAGTCCGTTATGAGGTAATTGATGATATATATCGAAATTTGTATCTGAGAAGATTGTTGTGCAACATTTGATAACTCCAGTGAATACAATCTGAATATAAAATACATTTTTTAAATATGAATAGAAATCTATTGTTTTATAAGACCGGGTTGTGTCTTTATGTTGAACGGGTGCTGGGGACAAACATGCCTTGCATAAAACTGGCAGAAATATATCATGACATAAATGTGTCAAGAGTTTGTAGCAACACATGTGAAAATAAAAAAGTAAATATTTGAAAACAACTGCATTCTGTAGTGTGATTAAAAGCAGTTCCTCTAAACGTTGATGTTTCCAAACACAACTTAGCATTATATGTAAAATTAACAAGTGATCTGTGTAATTATACATAGTAAATAAGACAGTATAATAAATAAACAGACCAATTAATGAATTGTAAAAATATTTTATTTAAAAAAAGATATACTTACTACAGAAAGAACCAAATATAAGTGTAAAAACAATGTAATGCAAAAGAGAAAATAAACATGTAGATTCAAATACCGAAAATCTCAGACACTCAGATAGAAGGGACATGTCACAATTTCAATTACAGGGGTGCTGAGAAATAGCGAGGGGCTGGTAGAGGTTATTATCAAAATATTTAATAGCCATAGGGGTGCATCAATCTGTCTGCTGCCAGTGTTCTTTTATCAAACACAATATTGTGTGTCTTTTGTAGAGTGACAGTGCTTATTTCCCACTGTTTTTAATCACACACTATACCCGATGTGTAATGACTATAGATGGTGGAGCGTTACACGCATCTCCCTGTACAAAGGATTGCACCAGATATTTCAGACTGTCAAAATGTGTTCCGGCCATGTTGTTAACATTTAATGTTATACCTTTTACTTTCATGTTGACAGTTCCTAGAGAGGTGCGATAGGTGTATGTTTTGTGACCCGTGGATATAAACTCCACAATGTATTCTTCAGGAGCTAGCTCAGAAGTTAGATCTCCGAGATAATTGCCAGTGGATAGGTTGACATGCCCAAGGCGGCTTATTCATCAATACACGTGTGCCCCTATCTGTATCGACTATCCACATTCTTTTGGATGTCCGATTTGTTAATACCGTGTCCTAACTCCTTATTTGTGACAATTTAGGGACAATTCATCTATATGAAGCAACTCACATAACTCATGCATGTATGACATTAATTCATGGAATTGAAAAAAAAACAATGGAAATTCATGTGATTTTGGATTTTTTCATGTGATTAGGAAAATAATGTTCTTTTTTTAAAAAAAATTAAAAGACAAACCAAATACATAAATCGCTCTGTATACAATATCAAATGTGCAATCAAAAGAAATTAATCCAGTTCAAGTGAAAATCAATTGTAATTTCTTACTATAACATTAATCAATATCATAGGGCCTCATCAATAAAGATCCAGGGCAGCTGACCATAAAATGCTACCAGTATCGTGATACAGAACCCGTTCTTGTAATTGATCCATTATGTGCGTGTTATCTGAAGTTGTTCGATATTCAACGGTGTAGCACCAGCACAGACAAGTCGTTTCATCATCTATGAACACGCAGCTGTTCATGTCATATGAATTATTAAATAGATAGGCGTGAAGCACATCAGGGTCTGTAATGAGGATTGCATTGGGCAAATTAACTCTTTGTGCAAACATACCTTCATACGTGGCAATGCTGAAACAGAGCACTATTAATAATAGCCCTTCTGAGCCTTAGAGACATCATAACTCAATAGCCACCAGACACTCCAGCGGGCATTGCAAAAACTCCACAGCCAATCAGACCCATTTATGAATTCTCAAACAAAATCTGTGGCATTTGCCCCCATATCAAATGGGCGTTGCTGCTGTAAGAGAAACAAGCTGCACCATTCCAACACCCTTGAAAGATCCAATACAGACAGGCACACCCATCCCTGTGCCCTTGAAACATCCAGAATGTGCTGAACCATGCAAAACAGGCTGCACCATTCCAATGCCCTCGAAACATCCAAGATATGTTTATCCAGAAGCAACAGGCGGCACAATCTCAGTACCCTCATGACATCCAAAATTTGATGAATCACCGGGAGAAATATTCACAAATGCTTCTTGCTGTGCTCTAAAATCCAAGTCCAGAGATCCTGCCGGCGGTGCCATCATCCAATTTGATGGCAGACATTTGTACAAAAAAAACATAAACATATACAATCAGTACATAATATTTAAACCATAAGTTCACTATAACACTTTGATTCTTGTCATCCTTAAAAATATCAAACACTTTGTGCACCACTGCATTACATGTGTGATCTGTTACACATTGGCAGAACTGACATTGTTTTATAAAACACGTTAAAAAGTTGAAAACATATTAGAAATTGTTGACACACAATTAGATAAGCACAGTGCTATTTTCATATATCAAGATATAAAAAACCAGACCTAAAATTGTTTAAATATAATAGTACTCAATTAACCTATAAAAGTAATTATATCTTACCTTATTGGTCTTTCTCTCCTTTCATAAAAAAGTAATGTTATATGTATGATATATATATATATATATATATATATATATATATATATATATATATATATATATATATATACATGCACCCAAGACTCTATGCCCTGGCCACAACCACCGCAGCATATCACACCCATAGAGTCAAACATTTCAACTATGGCCTATGGGAACATTTAATATCACTCATAGTGGCTTATAACTTTGGGTCACAAACAAATTTATAAGGAACAAAGTTATAAGCCACTATGGGTGTGATATGCTGCGATGGTTGTACTTATTATAATATACTTACTGTTTGGTTTAGTAACTGGAGTACATATATTTCTTGTTCATTTCTGTGATGAAAGAAAAGAGCATGTTAATATTGGTATTTTGTAATGACTTATTACATTGTATAATCAACATTTCTTTTTACCCTCATATTTAGTAGATTACAAACCAGAGTACTGTGCAATTTACTCAGTTTCTGTGTTTGTTGCTAAAATCATTGGGTCTGTGGGAGAAAAATAAATCCATGTTGGATTAAAAAAAAAACCCTTTTTCTGTTATGCTACAGTTTATTTGTTTGTTTGTTTTCAGTGTTCACTTGTTCCTGGCTAATGCTGTATACATTGGCTTGTTGCAGTTTTTTGTAGCAGTAACATATTATTTATTTGTTTGGATATTGTGAAATTTTGGAGCAGTTAGATACCACTAGGCCTATTCTAACTGTTTCTTTTTTTATATATTTTAGTGGTATTGATTTATCTGTTTGGATATTTTTAAATTTTGGGACAGTTAGATACCAATTGGCGTATTCTAACTGTCTATTTTTTGCTCGAATTTAGTGGTATTCATTTATCTGATTAGTTGTTGTAGAATGTTTGGACAGTTAGATAGCTTTTGGAATATTCTAACAGTTTATATTTTTTTACTACAAGTTTACTTAAGGTCTAAGTACAGTTTAGTTATCAAATATTGGTTTTAAGAACATTAAATAAGCGTTTGTAAGATTTGCTGGTAATCTCTGCTTTAGAGTAATGGTACTATCATTACATTCAAACCATCCACATTTCTTTTTTATATATGCAGTGTAGTGCCCTGAAATGGTTGTGGCTCCTGCGTGGTAGATTTTACCTATTGTTGTGAAGGTTTTCTTACCAAGTGATGCTTGACCATGTGTGAATCCAGTCAGCTTGCAGTTGTTTTTGGTACCATCTGCATTGTAACGTAGAAGCATTAGTATTACGTATTTACTATGTGTTTGTATTAGTAACGTGGAGTGATCATCCGAATTGCAGGTAGTATATAATCTACCATGGTTTGCATTTTGTACAAGATGCTGAAATGGAACGGATTCAGAATTAGGTATTGATACATACACGAAGCGCTCATTGGGGATTTGTTCTTGTGTCACATTGTTGCAGAGAGTGCATGTATGTTTCCACATGTATGAAATCTGAAAGATTTCATTTATAGGTATGTTTTTATTTTCCAGTATTTGTAGTAAGTACATTAGACATTCTTGTGGATCTTCCTGTGAGTTTATAGTGAATTTAACCATTCCAGCACAGTAGTCCAATTATTGTATTATTCCATAAACACTATACGTGTTATCAGGATTGTTTGTTGCATTTCTGCGAAGTACTAACATTTGCAAACACAATTGGTATGTACTGTGTAAGTAAATGTTGTCAACTATTGGTGGCAATTGAAATAGAATATTCATTGCTACATTTGCGTAGCAACTTACTCCAACTATATTTGAGAGTTTAAATGCACCAGGTAGTTCTGTATCTGATTGATTTATTTTTAGTTTGTCTTCCTTCTTTGACGAATACCTGGTTTACTTTCCCTAATGGGTTCTTTTATGTTTGTGGTACTTGATGAAGTTTTAGTTTCTTTTACTCTCTTTGGAGGATTTGCAGTGACATCATGTTGCATTTCTGTTTGATTTAGTTTTCTTTTACAACGTTTTACTTTTTGTGGTACAGAATATGTGTTTAGATGGGGGGTGTATAGTGAGTGAAGTCTATTGTAATCTAAAATGCAAGGAATATCAGCGTTTACTTTACTTGCATCAAAGTTGATTAGAAATAGACCGTCAAGTGTACGTAAGCGTGATAGTGCTATGTAGTTCATGCCTTCTTTAAAGAATGTGTTACCAATGTCTATCATTGCTTTGTCTAGGGTAAGACCATGTGATTTATGAATGGTGGCTGCGTATGCAAGAGTTAGAGAAAATTGTTCTCTGCGTATATACATGTCTTTGAAGAGAAGGAATCAAGCTGTTGAGCGTCCTATCCTTTTTACTTCTGAAAGTTTGTCAAAGAGAATATTGACAAATTGAATTTTGTTGTCACGTGGGTATGTTTGAAAGCCAACAACTGTACCCAGTGCTCCATTAACTAGTCCTTGGTCCGCGTCAAGGTTATTTTTAAGCATTGCTCTGCAATTTAAGGATAATTTTAATATATTTTCCAAGCCTGCTGTGTTTGAGATTGATTTTTCTAAACTATTTAGTCTTGTTGTCTCTTGGTCACACGTGGGTAGTGTCATACCATGTACATCTAGTTTGTCTGTGGCTAATTTCCATTATTGGTTGCATTTCTTTACTTAACATTATTTCATTGAATTTGAAACAGCTTGCAAGAGTTGGCATTAAGGCCATACAATTGACATTTTTGTGGGCTAATTGTTCCATAACATCTGTAGCACATGCATTATCACCATAAAGTGCATGAATGTGCCGGGTTTTCAATATTGCTTATGCTTCTTTAGAACGTATACCAACTATGATACTTTTTAAGATGTTGGCATAAGTGAGATCTGCAGATTGCCGCATGTTTTCTGATAATTCTCTGTATTGGAAATGTTGCCAAAGGTTGACATTTCCTATACTGCCAACAGTTTACGGCAGAGTTTGTGTCCTAAGGTTTTAAAAATAGGTTCACCTTTCACTGGTGTCAATTGAAGAAGATCTCCGAAAACAATAATGTGTTTTTCTCCAAAGAGCTCTTCGTAGTTTGTTTTAAGTACTTCTTGCAATCTGAGGTGAATCAAAGCTAACATTAGGTTGGAGACCATATTCACTTCATCTATTAGTAGCATTTTCATTTGTTTTAACACTCTGCGCAGTTCCATTGCAGCTTCTGTAGAAAGTTTGTAAGATTCTAATTTGTGTTGGTGTTCTACTGGAAGGAGTAGTAATCGGTGTAAAGTGACATTGCCTATGTTGTAGGCAGCTAAACCTGTGGGGGCAGCTACAACAGCTGACAGTTTGTTGTTTGTCAATTGTTGAAGGAACTTGCTGATAATTTTGATTAGGAATGTTTTGCCTGAACCAGCTTCACCACTGACGTATAGTAGTATAGGTTTGTAATTTTGGCAGGTACATTCTTTATTTTCATGTTGTACACCATGTGCAATTTCTTTTGTTACTTCTTGAAAAATGGTACGCTGCTCTTTGTTCAGTTTGGATTGTAGTACAGTTAAGTCTTCTGTATCTTCTTCATAGTGACACATGGTGAGCTCTACTTCTGTCATAGCTAATTCTGCCTCATTTGCTATTAGCGGCTGTCCCAGTGGTTCTTGACTTTCTGTTACAGGAGGTTGACTACTGTCAGAGTGTCCTTATCTAGTTGGGCCTGGAGTTCTTCTTTGTGTTGCTGTTCATTGTGCAACATTGTTTTGTACTGAGTAAAGTTTATATCGGTGATAGTGCTTTCATTTGCTTTGAAAGCATCTTCATAGGAGTCATAGTTTTCTAGTATCTCTTCTTCTTTTCTCCATGGTTTAAAAAGTTGTAGCAGGGACATGTAAAATAGTTCTTTATGTTGAGGAGTTTTTAATGACAATTTGATATGATTAATTAAGCTTCGTTTGGTAAGTTTCACTAAGCTGCCTTCACAATTTGTCACTCTATATCTACCTTTTTTTTAATCGGTTTTATATTATTTTTGTATGTGAAGTTTTGGGCTATGTGGTATAGACACATGGTTTCCAAAGTGGTACTCTTGTTTGGGTAGTATGTGTCTAGTAAATTGTTTTTCAAAATGTCTTGGCTCTTGGGATCATTTTTGGCTATTGTTTGTATGTCGTTGTGTGATTTGAGAACTCTTTTTCGAGCTTTAGCAGGACCAAGCCTTAGCCATACTATATTTTCAGATTTACCATACAAAGCAGTACCCGTTAAACGATCTGCAGCTTCATAGGAGCCACATTTTCTATGAGAGAGCATTTTCATGCCTAAGCTGTACAACTTCTGAGATAGTGTTTTGTCCGATGATAGGTCATTCCAGAGGTCTTGAAGCTCTGTTTTTTCTGCATTTGTTAAGTAGGCTGTAACATATCGTGCAACTGCACTGGAATTGTCTGCAATGTATTGCACATCTATGTTTGCATTCCATAAGAGGGCAATGATTGCATTGTAATCATTGATATATTTTGATTCTTCTGTTCTTTATATGTAATACATGTTCTTAGGTGATTTACCTTTAACACTATGGGTCTCATTACACAGTAGGCGGTAGGGGTGCCCTTACCGATGCCGGTAATCCCCTACTGCCCTACTATGAGTTCCATTTGCGGGTCCTACCTTAACCCCTGGTTTTTCCAGGCGTTAAGGACAGGACCTGCAAAGGGACTTTAGAGCTAATAACGGTACCGCAATTTGCAGTACCGCTATTAGCACCTTCCCCATTCCCATTGAGCCCTACGGGGGCTCAAATGGCAATGCGGAAGGGCCCTGGTGAATGGGGAATTACCGGTCCCACCAACCTTGGAATGGACTGGTAATTGCTCCATTCACCAGGGCGGAGTCGGTAAGGTTTTGGAGGCAGCCATGGCGCTATTAGCGCCATGGTTACCTCCTACTGTGTAATGAGGCCCTATGTCTAACTGAAGACATGAAGTTGTTCACTTCACCTGTTTCTGTAACTGGTCTAGGGAAACCAAAGCGGCATTTGGTGTAGTATTTCCCTTTGTTTTTGTATTTGCGATGACAATATTTGCCACATTTGTGTCTTTGAAATTGTACAATTTGCGCATGAAGATCACTATTTGTTATTTCCGATGGAATTTCACAAGGGACATATTTTTTGATAAACTGTAAAACAGTGGCATCACTGTCTTGACCGAATTTAGGAGCATCTTTAATCCATAAAAGCATGTGGATATGTGGTGCTCCTCTGGCTTGGTATTCTTTTCTCCAAAAGAAGTGTTGCACTTCTCCGAGGGGAGGAATAGTTTTATTACAAATAAAGTGTATCATAGCAATGAAATGATGATGGAAATATCTTGAAACATTAAAAGGATCTAGAGAACAAAGTTCTCCAGGTGTTAGTATATCTATGTTTGTTTTATTTTTGTTTGATATGCGTAGAAAATCATGTAAAACTTCCCATGCATATTCTGCACAACTTAATGTAACAAACCAAGTGGGTGGACCAAGGTTTCTTATCATACAACGTACATCTCTGTGATGTCTGAACCAGTACTCTTTCGTACCACGCATGTTTGCTCAAAGATTTGTAATGCTTGATTGTAAAACCTCTTCTTTTTCTTGCACTTTTTGTATTAATTGCGTAGCTGACATATTTTGAAAGTGGGTTCCTGATTTCAATATGTGTGCAACTCTGTAACATAGAGTTGCTAGTTCACTTTCAAAGAATAGGTGGAATATGTATTCCACATTTTGTCTAAATCTGGGATCTTCAGAATACATTCGTTACGAGCGGTATTCTGATGCTGTTATCTGAGCGGGTCTATCAATGTACCTTCCCACTTTGCCAGCAGGAAAGAGTACAGTAAAAGCATGTGCTTCTATACTTTTTTCCCATATGCTGATTGGTTGTGCTTTGGTTTGTCGCATTTGGTACGTTTCTAGTGCATTATCTATGGTGCCATTAGAGTGTAATGGATGAATTGTATAATGGTCTAAAATATTGGCTACTGTAACAGGATCTAGAAGTTCAAATTGACCAGTTTCTGGTGACTCTTGAATTATTTCAGTTGTTTCCCTTTAGTTTTCTTCAATATTTATTTCTTTGTAGTATTCATTATTGTCTTTTAGATATTGCAAGGCTTGTCTAACTTTATGTAAGTCTACGAGTTGTTGCCAAATTTTATTGTCTTTTGTTGGTACACCATTTACTAAGACAATTACAGATTGCTCTATTGGATGTTGCACTCCCAGAGTGTGCACATTTTCTTTCAGATCTAATGGTAAATAAACTACTTTGCCATGAATGCCTTTCACCAATTCAGAAGGAGGTAATTTTGCTCTTTTTGGTTGAAGGCGTATTATTGATTGAAATGGTGCACTGTTTGAATTATAATGCTCTCATATAAATTGAGTTGTTGCAGGGGTTTTGGTAGTGGGAATAATTCCAAGTTATTTGTGTTAGCACGTAAAGGAGTTTGGTTGTTGTTCCTGCTATAAGGTAGAGAGCTAATTCAAACCATTTGGAATCTTCATTGTCTTCTATTTTGTATGTTACATCTACATTTTTTGTGTTACTTTTATAAAAAAAGGTCTGTGGCAACACACACACACATGGTTTGGTACTTCAGCGGATGTACTTTTAAATTTAAGTATTTCTTTTTTGTATGTGTGTAGTAGAAGGTTGCCATGTGCTAGTCTGTTGGAAAGCTATTGCATTTCACTTCCAAACTATTTACTCTGGATATGGTTGATTTCTTTGAGTTGGTCTTTGGGTGTACCATGTAGAAGAGTGTTATTTAAATTGGCTAGTGCTAAAGCAGGACTTTTAGCATAGTACAGTTTATAGACTAGATTTCTTATAGTTGAATGATGTCTTGATATTATTTTGATATGATGGAAGGTGCTTTTGCAAATAGGTCCTGAAATGTAAGCTAATGGAAGCCCTTGTAGTCCTGTGTATTTACACACTGGACAGGTATCCATATTTTGCAGCACTTACATTTTGATTTTGTCTTTGCCTTTCACATACTGATTGAGGAACTGGCGTAAAGATTTGAAAGATTTTTGGGGAATGTTACACATTGACGTGCATGGCCATTTGTATACTGGACGTTCTGGTTCTGTCGAATGGAGAGGTAATTCTGAGTTTTCTGGGGATATTTTTGTAAGCGGCATTTCTTGTTCCATTATGGTATTATACATTTTTTTCATAACCTCGTCCTCTGATATGTATGGCAATTGTGTTTGTTTGGTTTTGTTTGTATGCTTCTTCATTAAAACATGGTTCTGTGCTCGTGGTGTGACTCCATTCACCTCCACAGATATTTAAGAAGTTATTTTTGTTGACATTATGTCTATTGAGAAGTTTTTTTGTAATTTAGTAGTTAGTTTTGTTAGTGCTTTCATTCTGTTTAACACTGAAATGAATAACTTTCTTTTGAGAAGGATTGCACTGTCTATCAAAGCTTCTAAGATTAATTTTCTACGGTAGGTTTGAAGGGTTGTGGATGATTTCTCTCCTGTTTTTATACGATTCTGAAGGACTCTGTAGCGGAACATTTTTGCTAAAATACTTTTTTGGTATGGTTACTTGCTAGTATATCAAGATTTATAGGAGCAGTTTTAGCAGTAGTGGTAGCCGAATTCTCGTTAATCATTTTCTGTTTTGTTTTACATTTTGATAGAGGAGGCAAAGTTTCTGTACTGGAAGCTTGTTTTGTTTCGATAAATGACTGTATTTGCTGTTTTGTTTGAACTTTTTTGTACAAACTCTGGTAGACATGGATGCTTATTTTGGACACTTTTATTTTGATTTGCTCTACTTCTGCGTTGCTTTCTACGGACTTGCTTTTTGGTAGGCATTCTTTGGGGTCTGTTGCAAAAAAAAGAAGGTATGGGTTGGGCCGTACTGCAATGTATGTGTGCTGTGTACATGAGTTTCTGAGGGAAAGATGTATGTGGTGGCGTGTGATTGTGCATTGGGCAGCTACAATTAGTTGGGAAGGCTATTCTTCTATTTGTGTGTTACTAAACTGCGGTTCAGATGATTTGTTAAGACGGATTTCTGAACTCTGTCCTGGTGGCGCAGAAGTTCAGAAGGCCAACCTAATTACTTGGAACAGGGTAACCTCTGGACCAGCCAGACCAATCAAGGTAGCGATCGCGGCGGTCAAGACTAGGTCTCAAGAGGGGTGAGGGTGACTGAGCGCCCGCAATGAGCACACAAAGCAAGATCACTTACAAACTACTCCAAACAGTTGTTATATTAAAAATATATACACATTTATTTCAAGGCCTTTAAAACAATGACCGTAGCGAGAAAATCACAATATAACGATAGTAAACCAACACATACCATATCAACACAATATATATACAAATACGACAGTCTCAAGCGTTAAATGCACGAAATGGGTAGTCCACCTAAAAGGGAAGGAAGACAGGCAGTGCGAAATAATGCTTAGACCCAGTTCGCCTTCAGAGGCACCTAACTAGATGGAAGTCCGAGCCCTGCGAAGAGTGGAGCCTTGTGCTCAAAAGTACCTGCACGCGCTGGTGCCAACAGGCAAAAGGAGAAGCTCTTCGAGGGGAATCAGGCAGTTCAGTTTAGTGCACAAAAGAAGAAGAAGAAGTTCCGCGACTCAAGCGCAGCCTCCACAGTGGGCAGAAGCAGAGCGCGAGTACGGAAAAGGGTGCTGTTTGACACAGCGGGGAAAAGCAATGGGCTCCTGCAGGAGGGCGACCAGATCCTAGCTATGCTACCGATGCAAGCAGACCCAGGCTTCTCCGCATCAGTTTCAGCAGCTGGCAGGTTCAGAAGAGCAGGGGACGCCTCGTCGTGTTGAGTAAAAAGACGTCCCAATCGAAGAAACCCGCACAGTTGTTACCACAGCAGGGCAACAGAGTGGCCGTGTGTATCTGAGCCAAATGTACACTACTCACTTCAGACCTGGGAACGCCAAGTGTACGAAGCGTGTGAGAGTGACAAGGACTCGAAATACTACACAACATTGCGGCGGTTACAGAGCAAGACTCCCGTGTAAGCTGGTCAGTCAGCTGGATGGCCCAGAGACGCTTCCGAAGGCTTACTGGCAGGAGATGGTGAAGATGCCGAGAATAGCTGTTCCCGCTATTCCAAGGGTCGAAGTACCAGTACAGGCCTTCTGGTTCGATCAAAGGTGAAAAGGGTTTCACAAGGCGACAGCAGTGCAGAGGAGAAGTCCTTCAGCGGGTCACCAGCGATTCCTCGGTCCAGCCTCTTGGTTGCAGGATACTTGGCTCCTGTATTCCTTCGTTCGTGAGAACTCAGGAGATTGACATGGTAGTGGTGTTTCCAGCCCCCTCTTATCCACGGTTCCCTTCGCGCCAAAACGGAGGGGACCCAATGGGAGATCCGCTCATCAACACTCACACCATTCGTGGACCAATCACGGACCACGGTGGTCCCAGGCTTTCACACCACCCTAGACTCTCTGGCACCCAGGATGTGTATTGGGACCAGACATCCCAGCCCACATCCTGGAGGCACACACAAGACATGTAGAAGCCCGCGAAAGCATCCGTGTTTCGCGGGAAAGTACATGCCCAAATAAGGAAGGCCCCGTGTCGGCTCGACCTGGGGAAGGTGAAGGGAGCAAGACGGTCAGCGGACAGGACAAAGGAGCCTCGTGGTCTGGCCATTTTGTGAGCCAGGCCACCATTTTGGGTTAAGCGTGAGAAACGCGCTTAGAACGCCAAAAGGAGCTCAAAACACAAGAAACGATCGCTGCCACCATTCCCGTCCCTGAATCACTTGCACCGATCAGATACAATCCTAAACGAGTATCTAGGGCCTGTAGAAGGCTAGAGACCCAAGAGAGCTGTAACTTAGCTTACAGTGCCCAATTGTGTCATGTTGCACGAAAGCCGCAACATGATAAAAGAAACTACGGGAAACAGCGTTCCCCGATACTGACTGTCTGAAGGGCATGTCAGTTTCCCCGTAAGAAAGGAGCGAAAGCCCAGAGGAGTGCGGCAGAAGGGTGCACTTCTCTGGCAAAGTCAAGAACAAGGTGAAAAACAACAGCAAAAAGTTTAGGGGTTGCCACATGGAAGGAAAATTACCTACAATTACGAAATCTTTCCTAACACTCGCCCCTCCCAGACTATGGACAGGGGGAACTAATCCACCCCTGGATGAGTCTCTTGTTCAGGTCGGTTAAACATTCTGGACAACCCATCAGCATTGCTATGCTGGACACCTGGCCTATGCTCAATAGTGAAGTCGAAGCCTTGTAGACTTATGGACCACCTAAGCAACTTTGGATTCTCCCCCTTCATGTTCATTAGCCACTTTAAGGGCTTATGGTCAGTTTGCACAGTGAAGTGGGTCCCATAGAGGTAGGGCCTCAGCTTCCTTAGGGCCCACACAACAGAGAAACATTCTTTCTCTACCGTGGACCATCTGAGCTCTCTGTCCTTAAACTGGCGGCTAATAAAACCAATAGGGTGTTCCTTACCCTTCTCATCTACTTGTGATAGTACAGCTCCTATCCCAGTGTCAGAGGCGTCCGTCTGCACGATAAAAGGTCCTTGATAATCAGGGGCCCTGAGGACAGGGGCCTGGCACAAGGAGTCTTTTAAGCCATTGAAGGCCTTCTCACACTCGTCGGTCCAAGTTACCTTCTTGGGTTTCTTCGGAGTTGTGAGGGCAGTCAGAGGGGCAGCTATGGTGCCATAGTCTGCCACAAAATTGCGGTAATACCCTGTGAGTCCTAAGAAGGCTCTCACTTGGGTTTGCGTAGTGGGGGTAGGCCAGTCTTGTACTGCTTGTACTTTACTGGGAAGAGGCTGTATCCTCCCTCCACCTACTTCATGTCCAAGGTAAACCACTGAGCCTTGTCCAATCTGGCATTTACTAGCCTTTATGGTCAGGTGTGCTTTCTGAAGAGCCTGGAGCACAATCCCGAGGTGTTTCACATGGTCTTCCCAGGTGGCACTGAAAACTGCTATATCGTCCAGATATGCAAGACAGAATTCGTCCAACCCATTCAACACATGATTCACAAGCCTCTGGAAAGTGGCAGGTGCATTCTTCAACCCGAACGGCATTACCCGGAATTGGTAAAGACCGTCTGGAGTAGAAAATGCTGTCTTCTCCTTGGCATGCTCTGCTAACGCTATTTGCCAATAGCCAGCAGTGAGGTCAAACATGCTGAGGTACTTGGAGGCACCCAAAGTATCCACCAGCTCATCTGTTCGAGGCAAGGGGTGTGCATCTGTCTTGGTGACAGCATTCAGAGCCCTGTAATCCACGCAGAACCTCAATTCAGAAGTGCCTGCCTTTGGAACCAAAACCACAGGGCTGGACCAAGGACTACTAGAGGGTTCAATCACCCCAAGGTCTAACATCTTGTTGACCTCGGTCTTAATATAAGACCGTACTTTGTCTGACATCCTGTATCCCCTACTTTTGGTAGGTACACTGTCTCCTGTGTCTATGTTATGTTTGCACCAAGGTGTCAAACCAGGCGACTGTGAAAACAGGGGGGAAAACTGCCTAAGCAAACTTTTCACCTCAGCCTGCTGATCAGAAGTCAGGTGAGGGGCCACTCGGACACCCTCAAAGGAGCTATCTGAAGGACCGCTTTGGAACAGGTTGGGGAGAGGTTCAGACTCCTCTTCCTCAACGTCTGAAGCCAGTAGCAGTGCTGCGATTTCGACTCTTGGGACGAAAGCCTTCAGCCTATTCACGTGAAACACTTTTGGAGCCTGTCCAGGCCTTCCAAGGTCCACTAAATAGTTAACATCACCCAGGGGCTCCACCACTGTGTAAGGGCCTGACCATTTGTCCTGTAAAGCTCAAGGCCTTATGGGATTCATGATCAGGACTTGCTGACCAGGTGTAAAGTTGATGAGGGAAGCTTTCTGGTCGTACCAATGTTTCACCAGCGCTTGTCCTGCCTTCAATTTATCACTAGCCAAGACCGTCAGAAGTACCATCCGTTTTCTGAGCCCTAGCACATAATCAACTACGTTGGTAGTAACAGGGGGAGTGGGCATCTCCCATCCCTCTTTGACGATGGCTAAGGGTCCCCGTACGGGATGACCGAACAGAAGTTCGAAGGGGCTGAAGCCAACACCCTCCTGTGGTACCTCTCGGTAGGCAAACAGTAAGCATGGTAAAAGAAGATCCCATTTTCTTCTCTGAGGTTCCTCCAGAGCCCCAATCATGCCCTTTAACGTTCTGTTGAAACGTTCCACCAGACCATTGGTCTGGGGGTGGTATGCAGAAGAGAACTTGTAGGTGACCCTACATTCTTTCCACATAGCCTGCATATACTTCGACATAAAGTTGCTGCCACGATCCGACACAACTTCTTTAGGGAAGCCAACCCTAGTAAATATGCCAAGTAAAGCTTTTGCAACTGACTTGGCAGTTACAGTTTTCAATGGGATGGCCTCAGGATATCTGTTTGCATGGTCGACCAGCACCAGGATAAACCTATTGCCCGAGGATGTTTGCGGGTCAAGGGGACCAACGATGTTGATCCCTACCCTTTCAAATGGTCCCCCCACAACTGGGAGCGGTACCAACGGAGCTTGGATTGTCGCGCCAACCTTACCAGACAACTGGCAGGAGACACAACTCCTGCAGTGACTTTCTACTTGCACCCCCATCTTGGGCCAGTAGAAGTGCATGGATAACCTTTGCTTGGTCCTCTTCATACCAAGGTGACCAGCAAGGGGAACTTCATGCGCCAACTGCAGGAGGAAGGGCCTAACAGCAAGGGGAACCACCAACCTCCTATGGTCTCCTTCTGTAGACTCTGTGGGCTCACTATACAGGAGTCCACCTTCCCAATAAATCCTATGCGTCCCAGGAGGTTCACCCTCAAGCTGGGAGCAGGCCTGTCTCCTTAGGCCTTCCAGAGATGGGCATTCACGTTGGCCTTTACTGAATTCGTCCCTATCAGGACCTCCTTCAACTAACAAGTCTTTTAGTTCAGGATGATCGTTGGGGTCAAATACTTCAGGCATCGCCACCTCCTCGTCAGGCCCAGGCGATTGACCAACTTCCTCCACCGCAGTGGTAGGCGAGCTCGGGGGAATATTCTCTTTCCCTCGTCTTGACTTGTCGACTCCTTTCGCCTTGGGTTTCCCCTTCGGCTGGGGCAGCGTATTGGTCTTGGCCAATGCTGCCCGTGCTTGAGACCGTGTGTAGGGTCTTTCGGCAGTGTCTCCTACGAGCCCTAAACCTCTGAGATCATTACCTAACAAGACCTTTCCCGGGACGTTTCTCTGAATGCTCACTGGAATCCTGACTGCTGTACCATTTAAAGTAAGATTTACAGGTATTACTGGGAACATACGGAGTGGGCCGTCAGCCAACTTAGTGGGCATCAGAGTAGCTCTGGCAACTTCCTCTGAGTCTACCAAGGTAGAATCCACTACAGTGCGACTGCACCCACTATCCCTAAGAGCTGGAGTATCTACTCCATTGATCAGCACACTGTCTTTAAAGTAGTGCTTGGTATTATCCAGAATCCTAGCATAAGCCTCTGCGACTTTAGGCTCCCAGGAACCCAGGGAAACTAAAACTACCTCAGCCTCTATCCCGCTGGGAAATGAGTTTGAGGAGAAGGATGCTCCTGTAATCTCTTCTTCCTCATAGGAGGAGAAGGCCAGATTAGCGGAGTGGACCCCCAAAGGTCTAACCTTACACCGGGGATCCCCCTTCACGTGGTCAGTTGCTCCACAAGCAAAACAAGATCCATTGGGTCTGTTCACATAGGGAGGCTTATTGTAACCAGAGTTCTGTTTCGGAGGCTGACCTCCACTACCCTGTGAGTTCTCTTGTGTCTTACCCTTATTTTTCTTTTTGTGGCCCTTATGAAAAGAAGATTTATCAGATTCTCCACCCTCCATATCTTTGGACTTTTTCCCTTCCTCCTGCTTACCAGGATGAGTTTTGTCCTTATGGGACACTCGATGTGACACCCATAAGTCGGCTGCAATGGCCAGCTTCTTAGGATCTATCTCCTTCGAATCGGCCAAATGCTGCTTAAGCTCTGGGGAAGAAGATGCAAAAATGTGTTCCAGCATGACAAGATTTATCATGCCTTCGAAGGTAGAAACCTTATAACCTTCGACCCAGCCAGTTAAGTTTTTCAAGGACTCAGTGACATAAGATACCCAAGTACCACCTTCCTTTTTCTTATACTCTCTGAAACGTTTCAAATATTGGGCCGGAGTCTTCCCAAACTTTAAAATGAGAGTTTGCTTTAACATTGCGAAATCAGCTCGCTCAGCCTTCGACATTTCCATAATGGCACTACAGCCAGAATGGGGCAGTCTGCTGAGTAACCAGGCAATCTTATCAGCATTGTCAACTTGTTGAACTTCGCATGCATACTCAAACGCATTCAGCCAGTCCATAATGTCATTCCTTTCCTCATACACACTGAGCAGATCTTTCGGAAACCATGGATGAGAGGAGGCCCCAGACCCATGTCCAGGACCCTTGGACCCATTTGCAAACTGAAGCTTGGCCAGTTCCAACTGGTGATCAATGTCTTTTTGTTTTTCTGCCTGTTCGATTTTTAGTTTGGCTATGCTGAATTCAAGCTCCTGCTGCCTAAACCGCAGCTCTTGCTTCTTGAATTCAAGCATAGCCTCCCCATCAGCACTGGCAGAGGAAACATTAGACATCTCGTCCTCCCTGTCCTCTTGGTCGCGATGGATCAGTGCAGCGGCAGAACCGTCGGTTCTACCAGTGAGAGCAGCCCCACCTCCTTCCGCACTGTCCTCAGAAGTTATAGCGTCAAGCTGCGCTTCTTGCCACGCCACGATTCTTTGGATCATTTCCAATTTCGTGCCTTGAGAGGAAACACCTCTCTCCGCACACATCTTTTTCAATGTTTCTGATTTGGAAGCATTTAAAGTTAACAAGGTATTTGTTTCCATACTGTTAGATAGGACTATTGCCTTTTTAAAGTTATACTACAACAATTCACTACGTGTCCTGGTTGGAATATCCTGAAATGCCTTAGTTCGTGCGCAACACTGGATACCTTCAGTCGTATCCCACCGCTGTACACCAATTTGTTAAGACGGATTTCTGAACTCTGTCCTGGTGGTGCAGAAGTTCAGAAGGCCAACCTAATTACTTGGAACAGGGTAACCTCTGGACGAGCCAGACCAATCAAGGTAGCGATCGCGGCGGTCAAGACTAGGTCTCAAGAGGGGTGAGGGTGACTGAAAGCCCGCAATGAGCAAACAAAGCAAGATCACTTACAAACTACTCCAAACAGTTGTTATATTAAAAATATATACACATTTATTTCAAGGCCTTTAAAACAATGACCGTAGCGAGAAAATCACAATATAACGATAGTAAACCAACACATACCATATCAACACAATATATATACAAATACGACAGTCTCAAGCGTTAGATGCACGAAATGGGTAGTCCACCTAAAAGGGAAGGAAGACAGGCAGTGCGAAATAATGCTTAGACCCAGTTCGCCTTCAGAGGCACCTAACTAGATGGAAGTCCGAGCCCTGCGAAGAGTGGAGCCTTGTGCTCAAAAGTACCTGCACGCGCTGGTGCCAACGGGCAAAAGGAGAAGCTCTTCGAGGGGAATCAGGCAGTTCAGTTTAGTGCACAAAAGAAGAAGAACAAGTTCCGCGACTCAAGCGCAGCCTCCACAGTGGGCAGAAGCAGAGCGCGAGTATGGAAAAGGGTGCTGTTTGACACAGCGGGGAAAAGCAATGGGCTCCTGCAGGAGGGCGACCAGATCCTAGCTATGCTACTCACCGGTCCCCGATGCAAGCAGACCCAGGCTTCTCCGCTTCAGTTTCAGCAGCTGGCAGGTTCAGAAGAGCAGGGGACGCCTCGTCATCGTGTTGAGTAAAAAGACGTCCCAATCGAAGAAACCCGCACAGTTTGTTACCACAGCAGGGCAACGGAGCGGCCGTGTGTATCTGAGCCAAATGTACACTACTTACTTCAGACCTGGGAACGCCAAGTGTACAAAGCGTGTGAGAGTGACAAGGACTCGAAATACTACACAACCTGGCGGCGGTTACAGAGCAAGACTCCCGTGTAGGCTGGTCAGTCAGCTGGATGGCCCAGAGACGCTTCCGAAGGCTTACTGGCAGGAGATGGTGAAGATGCCGAGAATAGCTGTTCCCGCTATTCCAAGGGTCGAAGTACCAGTACAGGCCTTCTGGTTCGATCAAAGGTGAAAAGGGTTTCACAAGGCGACAGCAGTGCAGAGGAGAAGTCCTTCAGCGGGTCACCAGCGATTCCTCGGTCCAGCCTCTTGGTTGCAGGATACTTGGCTCCTGTATTCCTTCGTTCGTGAGAACTCAGGAGATCGACATGGTAGTGGTGTTTCCAGCCCCCTCTTATCCACGGTTCCCTTCACGCCAAAACGGAGGGGACCCAATGGGAGATCCGCTCATCAACACTCACACCATTCGTGGACCAATCACGGACCACGGTGGTCCCAGGCTTTCACACCACCCTAGACTCTCTGGCACCCAGGATGTGTATTGGGACCAGACATCCCAGCCCACATCCTGGAGGCACACACAAGACATGTAGAAGCCCGCGAAAGCATCCGTGTT
Source organism: Ambystoma mexicanum (assembly GCF_040938575.1). NCBI lineage: Eukaryota > Metazoa > Chordata > Amphibia > Caudata > Ambystomatidae > Ambystoma > Ambystoma mexicanum. The sequence continues at coordinate 1,335,994,735 of NC_090937.1, forward strand.
TCGCGGGAAAGTACATGCCCAAATAAGGAAGGCCCCGGGTCGGCTCGACCTGGGGAAGGTGAAGGGAGCAAGACGGTCAGCGGACAGGACAAAGGAGCCTCGTGGTCTGGCCATTTTGGGAGCCAGGCCACCATTTTGGGTTAAGCGCGAGAAACGCGCTTAGAACGCCAAAAGGAGCTCAAAACACAAGAAACGATCGCTGCCACCATTCCCGTCCCTGAATCACTTGCACTGATCAGATACAATCCTAAACGAGTATCTAGGGCCTGTAGAAGGCTAGAGACCCAAGAGAGCTGTAACTTAGCTTACAGTGCCCTCTTGTGTCATGTTGCACGAAAGCCGCAACATGATAAAAGAAACTACGGGAAACAGCGTTCCCCGGTACTGACTGTCTGAAGGGCATGTCAGTTTCCCCATAAGAAAGGAGCGAAAGCCCAGAGGAGTGCGGCAGAAGGCTGCACTTCTCTGGCAAAGTCAAGAACAAGGTGAAAAACAACAGCAAAAAGTTTAGGGGTTGCCACATGGAAGGAAAATTACCTACAATTACGAAATCTTTCCTAACAGATGAGAGTAGAAAGTGAGCTAGTGGTGAGGAGAAGCATTAATAGTAAACCTAATGGTATAAAATTAAAACAGTTCTTTGTTTTGTAATACTAACATTCTAGGGGTTGAGCATGTTATTTGTGTTGCAAAGAAACAGGGATTTGTGTGCCATTCTGTCTGCTAAACCCTGGTTAATAAATGGGGATTTGTGGACAGAATGGTTCAGAAATCTCAGTTTTTATTGGTGCGCAAATTACATGAATGAACCACACAGTGTGTTTGAGGAACAGTACGTATATTAAGGTAGTATTGTACTTACTCTTTTTCTGTGGAATGAGCAGGTTTGTTTTTTGTAGTTCAGATGCTGCTGATTTTCAGGAGAGTGGTCTTCACTGCAATTGTAAAAGAAAGAAGTTAGTAATTTTGTGTGTTTATAGCACTGATGCTAAAGTAGACATTGATTTTTATGTTTTTGTAGTAGTATTCTTGTTTGATATCTGAACATAGTGTATGGATGCATTTCATTTGACTATGTGCAGCCTTTATATTTTATTTACAATATGTTAGTTCAATATGCTTTGCAAATGAGTAGATTGTTAAGTGTATGAAATTCACTTGGTTTTTTAAAGGTGTGTTGTAAATAGCAGACACATTTAGAAGTGACAGTTGATTATAGTAGATGGGAAAAATGTCAATACGTTCATTCTATAGGTTATGCAGGTTTAGTGGTATTACTCTGTTTATATGCAAGAGTTGTACATGTACATACATGCCAACATTTTGTAGCAGCTGTGAGGGAGATTCTCTCCAAGCAATCCGGAGAGCTGAATTTCCCCATCAGAATGCATTGGGATTAGAATTATTTTGCGAGGGAGGCAGTACAAAACAGCAACATTTTTGCTAATGAAATCGGGAGTCTCCCACCTAAATCGGGAGGGTTGGCATGTAGGCATGTACTGTGAATACAATATCGGGAACATTTATTTTTCCCATAGGATTGCATTGGGCTAGCATTAATTTAGGTGGGAGATAGTAAAAAATAGTTTGATTTTTCAATGAAAAATCGGGAGTCTCACGCCTAAATCGGGAGGGTTGGCATGTATGTACATGTTATGCGGGAGACAGTAAAAAATAGTGCGATTTTTCAATGAAAAATCAGGGGTCTCGCACCTAAATCGGGAGGGTTGGCATGTATGTATAGGTTATGCAGGTTTAGAGGCATCACTCTGTTTATATGGATTCATAAGTGTGGTACATGTACTGTGAATACAATATGCACAACTGTAGTTTGTATTCATGCATGTGGATATAAATGCAGCTGTAAGTAGATATCTTGGAGAGTTGTAGAGTTGTTTTTGTAGTAGGTGCTTTCCAATGATATGAGACTTGTACTCAGAGTGATCAACAGTACATTTGAAGTGTGGAACTCTGATGATGGAGTTAGATGTAGAGGTCTTGGATGTGATTGGTGGATGGTTGTGTGACTGCTTAGCTGTATCCAGTGAGGAAATGGTACAGAGAGTGATGTGGAAAGGGTAAAAGGGCTGGTAAGAGATATGCGCCGTGCGGACACCGCGGCTGTTCACGGATAGGGCGTGCCACATCCAGGGTTTTCTAGCAAATCCAGTATGGAAAGGGGACTGTAGGGATAAGCCAATCAGATGTTGACGTTGTGGATTTGTTTAGAAAGAGACTGTGTTTAGTGAAGATGGGAGAGGTGGAGAAAGTCAGGGTGTTGGTGCTCCGAGAAATCTTTGTGCATGCTTTACAGCAGTATGCTCAATGTAGGCATGTGGCAAACAATTTTGATGTTAAAGGAAAGGAGGTGATGTGGAGCGCTGTGGCTGATTGCAATGTAGAGCGAATTCAACAAGTTTGTGAAGATATGGGCAGGATGAACAGTCCCCATCTGGTAGTTTTGCACTATGGTGCTTTCCTTTTGGGCTACGTCATTGCCCCTGCTTTGTTGGCAGATTTGGAACAGTTGGTTCAAGCAGTAATGAACATCCTTCCAAATGTGAAAGATTACTACCTAGCGCAATATGGGACTTGTTCAGAGGAGAATTGCCTAGCATTTCGGCTTTGGACTGCCCCTGGGCAGGACAAAGGCTGATATGCGGGGACATTTATTCTCTGTGAAAAGGACAGTGAGCCAAAGACTTGGTAGAGTCTCTCCCAGGGGTTATTCACCCAAGAACAAGTCATTGGGCTGTGTTCGTGCTGGTAGAGAGATGCCCAGACCCCCCTTTTTTTGCATACATTAACTTTGGGTTTCACCCTAAGTTAACAGGGCAATCCAGACGTGGACCCCTTGCTCACTGTTCTTAGAGAGGCAACAGTTTCACCTCACTGATGATGCCCAACAAGGCTGAAACACGTGTAATGGGTTACTGATGGTACTCTTGTTCAGAGGAGAATTGCCTAGCATTTCGGCGCTGGACTGCCCCTGGGCAGGACAAAGGCTGATATGCGGGGAAATTTCTTCTCTGTGAAAAGGACAGTGAGCCAAAGACTTGGTAGAGTCTCTCCCAGGGGTTATTCACCCAAGAACAAGTCATTGGGCTGTGTTCGTGCTGGTAGAGAGATTCCCAGACCCCCCTTTTCTTGCATACATTAACTTTGGGTTTCACCCTAAGTTAACAGGGCAATCCAGACGTGGACCCCTTGCTCACTGTTCTTAGAGAGGCAACAGTTTCACCTCACTGATGATGCCCAACAAGGCTGAAACACGTGTATGGGGTTACTGATGGTACTCTTGTTCAGAGGAGAATTGCCTAGCATTTCGGCGCTGGACTGCCCCTGGGCAGGACAAAGGCTGATATGCGGGGAAATTTCTTCTCTGTGAAAAGGACAGTGAGCCAAAGACTTGGTAGAGTCTCTCCCAGGGGTTATTCACCCAAGAACAAGTCATTGGGCTGTGTTCGTGCTGGTAGAGAGATTCCCAGACCCCCCTTTTTTTGCATACATTAACTTTGGGTTTCACCCTTAGTTAACAGGGCAATCCAGACATGGACCCCTTGCTCACTGTTCTTAGAGAGGCAACAGTTTCACTTCACTGATGATGCCCAACAAGGCTGAAACACGTGTATGGGGTTACTGATGGTACTCTTGTTCAGAGGAGAATTGCCTAGCTTTTCGGCGCTGGACTGCCCCTGGGCAGGACAAAGGCTGATATGCGGGGAAATTTCTTCTCTGTGAAAAGGACAGTGAGCCAAAGACTTGGTAGAGTCTCTCCCAGGGGTTATTCACCCAAGAACAAGTCATTGGGCTGTGTTCGTGCTGGTAGAGAGATTCCCAGACCCCCCCTTTTTTGCAATATGGGACAATAGTTTTGTTTTTTGTCCTCACCAAAACATTGCTAAGTGTGCAGTCAACCAAGGCATGTCTGCTTTCATGCTTAGAGCTGGTGTGTTTTTCTGTAATAATGACAATATTGATTTGAGTAATTCTGTTTATTTTGAAGACAATGGCATTTCCTTATCTTTTTTGGGAAATGCCATGCTGTTTTTGAATGTAAGGGTTGCTTTGGAGAAGGTTATGTGAAGATTTTAGTAGCAAAGTAAGAAGAAAAAAATCCCAAAAAATACAAAATAACAGGTGTCTGTCAGGCATCTGAAAAAATAGAAAAAGAAATGGCTCTTTTCAGAGCCAACCTCAAAGGGGAAATGGGGCACACTATTTAAATTTACATTCACCACGCTGAGTTTTTCGATATGTCTGCAGGCATGGCAGTAGTCCGCGGCCAGCGCTTTTTACATACGGGGATTCGGGGGGGGCATGCAAATGAGAATGATCGGAGCTAGGGATTGGTCAGTCAAGTTTACTGGGTGTGTTGTGTAAGGAGAGATTTTGCCAGAACGTCTTTTTCCTGATAGTAGAACAGATAGCTATGGATGTGTGTTTCCGAAAACAGATTATCTGGATTTTTGGAGACTCATGGATACATTGGTTGGAGGTGCATGCAGAACGTTGTGGAGTAGCTGCAGATCTTGGATTCCCTCATGTGGAAGTGCACTGCCATGGAGTGCATGGAATCAAGTGGCTGGACTTGGTACCTCTCTGTGCTACTTTAGAGACAGAGCATCATCCAGACATAATTATAATTCATTGTGGAGGGAACAGTTTAGGGCATGTGTCTGGAATGTATTTGCAATTGGCAATGAAAGAAGGATTGGGAAGGTCATGGACATGTTTCCAAATTCCCAAGTAATTTTTTCTTGTATTGCGCAAAGACAAATATGGCTGTGTTCTTCTTCATTTGGTCCACAAATGGAGAAAGCAAGGCGCAATGTCAATAAGGCTGTTTGTGCCTTTCTAAGAGATTTTGGCATGTCCTCTTTTCACAATGAAAATATTATGTTTCGTAGCACATACATTTTTCGCATTCTTCTATTTAAACTGTGGAAGGTGGCTTTGAAAAGAGCCTTTTTTTGGGATTTTTGTTGTTTTATATATCTTTCGGTTTTTTACACACAACACACTAGGAGAGGAGGGGAAAGGAGGGTAAGGAAGGGACACCAACCACGGGGATAAGAAAGTGCAGGTGGAGAGAGGAAGATGTAGGGTGAGCCTTACTTAGGTAGGTCGCAGGTCTTCTGGTGCTCTGTGACCATAGTCTCGAAAGCACTTTATCACAAGGTAGAACGTTGCGAATTTCCCCCCTCTGGAATGACATTAGGTGTCGCTTCATGGATGTCGTACCAAAGCTGTACGAACCACGTCTCACACCACTCAGCACCATTTTGGACTGTTTGCAGGTGACCTTGTTTGCACATGCTTTTGGTACATTACCATGAATGGTAAACAACCGCCACACCCAAGACTCCCAACAAGTGCTGGTAGCAGGGAGTTCCTCAACCTCATTATCTTCATCCTCTTCAGCCTCGTTCTCTACATCCTCATGCCTGTTCCCCTCTGCAGGCCCTTGGGGAGGTGGTGGTGGTGGAGGTTTTGGGGCTGGTGCTGAGGCAGATGTAGCAACAGAAGCCATGGATGACATCAGGATTCATGAGTTAATCCCAGCAAGAGCAGCAAGGGCAGCAAAAGTTAATTTGCAATAGCCAGAACTACAATGAAGATCAGCTCTGGGGTGTGGCCTTTTATAGAGGTGGAGGGGTGCGCTTTGCAAACAGATTGAACACCCAAGAAGGTTCAAAAAGTTCCAAAAAGTATGTGGAAAGCCAGAGTCATTGTTTGGGACATGTGCAATGGTGAATTTTTAGTTTAAAATAATTTGGATTGTCTGAAAAAGTTATTTTAAAATGTTGGGTAACTGGACAGTGTCCGCAAATTAGGACACACGCTCAGTGTGGGTGCGGGCACATGATGACGTCTGGAACACATCCGTGAAGGGAACGGGTGTCCGCATGACACTAAATGTACGGGAACAGTTGTGTGCATGCGGCGGGTATTCTACAGAGAGTGTTCATTTCCTAAAACAAATTAAAAGTGCGACACAAGTCGATGGACAGTTACGGACAGACGCGATGTTCGCAGGATTTACGGGTGTGGTGCGAAAGTGCATAGATATTCTGCAGACTGTATGGACAGGTATACTGTTGTTAGGACACCTCCATTTTGTTTGACTACGGACATCCCGGACACCGCGTGTGTTCTTAGGACAGTTTCAACTTGGCTGTGGACGGTACAGACATTTATAGTGTCCTTAGGATTCCTCCATTTTGTTCAGTTACAGACATCCCGGACACCGGGTGTGTTCTGAGAACAGTTCCATCCTGGTTGCGAATGGTACGGACAGGTATAGTGTCCTTAGGACATCACCATTTTGTAAATTTATGGACATCCCGGACACTGGGTGTGTTCTAAGAACAGTTCCATCTTGGTTGCGAATGGTATGGACAGGTATAGTGTCCTTAGGACACCCCCATTTTGTTCATTTATGGACATCCCGGACACCGGGTGTGTTCTAAGAACAGTTCCATCTTTGCTTGCAAATGGTACGGACAGGTATAGTGTCCTTAGGACATCTCCATTTTGTTCTTTAGGGACATTCCGGACAGGTGCGCTGTCCGCAGACATTTTAACTGCTTTTTTAAAAAAAATAAGACACAAAGGATTTCATTAAAAGAAACATAATATTTTTTTTATTATATACATATGCACAATTTATGAAAGATAGGGGGAAGCATGAAACTGATCCAAATATAGGGGAATTAGGGGTTTGGAGTGGATGGATGGGAGGGGATGAAGGGATGTAAGTCTCATCAAAATGTTTTTCTTGTTGTTGAGGGTTTGGGGATAGTTGACTGGGACATGTAGAGGGGGAACAGGTACATGTGGGACAATGGTATTTAATTTTTCTTTTATGTGGTCCTCCACAAACGGTTTCAAAACATTGAAATTTTCCTTGAGCATGTCCATTTTCTGTTCCATGCTTTGCAGAGTCTTTTTCAATGTGTCTTTTGGTGTATTATTTTTAATGTTTGTATGGTCTGTTAAAAATAAATATATATATGTTAAGTACACATACAGTAATGATTATTAATTTTGTTATATAGAGAACTTTGTACCATTAGTATCACTGTCTTCAGGCATTTCCTCACGTGGAAAATTTTCCTCAAGCCATTCCAAAGTACTGCACATTTCTGTGTGAAAAACAAAAATATATTAATTTTAGTGTACCAAAAGCATATGTCCGCGAACACTACCCAAAAACTCAGGGGGTATCTTGTATTGTTCTATCATGCCATATAAACACTGCACAAGTTCAAAAAGCAGCACATAAACACATTATATGTAATAATAAACAAGAAGTGGAACCTATATATCTAACACATCAACCATCCCTTTAAATACCATACATAAAGTAATGATTATTAATTTGCTTATATAGAGAACTTTGTACCATTAGCATCACTGCCTTCAGGCATTTCCTCACGTGGAATATTTTCCTCAAGCCATTCCAAAGTACTGCACATTTCTGTGGGGAAAACAAAATTTTAGTGTATCTAATACAAAAAGTTTAGAAATATATAAGCAAAATGAAGTTTACTTACTAGTTTTGGTAAGTTGTTTTCGTACTGTGGTATAGGTCTACTGTTGATTCTGGCTCTGCCATTTCTGTGAGCTAATTATGTTGGAGGCATATCTTTTTTGTTTTGGTATGTACCATTTTACTACGTATGGTATTTACAGGGATGGTTGATGTGTTAGATATATAGGTTCCACTTCCTATTTATTATTACATATAATGTGTTTATGTGCTGCTTGTTGAACTTGTGCAGTGTGTATATGGCATGATAGAACAATACAAGATACCCCCTATGTTTTTGGGTAGTGTTGATGTTGTCCGCATACGTTCGTGGACATGCGCACAGTCCGCGGACATCAAAATCACTAACAGGGGGTTCAGCATGTTCTATGTTACATGTATATAAAGTAAGGGAATCCTAGTAAACATATATCAAATTCACTCTATCAAATTCACTCTATGAAAATGTATATTCAGTAAAAAAACTTTGTTAAAGGAATGTTATGGTTAAGTTATGCTACTAAAAACCTATGAAATTCAGTAAAAAAAACTTTGCCTTGTCCGACATCTGTGCAGAGCCTACTAATGCATGTTTGAATCCCGGCAGGGCCAAACTCAGCCTTTCATCCTTCCGAGGTCGATAAATGAACAGCACAAAGCGTGGCTAATAATAAACAGTGCTCAGATACCTGAGGGTTTGTAGTGCTATATAAATGCTAAATTATTATTATTATTATTATTATTATTATTATTATTATTATTATTATTATTATTATTATTATTATTATGTATTATTTTGTTAAAGGGACATTATGGTTCAAAGTAAAACCAAAAAAAACCTGAAATTCACCAGTTATGGTAAGCTAAGCAACCATAACTCACGCCACCACAGTGCACTGCTAAGGCTAACGCCCAGGACATCACTGATGACATCACTGATGACATCACATGTGCATTTACCGTTCATGAAAAGTCTGTACAAGGGATTTTTATTGTAATGTTAATAAAAAAAGTGTTAAGGATCATTGGAATAAATATCATGAGGTACGTAGTGCATTAAGTAATGCATTAAACCAAATAGCATTGTATTATGAAGTTTTTTCCAATATACTAAGGTATACATGTAGTAACATAGGCATAGTGTGCAGCAGACATGATGAAGATGCAATATTAATAATCTTACCATGTTAAATAATAAATTTATAAATTCTTTCTTATTAGAGTCTTGCATACTGTGAAACATTTAATAAGTACCTAATCAAACCCACTTACTACATTATTGCATTACTGCACACAAAACACAGACAACAACACATACAATTAGAGCATATACAGGGAAAGTGAAGTAAACAAAAAAACAGCAGTATTACCCAACAATCTTCATAATCTAATGCAAAGACACGATTGCTCTGCTTTAAAGCTACTAGTTCTCTATGTACAAGTAACACATATTGTAACTAGACCCTAAGGAAAGTAGTGTAAGTGCAATGTATACAAATATGAGACTATCCAGGGAAAGTACAGTAATAAAAAAAACAACAGAACTATAAGACAGTGTTGATAATCCTACTAATCATCTTCATACATAGAAAGCATTGCTGTCTTCCAAGTCTGTGTTTTCCCCTTTGTATATGTTTCATATGCTTTGAGTGGACCCTAAGTGAATTACTGTAAGAATATATTTGAAGTACAAGTCTACAAATATAGTACTTTGTACTATAGTATAATGGATTCTTAGTTCCTGACTGTTACTGGCCTAAATCCATCAGTAAAGGAAAAAAGAGTGAGCCAGATATGTGATGTCATCAGTGATGTCATCAATGCCATTTGTGATGTCATCTTTGAAGTCCTGGGTGTTAGTCTTAGCAGTGCACGGAGGTGGCGCGAGTTATAGTTGCTTAGCTTACCATAACTGGCGAATTTCAGGGGGTTTTCGGTTTTACTTCGAACCATAACGTCCCTTTAACAAAGTTTTTTTACTGAATTTCATAGGTTTTTAGTAGCACAACTTAACCATAACATCCCTTTAACAAAGTTTTTTTACTGTATATATATGTGCAGCATTTTGGAGTAAAGCGTTATATAAACATAATAAATACAAATACAAATAAAAAAGAAGTCCTCTTCCAGCAGACATTCAGTCCACAGCGCCTACAATTCTCTCGAGAAACCAAAGCAATATTTTTGGATGGCTTCCAAACTCTGCTTTTAAAGACCAAAACCTACATTCATGCCACTCATCAGTTACCTCCAGATGACATATTCTACACAAAGTAGGCCTCACCTCTATAAGTTAATTATTCACACTTATGCTGCACAATGAGAGGGCTGTTCAAAATACATTTTAGACCCACCCAGAACTTTGCTAATCAAGATAACACATAGTTGCAAGCACAGAGACTCATACGTTATTGCAAGTCATAGGGCCTCATTCCGAGTTGGGCGGTAAGTGTTAACGGTGACCGGTAAGGAGACTGGTGCCGTTAAACCCTTTCTGCCCAATTACGAGGTCCCTTAGCGGGACCCGCAAAGGCTGTGTGGTCTGACCAGGGTGCTAATAACGGGCCCGTAATTAGCACCTTCCCCATTCCCATTGAGCCCTATAGGAGCTCAAATGGGAATGGGGAATGGTTGGTTGAATGGGGACTTACCGGGTCCGCACAGGTCAGAATATCCCGGTAATTCCACATTCACCCAGACCGGACATGGACCCGGGTTTGGAGGCAGCCATGGCGCAAATAGTGCCATGGCTACCTCCAAACTCGGAATGAGGCCCATAGTTTCCGCATTGCGTCACCCTTTACTGAAATATTTTCTAATACTTGAGCAGATCACAGCTGACTGGCTGAGTCATCAAATTCATAGCTGATGAGAGAGGCACATGAGCAGCCTCTGTCAGCTGTGAGCCTTCTAGATAAAGCCTGTCTCTGCTGGTGTGTGTACACCCAGCATTAAAAACGACCGTAAGAATTGCTTTCAAGTGTAGCAAGCATTGTTCAGAGCTTCACTCATCATTTTTAAATGACAAAATACAATACCACAACACAGTGACATTGTATATCTGGCTGCCTGTGCCCCATGTTTTTCAAGCCAATGACCATTGTCCTGCATCAGTGTTTAACAAATCACCAGTTTTGATCTTAGAGCTTAGAGCTTCACTCTTCATTTTTTAAAAGAGACAGTACTCTATTTACATAGAACAACAAAATGTTCTCCATATTGCTATGGGCATATGCTTAAAACCTTTGTCTCAGCCCTGTAAAGGGTGCTCTGTCTTTTACCAAATTTGCACCCTACAAAGTATAATGTCAGTAGAATATATATACATATTCTATATTTTCATTCATCCTACAGCTCTTGGCACCTGTTTTGTCAAAATGTATTTGCAATGGTTTCATGTCCTCTTCATACATAGGTCCAGTATGGCAGACTCCATTTGCACTCTATAAAGTATGATTTTAATAAAGAACAAGTTACTTATCTTACCTGGTAACGTTCTTTCATGGGATGTTCCTCCGACGTATTCCACATCTTTGACAGTAATGACCACAGCTGTGCTGCTTCAGAAAACTTTTTTGGCGTAGGCGTCCTGCATCGATGATGTTGATATGCTGTCCCTCGAGGGCCTCCATCGATGGTCGACCTCACCAGATGTTATATCTAGGACACACGACGCCCATAGCCTCAGTTGTAGTTTTTTCCCCAGAACGTGTGGCACCAGTCTCCTGCCAGTATGACTACAGAAAGCCTTGCGGAAACGTAAGCCAGGTAAGATAAGTACCTTGTTCTTCGAAGAGATTGTGTCCTCCGACGTATTCCACATCTTTGACAGACTCCCAAAGCAGTACCAACGTATGGAGGTGGGAAAAGAATTTACAATTGCATCAATTTAGAATGCCAAATCAAATTGCAGAATAGAAGACTGCCTTACCAAAGGCCAAATCCTGCCCATGGATAGAGTCCAAGGAATAATGTTTCACCAAAGTATGGACAGAAGCCCATGTGGCTGCTTCGCAAATATTGCGAATTGGAACACCCCTCTGTAGAGCAGTGGAGGCAGCCATACCCCTAGTAGAATGAGCCCGTAAACCTACTGGAGGGTCCTTTCCCGCCAATCGGTAACACTCAGAGATCGTCAAAATGATCCATCTAGATAAGGTCTGCTTGGAAACACCCTGACCTAAACACCTTCCAGCATAACCAATAAAGAGCTGATCGTCCACTCTGACCCAGGACATCCGTGAGAGATAGAAACTCAAAGCCCTCCTAGGATCCAACCTATGGAGCCTCTCCTCTTCCTTACCAGGATGTGGAGGAGGATAGAATGCCAGAAGAAATACCTTCTGGCTCAGATTGAATTCCGACGCAACCTTCGGAAGAAAGGAAGGCCGCACCCACAGTGAAGGATGGTTTGGCGGAAAGTGCCTGCAACTCACTCACTCTGCATGTGGAAGTAACCGCAACTAGAAATACAGTTTTAAAGGACAATAGTCGCAACGTACAAAAATGTAAGGGCTCAAATGGAGCTCCCATTAGGAACTTTTAAAACCAAACTCAAATCCCATCCCGGCACCTGGAGAGGCGAGGATGGAAACACATTAGCTAGCCCTTTTAGAAACTGAGCTATCAAAGGGATTTTAAAATAAGAACATTCCTCAGACGAGCGCTTAAATATGGACAGGCTGCCAGGTAACCCTTAATGGTACCCACATGCAGGCCCTTGTGGGCTAAAGAAAGCAAAAAGACAAAACCAAAGGAATGGAACATTGGAAAGGATCCACATTCTGTACTCTGCACCAGTCGCAGAACTTTCTCCAACGGCAACGGTACAGAGTTTTCGTTGCTGTCCTTTTGGCCGAAAGTACCAATCCTTGACCTCAACCTTTCAGGTACCACGCGTGAAGGCTGAGGGACTTGACCTCTGGACGGAGAACCCGACCCCCCTCCCGTGAGAGCAGATCGTCTCGGTAGGGAAGACAATATGGAGGGCAGATGGACATGTCGAGAAGGTCCGGGTACCACGCTCTCCTGGCCCATGCCGGAGCAATGAGGATCATCCGGGAACCGACCGTCTGTAACCTCCGCAACATCTTCGGAATGACGGGGGCAGGAGGCAATGCGTACAGCAGTGGGAAAGACCACTCCACCATGAACGCGTCTCCTAAGGCTCCTCTTAGAGGAAATTCCTGCAAGCAGAATCTTTTGCACTTCCGGTTGACACTGGTGGCAAAGCGATCCACTTGTGGGGTTCCCCACAAGGCTAAGATCTCCAACAGAACTTCCTGAGCCAGCTTCCACTCATGAGAGACCATGCTCTGCCTGCTCAGATCATCCGCCGCTGCGTTTTCGTCTCCGGCCAGATGAACTACTGAGATTGAAATATCCTGCTGAATGGCCCAGAACCAGCGCTGCACCGCCTTCCTGCACAACGAAAGTGACCCTCATCCCCTTTTTGGTGAGGTAGTGCATGGCCACTGTATTGTCTGTCATAATCAGGACCTTCTTCTCCCACACAGATGGCAGAAACGCCTTCAGGGCTAGCCTGACAGCTGCATCTCTAACAGATTGATGTGGAGTCTGGACTCCAACAGAGACCAACGGCCGCTGGCCGTCAACTTGTTGGCATGAGCTCCCCAACCCGTGAGGGATGCATCCGTCACGATCATTATCTCCGGCCACGGTTGCCAAAATGGAGCCCCCTTCATCAGATTGCCTTCGACGGCCCACCACAGAAGATCATGTGCAACCGAGGATGGAATATGAACGGGATCCGATATCCTGCTCCATCTTGAGAGCCCAATGCAGAGATCTCATCCGCCGCCTGGTCTCTGGCACCAGGAAAATACAGGAAGCCATGAGGCCAAGCAACCTCAAGAACTCTAACCCCGGGAGACACTGGGCACGTTGGAACTTGTCCACCATCTGCAGAATATGATGAGCCCTCACCTGGGGATGCGAACACAACCCCAGGGATGTGTCGAGCACTGCTCCGATGTACTGGAGACACTGGGTAGGTGTCACATGGGACTTCTTTAAATTGAGGGAGAAGCCCAGCTTGTGAAGGGAATGGCAGGTGATGTATAGATGATCCAGGGATTGCTCGGGAGAACGTGCCCTGATCAACCAATCGTCCAGGTAGGGGTAGACGTGAATCCCCCCTTTCCTGAGATAGGCTGCCACCACCAAAATCAGCATGGTGAAGACCCTCGGGGCGGAGGTCAATCCGAACGGCAGGTCCCGAAACTGAAAATGCGAGTTGCGAACCGCGAACCTCAGGTACTCCCTGTGCTTTGGATGAATCGGCACATGAAAGTAAGCATCCTTGAGGTCTAGAGACACCAACCAATCTTGTAGTTGAATGGCCTGGAGGATTTGAGAAAGAGTTACCATCTTGCACTTGTCCTTCCTGAGGAGCTTGTTCAGCCCATGCAAGTCCATGATGGGTCTCAATCCCCTGTCTTTTTTTGGAATAAAAAAATAAGGGGAATACCATCCCTTGTTCCTCTCCGCTACAGGCACCAGTTCTATGGTGCTTTTCTCCAGCAGGGATAGGATTTCTTGCGCAAGGAGCGGATCCGGACGCTTCAAAGAGAGCTTCCCCGGTGGATTATCGTGAGGCCTCTGCCGAAAGGGCAGACAGTAGCCGTGGGTTATGATCTCCAGAACCCACACATCTGAAGTATTGGCATGCCATTCTCCAAGATGCTGCGCCAGTCTACCCCCAACCGGCGAACCATGGGACATAGCCTCATGGCTGAACAGACGCGGCTGCGGCAGTGCCTGATGGCAAAGAGGCAACTGCCCGAGCGGCATTGGCACCTCAAGTGCCTTGCTTTCCACCTCTGGTACTCCTACGGTGGCCCCTTTGACTGACAGCTCCTCTCGATCTACCAAAGGAAGAGTAGTACCAAAAGGAACCTCCCCTCCATTGCTGTCTCCTAGGACGAAAAGGCTGAGGTTGTCATACTGCAGCGCTCAAAGACTTTAATGCAGCTTTGGAGGTCTGCAACCTCTCAAGGCTCTCGTCAGCCTTGCTGCCAAAAAGATGGACACCATCAAAGGGATGTTGAGAAGCTGGCATGTATTTATTTTGGATGATACTATTATGGTGACTACTTTATTTGACAATGTAAAATGATGGCGGTAGCGCCTAGAGCCCTGATGACGGACAACAGTCTGAAATGCATTGGCACAATATACAAAGAGGCGCTATATCAATACAGGACGCCTAAGCCTCATCAATAAAACAGAAGAAAAGATTCTTGATAATTTTACCGAGTACTGAGTGATGATTATGTAATAAACATTACAACAATTACGACACTTACTTAGAATTTAAGCAACTCCGACAGGAGAGCTGGGGAGAGCACACCTAGGGCCAGATTGAGTTCTGTTCCCTTTTCTATTGTTCATATCTAAACCTTGTGCTGTGGTTTCAAGGTGTGCCACAAATATACCAAAGGATATAAATACAGACCAAACAATCAACCAGAACAGAACGTAGCTGTGCCCACCCCCTCCCAATCGAGAAGCTGGGATTGCACATCCGGAGCAAACCCTACTTCAGCAACCACGCAAACCTGCGTATCATGGTGCTCGCAGCCATGGACCGGCTGACACAGTCTGCCATGTCCAGACCCGACTGAACGATTCACACATGGCATCCTTGCCGTCTTGCATGAGGGATAGAAAACCATCCCATTCCCCCCCTTCGGGAACATGATCAGCCGCCAACGATATACAATTCCACAGAGTGTGAATGAATCTCTCCAGGGCACAAACAGAGTTGGCTGCCTTTAAAGTCATACCCCCAGAAGAAACCTTCTTCACCCAACCATCAAAGCGCTTGTCGTCCCTATCTGGAGGGATAGTAGGGTATGCAGCCTGCTTTGCTGGGGCCGTAGCCGCCTGCACCACCAAACTCTCCGGAGTAGGGAGCGTTGACAAGTAGCAGGGATCACTACTGGCTGGGCGGTATTTTTTCAGAAGCGACTTATTCACTGACGGGAGACTCTCTGGAGCAGTCCAAGCCGCCGCCACCCGTCTTTGCAACGCCATATGAAATGGCAACACCGGGTCAGTGGGTGGACCTTGATCCAGGATGTCTGTCAGATCATCCTGAAGAAAATCAGCAGATGGGGCAGACCACCCCAAATACTCAGTCACCCTCAACATGAGACGCCTATACAAGGAGTCAGAATGTGTACCAGGCTCAGGCCTGCCAAACTCAACTTCCGGAGAGGTATCAAGACCACTGGCGACATGTAAGGATTGACGAAGGTCTTCCAGTTGGCTATGACCAGACAACAGGTCATCAGGAACCTCAGGACGCACAGCCCCCTCCTCATCAGACCCTTCCACCATCTCTGAAATATACTCCAAGGGTTGGAACAAATCCACCCTGGGAGGAGGAACAGAGTAGGGCTCAAAACAGGCCTCACAGACTTGCTGAGAGCCTTTCTCAGAGCTTCCAGAGCCCTTCGGGGCACCTCTGGTAAATTCTCCTCAAAATGCGTCGAGGGCGCCGATGGGATCAGTGTCGACTGAGGCGTCGATGACTTTGACAATGGCTTTGTGGTCGGAGCCCAGAGCTTGTTCTTCGACGGCCGTGGCGCCGATGGCGTCGACGACTTCTTTGAAGCCAGAGCCTCGAGAGAGTCCCTCGACAGACATGGCACCGACAGCATTGATGCCTTCTTAGACCGGGACCTGGCATGGCTATGGCAATCACCCTTGTCCGATCGGGACCTCGACGGCTCCCGATCATCACGCCGACCGCCCGAGCCCGAAGGCATACGAGTGGTGGCTCTAGCTCATTCCTTGCCGGCTTCTCTTGAAGGCACGAACGTAACGGTGCCTTGCGATTCGAAAATCGCCATCCTCTGCTTGCAGAATGCATCCCATTCGGCAAGCGAAAAGTGTTTAGTGGGACAAGTTACCCGCCATCTGGCGGAGTCCTCCGACGAGGACGGGGAAGACGACCGGTGACGGACCTTCCGTGAATGCCTCAAAGAGGCAGAGGAATGGAGGGACCCACTCTGAGACCGAGACCCCCTGGAATTACGCCGATGCAGAGAGTTGCCCCTCGACTCGTCGGTCGAAAGACCAGTAGATTTCAATTTACGGGTTTTAGAAACCCTACCTACCGACAACGTCTTCTTCCGCTCCCGCAGGGCCTTCGAAGTCAGGGACTGGCAGTCAACGCAATCGTCGGTGGCGTGACTTTCACTGAGGCACCAGAGGCAGCCGTCGTGTGGGTCCGTAATGGACATTTTGGAGCCGCAGTCCCGACACTTTTTGAAGCCCAACTTTGGGGTAGCAGAAGAAGAAGGCATCATGAATCAAGTTAGAAGAACCGAGGCGCGCCGAGATTCCGAAGCGAACGCGTTCGCAGAAAAAACAGAACTGAGGCTACGGGCGTCGTGTGTCCTAGATATAACATCCGGTGACGTCGACCATTAACGGAGGACCTCGAGGGACAGCGTATCGACGTCATCGACGCAGGACACCTACACCGAAAATGTTTTCCGAAGCAGCACGGCTGTGGTCATTACTGTCAAAGATGTGGAATACGTCGGAGGACACAATCCCTTCGAAATATGTATTCTATATGTGTATTCACACCAGCTTTATCAGCCTATATTTTCAATGGCTTCATGCCCCTTATAAACAAACATGTCCACCGCAGCACACCCAATTATAAAAACATTTTTTATTCAAATGTATATATTTTTATTCAACTTGTATCCACTTTAAAATGACAAAACCCCCCCAGACCTCTACTTCACATTATTAAAACTATAACAGCTTGCCCTAAAAAACACAACTTGATTTTTATTTTCCATTTCTATAAAAGTTGCAATAATATCATGCCATCAGGCCTTAAAAGGCCAAACCCAGCTTTATATTCCATCTCTATTAAATCTATATACAATCATAATGTCGGGCCTTAATACCCAAACCAACTCCTGCATCATCAACGCATCACCACAACCTAACATTCACAGTCTACCTCTTCACAACTCACTTTGACCTTAACCAGGTAACAGGGAACACGCATGCTCCCAGCACATTTTATATACACTTTACATTAAAATCATTTTAATATAAAGTTTAGATTCACTTTATATCTTTTCTCATACCAAAGTACAAAAATGCTTTATATTAAGTTAATATAAATCTGATATAAATTAAATATCATCTTTGATACTCATTTTATATTGTACGTCGCTTGAATACCTACTACCTCTTGACCTTAGCTTTTCGCTTTGAAATGCCACCGCCGAATCTTCCCTGTTCTATGTTGTACTGTACATCTAGCGCTCTGAGGCCTGTGGGTTAGTTGGCGCTATATAAAAATAAATTAGAATAGAATATTACATTTTTTTCAAACACACATCAAAAGGGCGGGATTAATACCGGAAGCAGAGGGCGTTCCCACCTGTCAAAATGTTATCTCTTTTAAAAGGGGGCCCCATGTTCTGCTAAAAGAGTCAAGCACCAGCTTGTGCCATGTTTAGTGCTGGCCTGTGACAGTGCAGGAGTCACAAGCTCAATACATTTGAGAGGGTTGCAGTAAGCCCCATCGGGAGAAAGTGGGTGGAGAAGCAAAAGAAGCTGTACCTGGGTGACATTGTTTATGTTTCGCGGGAATTAAGAGGGCAAAAATTAGAGGGCGAGTGATAGAAGCCATGAAATACTTACTGTAGGGGACATGTGTGAGCATGGCGAAGTACTCAACCATTCTATGTATGCTTCTAGTCACTCCACAAATTGTTGTACAATGGCGGTAGCACTAAATTGCAGATTGTCCGCTATCAAGAGAAGTGTGGATTTTTTCACCCTTCGGTACTGAGTGCTATCAAAGGTAATTCAAGATTGACGCTTGTCCAGGGCCAGTTTATAAAAACTTTCCTCTTTGGAAAAAGAAATGCAGCAAATAAATTTAGCACCAATTTTGCTACTTATGAAATGTTATTGTACAAACAGGTTCAGCCCTATTCCTTATTAACACATTTTTTTTTCTCTCCATATGGGAAATATGAAGCCGGTTGTTTTATTTAAAATGTGTGATGGATTGCCACCTGCAGAGGTTTGAAAGCCCTAGTCTTTTGAATGTATTCAAATAAATTGATGAACGAGGTTCCGATTCTGTAAGGATGGTCTGCTAATCAGGCCACCCTTTCAAATATGTCCATGCAAAAAATATAGTGCACACATGTGCCTTGCTGTAACCTATCTACAGACATGGCAGCACCCACTTTGCTGTGGCATTGAGCTATTTCAAAGGTTTCAAATGACTAAACAGGTGTTCATTGCCTCAAAGTGTAACTCCACAAATGTTAACGGTTGATAGTATTATTGGCACATGTATATCCTCTAAAGACTTTTAAGTGCATCTGCCCAGTTATCATAACAAAAAAATGTAATTCTCGAAACATTGTTTCACTATTAATCAGTGGAAAATATTTGTATTAAATACATTTTAACAAACAATTCATGCCCCAAGAGCTTAAAATTCAATTCTTGTAAGGTTTCTTAGGCTCTTATGTATAAACCTCAGGTTATTTTTCTTTTCTTGAAAGTCACGAATTGAATACAATATTTCAGCACGATTATATCTCAAACATTCAGTTCCCAAATTATGATTGATAAATCCTTGTTTTCTGAGATGACGGGTTTCATTTTTCGCAGGAGAGAAAGTTGGTACTAAGCCCAACACCAGCTTGACATGCTGATAGCCATCCTGTCACATGCTGACTCGACCTAGCAGAAGCATAATTTGACCTAACTCAACTGATGACTCTCCATCAAACAGCACATAGCAAGGAAGACACAAATGGCTTAGTGCCAACTTTCTCTCCTGCGAAAAATCAAACCCGTCATCTCAGCAAACAACTTCAGATCTGCTGTCCAGCCCTTGGTGCTCTCCCACCTAGATGGTACAATACCCTTTTGGAAGGCCTTCCAATCACTTCCCTGGCTCCCCTGAAATATATCCTGCATGCTGCAGCATGACTCATCAAAGGACTCCATAAATTCAACCACATCACGCGACCATCATCAATCTATACTGACTCCCACTGCAAGCCTGTATCATCTTTAAATCCTGCTGCATCATCAAGTCTGTCACCCTGAAGTCCCAAAACTACCTCACTGAGAAACTCAGCATCTCTGGAGGCCTACAATCAACCAGAAGTAAGGACATTTGCAGACTTGAACTCTGACGGTGCAGGATGGAATAAAACAGTAGACAGGCCTTTTCTGTCTACTTCCCAAGACTCTGGAACCTCCTCCCCATCAGCATCTGACACACCCCCTTACTTCTACAGTTCACGAGGGAGCTCAAGACCCTCCTCTTCAAGAAGTGGCTCATCCCTAACACCTAGGTCCATATAACATCCACTCCCAACCTAAACTGAGACTGGGAAATCTGATCCCCAGTATTTCCTCCCCTGTTTAATTGTAGATCCATTGCAGTCTATTGCCCTTCCTCTCCTGTTGTTAGATCCCCACTCCCTTGTTTCTTGCTCCCTAACCTTATTCTTCGCCCTATGAATGTAAAGTGCTCTGTTGATTCCCGAAACTAGGTCTGTGCTTAATAAATACCCTAATAATAATAATGATAATGATGACGTGAACTTGTTTGGACCCATCAACCCACAACGACTTCAGCACAAACCTCATTCACACAGAGTCTCTCATGGTCCAGATATGATGCTGAATACCTGCTGGCTCAATAAGTCTCGACTTGTAACACCATATCATCACAGGAAAGCACATAAAACTCTGCTCAATATTTTTGGCTCCCAAGACTGAGAAATAAGGTACTGTCAAGAGGCCTTGTCATCCTAGTCCACTTTTGAGCCCACAGTTATTTTTAAACCCGCCCTTCTCTTCCTTTATCTTACAAGACACTGGGCCTCATTACACGGTAGGCGGTGGACCAAGGTGTTATTAGCACCTTGGTCCATGCCGGTAAAATACCGGCACCGCCTTGGAGGAAAGGGGAATTACCGCCCTATTCCAAGGTTGGCCGGGCGGTAATTTCCCCTTCCCCCATTGCCCTTCCCCATTCCCATTTTTGCCCCATAGGGCATAATGGGAATGGGGAAGGTGCTAATTATGGTACCGCAAATTGCGGTACCGTAATTAGCACCCTGGTCCCTTTGCGGGTTGGTTTTTAACGGCTGCTAAAAAGCAGGCGTTAAAGTACCAACCCGCAATGGGACCTCGTAATCAGGCGGTAAGGGTTAACGGTCACCGGTACCATTATCGGTGACTGTTAACCCTTACCGCCTTCCGTGTAATGAGGCCCACTGTCTTGAAATTTGGCATTGTGCCAATGGAGTACCCGTACGCATCTACTAGAGTGCTATTCTGCAACAGCGTGATTGTTCTATGTTTTGTTACAGGGTGAATTTGCTAGTGTTTATAGTGAGTTATTTGGACTTTTATTTTTAATGACAAGTCTATATTTGTAGAGCCTTGATTTGAAATTCTTTTATTTTAGACTATTGTACTTAAGTTGTTGGGGTTGGTACTGCTATCACTTTACACACGTCCTGAAGACATAGCCTGCCCTCAGCCTGCGCTACATTATGCAAAGGAGGTATACCTTTCCTGCTGTGCTCTTTCTCCTTTATTATTGGGATCACGGATGGTTTTAGATTTGCTGATTAATCGCGCTTTTTCTCTCTGACACAAATTCACGCCCATGGCAGCAAATACATTTCATGTTTTCATATACATAACAGTGTAAATATTTACCTTCAATAAATCACACATCAGCTACAATTCAATGTGTAAAGATGTCTGCATACTTAAACTAAACTAAGCAAATTCTTATCATTTATATTTCACCCACATTTCAAGAGATATCAGGGGAATCTGAGCAGTCCGTCTGTGTAGCAAAACCACATTTAACTGAAACATTAAATTAACTCTTGGCCACTTGCGCTAGGCTCAACAAAGTGCAAAACATGGGAATCATTTTTTACACTGAAATGTCCTTCATCACATAAATGAACAGTCTCAAAATTGGCTTAGCAAGATTTTAGTTTGAGATACTATGCCACACCGACAGTACTATCTATGGCCAGGCTCCCAACTACCTGATCTATGCACTACAGCCATCCGGATGCTGAAGGTCAGCATCCCATAACCTGCTAGCCTCACACCACACAAAATACACATATTATTGGGGGTTAGATTTCTCAATCATCAAGGTTTCTACCTCTAGAACTTACTAACATTGCATGTTCACCTCGAGCCTGATCGCATGATCTGCAGATGCTCAATAAAGACACCTCATTACAAGTATGGCAGATCAGAAAAGAAATGATGGTAAGGAATTACTACCAATATTCCTGCTCTGCCATACTACAAGTGCAGTAATTGCACCAAAGAAGCCCCATGGAGTCCATGGAGAGAGAATTGAGATTAACCCCACCACCGCCACATGTAATCCAGCAGTAATTCCGCCAGATGTGGCGGTAATGAGAATTCAATGGGCGGTATTCTGGCAGATTTACTGCTGGAATACAACCCATCTCGCAATGAGGGCGTATTAGACTTGTCAGTGACCCGATATTATATATGCCTTTACCACCATTTCCATCTCACTTAACTATTACAGTTTGAGATTAAATGGATGTGGGGATAAGAGCTGTATAATAAATACAAATAAATACATGAATTTAAAACAATATGAAGAAAAGTAAAATGGATTAATTGCATAAGTCTAGTGGTCTTCCAACATTTTAATGACAAGACCCGCATAGGAAATGTTTTGAAGTAGGGCACCGAGATGGTTTACATCACTAGATGTGAGGCCAAGAAAGCCTTCCAAAGACCATATACCATGTTCACATGTGTAGCTATGAGCAGGTAGCATGCTAAGAGAGCAAGGACATCAATGAAGTTTAGTGGGGCAGCGGAAAAGTGGCAGCCGTTGCATTACTGCCAATGTTTCAGGCAATAACGGAATTTTTCTGTACAATAAAAATATAGGTTTTGGCAGATCTACTGCTGGTGAAATTACAGCATGCTAAATCAACAGATTTAGGGGAGCATATGTGGTGGATTCATCGCCAGCTTGTTGCGTGAGCTAAATCTGTGCCTTTACCTAAATAAATTTGTGGATTTACTATCCGGTAATTCCGCAGGGAATGTAAATCTGGTAAAAATCCAAATGGAGTCACATGGACTCCAAAAATGAGGAATTGCACCACCCTGCCATCACGTGGACTTCTTTGGTAGCTTCACGGGACCAAGTGGCAGAAATGGTAATCAGGTTTGATGGTATTGCTGTAGATTTACTGCAGAATTACCACCATACTCGTAATAAGGCCCTAAAAGCTCATGCATATCTCTCAAACTCTTGAGTCTACAATGATAGTGACATTGAAGTGGTGCCATGAATTCAACATCAGGCATATGTTTTGTTGGTAGAGTACAATTAGTCCAGTAAGAATGGCCTGCCCAATGAGAGAGACTTGAGAAATTTGCTTAGGCGGTGGGACGATTAAGGCAGAAGCCTGCTTCATCAGCCTCATGTCCTTGTTGTCCTTCTCACTTTTGCTTCTCATCGGACTCGTTCTTCATACCACATATCCTTTTCACATTGTCCTACTCATCATACCTACCCCATTCCATTCTGTGTCTGACCTTCTCTCTTGAAAACTATTGACATCCTCCTGAACTTATGGTTCATTTTCCACTCTCAGCTCGCTTTGGCTATGGTGAAGGGAGAGGGAAGAGGTCACAGTGCCTGCCGCCTTTTGGAAACGTGCTTCAGAAAAAAGAAATAAATAGTGTTGATACTCCTCCATGCTGTTTTTATTTCTAGAAAGGAGCACGTGACCCAAAGGAACAATTACAAAGGCAGCACTTGCCGCAACACATGTCAAGCGGTGTAATTCAAGCTCCCACAACAGGCATTGTGCCATGCCTCACCAGGGGGCATGCCTCGTGGTTTGAAGAACAGTGCTTTAGTCAATCCTCCCAATTCAATGGACCTCAAGAATAATTGTGTGTAAATTATCAACTAATTACACAATGTTACCTCCAAATTGTTACTTGGTCAAGGGTTCTTCAACTCACATCATTTTGTTGAAGGCATATGGTTGTGATCTTAGCCATGCCTTCTCAGCTGCTAGGCCATGAACTATTTTTTTCCAAAACAATCGGCCATGCTTTTGTGATGCTCCCATTTTACGCTCCCATTTTACATGTATGTATCTTTCCTATCCAAAACTCACTTCAGTTGAATATAAATAAGTTAACTAATGCATATTAGAGGTCTTCCTTGGTGGATAACCATGCTGAAAGCACAGTCAGCGTGTTTGGTCAATGCTATATTACATAATTCCTCCTTTCCTTATTGCCTCCCTACCACATTTTCCACTTGTATGTGTGACACCTCCAGCCAGTCCTGCTGTTTGCTTCCAATTGCATCCTGGAACTTGCAGTTTCCTTTTTCCAATTGCAATACTGGGCCTCTGAGAACTTGGACATTTGGCAGCTATGATAGTGTCAATAAACTGTCATCTGCAATATGGCGCTCCAGGGGCTCGGGAGGATAGCTCATGGGCAACGTGCTTGCTTTGGAAGCAAGACGACACAGAGCAACACATGTTCGATCCCCAGATCCGCAATCATATATCATATCATGTCTAAGGACTCTGTCCCTGGTAACATACTTAAGTTCTAACTGTAATTGGCCAATGGGTTTTCAAAATGTATGTGTTGTATTGTACATGTGAGTCTTGCCAGACCCTCATGTGAAGCTGTATGCAACCTGATGCCCATTCTACCAATGCTCCTTCAGTCGTGTAACACCTCACTTGCTAAAGTAAGCAGATGACTCATTATAACTGGACTACCCAGAACCTCTATTTGATAAAGAAGTACATGTTGGAGGTTGGTCATGGTTAAATGAAATTGAATTAATTACCATTAAGTGAGCACACAGCGGCAATTATTGGTAAATGAAATACTTGGATTAGCATCACCTTCAGTTCGAAGCAGTACATAGAGTGCAATGGTGTTTTATATTAGTCCTGAGTATATTAAAAAAATATAATCTTCTAGGACTATGGTCATGATGTTTGTTGATACTTCACTTAGGAATTGCACATTCTTTGCCATATATGAGTCTCGACTACTAGTATTGGGATGCATTGGGACTTCTCCCCTTTCATATATATGGTTTACCTATACGTTCTTACAGATCTTTGCTTCATTTTCTATTGCACAGTAGTTTGCTATTTGCCACATGGCTCTGTTGAACTGGTGAACACTCTGGAATATAATCACTCTAAGTTTCGGCTTGCAGTAGGCTCCCTCCCTCTGGATCATGGTGTTAAATTGCCCTGCTGTGAATTTCGTAGTTTATCTCAATATATTTCAATTGCACTGATGTATTCTTGTAAACATTCACGTCAGGCATCCAAATGCCATTTGTATTCTCTCTTGTGCTCCCTCTATTCAGTGGTATGGTTGTACATGTGTGAACCTTCCTTTTAGGTTCCAGGATGTAACGTGTTTCTTCCCTTTCTATCTCAAGTCTCATTTGTACTGGTTGATTTTTGGGAACTTTCATCCCAATATCCAAAATGTCAAAGCAATTATTTTGGCTATCTCATCCCACCACAACCTTGGTTTGCTAGAGTCTGAAATCATGAGTAAAGCTTACATCTCTCAAATCTATAACAAAAGTACATTTCAGGAGTGTTTCTTTTTCTGAGATCAGTATGTTCCCATTTGATACATCTGCAATTAAAGGTGGACAACAAGGTAGTAAGAGAATTATGTGGCACTTCACATGGGTTGCTGGACAACTTGATAAACCTAGATCAGACAACTTTTATAAGAGGACAGCGTGGATCAGATAACATTATGCTTGTTCTTGACATGGGTCAGCTGTTGCAGTTGAGTTCGGAAGAAAGAGTGATGATGAAGGTATATTATATGATTTCTAGGAAATCCCTGTTTGAGGTTCTTTGTCAGTTAATTATTGGACGTGCCTTTTGTAATTCAATGAGAAGTTTAAACACAGACAGCTTCCCAGTGATGAACATGAATGGTGTCCCAACTGACAGGAAAAGGATCTGAGAAAGGAATGAAGCAAGACTGACCTCTCCCCACTGTTGTTTAACCTAGTAACGGAAACACTGTCAGTGGCAATCCAGGGCGACATCAATATGCAGGGAGTGAAGATAGGTGAAGATGAAGGCAAAGTCATTTTGTTCGTGGATGATATGCTCCCCACTATCAGGAATCCACAGTCCTTGATTCTCAATATGTTACAATTCAATTGACTAATGTAGTTCTCTGTCACTTTAATATGAACTGGGATGAGTCAAATATATTGCCAATCTCCTCCTTAGTGAACACTGACTGATACAACTACTGGACACTCAAATGGGAGGAAAAAGTACCTGGGCATAATAATTTCAAGAAATGGCCAAAGCACATTGCAAATAAATTGGGATTTCCTGATCCAATATTCAATTGCAATGTCTTATACAATTCAGAACCTTCATTTCAGTGTGCAAAAATATGCTGAGTTTCTTGTATTGTGATGCCTTTATTGAATTGCACTCATTTTCAAGATGCAATAACAGATTCTAGCTCTCAGCTTTCTCCATCGTGTTCGCCCGGTGGGTGTACTTCATCGCTTCCAGGTTCGTTCTTCGTGTTATATTGTTTTCCACTGCTGTGACCCACTCTTGTTTCTCCGAGCTGCCCTTCACTTAGCCATCTGTTGCTCAACGTCTCCATCTCCCATTAGCTGTTTTCCATCTTGGTTTTGGTATACAACTTCCAACTACCTGTCCATCCAGGATTATTCAGTGCTTTAGTATGTTTGTACCTTCTGTCTCCCCAGCAATAGTCTAAATATAAGACAATATGACATCGCAAAAAAGGTCATCCACCATTAGTGCCTACATCAGGGTTGTTCAACTCCAGGCCTCAAGGGTGCGGAACATGTTGGATTTTCAGCGTAGCACTCATTAAGATTCATGACATAAATTTGCATACAATGATTCTAAATCTATGCAAATTCAATGAGGGATATCCTGAAAACCTGTCAGGATTCCGGCTCTCGAGGACTGGAGCTGGACAAACTGGCCTACATCAACACCACAGATTAGCAAGTTCATATAATATGTTACAAACACTATAGGAAACAAATAGTATCACTATTTCAACTTACACTCTCTATATAAAGAGAACTCCAATAACAATCGGAAAACATCAACATCTTATTATGCCCTGATCTACCTATACACAAAAGGCCCTATATGTTATCGATCCTTCTAACTTACTAATGGATCTTCATCAGGCGTTACTGAGGGGCACATTACTGTATTCTGCTATGATCTGTTTTACATGTTTAGCATTTCCAATGCAAATTGGCTAAAACACTCTAAAGCCAATAACACACATAAAAAGATAATCAGATACTGAGATACAACATACGCAGAATGTGTTATTTGACATAGTTAAATAGTTTTACACATCGACATCCTAATCACATTGCATATAGCCCAGCTTTAATAGCATCCTTTATCTCAATTGCATTGCACATTTCCTATCATTCCATTATACAAAATGTGCATCATTGCACTCAAAATGCATCATTAAGCCAAATACATTGCACATTTCCCATCTTATATTCATTACTAGTGTTCCGATTGTTAAACCAACACAGAGTTATACTCATATGGACGCCGTCAAATGTTGACACAAGCCATAGTGTTTAAAGTATTCAGTCGGCAGTCAGATTTTCACACTCACTCAGGTTAATGCGTGCCAGTACCTTACTCCTTCAAGAGTATTAAGTCTACCATCCGTTCTGTTGCTAATCCATTGTTTAATTCATCGAATGCACTGGGATATATCATTTGTTTTACCTTAGCGGTTCCTTAGTATCCTACACGTCTTAAAATAACAGCTTGTCCCCTAGTCATTGTTAAGCTTTACATTGATTACATGGCTAGGAAATGTAAACCCCAAATAACGCATCATATATACAAAGATCCTCTCAGTGTTTGACCCTCATCAGAAGGGATAAACACAGCAGTGCCATGCAGTACACACTTCGCCCCATACAATCTGCTTGCGTAAACTGTATCATCTTTACTCCTGGTGCCAGCGCACAGTTCCTAATCCCGAATTCACTTAAACGTGAGGTCAAAAGGGCATGCTTGCGTCACAATATCCATGGATGGAGCTCCCCGTGTTGTGACGAGCATTCGTATTAATGAGCATGAATCGGCGTTTGTTCCGGCCCCATTATCAGACCCTCTGTCGTGGCTTGCTGCCCATACTGCTGCGGCTGTTAGGGAGTCCGGTGCTTTTCTCTACCCTCGGACTTATAATCGATTCCTATCCAATAGTGCGTTTTGTCGGAATGGACTCCTGTCAAACGTGAAACACTCACAGCACGAAATAGATTCTTTGCCGGTTGTCCAATGACAAAAGATCATCTATATTTGGAATCATTCTTGTGGTTAATTAAGAGATATTTTTCACCTATGAAATTGCCATGATACAACATACCTGTGCAAGTGTTACCATTTTAATCTTTGCATCAAACCATAGGTGGTGTCCATTCAAACACGGTACCAGATTGGACGGGAATTAAATGAAAAGAGGCATACCACTACTGAGAGCCACCACTTCCTTCCTCTTACACTGCCACCCAGCATGAAAGGGGTTGTCTTTCTTTGAAGCACTGGCCTTATGCAAAGCGCAGCCCTTCTATGGAAATGACAGACAAGTAGGCCTTTCATAAAGTTGTGTTGCTTTGTTTCATGTTTGCCTGAAAGATTGAAACCGCAAATTGACATTCAAGTCATACATTTATGATTGATACGAAGTTAAAAAAAAAACATTGTAGTTTCAAACACTGCTCTTTACAGTCTTCAGTCAGCAATATGCTGCGATGCTTAAGTAGGCGTGTCTAAATAGTATTGACGTATGGAGCCTAGCTTCCTGATGCAGTGCATATTATGCTACTTAAATTCATATATTATGTCATAATTTCCATACAACACATATGTATATGTATATGTGTTTGTTTATAACGTGCCGATAGCCCGCAGGCATCAGGGCGCGGAAGTGTCCGGGGTAATTTGGTGCGCATAATATCATATGCTGTACAGGGCGGTCTGCAGAAAGATAATAAGTTTATCATTGGAAGAGGTGGGTTTTCAACAATTTCCTGAAACTCTGGTAGTTCTCTTCTAGTCGTAGAGTTAGTGGCAATTCGTTCCAGCATTTTGCTGCCTTCACTGGGAAAGATTTCCCCTCCCTTGCACACGTTTAGCTCTAGGAATATTCAGATAAGTCTTATCCTCTGATCTAAGGTGTCTTTCAGGCAGGTACAAAGAAAATTGCTTCTTAAAATATCTCAGGGCTTCTCCATACAGACATCTGTGAACTATGGTCATCGTCTTAAAGTGTACTCTCTCTTCCACTCTTGGCCAGTGAAGGGATCTTCTCCCCATGGTCACAGGCTCCCTTTTTTTGATTCCCTTCGTAGCTCGAACTGCGTCATTTTCCATGACCTGACACTTCTATATATCCCTCTTCGTGGCTCCTATCAGTAAGGCGTTACCATAGTCAAGGCGTGACAGAATGACCGCTCTTGCTATAGTTGCTGCATTCGCTTAATTAATAAATGGCCTTATGGCTCTCATGAGACGCATGTAGTAGGTGTGGTTTTTCTGCAGGTAGTTATCCTGAGCCTCGGATCCTACTGATGCTTCCACAACCATCCCTAGGGTTTTTACGTGGGACACCACTGGGATTTTAGCCTGTTTGATAGTAAAGGTCTGGTATTCTGTCCTTAACTTGGATCTGGCCTGCTGCATCCCAAAAATCATCAGTTTTGTTTTTCCATTATTAAGACACATCCAATAACGTTGCATCCAAATGTCAATAATGCGATACACCTCTGATATTTCGTGCTGTCAATGCTGTATTCTCCCTTGAGTTCAAAAATGAGCTGCGTGTCATCAGCGTAGTTAGTAAAGACCACGGCGATTTATTCCAGGAGCATGCATAGACTTCTCATATATAAATTAAATAGCAGCGGTGACAGGCTAGCACCACAGGGGACAGCAAACAAGATAGGGGCAGCCTCAGAGAATGTTTCACCCCAGTGGATCTTAGCACTCCTGTCTTTCAAAAATGATGCTAACCACTCCAACTGTTTTAGCCAGTTTTTCCTGCAGGAGTTGGTGATCTACCAAGTCGAAAGCCGCACTGAGATCCAACAGCATAAGGATACCAGTGCTGCCCTTGTCTATCAGGTATAATATGTAGGTCTGAAGATCGAGCATAGCTGATTCTGTGCTGTGGCAGGCTCAAAAGCCTGATTGCTGTTCATGCGGTAGGTTCCAGTCTTCTACATGCTTTTGTAGTTGGTTTGTGGCAATTTTATCTAGGACCTTCAGGATAAAATTTGAATTTGTTATGGGCCTCAGATTATTGTGGTCCTTCAGATCCAGCCCTGGTTTCTTCACTAATGGAGAAATAGTCACCTTCTTGATTTCCTTTGGTACTACCCCCTCCCTAAAGGAGGCATTAACTATCTTTGTCAGTACTGGAACAAACATGTCTTTATTGTCCAGTATGATTTTGGAAGGCAAAATATTTTCTGCGCAGGAGGTGGGTTTCATTTTAGCCAACACTCTACATAGCTCCTCCTCGGATATAGGGAGGAAGCTGAAATTCTCTCTTCCTTCCTGGTTACTTGTTTCCTCTGGAAGGATAAGAGGCTCTCCTTCTCTTCTGGCTGTAATGATGTTATTTTGAGCCTTAGAGATCTTGGCAGCGAAAGCTTCTTGTACCCTATCACATTCTTCCCTAGTGGGAGTATGTCGAGGGGAGAGTGATTTCGACTTTTCAATCCCTTTAAGTATTTTAAAGATTTTACTGGATGTGTTGGTCGCTGCCTCTATTTCTTTGTTGTAATGATTCTTCTTTGCTTCCCTGATACCTTTCCTATACCTGTAATCGGCCTGACAGGTGCTGGCTGCCATTTCACCACTGGGTGCTTTCTTCTTGTTCAACGTTAGGAGCATAATGCTCTATTTACAACATGTGCACCCTGTTCAGATCTGGGCCACACATGCTCATACTCTGTGTCTTCCTTGAAATATTGAACA
This sequence comes from Ambystoma mexicanum, assembly GCF_040938575.1. NCBI lineage: Eukaryota > Metazoa > Chordata > Amphibia > Caudata > Ambystomatidae > Ambystoma > Ambystoma mexicanum. Next base: position 1,336,025,455 of record NC_090937.1, read on the forward strand.
TCAAGGTGATCTGAACACCCACCTTGAGAGCAGTCAACAGCCATATGATCGAGATTTGCATCCCAACTCATCCCAATGTTCATTTTGTATGCACTTTCTATTCTTAATAATGTAATATTCTGAGTACAGCTTATAACCATATATTGAGTAGAAAATTGTTTTTTTTTAAAACTTCTTAATTGCTTAATCTATTTGTCTAGTACAATATAAGCAATATCAAGTATTTGTGGACAGTTGCGTTATGTTGCTTGGATACTTAGAAAAGTCTTGGGGTTTAGGATACAGTTGTCATGGTAACGTTGCTGCTGCACAGCCACTTCTATCATCAAGGTGACTGCCTTGCTTAATCACAGTCACATGGCTGCTCTTTTTGTTTGCTACTCAACATTACTCATCCAAATCAGTGAGTGGATGGGCTCACTCATTGGCTATAAATCCTACAATCCGATATTCTGTCAATGATATATGGGCAGTTTGAGGTCCTGGATACTCATGGCCACTTGATGCCTGCATCTGAATTTCGAGTAAGTGGGTAATGGAAGTCTGGAAAGTGTGAACACCTATAACCAGCTTAATGGCCTTCATGGTGGTACTCAAAGCTGAGGAAACATTGTGCGGTGAAGGGGCAATGACAACCTTAACTATCATTACTCTCAACCAGGTCCATATTGGGTGGCCATATACCATACAGCTATTCCTATGAATTCTGGGACCAGTAGTGCTGCATTTATAATGGATGCATGCAACACAATAAGTACCAACATGCAAAGGTTGAATGTACTCTTTGCATGTGTACATTTGAAGCCAATGCTATTTATACAGTTCCCCGTAGTAGTGTTGGGGCCTGCTGTTGTATATGGGTTTCTCCCCTATGGCAATGTCCCAGGTCTGGGAGCATTCATTAAGGGGGGTCAGTGGGGTTCAATGGCGTTATCAGCCATAAAACCTGTGTATTAGTGAGTGGTCATCACTAAAAACAAATAGGATGGAAACAGAACGCACTTCCCTCCATCCACATACTGGCCTCACATTGTGCCCGATGTTCTTTATGATACTGTCTCTTGACAGTCAACCTCTCTTTGTTCCAAACTTTGCCATCATCAGTGAACACTGTTTCCTCGAACACCCAAATACTTTATGCACCAGTACCTACAGTTTATTTTTGGAACTAATCCCCCTTTTCCACACACACCTGGTCCCTCTCCCGAAAATCTTAGCTTATTCTGAATTTCATACCTCGCCTTAACCATTTTAGTTTTATTTTGTACAACTTCCCTAAGATGCTCTTCATCCCATTCCAAAAGCACCCGCTGCAACCAAGGAGGCCACACTGTGTGGCTGTTTTCTCTTAAGTACCTAAGAAGGAACCAGGCCTGTGGTGGCATGAGGGGCCAATCTATACACACACACTCTTTTTTCCACTACCCCTTCCCAATTTTCCTCAGCTCGTATATGCATGTGAATGGCCTGTTTAAAGGTGCCATTAAATATTTATACTGCTCCATTTTATTTTCGGAAGGTACAGAGATGTCTTATGGTGCGCTAACACCACACACCACAGAAAGGTTTTGGAAATGCTCAATTTTAATTGAACTTCATTATCAGTTAAATACTTGCTGGGAAAACCCTCCCTTTGGAACAGCTCTTCCAAAAACGTACCACCAGCCGAGAATCAGCTTCAAATACAACCTTTGTCTTCACCCAATTGGAATACAAGTCCAACGATACCAGAATATACTTACTTACTTACAGCCAAGAATCAGCTTCAAATACCACCTTTGCCTTCACCCAATTGGAATACAAGTCCAACAATACCAGAATATACTTATCTTCCCAGGGTAGGCTTAGCAGATCCAAAGGCCTCAACAGTTGAACCTAATTCCCCCAGAAACCTAACCCCCTCACTACACACTGTATTTCCCTTCATCATTTCCTCAACATCCCGTCAATACCCGTCCTTCAATATTCTGTACTAAACCTCCCTTTGTCATTCCTAGATGCCACTCCTGGCTTTTGCTACATTATCTTCTTATGCACCCCTTATGCTGATATCCCTTGTCTATGCTTAGTTCCTCCTTGACGTTTGTAAATGGCCTCTAGGTGTCTACATCCACAGTTCCAAGCAATCCAAATTTCAACACATTTAATTACCTCTTTCGGAAACGCCATCATCCTCCATCGCTTTTCCCAATCATTTCTATCAAACATTCCACCACAAATCTGTAACACCTGCTCATCTTCTTCGTGGCTCACCTCACCCCGACTTTCATGCTTATGTGCTTACATTGCAACTCGGGACTGAAAACCAGCCCCATACTCCTCTTTCCCGGGTCTGTGAACTACAGTGAACCCATGTCTTGAATTGAGGTGAGCCACCGCATTATTCTGTGTATCATCCACTCCAGGGCCTTGCCCATGAACACTCCCAGTAAGGGTTTGTGATCGTTGCAAATCCTAAATCCCTTCCCCCAAAAAAGTCATGGAATTTACTAACAACCCAGTCCATACCAAGGGTTTCCTTTTATATTACCGAATACCTGAGTTCTGCTACTCTCAAGGTACGGGATGTGAATGGTATCACTCTCTGGAATAGTACAGAACTGAACCTGTAATCTATTGCATCTATCACTACCCAAGACTCTCATTGTGTATCAAAGTGAGCAAGTGCCGGAGTACTTGCAATTGCCCTCTTAAACCCTTCACATTTTACATTTGTCCATGCTAATTCAATGTCTTTTTTGCACAGCTGGTAAATACATTTATACATGCCTGCAAAGTGATCAACAAACTTAGCATAGTATTCCATCAGTCACCAATCATAAAAATGACAAAATCTCTTGCCTGTTTCTAGGCTTAGCCAGGTACACAAATGCAGTGACCAGATCCTTGTTTGGTTCCACCCCATCCATGATAGGAGAAATCCATTCTGATGCCTCCACTAGGTCTATTAGCCCACGGTTCTCTATGTTGCAGAGATCCTCATCAAACTCTCTGTGCATACATATCGCAACATTCCTCACTATGGCCAAAGTGGGCTTTATCCTTACCTCTAATTGAATGCAATGTTGATTCCCACTTTGTCACGGCTCCAAAGTCCAGGTGCAGGAGTGGCGCGAACCAACTACCCCCACTACGGTCTGGGCACCTGCAAGTCAATGCTCACACAGGCCTCCGAGACCCCAGCAGGGAAAGAGGGTTAGGATCTCTTTGGTTGGATGGGTCTCGAACAGCGGATAACCAGATAGAGGGTTAGGAAAGGGAAAGTGGACAGGCAAGGGAAAACATGGAAAAAACAACAGTCACAACAATATATTTATATACTATTCCCACACATACACACAGTGCAGTATGATAACTTTTGATGCAAAAGGCACTTTGCTCTGTGGTTGGGCTGTCAATCTGGAAAAGTGAATACCCTTCATTTGAATGATAGACGCATCTTGATGGCCGAAGGCCAACCGTCTTATGCACTGAATTATAGAAATACAGACTGCTATGCTTGACGAACAAGCAGCCATTTTAAACGTAGCAAGAATCGCCATTTTGCTTGTTAACCATTGCTCATTGCTTTCTGTCTAAACTGTTTTGCAGCTTGCAATTATTGCAAATTCTGCTTACTCTGCTCTACTGTTAACATTGTTGTCTGAATATGATAGGGCAAGGTCGTGGGACTGAGGAGTTCGTTGAAACTCCTCATGAGTAGCCCAGAAAGGAATGCCCACGCTCCCTCTCTGTAGCCTTGAGGGAGAGCTGCAGGGCATTTAATCATTTCACAGCTGCCAGCCAGTCTCGCACTGTGGTAGAATATGTTAGAATAAAGCAGCTAAAGGCTTGAATTATGCTCTTCTTACGGCCCCCCCTAACAAAACCCTTTAAAGCGTGTCGGCTCCCAGGACACGAATAGCACCTCATAGATAGCAAAGCTTGGAATGTGGCTCTTCCCCCGTGTGCAGCTTGCTTCCAAGAACAGAAGCACCATGTTCTGTGCAACAACTAGAAGATGCCTCCGCACTTTCTTAATTGCACATTGTTACTAGAATAGACATCGAAAGTGTCATAATTGTCCATCATCATCCCGAGTTCAAAGAAACTTAATAAAAGGGGGGTGTTAAACATGACATAGCTAATTGGATGATATGCATTTTGTATATATGTAACTGATGTGCGTAATTCGCTCTCTTGCGTCCCTCGAGGTCTAGAGAATACACGTTGCAGGGCGTGAGACCACAGTTGGCCAATTGGGACTATTTTTGCTTGCAATAAACCCTAGCATTGGGAATTTGAACCTCGTGTCTGGTGCATCCTTTCGTGTATGGTTATTGCCTTGTTTCCATATTGTGAGGGACCCCTAGGGGCCCCTTTCCGGGTGCTGGCCTCCTGCCTGCGCACTCTCAGGTCCGGAACTCGGAGCAGTTTGAATGCTACAAGAGAGTTTAGTATTAGTGGCCTGTGTTAACTCACAAAGGCGAAATACAACCACCACAAACCTACATTAGTGACGCATGCCACCTTGAGTTTGGTTAGTGCTAGCACATGCACATTACACCTAGTAGGTTAATCCGCTCTCTGAGCTTAATGGTGCCCAACTAAAGGGTTGTTCTGAACATGCGACCTAAGTTCGCCGCACGTGGCTTAGAGGGAATAAGATCCTATATGCCGCCAAAGTTTTGCCGCACGTGGCCTAATATCTAGCACTACGTGCTGTCAAAGTTTGCTGCACGTGGCTGTGGGCTCCCCGTGCTGCCAAAGTGTGCCGCACGTGGCTGAAGACTGGTTGGTAAAGAAACGCTGCGCGCGTTAGTCAGTGAAGTATGCGAGCTAAAATCGCGTCGGTTTAATGCTATGGAGCTGATAGGCACTTAGCTTTTCCCTTTAGCAGGGGACATAGTATGGGCGTGCGGTGCCCCCTGCGCGTGCCCCTCAGAGGATTGGAAGTTCCAATGTGTCCCCGCTTCTTCCGCGCTTTCCCCCGTCGCTGCGCTTTTAATTCCCAAGTGGGGTTGGGTCGGTAGGGCTTTGCTGTACTTATCTTGTATATGCGAGGGGCCGGAATGGTGATTCCTTGGGGCGTGGCCCCTCACGTGATCCCCATCGGCAGGAGCTCTGAAGGATGCATCCATTCCGGTCGGGAGCTTTAGCACAAGCCCCGTGCCTTCGTTCTCCACGCGTGCGCGTGCGCGAGCCCCTCCCAACTTGGGAGTGGAAAAGTAGTTCCCGGCCTGGAGGCTGCTGGGAGTTGTGGTACGGAGGGCCTTTTGTCTGCAAAGGGGACAGAGAAGTCTCCTATAAGGCTGGAGGCTGTTCCTCTGGGTTTGTCTTGTTTTGTGGTTGGTCTTTCTACGTCTGGGGCCCCTCTTTGAGCCCTGATTCACCCTTATAATGCCCTGCACCCTGACACACTTGGGCATCCAAGCTCCTCACTAATCACCCCTTCAAATCTGTCCTCCACTTTACCAGCCATCTCAAAAACCAAAATCATACCCAATACACCTGGGTAAAAAAATATCCGGATTACACTGTTCATACTAACCCTGGAGACACCATCCACCCCTGGAGACATACACCTTGGCAATAGTTGTGTGTCCCTTGCATTCTTACCTCACCTCAAATTCACACATAATATCAAAGCATACCTCTACAAACACATTTGCACAGAGCTTTGGCCTGATCAAGATTGACCTCAGCATTCTTGAATCTTCCCTTCCATGTCTCACAATCAATGATAGTGTAGTCAGATCAGGAGTTGATCAACATGGGAATGTCCCTCCCATTGACCCTGCCCTCTGCAACCAGTTTCGCTCCGCCCATTGCTCTGGACCCCACTTATCTCACAGAAAAACTCACTCCTTCCTCTTCCTCCGTATCCTCCTCCCTCTTCCATCCAGGAGAATTTCCTGCAATGATTTCTTTAAAGCCCTCTTGAGAGAAGTTCTCACAACAACGGGTAAGGTGCTGCTTCTTCCTACAATCAGCCACAAGACCAGGACAATTTACTGAATTCACAAATTGGAAGGTACTCCCATAACAAAATCATGTCTTCACCATCCTCTCACCAGTCCTCTCCTGCCCCTTGAGTCCCTGACAGGGACTACTCTTCCACTCACCTGACTCATGTTCTCTCAATGAGTCCCAGGAGGATAGCTCAGTGGCAGCATGGTCGACTTGGAAACAAGCCGACACGGAGCAACACAGGTTTGATCCCTGGGACCGCGCTTAGAAACCTCTGGGTATTAAGCTCATTATAAATAACCTATCATATCATATCAATGCTCCTCCCCTTTGAGTACAACACACTCCCTTTTTGACTCCTTTGAGTCCTTCAATTCCTATTGTTTAACACATTGCATTGATCTGACTCTCTTTGCAATGTCCAGGACCTCATCTAAACTGGAATCACCTTTAACCCAACATTCTTCCCTTATCTTCACTTATCTACTGTTTCCTAACCGTCAACATAAACTGCTACTTATTTGTTCATTATGAGAAGCACCAAAGTTGCACTTATTTATTTTAAAACATTTTTTTTAATTTGTCTCTTTGGTTTATTATAAACAGATGTATTACATGTTGATATAGTTTAAAACCAAATATACCAAATATACCAATTAAATATAGTCAAATAGGAATCCATACACATCACAAAATTGTATGTATATTCATAACAATAATGTTCCTGTTAAGAATATTTCAAGAATTCCTATTAAAAACCCTAAGGTAGCCAAAGTTAAGGGTATTTGTTTCTCAGAAAAGAAAAAGATATGGCACCAAAGTCACTGTCTGTTTACAAAGTCATCCTCATTTAAATAGTCCTTAAAAGCTACAAGAAAAAATTTAAAGAAAAGAGGACATACCATTTTGAGATGTTTAAAGGAATGGATCGGTCTGAAAATATTATTGCCAAAAAGATGGCCAATAATAAAACAAATAACTAAAATATATATATTTTTTAAGTCCCTATGGAAAGTTTCGAGCAAATGAAGCTCAAACTTTAAAATTGCAAGCACTAGGGGGCATCCATTTTGTGAAATGGATGCCACCTGTGCTTGCGTTTGCAGCACTAATGAAGCAAAATCCAGCCAGCTGTAGTAAACAAAAGCTACGCCTGGGTGGCTTTTGCTTCATTGTTGCCGGACTCAGAGGACGGGGACCAGAGACTACAGGAGACTCCTGTCTGGAGGAGCCTGGAAAACTTAGAAATAAAACTGTAGCTTTTAAAATGTTGTATTTATGTTTGCGGTAGCTTCAGCTTTGGAGCCCCAAAATGAAAGCTGCTGTAGGCAGAAACACAACGGGTGTTTAGAAATGCTGCAGTGTTTCTGCTTACAGAGCTTTCACTTTGGGGCTCTTGGGCTCCTCCTGGGGAGCCCGAGATCTCTAAAGTGAAAGCTGCTGTAGGCAGAAACACAATGGGGTTGTGTTTCCATGCTGCTGTGTTTAGAAATGCAACGTTTTTGGATTTGTAAATGCTGCAGTATTTACAAATCCAAAAATGCTGTTATTCTGAATGCAGCAGCTTTTGCTCGGAGTCTCTTGGTTGGGGGAGCCCAGGAGACTCCACACGAAAGCTGCCGCTGTCAGAATAACAACGTTTTTATATTTGTGATTGCCGTGGTTTTCCAACCACGGCAATCCCAAATACAACAATGTTATATTTTTAATTGGTGCGCCTCGGCTTTTTGCCTCCAATTTATGTTTCCTGTGCTTCCCTGGACTTGGGGAGCACAGAAAACGACGTAAAATGAAAGTGAAGGCAGCCTCCTCAGTAGGGGGCTTTTGCTGCTTGTTTAGTGCCGCAAAGGCAGAGCCGAGGAGGCTGCCTGAAATCACAAAATGGATGCCCCTAGTGTTTCCAATTTTAAAGTTTAAGCATCACTTGCTCGAAACTTTCCATAGGGACTTAAAAAATAAATATATTTTAGATCAATTTACAAATTCATAAAACACATAATTAGTACACATGTATATATATATATATATCTTTAAAAAAAGGAAAATACAAAAGAAAAATAATAGAGATATAACAGACTTAAATTCCTAAATTCACTTCCCTGTCAACCATCAATGTTATATAATAAAAAGCAAATTGAAAACATAGGAACTCGTGTATCGCTCATCCACGAAAAGGGACGTCTAATCAGTATAAAATGTGTTACATAATATACAAATACATGAACAATAACCATATTAATAAATCTTGTTAATAAAGAAAACCACCTAAATGAAATGTATAAATTGCATCATCAAACGGCAGATGAAGGAACATTTAAAATGCACGCCCCTTTAGAATGTTCCAGAAGGTTCAAAGAATGCATAAAGGATACCACTGCTAAGTTAATTTTCGAATTGTGACTATGATAGAGGTTATTCCACAACATATCAGAGTCCAAAATCAAATAATCAACAAAAAACTGTCATAAGGAGCTCACTCTCAGAGGAAGTAGACCAGGGCGCTCAGCAATCAAATGCTTTAGTGTTTCAATTTGTGAGGGATCCAAACAGAAACGACAGTAGTTATCTTGGGTAACGATTTGCCTAAACTGAATTTCTTTTGTAAACCACAAATTCATCCTCAGCCTCATGTATTGATTTATTCCCTTTGGATCGGGAAATTTTGATATAGATTGCTCAACAACATACAGTTTTTTACTGACATAAGGTTGGATCTAAATAATCGCAATTCCAAACATCTTTCACGGGTCTCAATCCAATCACACTGTCCCAGCTTTACTTTAGCTCTAGCAGGATTATTAATCAGGATACTCTCTAATACTGCTATACGTTCCAAGATGTTCTGAGCACGCACTCTCCAGGTAGCAGTCTTAACATGCTTGGTTTTTGTCACATATTTGGCTAGCACAGCCATGATGGTATTTGTTTATTTGCCAGTAAGTACTTCCTATAGAGTGCGAGAACCTTCCAGCAGTACACAGTGTAAAGTGAGAGCATTCCCAATTCATGACAAATTAGACACATGGATACAGTTTGCGGCAAGCCAAGCATAGATCTCCAAAAACGCTCTTCTAGTTTTTGCCAGAAAGGTTCTGCAACCCAATGCCTTGTCTCAGGACAGCATGTAAGAATGGCTGTTACCTTTTGCTTATAAAATGTAATCGCTGACAAAAAAGAAAATTTACCATACTTGCCCTGTATAATACGGGCCTGGGCAATGGCAGTTTTTAGTTTACGCTCAAGATCTAGTCAAAAAGGAGAATCATTGAGGTGAATGCTAATAACTAGACCCAAATGCTTATAGTCAGCAACCACCTCCAGTTTTTTATCCTGCAGGAGCCAAGGCACCGACGTACGAGACAATCTCTGGTTTACATTCCAAATCATAATTTTCACTTGGACTGATTAATCATCAACAAATTAGCCTTAACCTATTTACTGAGCTGGGAAAGGAGGGAACGCAGCCCACTGGGAGTTTTAGCCAACAGCACAAGGTCGTCGGCATTAAAACAACCAGGGGACAGAGCTCCCTCCCAATTTAAGTGAATCTGAGATCATTTCAAGGAAGGCCGAAGGCATATCAGAAACAAAATAGTTAAAAAGAGTACAGACCAGAAGGCAACCTTGTTTAAGGCCTCTAAAGGCCTCAATAGGCTCCGACAAGGTGCCTTTCAAAGTCAGTCGGATTTGAATTGTGGTTTTTAGATACAACTTGTTTATCCAGTAAACAAGATAATCCGGGCCCACGGCCTGCTGCAATTTATTCATAAGAAGGCCCCTGTAGACCGAATCAAAGTCAGTCTGGAAATCAATAAATCGCAGGTATAGCGGCTGCTTTTTGGACGATTCCTGGAATTTGATCACCATTAAGATATGTACATTTATTGCAGTGCCCAGGCCTGGCATAAAGCCAGTCTGGTTTGGGTCTTGTGCACCAGAGCGGTCCAGGTAGTCTTAACAAAAACCTGGCAAAAAGCTTGCCAGGGATGTCGAAGAGCCTTATCAGCCTATAATTTGTTGGGCATGATCGATCGCCCTTCTAATAGATGGGCACAACAATCGATTTCTGCCAAGACGGAGGTAACAAACCTGTCCTTAGTGTCTGCTCGAAGATAATCAACAGGATAGTAGCCCAGGCTATTGGATGTTGTTTAAGCATACAATTAGATAAGCCATCTTAGTCAGGGGCCCTGGATGTCAAAAACTTAGAGATATAGTACAGAATATCTTCTAAAGGGAAGTGAAGATCATCATCATTCAGTCTGGGAACTTGATTGTCAATGCTCCTCAGTAGTGTGAGAGCATTGAGGGTCTTATAATAGTTAACCCAGACTTCCTCAGGCACAGTATTTACCTGAGCTGACAGCTGCGAAACCCAAGAAGTTTTATTCAAAAGTCACTAGATCTCGGCAGAGCTCCTGGAGGCTAAGGCTCCCAGCATAGCTTCTGCATCATGCTGGTAGAGCAAAGCTCTCCTAGCCTTTAGCCAGTTCTTATATTGGCACTTTAAGGATTTTAGTCAGAGATCAAGGCTGGCTTAGGGAGAAAATGCACTGCCCTTTTATCAGCCCTAAAGGAGGCTTTCCTTGCTACCATTTCAGAGTCATATACATGCAGATTAATTCTCTGAGATTTGGTATCATCTTTCTGTATGTCTTTAAAAAAGTGCATAACATTCGTATATGATTTAGAGGTCCCCTTACTACATAACTGGGAAAGTCTTTGGCTAAAGGCTGCCAATTAAGGAGGAGTCCAGTTCAGTCGATGCTTAGCATTACTTAAAATCAAACCCAAGGCAGAAGACAGATTCAGAACCTTTCTGGGATTAGACCAGGACCAGGTAGCTACCGTATATATAGGAGCTACCCTATGGACCAGTGGATGAGGGATGACAATTTATACCAAGTTCAGCTGTTCATCTATATCGATAAACATTTTTTTCAATACAAAATCAACTTTAATTATTCCAAATTGTAAAAAATTAATCAGTTGACAAACATTAATTTGCACAATTTCATTAATATCACATCACAATACCATCAATAAAGTTCAATACAAATGTTGGCTCACTCACACCAATTCCCACCATTCATTCACTCTCCATTCCTCTTCACACACTTCTCATACTCCATGCACATGTGACCACCTCTATTGGTCACTCATTACAATCTACACTATTTCACAATGTCTGGTTCCCTTTATCCATTTTTGGGTAACCCAATCTGTGTATCCCTGTTCCCACAGGTTTTTGTCTACACGTGTTTTGGTTTTCGTTGTTGGACTTCTTGGTTTGTGTCCATAAGTCATGCAACCTTCTTCAGGACAGAAAAAACAGGACTCTCTCTATATCCTATTTCGCATGGTAGGGTGAGCCACAACGCCTCCTCCTCAAAGTCTGTTGGGGTAATCCAGATATTTCAGATGTAACCGACTTTCACTTTCAGGTTTGAACCATACAATTCAGATCTTACGAGGCAAGTGGTAGCCTCCACGTAGTATTCCGCGCCACTTAAAGTTTCCAGCATTAATGAAGTGTCATTCTTCTTCTTCTACAATCTTTCTTATTTCCTGTAGCCATCTTGGTGGTATTCCTTACTTAGATGTCCTTCTCGACTGGCTATTCACTCATTTTTTGTAATGGGGTAGAGGGACTTGTTGATCAGTGCCTTTTCACCCTGGGTGCTGATTCCCCTAGCGCAGAGCGTTGCTTCATGGTGTCGCAGGTGATAACAAGGCAGCTACCAGAATGTCATGGTCACTAAAGGTTTGAGCAACAATATGACATTTGGAGACTAGATTGAATAAACCTCTATCCATGTATACATAGTCGATCAAAGCAACCTGAGTACCCTGTGCCAGGTAGGAACCGGAGGCAAATCGGCCAACACACATCCATTTAACATGTGAAGATGACGCTCCTTCAATAAGGAGTTCCATCTTAAAACAATGGGCAAAAGGACCTTCAGGGGATGTACTATGCAAGAGATGTTAAAGTCACTAACCAGAATTACATGGTCACACGAGCAGTCTAAAGAAATACAATTCAATAGATCTTCCAGAGCACTAATAAGAGACTCATCTGCTAAGGCCGCGTGATTCCAATAGGCATTAAAGACAGCAATCACTGATTTCGGAGACTTTATTTTAACCAATGGCAAAAAGCTATTTGGTGAAGCCCATGGCTCTAAGGTCATATTGGATGATATCTTGATCTTGACCAAAAGTCCGGCCATGGGGCGCCCCCTAATCGGGGGTATCGCAGGTATCAACGTGAGCACGTGGTTATCCCAAACAGGGGGGACATAAAGCCATACCTCCTGGAGGGCTACAATCTCATGGTCCCTCAGAAGGTTATTATCGGGGCTGGCTAAATGTTTAAATCCCCTAGTATTCCACGAGGCCAAAGTACATGAAGTTGAGGAGTCCAGCAGCTAACATTGATTCTGATTTTTATTGTAGCTAGCGCTGGCATTATCTCAACTATCCAACTGCATCACCGGACAAGTACTCTGTTCATTGGGTGCGACAGGAAGTCACTGTTTTCCCAAACAAGGGATGTGCTGGTGGTCAAAAGAAGAGCTATTAATTAGAAGGAAGCCCATGTGATAGAGGTCAGATCGAGCCTGCCATATTGCATTCCTCACAAGCGCAGACTTCATCCACAGCTTGACTGCAGATAGGTTGTAATCACGGACAAATTTAATCTGCTCGATATCCACTGAGGTAACATCTTCCAAGGCAGGTATTTCAGCGAAAATATTTATTGCAGTTTGCCCATTGAGGTCATACTTAGGATAAGGGTTTGAAGGGCACTGCAAAATTAGATTAGTCAGATTATGATTTAACGTGTTCTGATGTTTTTGGTCCTGAAGAAGTTGCAGCGCAGCTCACAGGAGATCATTAGCATCGTCAATATGAGGTGGCATTAGTCTCTTACCACTATGGGCAGCAGGCAAATGTCTATTATTACAATGTCTAAAACATTTTACAATTTTTGTCCTGTGTTTTGGGTTGGGAAAAGAAACGATGTAAAGATGTATCAATCTCATCTCTCCAACCTTCCAACGTTATCTGTTGGTCTATTGAAGGGAGAGCAGATGAGTTGTTCACTACAGGTTTTAATAGACCAACAGTCTGCTGCACCAGCTGAGGAACTAAAGAAGGAATTTGCAGGGCAGAGGTCTGACAGGAGCTCTGAATATTATAAGAAGAAACTGGATCAAGACCCTCTTGCTGTTTAGATAACAGGCCTAAAGCGTCCAAAGGCACATACGGTGGTGGTAAGGTCCGAGACTGAGTAACCAAAGGACTTTTGCTTGGGAGAATTTATTCCGGTATTTATTTGCAATAACAATGCGGGCAAGCAAGGTCGCTGTTTTAGGTAATAAAAATTTCCCAATAAACGTTTGCACACCAGTAGACTTATCGGCAGAGAACTGAATATTTTTAGATTTCTTTTTCATCTGAGAAACTATTCAGCTTGTTGTCAAATATGTTAAAGTTATGCAATATAGCACAGTACCCCCCAGCCCTCTCCTTAATGGACCCATCCTGGACCTCAGTCAAGATTACATCAATCTTACTTGGGGCCAAACAGCCAACATTCTTGACCTTTAGTTTTTTCTTTTTTATGCACGGGTGGCCCGGTTGACAAGACACAGCCCCCTGAGCACTGGAATTTGATGAAAGAGGTTCGACCATTGAACTCTCCTTTGGAAGCATGTATCCAGCTAACAAATGTGTCTCATCCACAGGTATTTCCTTCAGAGCATCAGCTTTCAAAATATTGGCCTGCTGACTGGATGAGTAGTCAATAAGCAAAATATTATCATCAACAGGGTTCGTGGCCAAATGTCACCGGGCAGCAGTTTTAGTAGCGGTAACACTAGGGAAATCAATTTGATCCTTACAACACAAACACTGCAATTGCATCCTATCATGCAAACAATCAAGTTTAGTTAACAAGGAGTATTGCACAACACATTCAATTTGTTATCTCAGGTCTCATACAGCTTGGTCAATGAAAAAAGGGCAGTGTTCATAGATTGCAAGGAAGTTTCTAACCCTACTGGAAAATTCCCATTAATAGCACCAAAAGGAGCCAAGGGGGAAGTTGATTTTCGATGAGGGGTAGGCTGTGAATATGACACATAAAAGCCAGAAGAATTGCCAACCGTAGGTGAAAACATCATGGGTGATTGAGAAAGATCCCCCCTCTGAGGATTTTCAGCAGGCAAGACCACATCCTCGACAGTCAACTGGGGAGCCAAATCTTGATTATGGGGTGGAGAAGCTGCAGCTGGGACTAGTGGATTGTTCACAGTCAATGGATCACATCTAGACAGGACACTCAAGGGTAGCGTATCAGGAAAAGGCTTGAAAACCTTATCCGGAACGGGAATTACAATGGGCAAAATACTCTCTGAGTTTGGAAGATAAGGGGGTAATGCTAAGACCCCCGCGTCAATGAGTGAATCAGGAGGAGTGCAGTGCTCATGGCTCACACCAGCCGCCATAGGGATATGAACAGAAACCTTGGTTGTCCGAGGGATTGCAACGGGAGTTAACAAGTTAATAGGTGTAAAAACATCGACACCAGGGGCGCAAAAGCTCTGTATATCAGCCATAGGGGAATCAGGGTGGACATTTGCAGAGTTTGTTTTAGAACTGGATAAATGTATAATGCGGGTTGATGATTTGGGCGTAGACAAGGAAGCTGCTGCATACGTGGTAATTTCACTTTTATCCAGCATTCTCGTCGTAAGGCGATACAACATCCACTATAGCTGCCATAAACCAGCAAAGGAAAGGGAATCAAAGAAAACAACTATACAACAATATGAAAAAACAAAAACAAAACATAAAAACATAAAAAGATTAAAAATCAAATAACTCAACCCACCCACTTCCCCCTGCCAGCTGACAGCCGACAGCATTTCTAAAACAGCACTTCCAAAATGCGTGCATGCGCCTGATGAAATAGGATTCTGGGGAAGTGGCCGGGGCTCCACCAAGTAATTAAGCTAAAACAAAAAATAAGGAATGGGAAAGTAATTAGCAAGGGCTACGTTGTTAAAAGTCAGTAGCAATATTGCTATCGTCCTTGATGTGCAGTCTATACCAGTAAATATTCTTAAAAATGTTCTCCAAATGGAAAGGCAGTAGAAGCAGAGTTTCGCACTGACACAGCGGACAGCACTTCGGAGATGGCACTTCCAAATATGCGCGCACGCAAAATGCGCCAGGGCGCCTGATGAAATAGGATTCTGGGGAAATGAGTGGGGCTCCACCAATTAATTAAGCTAAAACAAAAAATAAAGAATGGGAAAGTAAATAGCAAGGGCTATGTTGTTAAAAGTCAATAGCAATATTACTATAGTCCTTAATTTGCAGTCCGTACCAGTAAATATTAGTTAAAAAGTTCTCCAAATGGAAAGGCAGTAGAAGCAGAGTTTCGCACCGACACAGCCGACAGCACTGCGGAAATGGCGCTTCCAAAATGCGCACGTGCAAAATGCGCACAGCCGTCTGATGAAATAGGATTCTGGGGAAGTGGGCAGGGCTCCACCAAGTATTTAAGAAGTAAATATTCTTCAAAATGTTCTCCAAATAGAAAGGCAGTAGAAGCAGAGTTTTGCGCAGACACAGCCGACAGGACTTTGGAAATGGCACTTCCAAAATGCACACCAAAGTCGAAATGCACAACAACAATCATTGTTCATGTGTGTTCTTAAATCAAAGAAGATAGTGTTCTCTGTTGAATGTATAATCTTCTGATATAGCATTATAGAACTACTTTGAATGATAGGTGTCAAAGATGGTAGGGCAAGTTCACAATCGGTACACAACTTGGTAAAAAAAGTGCTGATCTCGACATTAGAGCTTCCAGTTTGTCAGAAAATGTCTCCTTAAAATTCATAATGATTTCCGCTCCATAAAGGAGTGACGGAATCACTTTTGATTTATACACCTTTAAAATTGATATTAGAGAAAATTGTCAAAAGTGTGCATTAATCTTTCTCTTTTGGGCACTAGCCATTACTGCATTACAGCGCAATGTACAATAGATTGACTATTTTGACACTGATTTATAAAACATGCAGCCCAGATATTTTAAATAATCTACGACCTTAACCTCTGTGCCTTCCAAATACCATGTAAAGTTATTCTTTTTAATACTAGTTAAGATTAAAATTTAGATTTTAAAATAATAAATGTAAAGATCATTTAGACCCATTTAGTTACTTTTAACATTTAAGCTTCTCTGTAGCCCAACTGGAGTCCTGTCACAGATTACAAGTTCATCCGCATATGCAAGATAGTGAATTAAACTTGTGCCCTACTTTGGACGGAAAGCCAAATCAACAAAGGCCAAGTAAAGGGGCACTTTTTTCTGTCCCACCTGTGGGATGTACTAACCCACTAGCTCTGCCCTGCGACATCACTGTGTGCCGGTGGCACCAGAACTAGCAAAATGGCTGCATGAAGCCCTATGCGCGCAAAACCTAGGAAAATTGCACTGTGAAACTGGAAAAGATGGCTGCCAATCTACTTTGCCTGTGTCAGTGGTGGAACAGGAGACCACACTGCGGAAACCTGTCATTGGGCTGCCCACAAAGTGCAAATGGAATCTTCATGAAAGGCAGTGCTTTATTGCAAGGAAACCCAAAGGTGCTCAGAAATCCTTTTTTCCTTGCCTGCTGAAATTGCAAAATAATGTTTCAAAACATCAGGAAATATTCAACATCCTTGCTGGGTGTTACCCATCTCTTATTTAAGGAATCCACATAAGCACACAATGGGCCTCATTACAGGTTGGTCGGTCCGGAAATAACAGTGGTGGTAAACCCGCAGCCACTGGTAATTCCAGACTGCCCGATCCCGAGTCCTGCAGGCGGGAGGTAGCATCCCGCCAGGTCTGACCTGGCGGGTTTACCACCGCCCGGCTGCAGCCGGACGAGGAAACACCAGCACCATCACGAGATGATGCCGGTGTTTCCATGATCCCCATTCTGCCTGCAGAATTCCCGGGACACTGGGGTTGTAATGCCCCAGTAATTCCGGGAATCACAGAGGCGGATTGGTAATTCGAGTCCGGCGGTAACCAGGTGGTTTTGCCGCCTCGGTTACCGCCGTACTCGTAATGAGGCCCCATGTCAGGAAAAGCAGGATCCATCATAAGAAGATCCACATTAAAAAGTATGCTTGTCTGTGAAAAGCTGTAAAATATGAGCGCAGTACCGTCGGCCGCCTGTATAAATGCTGTCATTTAATTACTTTGGAAGCTTAAACTTGTGCAGTTATAAATCAAATGGTTGGAATTAAGTGACTTGCCATCAAAAGAAATATAGGTTGCAACTATTTAATCTCTATGTTTAAAAAGACTCGAATTAGAGATCTGTTTGCCTGTTTGAAAAATATAAGTTTATTTTTCAACTAAGAATGATGTAACAATTGGCTTTAAAGTAAATCTGATGCAAGCCAAAGAACTTCAAAGCAAATTCCACAGTTGCCCCAACAAAAGGCATCTCTCCTGCATCTCATAAAAGCCCAGGAAATCCCATTCAGGTGTTAATGAAGAGGGGAGGGGATTTGCTCTGCTGCTCCTGGGAGAGACAAATGACTCCCTTGGCTGAAAAGAATACGCAGATGCAAGTGTCAACAGAAACTCATGCCAGAGGAAAGAGGTGGGGATTGCTCTTGAGCCACCAAAACTTTGGGGGTGGGACAGACAGTGTTGTATATTCTGAAAACACAGAAAAGTATATTTTTGAAAAGGACTGACACAGAACGGTGCAAAATTGTAAAAATTGTAAAAATACAGTATTGTTAATGTGAAATTTCTGGTCACATTTTAGAAGTACTCAGAACTCTGTGCTATGTTCAGGGACATGACTACAGAATGTGTGGTTATGTAGCAATTGTGGTGATGCCAGAAACATGAAACTTCAGAGATTATGCCCAGATATCATGTGCACATATGTGTAAAATTGGGGATAAATCTGACATTGGGTACCAGACCAAAAGTGCGAAAAATTGCCAAATCTAGACCCAAGCTCGCACCGCGACGGGCTCGGATGAATACTTACTCCACCAAATATGGGATATCAATATGCCATTACTAACAAGTGTGTACAATTGTAAATATGTCTTGTATGAAAAATAGATTTCCTGGGCAGAAACAAAGTGGTGGTTTTTCCCTGGATCATAAAACACAGCATCATCATGACACCCTGTTTTCTTCTCAAATCAGGGGAGAGGAAAGACCCTAACCAATAGAATACCTAGGGGTGTGCCTAGTATAATTCAGCATACCCACCCCTTTAGAAAACACATAAATAGAGATAGCTTAGGACCTAGAGAGACACACACATTCACCCACCAACGGATTGTTGGCGGAGCACTTTGCAAGAGAAATCCATATTCCAGACTCCAGAACTTTGAAAGCGGTAAGGCCCATTTCCAAAGCTCAGCCATTCTCAGCTTGGCCTTTTAAAACCCAGAAAACAGATTTTACCCCAGGGGAACAGAAAGAACAGCCTGGCTGTGCTGTGCTGTTTTCTTGCTCAAAATTGTTGTCAGAATCCCAAGATCCAACCCAGTAGAGCAGAGCTGTGGCCAGATAGCTGCGAACCAGAACCCGTGAGATCCAGTCCAATCCCACTGTGCAGTGTCCAGAGTGCCTTGCAGATTGCAGAACCAGAGCGCCTTGAGTCCAGTCTGGTGTGCTAGCAGAATTCCAGTCCAGACAATCTCTGACCAGATCCCTGATGGGTCCATTCCAAACATTGGTGGTGAGTATCTATAGCATAGGATTGTCCCTAGCATATGTATTATCCATAAGTCATCCTATCCAAACCCATTCTCTTACATCCAGAACTGCATTGTTAGAATCTTTTTGTCTTACCTGAACTCTTTCTCTTACCATATAGTCCTTTGTTATAGTAGTGTTAAAAATCATCTTTGCGCTAATATATTTTCTGAAGAAAGGTGAGCACCTCGGCAGGCCAAATCAACCAGTGATATCCTGGGCTGGTGGCTGCACTGTCGTGTAGTTTGCGGCTTCATAGTCTACCCCTAGTGTAAAGAAATCTTGTTTGTCATTTTGAAAAGCGCATCTTTCTTTTGCAAATTTTGACTCTTTCTGAAAAAACAACCTTCACAAAAACCTTCATAACTTGGTCACCGTGTATGCTACAAACGGACCACAAACCGCATCCCAGCTCCTTATAGCTATTTCGCAATCGCGCTTACCGTGCGCGCAAAAGATTGCCGCAAATTTTTCATTTTGGCTCAAATCTATCATGTGTGAAATAGCTGTTCATTGCATCTGACCTCAAAATTAAGTTTTCTACCTGCTAGTTACTCAATAATCATTGCTAGTGTTTGTCTGAAACTATACAAAGCGATTCCACTAGTATTGAAACCATTTTAGTGAATTAAATCAATTTTCAGTGTTTTTACCATTCAATTCAAAGCCACATTCAAAACCATTTTGACAAGTTTGCAATCATTCCTATTTTTCTCTCTGTGTTTGCTGGGGGGAATTGGGATTGATACTCCTTTGTTGAATTCTTTATTCCTGAAACCTGTTTTCTCTCCTTCCATCTCTTTATATTGCATATTGGGGGGGATTGAGTAGTGTGCAGGGGGAAAGAGTAATCACATTGCATTTTGATTGAATCCACACAAAAGTATTATTCTATGCTGCATTGTTTTTCTATCATTACTCCGTGTGATTAAAGAGATTTATTGTGACATCACCCCATTGGTGATCATTGTATAATCATTAAAGTAGTGTGATATATATATCGTGAAATACCTCAAATAAATATTTTTAACTTTGCAAAACAGCCTGCTTCCTGATTCAGTGTGACCGGGGGGGTTCAAAGAGAGGGGCGTGATATAAGGGTACATCATTCAGAAATAAAATAATTTATAGACATAAATGAATAATTAAGGGTTTCAATTGGGCATCCCTCGCTAGGCATTGACTTAGGTGAAGTGCCGGGTTGAATCACTTACAACATTGGGGGCTTGTGCGCTGGGATTTCTGAATTATACATACCACTTGTAACAGCTTAATACAGCGTGCTAACTAACAGGGTACATAAACCCTGTGGGCTACCACACTGTGTTGCACTGTGAAAAACACCCCTCAATAGGAACGCTCTAAGGAACTGGTCTGTTTTGCAAAAATAAATTAAACTTCTGTAAGTCAGAAAGGAAATCAATATTTCCGGGAATGGCGACCTTGTTATAAATCAATATGGCTAAAGAACACCCACTGCACAAGCTATTTGTAAGGGGTGAATGGACAGAGCAGGATCAGAATGTGTGGTTGCAGGGAATTAAAGAACAGACCACTGCAACAGGATTAGACATATGGCGAGATCAGGGTCCATTACATGTGGCACTGAGTGAACTGTATATGCCCCCTAAGGTAAAGGAAGAGCAAAGTAAGATTGCCAAAATAGCGGCATATCTGTACCTCCATATTGGAGCAATACAGGATAAACATGCCGAAGGCCAAGATCTGGCAAACAAGCAACTGCAAGCATTAGAAAAAGCCCAAAGTGATCTGGACTCTGCAGAGCATAGGCTGCAGAGGAGCCATGAATCAGTAAATGAAGTCAGGCAGTACCTGACCAAAATAAAACATGGGTATCCTGCAGCAGGAGAAGGTAGAACAGGATACCAAAATGCTAGCCTTGCAGAAGGAGTACCAAGAAAGTGTGGACTCTCTACTACAGAGCCAGAAAAAGCTGGAACAGCCAATAAATTTCAATAGGGCATGTGCAGAGCAGTCAGTCACCCTAGAAAGCCGCTGAGACAAAGAAAAATAAGAGAATAATAAACTAATTCTGAAAGACCTGGAAACCCAGGCAGAAATTGATGAAGAGCGCCAGAAAGCTAGTGCGTTCCAAGGACAGAAGGACGACCTGGCTGCACAGAGGCATGCTCTTGTTCAGGAAAGGGACACCTTAGGACAGGAGGTCAGTTATTTAAAAGAGAAGATAGAAGAAAATCACCTGGCCCTTCAGGGACGGGGTGACCTCCAAAAATATCATGAAAAGCTGTTAGAGCACACCAGGAGGGTGGAAGATGCTCTAGCAAGGAAGGACCAGGCCAGTATGGACAGGACTCAGGAGGTAACCTTCCTGCAGCAAAAACTGGCCCTGTAATCTAAAACGACACAGGAAGCACAGAGACACAATGAGGCTCTCTGTGAGAACAATTTCAGGCTCCACAGACAGGTAGCTATGCAAGAGCAATTGATAGAAACTAGCAAGGCCTTGATAGAGGAACAGAAAGCTCAGGTTCTTGCATGGCAACAGGGAGCAGGGGCTGAGAGAGATGAGGTTCACTGGGAAAGGGAAACACCTGAGCATAACCTCAGGAACCCTAGTACCAGAGGCCTTTATCACTTCCAATCCCTGGACTCTGGCACACCCATGTCCACTGGCACACATGAGCCAAGGGCCACGGGGATGGCAGACTTCATTCCAATGAGGACCATGGGGCTCATGGATCAGCGCCTCCCAGGAATGGATTGGCGGGCATCTGGGTATGGGTTCCCAAGTACTGTAAAATTTAGTGGGGAACTCCATGAGAGTAGGCCCACTAAGGGTATCCTATCCTGAAAACCTCTGCACAGCTAACACAGTGGGGGGGGGGTACTCATCAAATCCTGGGAGTAAGGAGGAATCAGAAGACTCCTCTGAGCGCCCCAGGACACAGGAAACTAGGCCCCCACATTCTGCCAGCCATTCCTAGGCTCACAGATTCCGGGAGAGCCTAGAAGACCAGACGGGCACCTCTGGTAGCTGTGCCTCTGAGTCAGAGGAGGAGTGGACCAGGATCACCCAAACCAATAAAGCAAACAAGGTCAGAAGGGCCTTGCTATAGGATCCCCTAAAGGAAATCAAAGCGATAAGGAGCGTCATCACGCCCTATCATAAGAATGCAAAGTATTCAGTTTGGGAGCACCTAGAGCTCTTTGAACAGATGATGGAAACTTTCCATTTGAAGGACAGCCAAAGCTGTATTCAATATGTGAAATGGACTTTCTCTCCAGAGTACTCCAGCTTCTGTGTGGGGCTGGAGGACCAGAATCATTCTAGATGGTCCACCTATAGGGCGACCATCTTGAAGCTTTTTTCTGTGCACAGGAATCCTCAGGAGACTCGCAAGGCAACCTACAACTTGCAATGTGGGGAAGATCAGGCCCCACAGGAATTTGTTCAAGAATTAAAGTGTGCCTTTGCGCAGACCACCAGAAGGGTGATAACTGACAGCAAAGAGTTTGTGAATACTTTTTTCCACACTCTCCCCATGTACATCATGACCCAGCTAGTGAGAGACTTTCACGAGAAAAGATCACTAGATTGGGTCATCGAACAAGCCACCCGCATCTATGAGGTACGAAAGCCAGTGGAAAACAAAAATAATCCAAAAAGCCCCAAAACAACCAACACCCCTGCTGCTGCTAAGGTGGCAGAGGTGAAGGTTGCCCCATTTTAGATTTAGAGATGGGGGGGCCTAAAAACCTGCCTGCACAGAATCAAAATAACCCCAAGCCCAGAAGGCCCTCGGGCCAGTCACACACAGGGAGCCAGGAAGGCAATCCCACAAATGGGACCCCTAACTCCCCTGACTACATCAGTCCCCGCTACAAGGGGAACAGACCCATCCTGGGTTATGTGTGGACTCCTCCAGCCCAAGGGGGTGGATCCAACCAAACAGCAGCTAACCAAACAGGTACTTCCCTCCTCACTTCCCCCAGGAGTGCAGTAATCCCCCAAATATTGGACAGAACATCTTTCCCAGGTATCTGCAAAACTTTCAACCCCAAAACAATCCAACCCCAAAACAATCCATCCTTCTTTCACTAATTTCCTCAGCCCAGACAACCTAATCCGAGAGAGGGGAGGCCAAGGGTGGAGGGGTACCCAAATTTTCCAAACCCGGGGTATTTTCAGAGAAGGGATAGCTACCCTTCCCGGGATCAGCCCAGGGGAGAAATGAGAACCCTGTATCAGCCTGAGCGGGTGTCACAACTAGAGCGCCAGGTCCAAAACATGGCACAGGATCTGGGTCGCATGATGAGGGCTCAACAGAACCCTCAGATGAGCAAGCTCGTGCAGAATTCCTCAAACTCCGGACCTGGTGCTCCAGAGCAATGATGTGGAAGAACCCCAGTTCCCAGGGAGGAGGCACAAGGGGAAGAGGGGTGTAAAGCCTTGGAGGAAGCTTCCTTCCCCACTTGTAAAAAGACCCTGGAAACCCAGGAACCGGAACCAAAATCTCCTGCTTCTGAAAGTCTGCCACCCAAGGAGCAGAGCGGGGTGGGAGAAACAAAGAACCCAAACAGACCCATTTTGCGGAGGAGGTACAAATCTTCCAATTTGAAGGAGAGGGATCCTCAGAGAATCCTGGGAAAAGGATCTTCTCCTTCAGAGATGGGAGAAATCCTCCCAAAGAAAAATGGGTCCCAAAGGATCCAAATCCAGACTGGGTAGATGCGGGGACTGAGCTAGCGCCGCCCATCATCCAACCCCAGAACCAACAACATGAAAATCCCCTGGTTCAAACCCACCCTGGTGACTGCCTCCAAAAATGGGGGCATGGCCTAGAACCGGTACCAGGGGAACCCAAAACTTCTCCCATATCTAGCTGTCACATTTTCTTTTCTCATTCCCTAGACTCCAGAGTGCAGCCCAAATCTCTTCCCTATCAGTGTCCCAAACAAAAACTAACCCAACAGTTGTCCAAAGATGTATATTATCTGTGCCCCCTTGAGGAGAAGGAGGGAAGATTCTATGCCCCAGTCCAGATACAGGGGCAGGGTACAATTTTGGCACTGGTGGACACTGGATCCCTAGCTACCCTTCTGTCAAAAAGGGCCTTTGATAAACTGAATTCGGGAAGGGGGGAGAATTACCAAATTCCTCTGACCCCTCTTCCTGGACAACTTCAGAACTTCGACGGGAAGGAAATTCCCCTCGAGGGGACTGAGGATTTGGATATTAAAATTGGGCGACACAAGGTGAAGCACCCGGTCATAGTTGTAACTCCAGAGGGCACCCCTTGTTTACTAGGGAATGACCTCCTGTGAAGGTTGTTACCCCTAATAGATTGTGTAAACAAGGTCCTCTGGACCCAGACTAGCCAACCAATAAAATTAAAACAGAGTGTCAACCATGTTAGTTTAAACGGCACATGCCACATGGTTGAACAAAAATCTGACCAAGTAGAATTTCACTTCCAGAATAACCAAATTCCAGACGTGACAGTAATAGCAATAGGACAACAAACTGGTGATGGGGGGACCTCTCTATTTCTGAAAATCAACCTTCCTTCCATTCTAAGGTGGCATTCCATACTGGAAGGAAACACTCTGAAATTCTTCACAAATTCACAATCAGACATTCCCACTTCTATGGTCCAGAAAGATGAGAAATCAGCTCAAAGCCGGCTGATATTCTGAAAATTGGAGAGCAGTTGTTCATCCCTATTCAGTTAAAGGAAGGGAAGGACTCTGTTCTCGCCCGACTGTGTGTGAACAACAGTAAGAGCTTCATCAGAGAAGCCATGTTCCGCAAACTCCCAAAAGATCCAGCCATTCCCACATTTAAACTGATAGACAAATGGGAAATTGATCTGGAAACACCCAATCCCAAACATCTCCTGCCAAGCAGGTGTATGCTCAAAATCTCCATAGGCAACAAGAGCATAGTAGCATAGTCCCTAATTGTTGGGTCGTGCGAGACGTCACTGCCGCCTTTTACTTAGGCAGTGACATTCTCAATCGTTTTGCCATTAGTTTGGACCTAATAAACTTCAAAGCTTGGTCCCGATTAGCGGATAATACCATGGGCTTTGATGACGCAGAAAAAGCATTGAGGTCAGCTCTACTGCTGCCTTATGCAGTTGAAATTCAGATTGGAGAGGAAGTCACCATCCCAGAAAGGACCCGACAATTCTCCCTGGAAGTGAAAGTTAAAAGAGGACAGAAATTGAAAAAACCTGATGCCTATATTCATCAAAATGCTTACTTCGAACAGCAAGGGTTGGGGGTAAATCCAACACCACTAGTCAATATAGAACTTGACACCATTCCAATAGAGGTGGATAACAGCGACTTAAAGAGTATCACTCTAGCCGCAGGCACCATTATTGGAATGGCGGTTGATGACTGACATTTTTCCATAGATTTATGTAATGAACGGTTAGGACCAATCCCCAAGGACTGTGTTGACAGTGACAGTGATGACAACACAACACCAGACAGGAACTTTACCCAGCATGCAGGGAACCTCCTGGTGTACACTTCCTGCCCTTATGGTAGGGAAGATATGACCTGTGACTTCAGGAGGGATTAGATGATTTTCCAAGTCCGCGAAGACTGCCTTCCCTTCCTGAAGCCACCAGTCCAAATCAGCACTTTGACCAGGGATTTCTCCACCCAGCTGGAAGAGGCCACTGAGATAGCGAAATCGGAAGTCTTTCCAGGCTTCATGCAGATGGTTGAAGAGAGAGTCAACCTAGCTGATGCCTGTGAGACTCTGGAACAAAGGCAAAAATTGAAACAAGTTTTCTTGGATTTTCAAGATCTCTTTGCGGTGAACTCATATGACTGTGGTCTCACCGACATCCACACAACAACTATTCCCATAGACCCTGGTATAGCTCCAGTGTTTGTGAAGCAATATTGCTTGCCTCTCACATCAATGGAGTCCCTTACTGTAATAATTAAGAACCTTGAGTCCCGTGGGATAATCCGTCCAGTCCACAGCACCTTCAATGATCCGGTACTGGGGATTTTGAAGCCAAACCGCCAGTGGAGACTCTGCGCCGACCTTAGGGAGCTCAACAAACGGGTCCATACTTCCCGATGGAATTTTCCCCACATTGACCAAGGGCTGGCCCAGATCCAGGGGTCACAGGTATTCACTGCAATAGACCTGACCAATGGGTACTGGACTGTACCTGTCAGTTGGGAGGACCAATACAAGATGGCTTTCACCTTCGGGGGGCAGCAGTACACATGGACCCAGGCTCCCTTCGGATACATCAACTCGGGCAATGAATTTAATACATTTCTACATAAGGCCATGCCCAATCTGGATGAAAGGGGTAACCTGGCTTATGTTAATGATGTTTTAGTCAAAAGCTCAACTGTGGAGGAACACATAGCAGAGATCTGTTATATTCTGACACAGTTGAGGGCTGCCGTAGCAAAACTCTCCTTTCAAAAGGCACAGTGGTGTAGAACCCGTGTCAATTTCTTGGGGCACGAGATTACTCCTCAGGGTCTCTGTCCCCAGGAAAAGAAAGTGGAAGTACTCCGGAAATTGAAAGACCCCACAACTCTGCGGGAACTAAGGAGCCTTCCTGGACTAACTAATTACAGCAGAAAGTTCATTGAGGACTATGCAGAGATCACAAGACCCCTGATTCATCTTTTGAAGGGGGGGTCAAGTGGGAGTGGGGTCCAGAACAAGCCAAGGCAGTAAGACAACTCAAAAGAAGCCTCTGACAAGCGCCTTGCCTAGCTTACCCTGTCAAAAACAAGGAGTTCTTCTTGGAGACAGGGTTCTCTAATACATGCTTGACTGCAGTATTATATCAAAAGCATGTTAAGGTCAATAAAGTGATCTCCTATGTGAGCAAAACTTTATCCTCTGTGGAGGAAAAATTCAACTATTGTGAGAAGGCACTCCTGGCAACGGTGTGGGCATTGAAGAATTACCGCCCGTTTATCCAGGGGGAACACATCATAGTGGAGTCTCCACACCAGCCTCTGCAATATCTTCAAAGTGACAGAATCCGGGCGGAAATGTGAGTAATTCCAGAATTACTTCCTGGATTCTGTCAATGCAAGGCTTTCCTGTGGAGGTCAGATATGCCCAAATCAAGAAGAGTCCCCTTGCGCAAGGTCTGGCTGACTTACATGATTGTGCCAGAGAAAACTGTCTCAAGGACGAAAGTCTTAAAATCAAGGACAACATCCAATAATTGTTAAGTTTTATCAACACATTGAGGACCCTGAGAACTTTCCCCTGATGGATACCGATTACATTGGGAAAGAGGACCTCAGAGTGTTGATGAAATGTCCAAAAATGTTCAGAATCCAAGACGGTTTGTTGGTGAGGAAATCCTTAGCTGGCCATGATCAGTGGGTGGTCCCTACATCATTCCGAAGCCTGATGTTAAGTCATGCCCATGATGCAGCCACAGACGGTCATAGGGGGCTTCATACAACACTTGAAATCTTAAGAAAGGTTGCATACTGGCCAGACATGGGGCAGGACCTCGACCAATACTTGAAGGGGCGTCTTGTGTGCGCACAATTTCAGCCAACATCTCTCAACACACTGTATGCCTCTCCAAAAGAGGGGGATGACACTGCCATAGTCAGATTTGCAAGTCGATTTTATCGGGCCCGTGATTCGCTCCTCTAGGGGGAATACGCACATGTTGATTGTGACATGCTTGTTCACTAAATGGGTGAAATGTCTCACGGCCCCAAATTGCAAGGCAGAAACAGCAGCTGCCCTGATGATCAACCACATCTTCTCGTGTTTTGGACTACCCCAAAGGATCGAGTCAGACCGAGGTAGCCACTTCACTAGCGAAAGATGTGGGAGATACTTGGGGTCAAAAGGAAATTACACATTGCCTACCGCCAAGCCTCTAGTGGTGTAGTAGAGAGATACAACAAGACCATTGTGAGCATAATAAAAAAGTTTGTGGCAGATTCTGGGCCAAGTTGGGATATTCGACTACCTCGTATCCTGATGGCCATCAGATCTACCCCTTCATCTGGAACTAAAATGTCACCTTTTGAGCTGATGACTGGACGGAGGTTGTGCTTCCCCAGCATCTGCTCTACAGAAACCAAGAGCAGACATTGATGAATGCCTCCACAACTCATGAGTATGTTGAAAATCTAAGAAAACACCTTCAACATGCTTTTGCATATGCTCAGCGAAATCTAGAAAGATCTGCAGACAGCATGAAGACCCACTATGACTTAAAGACTACTAGAAAAGAATACCATGTAGGAGACCGGAACTACTTATACAATTTCCAAAGAAACCAGGCCAAGCAGGGCACATTTTTGCCTAGCTGGAGGGCTCCTTTTCAAATTGTAGACAAAATCTCACCAGTCGCCTACAAAATCTGCATCCCCAAAGGTAGTTGGGCAGAGGGGGAAGATAAGTGGGTCCATATCAACCAACTGAAGTGTTGCCATCCTAGGCACACTCTGCAGCAACTGGAGGAGTGTTCTGGAACCCCAGAGGAGGTCACTCCAGCTCCCTAGAATTCCAACTATAAAATATTCCATCTATACAGTCAATAAATTGCAAATAGAAAAATGTGTCCTGACATGCCAAATGTATGTGTTCGCCCCACTACATAAATAGTGGTGGGGAAATGTCTACAAATATGTTTTTGCTTTGTCATCCTAGAGTTGGAAACCATGGAGACTAAAACCCAAGGAGGAACACCCAGGGACCGGAAGGAAAGATCCAAGGGGCCCGGGGTATTGCTCCATAATCGCATCAGGACTTGGCAAGGAGAACCAGTCGATCAACCACTGATGGGAGAGGCTGATGAATTTTGCCCTTTGAACCAGAAACAGAAGAAACTGAACATCCCAGTCTCGTGACTTCTCTTGATGGATGGTCAACGCCAAATCACGAGGGGGGGGCTTGTGGGATGCATTGACCCATTAGACTCTGACCTGCGACATCACTGTGTGCTGCTTTCACCGGAACCAACAAAATGGCTACAAAAAGGACTGTGCGCGCTAAAACCGCTGAGAAGTGTGCGTGAAACCGGAAAAATTGGATGCCAATCTACTTTGCCTGTGTCAGTGGTAGAACAAGAGACCGCACTGCCAAAACCTTTCATTGGGCTGCCCACAGAGTGAAATGGAACTACCTGAAAAGGCATTGCCAGGATAACCAGAAGTGCTCTAAAATCCGTTTTTCCTTGGCTGTTGAAATTGCAAAATAATGGTTCCCAAACATCAGAAAAGATCCAACATCGTTTATGGGTGTTAACTATCACCTCATCTAAGGAATCCTCATAAGCACATGATGTCAGGAGAAGCAGATTTCATCACAAGAATATCCACATTAAAAAGGTGCTTGCCTGGGAAATCTGTCAGATATGGGCACAGTACCGCTGGCCGCCTGTATCAAAGCTGTCATTTACATACACTGGGCGTTTAAACTTGTACATTAAAATAAAATTGTGGAAAAGAAGTGATGTGCCATCAAAAGCAATATAGCTTGCCACTATTCAATCTCTATGTTGTAAAAAGACTGGAATTAGAGATCTGTGTGTCTATTTTTGAAAATGTAAAGTTTATTTTAGCAAAGACAATTTTAAACAAAGTGTGTTAAAGTAACCTCTGATGCCAGCCACAGAACTTCAAAGGCAAATTCCACAGCATGCCCCAAACAAAGGTACCTTCCTTTTGCATCTGCCCCAGGAACTCTCAGTCAGATGCTAATGAAAAGGAGAGCG
Source organism: Ambystoma mexicanum (assembly GCF_040938575.1). NCBI lineage: Eukaryota > Metazoa > Chordata > Amphibia > Caudata > Ambystomatidae > Ambystoma > Ambystoma mexicanum. The sequence continues at coordinate 1,336,054,948 of NC_090937.1, forward strand.
GATTTTGCTCTGCCGCTCTGGGGATAGACAATAGACTTCCTGGATTGAAAGGGTATGCAAATTCAAGTGTCAACAAAAACCCCTGCCAGCAGGAAGAGAGACCTGGATTGCTCTGGGCAAACCAAAACTTTGGGGGCGGGACAGACAGATATGTTTATCTTTAAAACACAAGAAAGTATATGTTTTAAAAAGACTGACAGAGTACTGTGCAAAATTGTAAAAATCTGTAAAATATAGTGTTAACATGAAAATCATGGTCACATTTTGAAACTACTGAGAACTCTGTGCTATGTTCAGAGACATGACTACAGAAATTGGGGTTTTGTAGCAATTGTGATGATGCTAGAAATATGAAACTTCACAGGATTGTGCCAAGATGTCATACATCTATGTATAAAAATTAGGACAAATCTGACATTGGTTAGGCCTGTGCAGAAACAAAGGGGAGGTCCTCCCTTGATTGTAAAATACAGCATCATCATGACACCAGATTTCCTTCTCAAATCAGGGGAGAGGACAGACCCTGACCAACAGGATTCCTAGATGGTGTGCCTAGTATAACTCAGCCTACCCACCTCTTTGGGAAATAAATACATAGAGATAGCTTAAGACCTACACACACAGACATTCACCCATCAACTGATTGCTGGTGAAGCACTTTGCAAGAAAAATCCATATCCAAGGCCCCAGAACCTTTAAAGCAGAGAGGCCCAATTCCAAAGCTGAACCCTTCTCAACTGGCCTTTTAAAATCCTGAAACCAGATTTTACCCCAGATCTCCAAGGGGCATCGAAAAGAACAGCCTGGCTGTGCTGTTTCTGCTTTCCTGCTAAGAATTCTTGCTAGAATCCAGAGATCCAAACCAGTAGAGCAGAGCTGTAATGTAAGAGGATTCAATTCAACACTACAGCTAAGTCAATGCCTAGTCTGGGATACTGAATGGAAACCCTTATTAATATATCTTTACATCCAGTTCATGAGTTCTGGATGACTACCCCTATATAACACCCCTCTCTTGGAATCCCCCTGACCTCACTGAGCCAAGAAGTAGTTCTGTTTTGCAAGTTTAAAGGGTTTATTTGATAATTTAAACAATATATATATATATATATATATATATATATATATATATATATATATCACACTTTATAATAAATTAATAATTGAATATCACACTTAATCTGAGCAGTAATCAATAATGGATAGTCCGGCACTAGCACACTTCTTTATAATCAATGATGAGTGGTTATAGGATGGATACGATAGCAACAATACTTTTATGGTTTCAAATGGATGCAATGTGGAATGAAATGCAGTACAGAAAATAACTTGATAGGATTTCAGCAAAAGACAATGTAATCACTTTCTTGGACAATTCACCCCCCTTAATGCAATGTAAGGAGATGAATAGAACGGGACTCAGTTCTTAGGAATGCAATCAAATAGAGTTCAGTTCAATTCCCCCCCAGCAGCTTATACAACAGATAGGAGTTTTGAAACACAGACCCAAGTGCTTTGAATATGGTGACAATGCAGTGAGAAATATGCTGAAAATGCTTTTAATTCCCTTCAGGAGGTTCAGGGTGAGTGGTATCTAGTTAATATTAGTCCAGGCTCACTCTAGCAATGATTCAGGGATGGTTCTTAAGAGGCAAACGAAATTTAGTAGTTCAGGCAAAAGCAGCTATCTTTTTACAAGTAAAGAAATCGGGCCAAATCGCAAATCGCTGCAAAATTTGACGGTGCGAGAATCGGTTCCAGAGATACAGACGATTAAATAAAGGTAGTTTTTCGGATTTGAAATTTTAAAAGTTCAAAGCGACAGGTTACAGCTTGCAGCTAGAAAATGACAGGTGAGAGCTTTGCAAACGACAGGTGACAGTTAGGAGGCAGTTCTACTTAGATTAAAATAGTTTGGATTAGATTATTTTAACTAAGTGATTGGTTCTGCACAGTCCTGCTAGGTACTCACAATATATTTAGAAATAGGCCTCGCCACGGATCTGGTCAGATTTTGGACTGGACTCCGGTTCTGGTCTCGGCACTTCACAGTGATCTGGGTCAGCTCTGCTCTGCTGGTCTAGCCTCTCTGGATTCTGGATACTGCTCTGCTTTCTGGGTACTGCTACAGGTTCTGGAGATTGATGGATTTGAAGTCTGGATCTCTGGATGTTGTATGGTCCGGCAGCATGCTCCGCAGCAAATGGAATTGAATGTGTCTATCTGTCCTGACTGTCTGCTTTTATGTGTTTTGAAAGTGGGTGGAGAGGCTAGCATTCTAGGCCTTACCCCTCTCCACTTGTCATTGGCCACTTCCTCCTCTTCCCCATGATTGGGGAAGGAACTGTGAGTCAGAGTGATGCTGTAGGTTTTATGGGTCAGAGGATCCTCCGCTGGTCAGTTTGCCCACAAATCTATACACATTTCTCAAATACATAGTGGTTTGTCATTGCATGTACATATTACCTATCACCTGAGGTAGTCTCTGTCCCAAATCTACTCTTCCTGAGGGCTTGCATTCAGAAACACAACATTTTCGATTTTAGTGGGCTATGCAACCTTGGTTCTTCATTAAAAATTATACACATATACACGGCCTGTCCATACATACTCCAGTAAATTCCCATGTCTCTAGCTTAAACACAGAGTCTGTAGTATCCACAAATAGCGGGGTTTTGCCCCAGAACATCACACAAATTCCCAACGCATCTTAAAATGTGCACAGAAAAATCACAAGAATTACGGTATCATTTAAATAATTTTGACAAGTCCGCACTGTGAGTTATACATCTTTCTTAGAATCATATTCTGGCCAACGGGGGTGTGTCTTTTCAGGTCACATGGTGTAGAAACCAGTTTATCCAGTTTCTGCCAAGCTCAGAGACCCTGCCCCTCCCAGATTCTGCCAAGAGGAGGCTGTTTTACGGTCCCCCCAATAAACCATCTGCCTGGGCCCAGGACAGGCCTTTGTTCAACTCCTTGTAGCTGCTCTACCCCTAATCTAATCAGAGAGGTGACAACTCCTTTTGGCAAGGGGAAGAGTGGCTGAGCAGGTTTTAACTCCTGTGGGGGTAGATGTCAGGCAGAATTCAGTTTCATTAAGCCAGGTTTCAGATAAAATGTCACTTTTTGTTCCCCAGTTTAAGTCAAGACAATTTTTACATATGCAGCTAGAATGCTGATTCTAAGTTCAAAACTATCACATTTCAACAGTGACAAACTATGTGACACTCAAAAGTAGGTCACTCAGTTAATTTAAACATTTTCGATTTTTGGTAGTTTTAAATCCAGTTTGAGTTAGGCTGCTGCAGACCTGCAGAGCTCAGCCAGTCTTGTTATGAACATTGTTTTGGGGCTCTTCAACTTCCCAGATTTAGTATGCACACATACTTCATTCTGCCAGATGTCCGCTGGTGTTCAGTGAGATTTTTGTATGTGTTGCAATGTTTGAAAATAGGCATTTTGAGCTGGCATTCAGAGAAACAAAAGGTGATTTTAAAGTGCGGTTTTTCCTTTGGCACACATTTCACTCATGGCACCCCGGCCCATCCTGCTCGCACTGGTGGGTGGCAAGTTAGGTAACCATTTTAGTGTGCACAAGCTGCGTGGTTCTCCTGTTTTCTGGAGCACATGTGGGCTTTTTGGCCATCTTGGATTTTCTAAGCCCACAGCACCAAATGTTGCAGCATGATAGCTCAAACGTGGGTCAGGACACCCAACAGTAATTAGATAGCTGCAACCCAGAACCTACCTGTCAGATCCAGTCTAGAGTGCCGTGCAGTGTCCAGAGTGCCGTGCTGAGTGCAGAACCCGAGTGCCCCGAATTCCGTCCAGTGGGCTAGCAGAATTCCTTTATAGAAATCCCTGACTGGCCCATTCCAAACAGGAGTGGTGAGTATCTATAGCATACAATTGTCCCTAGCCTGTATTTTATTCATAAGTACCCCTATCTGTTACACCTTTCCGTCATCGCTGCTTTTTACATTTGCATAAGTGGAGACTGTGCAGTTCCGCGCTTTGTTGTACGGCAGCGCTGTCTATTCCTGTCAATGCTAACAGTCTCAGCGGTACTGTTGTTCCGCGTTGCCAGCGCACGTCAAGAATAGGTCACATGATTCTTCCACGCAACCAGCTGACTCTTACGACAAGTCATGTGACACTATTTCAGAACCGAAGGCTTTCGCCCTCTCGCGTCGCTACTGTCTTACATGACGCTCCGTAAGTTCGAATTCTAGGTACTTCTTACTCCTTACTCTCGTGTATCCAAGCTATCCTGACTGTTACTATTTATTCCTTGTTCTCTCCTACCGTTTAGTGTTCCCCTACAGCGCTCCCTTCCAGCTAATACTACCTTTCAGCCTGCATTTCCGGGAACCCGTTCGCTATCCTATCCCAAGCCTTCATTACAGAGTGAAAACAACGGAATCCCAAGTCTTCCTGACTCGGTGAGTTCCTTCCCCGGTCCTCCGTTTCTTCTCCGTTCCTGGTTAGTTAATTACCCGTTCTTTCCCGCTCCTGTTTAGTAATCTTTCCTCTCATTACTACAGAAGTTTCTGAAGGAACTAGAACTCCAGTCATTACCTCCCTTTCTCTCCGAGAGACCTCCACCTCTCATCAACCGCTAGAATCTACCAACACCATCCGTAAGAACATACTCACCTGTAATTATTCTGTTCTTCTATTCCGGTTTCCTCCTATATTTACCTGTTATTTTCTCCCGATAGAACCTGTGATACTGCCATCGAGCCAGGAGTTCTGTGCCTTGGATAGCCATCTTTCTGCAAGGATCTCCGACAACGCGTCCAGGGTTTTTTCCTCCTTTGGGGGTTTCCCTGGGGGTCCTGCCTCTCCCTGTTGAGGTTTTTCTTTCCTCCTGAAGGGGTAGAGGGCTCAGGATTCTCAGGGAGGCTCTTCATTTCCGCCGTTGCTGTCCCGGTTCCGACGTTCTGACCAGGTTGGTGGAAACTTGTCTATACATTCACCCGCTTTTTGGGTTACGTAGTTGATTTTCCGGATCAGATTGTAATAGTTAGCAACGCCTGAAAGTTCATTAACCTGGTCGGAGCGGTAGTGCTGGGATGGAACAGCAAATGCAGCAATTGATGGCTGCTATGCAGTCCATGTCTCATGAAATGCAGAGTCTTAAACAGGACAATGCACAGTTGAAGCAACAGTTTGCTCGGGCCTTTTCTGAAACCCCGCCCGTTACCCTCTCAACGGGCAAATATGATGGTGACCCTCATAGGTTAAAAGAATTCCTTGACAGTTGCACCATCCAGTTTACGTTTAAATCTCGATTCTTCCCCACTGATAAGGACAAAGTGGGCTTTCTTATTTCACACCTAACGGGCCCCGCTCTTGCTTGGGCTACTCCGTTAGTCACTTCCGGAAACGCTATATTGGATTCCTACCCAGCGTTCTCCAACAGTCTCAGGTCCATGTTTGGTCGGCAAGAGATTTCAGTAGCCACGCAGGAAAGGCTTTTAGATCTGAGGCAAGGTAATAAGGACCTTATGTCTTACATTACCCAATTCAAACAGTTATCTTCCGAAACCGGTTGGCCTGATGACGGACTACTCACCCTCTTTCGACGAGGACTTGCTGAGGATTTGAAGGATGAGGTGTCCAAGATTCCACGGCCTGCAAACCTGGCTGAGATGATATCCTTGACTATGCAAATAGACTACCGTCTCCAAGAGCGTTCATTAGAAAGAAAGAAGGGGAAAGGCCCTCGTCTTAACCCAGATCTCATGACCCTTCCACATAAGACCATTCCTTCTGAGGAACCCATGCAGATAGGATCAGTTAGGGGTCCTATTTCAGCAATAGAGAGAGAACGAAGGAAAGCCTTAAATTTGTGTATGTATTGTGGGTCTTCTTCCCATTTGTTGCGAGATTGTCCAGTCGTTCCTCCTCGCAGATCCAGACCTTTGCCGTCGGGAAACGCCAAGCCCCTACCGTAAGGGGAACCACGGTAGGAGTCCAGCTTCAGGGTTCCCCGACCGAAGATGAGTCCACTCTTGGACCGTTGGCTCATAACCCTTCCATGATTGTACTTTCATTAACCATCTTGTTGCCTGACCGGAATTTGATGGGTATACCGGCTCTGCTCGACTGCGGAGCCGCTGGAAACTTCATTGACGATAAATGGGCAGCCAAGAATGGGATAGACAGAACTCCTAAGTCCTTTACTACACCCATCCTAGGAGTAGATGGAAGTCCCTTAAGCTCGGGACCTATACGAGAACAAACCAAGCAGCTAACTTGTTTGATCGCCTCTCATAAAGAGACATTGGTGTTTGATTTAATCAGAGCGGCTCACTTCCCCATAATTCTTGGTCTGCCTTGGCTGCGGTTACACAACCCCTACATAAACTGGAAGGCAGGAACACTTTTTCTGGGTTCGGAGTACTGTGTCGCTCATTGTCTTTCACACAATTCAGTAGGCATCTATATTCCATCTGAGCCTCCTCCTGCCACCGAGTTGCCTTCCATCGGTCACTTGGGGCTGATTCCCGAATGTCACCAGCACTTTCTCAGGGTTTTCTCTACTCCCCAGTTTCCAACACTCCCACCTCATCGAAGAGATGATTGTCATATAGACCTGCTTCCAGATCAACCGGTTCCGTTTGGACGCATGTACGTGTTGTCCCAACGTGAGAAGAGTGCCCTTCGAGAATACCTACATGCTAATCTCCAGAACGGTCTCATTACCGAATCTAAATCTCCTGCTGGAGCTTCCTTATTTTTTATTCCAAAGAAAGATACAGAAGAATTGAGACCGTGCATCGACTACAGAGGACTTAATAAGATCACTATTCCTGACAAGTATCCGATGCCATTGATTAAAGACATTCTCGAAGCCGTCCGTGGAGCGGCACTTTACTCTAAATTGGACCTTAGGGGGGCCTATCACCTCATCCGAATCGCTCCTAATGACGAATGGAAGACGGCCTTTCGAACACCTTTCGGACACTTCCAATACCAAGTCATGCCCTTTGGTCTAGTTAATGCGCCTGCTGTGTTTCAGCGGTTTATGGATCACCTTTTCGCCGATTTGCTTCTCCACTGTGTCGTCATCTACCTCGATGACATTTTGATATTCTCACCTACGCTTGAAGACCACATCCAACACGTCAACCTAGTCCTGAGTCGCTTACAGACGAATCATTTGTACTGTAAGGCGGAGAAGTGTGAGTTCCATCAAACTCAGATAACCTACCTAGGATTTGTCCTTTCAGCAAACGGGATCTCCAGGGATCCAAGAAAAGTTTCTGCTGTGCTGGATTGGCCAGCACCTTCCACAGTAAAGGAGGTTCAGCGATTCCTCGGATTCGCAAATTTCTATCGGAAATTCATTCCCTGTTACTCTGAGACTATCCTACCTATTACTCGTCTACTCAAGAAGGGGATCGCCTTCTCTTGGAACCCTTCAGCCCAACAAGCCTTTGAGACTTTAAAGGGTTTATTCATCTCTGCCAGGGTTTTACTTAATCCGGATCAATCTCGTCAGTTCATCCTTGAGACGGACGCTTCTCACCATGCTCTAGGAGCCGTCCTTCTACAAACAACAGATTCAGGGGAGGAGAGACCGGTGGCCTATTTGTCAAAAACGTTTAACTCCTCGGAACTCCACTACTCGGTACTTGAAAAAGAGTTATTGGCGATTAAGAAGGCCTTCGAAGAATGGAGACATCTTCTACTAGGCTCTCCCCATGCCATAGTGGTCCGAACGGATCATCAGAACTTGAAAGTACTACAACAGGCTCAAACCACAAATAGTAGACAAGCACGGTGGGCGTATTTTTTTTTGCCTTATCGGATCAAATTCACCTTTCTCCCAGGAAGCCAGAACCTAAGAGCCGATGCCTTATCCCGAAAGAAACCACATGTTTCTCAATTCTGTTCAGAGAAGTTGTTTCCTCAAGCAAGATTTGTGGCAGTCATTTCCGACTTTCTCCATTTACTAAAGCAGGATACAATTAAGAATCAAACCAGATGTGAAAATCTTATTTCTACTCACCATCTTACAAGAGACCGAGGATTATATTTCAATGCAGAACAAGTTCTAATTCCTTCCAGCGTTCTTCAATCTGAGGTCCTTCGGATGTGTCATGACTCTAGAGCGGCAGGGCACCGGGGAATACAGACTACTCTGGATTTGATAAAACGATACTTCTGGTGGCCAACTCTTCAGGTCGATGTTCATGATTATGTAAACTCTTGTGCAACATGTATTCAGTCTAAATCTTCACGAACTCCTCCTTTTGGTTTACTTACCCGCATGCCTATACCAGAGAAACCTTGGCAAATCATCTCCACCGACTTTATAGTGGATCTTCCGCCTTCCTCAGGTTATACAACCATAATGGTCACCATTGACTACTTGACCAAAATGGCACACTTCATTCCCTTGGGAAAATTGCCAGGGGCAGCCCAAATGGCAAGGATCTTCATTTCTGAAGTGTTTTCCAGACACGGACTACCTGAAGTCATAGTCTCTGACAGAGGGCCCCAATACACTTCACAATATTGGAAGGGAGTCTGTCACTTTTTAGGCATTAAGAGGGCACTCAGTTCGGGATATCATCCCCAGACCAATGGGCAGACGGAACATCTTAATCAAACGTTGGAGGGATACCTACGTTGTTACGTCTCCGCAGCTCAAGATAATTGGGCTGAGCTATTATCAATGGCAGAGTTTGCTTACAATAATGCCAAACACACAGCTCTTAAGACTAGCCCCTTCTTCTGTTCATACGGATTTCACCCCTCTTTTGTTCCTACTACTACTCCTTCCTCCTCTAAACTACCAGGGGTAGACTGTCTGATAGACAACATCCAGTCTGGCCAAAGGAAGGCTCGTTTGGCTCTTCAAGAAGCCCAGGATCGAGCCAAGCGATATGCAGACCAACATCGACGCAAATCTCCAGAACTACAAGTAGGAGACAAGGTTTGGTTGGCCTCTCGTTTTCTTCCAAGACACTTAGTCCCTTCTAAGTTATCTCCTAAGTTTTATGGTCCTTTCAAGTTGTTATCCAAAGTGGGCTCGGCAGCTGTTCGACTGGCTCTCCCAGCTGCCTGGTCCCGCATTCATCCTGTTTTTCATCTATCTCAAGTGAAACCTACTGTAGCCGATCGTTTCCGACGCTCTACTAAGATCATCCCACCTCCGGTAATCACTGATACCGGGACAGAATATGAGGTGGCCGGTATCTGTGATTCCCGCTACCACAGGGGTAAGCTACAATTTCTCATTGATTGGAAGGGGTATTCTCCGGCTGAAAGAACATGGGAACCTGCTTCTGGGGTTCACTCTCCTCTTTTGGTTCGAAGTTCTTTCCGTCTACACCCCGGGAAGCCTGGATCACCCCCCAGGAGGAGAGGGCATACTGTTACTCCTTTCCGTCATCGCTGCTTTTTACATTTGCATAAGTGGAGACTGTGCAGTTCCGCGCTTTGTTGTACGGCAGCGCTGTCTATTCCTGTCAATGCTAACAGTCTCAGCGGTACTGTTGTTCCGCGTTGCCAGCGCACGTCAAGAATAGGTCACATGATTCTTCCACGCAACCAGCTGACTCTTACGACAAGTCATGTGACACTATTTCAGAACCGAAGGCTTTCGCCCTCTCGCGTCGCTACTGTCTTACATGACGCTCCGTAAGTTCGAATTCTAGGTACTTCTTACTCTCGTGTATCCAAGCTATCCTGACTGTTACTATTTATTCCTTGTTCTCTCCTACCGTTTAGTGTTCCCCTACAGCGCTCCCTTCCAGCTAATACTACCTTTCAGCCTGCATTTCCGGGAACGCGTTCGCTATCCTATCCCAAGCCTTCATTACAGAGTGAAAACAACGGAATCCCAAGTCTTCCTGACTCGGTGAGTTCCTTCCCCGGTCCTCCGTTTCTTCTCCGTTCCTGGTTAGTTAATTACCCATTCTTTCCCGCTCCTGTTTAGTAATCTTTCCTCTCATTACTACAGAAGTTTCTGAAGGAACTAGAACTCCAGTCATTACCTCCCTTTCTCTCCGAGAGACCTCCACCTCTCATCAACCGCTAGAATCTACCAACACCATCCGTAAGAACATACTCACCTGTAATTATTCTGTTCTTCTATTCCGGTTTCCTCCTATATTTACCTGTTATTTTCTCCCGATAGAACCTGTGATACTGCCATCGAGCCAGGAGTTCTGTGCCTTGGATAGCCATCTTTCTGCAAGGATCTCCGACAACGCGTCCAGGGTTTTTTCCTCCTTTGGGGGTTTCCCTGGGGGTCCTGCCTCTCCCTGTTGAGGTTTTTCTTTCCTCCTGAAGGGGTAGAGGGCTCAGGATTCTCAGGGAGGCTCTTCATTTCCGCCGTTGCTGTCCCGGTTCCGACGTTCTGACCAGGTTGGTGGAAACTTGTCTATACATTCACCCGCTTTTTGGGTTACGTAGTTGATTTTCCGGATCAGATTGTAATACTATCCAAACCCTTCTGTCATATCCAGAACTGCATTGGAGAAAATCTTTTGTCTTTCCTGAATCCCTATAGTCCTTTGATAATAGTTGTGTTAAAATCATCTTTGCGCTAATATATTTGCTCAAGAAAAACAAGCGTTTCGGCAGGTAGGAACCATCCGGAGACGTCGCTGGATTGGTGGCTGTGCTGTCGTGTAGCTTCTGGCTTCATAGACTCCCTAGTGTAAAGAAAATGTTGTTTGTTCATTCAAAAGCGCATCTTTCATTTGAAAAATGTCGACTCTTTCTGAGAAAAACCAACCTCTACTAAAACCTTCATAACTTCCGTACCGTGTATGCTAGAAACAATTTAAGTGTCAAATTGAAGCTAACACCCTCAGCTTTCCAATGAATCCAAAACTGCATTCCAACTCCTTCTAGATTTCCGCAATCACCCTTCTCGCGCGTGGAAAAGTTTGCCACAAATTTTCATTTGACTCAATTTCATCACGTGTAAAACAGCTGTTCTTTGCATCCAACCTCAGAATTCAGTTTTCAATCTGCTAGTTTGTTTCCTGGTTCAGTGTAACCGGGGGGATTCAAAGAGAAGGCCGTGATATAAGGGTGCATCATTCAGAAATAAAAGAACTTATAGACAAAAATATATAATTAAGGGTTTCAATTGTGCATCCCACGCTAGGCATTGACTTAGGTGAAGTACTGGGTTGAAATCACTTACAACCCCTTGAATATATCTCTGATGGCTCTGGTTAGCTAGGCTGTTCTAATTTGGCATTTCTAAGATAGAGGCATCTGGCATCACAGAGGGTTGTGTGTAGAATTGATTTGAATAGGTTTCAATAGCAGAGGTTCCCTCAAAGAACAAACTCAGGCGTGTGTTACGTCCTCAGGTTAGAAATACCAAACTTATGATTAAGGAGAAGATTTTGCCGTTGTTAGCTCCAGGGCTACAGTTTTCTAAGACGGAATCGGCTGCAACCATGTCACAGGCCATCACTGCTAACTTAAATTACATTACTTGCACTTTGGCTCCTTTAAAACAACGAAAAGCCATAGTTGAAAGAACCAGTAAAGCTTGGTTCACACCTGAATTACAAAAAAGTAAATCCCTGATGACAAAGTCATATTTTATTTGGAGAAAAAAAAAACTTGTGCAGAGCATCTAGCCAAATATAAACCAAAGGCCAAAGCCTATAAGCTAGCAATTATCATGGCTAAAAAATCATTTCATAACACGAGAATAACAAATGCCATTTCTGATATTAAAGAACTCTTTAAAATCTTAAAAGAAAATGAAACCGGCATTAAACCCTTAGTCCATTCCATAAAGACTGGTGCTTCCTGGTGCCAAAAAATACAAGACTCCATGCAAAATAAACTTTCTACTATCAGGGAAAATATAGCCCAAAAAAAAGGCCACAGACTTTCATAGATAAGCCTTCTCCTACAAGATGTCCTTCGATACCTAAATTTCATTTTAACTGTATATCAGTGCAGTACCTGTCCCTCATTATTGAACAACTTAAAACTACATGCTCTAGGGAAGACCCATGCGCTGCCTTAATTATAAAAACGTGCCCCATGCCCCTCCTGGAGGTTATATGTAATTTTATTAACGCATCATTCTTAGAAGGTTAAGTACCTTCTAATATCAAGCAAGCTTGTGTTTCGCCAATTCTGAAAAAACCAAGTTTGGTCATTGATAATCCCTTGAATTATAGGCCGATAACAAGCATCCCTTTCCCACTTAAAATCATAGATCGTGCAGCTTATAATCAAATTTCTCAACATCTTGACTCTTATCCTATCTTAATTCCTCGTCAATCTGGATTTCAAAAGGGTTTTGGCTCAGAGACTGTATTATTAGAACTAAAATCAAGACTCATGGAAAGAACGGACAAGGGTGCAGCATCTATGGCATGCTCCTAGACCTGTCAGCCGCATTCAATTTAGTCGATCATGTGATCTTGGCTGACAGACTAGGGAAGTAGCTAATTTCTCACCTTAGGCAACCCAATGGACCATCTCGTTCCTCGATAACCGAATTAGCCGCGTCTTTATAGATGAGGCAATTGCAGACACTGTTACTGTATCTTTTGGAGTGCCCCGGGGGGCTTGTTTATCCTCTTGCATTTATAATATTTTACTACCCCGTTCTTTAATACCTTAGAACAAGAGGGCATGCTGTTTACCAACTATGCCGATGACACACAGTGTGTCGTCCCTTTGGCAGGTTCCTATGCCCATGACAAGGAGGAACTCAATAGTGTTCCTGATAGTGAAAGAATGGATGATAGAAAACAATTTAGCCCTTAACAGGGACAAAACTGAGCTAATGTTGATTGGCACACAATCTATGATCAAAAAGCTGGGATCGTGTTACTCTGAATTTCATCTGGGAGATGTTATCATTCAACCACAGAAGAAGGTGAAAACTTTAGGTATAATATTTGACCAACATCTAGACATGCAAGCACACTTGAAAAGTTTGGTCTCATCTGCTTCCTACTTTATCAAACTGCTTGCCCATCTGCGCCCTTTTATTACTCAAGCTAATGCTGAGACATTGGCACAACCTATTATGGGATCTAAGATGGATTATTGTGGGAGCCTTCTGATTGGATGTAGCAAAAACAACATTAATAGACTTCAAGTAATGCAGAATGGGGCTGTCCAAATAGTAGTGGGACTGACCCGCCGTGATCACGTCTCTCAAGCAAGAAGGTCTCTCCACTGGTTACCAGTAGCATCCCAAATTAATTTCGGTTACTAACAATAACCATGAAATGCAGTCTTAGCTTAATGCCGAACTACCTTCAAGCTTTAATTTCGAACAAATCGAATAGCCGTCCCCTTAGATCTAGTTTCCTGAACCTTATGAATATTCCTAGGAGCAAATCTAAAAAGATGGAAAAGGGAGCCCTCTCTATTGCAGCCCCAGCAGCCTGGAATGCTCTACCATTAGATCTACGGGGTCATGCTTTGCTTACCAGCTTTAAGAAAAAATTGAAGACCTGGCTTTTTGCATAGACCTCGCTCTTACACCCGTTTAATGGCCCATTCTGACGCTCGCTCCTTTTTCCTACTGTATATTCCCTCTATTTGTGTTTTATGTTTCGTCTATGTCTTTTTTTGCGCCCTAACGCCCATGGGTTCAAGGTTGCGTGGTACAAATGACGTAAAGTAAAAGGTGAAGACAAAATGTCAGCCTCTCCTTAAAGAAAATGTGTATTTAAATGTTGAGTAATATTCTGGTCAGAACTACCCAACATGGAGCCTTGTATGAAGGTAATTTTAGAGTTTAAAGTAATTAGAAGATCTTTGCTGCTTCTTACATCATAGAGGATATTATCGTATAAGCATACAAGGGACAACAGCACAAAGGCAGAAAAAGAAAGTCTGCCTAATTGTGAAGTGAGGTGAAAATTAGTATTTCCAAAGAGATATTATGGGGAGATTCAATTTCAAACAAATTGACTCACAAATGCTTACGTACAGTATTTAAGGGCTCAAATAAAAAGGGCTATGTTGATCAAGTGACTGAGACAAAGATGCACTTATTCGTCAACTCCCTTATCACAAAATCGTCAATACCCTCTCTTTCTGCCTGCTCTCTAATTCCAAAATACTAGCGCTCTAAAATGGAATGTTCATGACATGTAAGGGAAATACAATATAACATAGACTTCACTTAAACAACTGGTGATGCTAATATTCAGACAGTTCTGCTCCCCTGAGCTGGATTCAACTATGATTTCCTTTTTAAATTCATTATTGCAGATTCAAACATCGATTTTTAGCCCATTGGAACTGGTGAAAGGAGAGTCATGTTCACCCTCCACCTTCCTTTCTAAAGGCCCAGCTACATTCAACTCCTTAGAAATGTCCAATGTTCTTTTCCTATTTTTATGTTCTAACCTATCAATATGTTAAAATCACTTTCGCACATTCCAGCAAATGTCACTTATTTGGTAGGTATTTTGCCATCGTTGTTTGGAAAATCATTACACCAAAAACATATTGGCCCTCATTACGACCCTGGCGGAAATCGCGGTGCTAAATGCACCGCGGAGCACGGCGGAAAGCTGCCGATAGCGCCATGGAGGTTGGCGGATTTTCCGCCCCATGCCGACCTTGGCGGGGCGGTAAATCCCCATTCCCCATTTTACCCTTCCCCCTTCCCATTTTTGCCCCATAGGGTATAATGGGAGTGGGGAAGGCGTTAATTACGCCACCGTAAAATACGGTGGCGTAATTAACAACAAGGTCCCGTAGCGCCATGGATTTCTCCGCCCGGAAAAACCAGGCGGAAAACGGCTCCATGGCGCTACGGGAACTCGTAGTAGGGCGGACGGGTCCACCGCGAATAACGCTGGCGTAAACCCACTCCGCCAGGGTCGTAATGAGGCCCATTGTGATATTTGAACTAGTGCTGTGAGTGTTTGAAGTGCAGTCAGTCCACAGTAATTGGCCCACCTGCTGACCCCCACAAACTACAGAACAGCACATATATACTGTACATTATACGTGTGGTACCCTCTATACCCCTCTAAACGCTATTGGGCTGTTGCAGGGATAGCATTAGCAACAGAGCAAACATGCCACGCATCTTTTATGGTCTGATTACCCCTGGAGTTGTGTCATAAACCTGAGAATATCAACAGTTAATCAAGCAAGCTGATGAGTAAACAAGGTTCATTGCACAAACAGTAACTTAGGGAATACAGACAGGTATTAAAGAGAACATAGTCTCCCATCCCAAGAAACAAGGGAAGAAGTAGAGTGAAAGGAAGATGGAGAAATAAGACAAATGGCAGAATGAAGAGAATCCACTTTAGAAGTGAAAAAGTGAGCAAAGTCAGGCGCAGTAAGCATCGACAGTAGATGAGGGAGAGACTGGAAGAGGCACCGTAGATGGGATGATTGAGAGTACAAGAGATCAGAGTAGTAGAGACATTTAGAAGAGAGAAGTGTGTTATCATTTAAAGTGTGACAAGAAGAGAATGATACACCATCAGACATAGACTGGGATTTATGCCAGCGACTCTCCAAGCGACAGAGTGACCTTCACATAGAGCGAAGGTGAGGAGAAAGCCAAGGCTTGGAGGGTTTACGAGAGGGAGAGTATCAAGAGGAGCAGAAAAAGAAGTGGAGAGAGCTGAGGTAGTTTCATCCATTGAAAGAGCTAGAAAGGTAGAATGAGACAGAAGAGTGGCAATGAAAGAAGATACAAAAAGAACAAAAAGAGGGGTATTAAAAGTATGAAGATCACAACGGAAAAAAGAAGGGGTAGCAACAGAAGGAAGAGAGCAAGTATCAGAAACTGGTGGTAAATAGAGAAAAGGAGCAAGTGATGATCAGAGGAATTGACAGGATAGATAGAAGCATCTGTGGTAGACATAGAAGAAGTGAAAATAAGATCCAAACTGAATCCAGACATGTGGGATGGAGGAGTAGAGAGGGAAGAACGATAGTAAGGAACAATATTAGCTAGCAATGGAGTAGAAGCATGAATACAAGAGAGATGCAGATTAAAGTCGCCCAAAAGTAGAAAAAAAGAGTTAGAACAAGGCAGGATGGCCATAAGTAGGGCATCCATGTCATCACAAAAAGTAGAGCGAGCACCAGGAGAGTATTCAAAAGAGGTAACGATAGGTAAGGAATGGGAAGTAGTATGAATCGTGGACGATGGCGATAAGAATACTGGTACCTCCTCCACGACCCAGAGAACGAGGAGTATGTGTGACGACAGTATCAGATGTGAACAGGGAAGCAGCAGGTATAGCAGAATTGAAGGAAGAAAGTCAGGTCTCCGTAATACATAAGAAGTGCAAGTTAAGTCATAGGAACATATCAGAGATAGAGTGAGTTTTCTTAGAGATGGACCGAGCATTCCAAAGTGCAACATTAATGCAAGAATCACAAGAATCACAAGTAGGATAAACAAGATTGGAATATTGCGTTAGGCTAAAGGATGAGGAGATCTGTGGGTAGGTATAGCACTAAGCATTGTGAGAAAAATAGACTTGCTACAAATATCAGAAAATAAAGGTAATGGTGGAAGCAGCACTAAGATGACATAAAAGAGAACACCAAATAAGAGGCAAGTTGGGCATAAGTTGGGCATACTGCATTCATGAAAATTTACCATACTGGGCTGTAATATGAGAGACCAGTAAAAAAAATTGTAGAATATAGAGGACAATAGAGAAGTAGAGCAAAGAGCGTCCAACAGCAGACAGCTGCACCCAGACTTTGACTGACTTTTCCTGGGCAAAGCCCAGAGGCTGATGTTAAAGAATAATCATCATAAACCTTTATTCAAGGTTATGCCATCAGGTAAAGGTTAAAAATGTCTGTGGCCGGGAGTCGGGTTGCAGAGGGGGCGTGGTCTAAGTTCAAATCCTACACTGGTGAGCACGCAGGTACACCGCCCAAGACCCCCAGAAGAGCAATCAGTCCCACACAGGGACAGCAGTTCTCACAGCTGACACACCCTCACAACCAGGGGCAGATTGATGTTATGGGAAGTAAGGCAGGCGCACATGGAGCAGGACCCCCAGAGGAGCAGGCATTTAGAAGGCGGTCTCACGTGGGGACAGCAGTTCTCCCAGCTGACCGTCCCTCTCAACACCCTCACAACCAGGGGCAGATTGATGTTATGGGAAGTAAGGCAGGCGCACATGGAGCAGGACCCCCAGAGGAGCAGGCAGTTAGAAGGCAGTCTCACCGTCCCTCTCAACACCCTCACAACCAGGGGCAGATTGATGTTATGGGAAGTAAGGCAGGCGCACATGGAGCAGGACCCCCAGAGGAGCAGGCAGTTAGAAGGCGGTCTCACGTGGGGACAGCAGTTCTCCCAGCTGACCGTCCCTCTCAACCAGGGGCAACTTGGTGTTATGGGCAGCAAGGATAATGCAGGTGGAGCAGGTATGGTAAGGCAATGATGGGTCTGGGCAGCAGACAGCTGCACCCAGACTGTGCCTGACCTTGCTGTGAAATCGATTTTTAAAGTGGTCAAAATGCAGTAGCCAGTCCAAAAGCTACAGCACTTAATATTCCACCCCAAATCACCCCCAGTGGATCGACGCTGGAAATGCACAGCTCAAGGTGGCTCAACAAAATACCCCACAGTCACTGTGCAAACAGCAGGTCCCCAAGGAGGACAAACAAAGAACAAGGAACAGAGAAAAATGCTTTCTCTCAGGCAGACAGCCTACTCCTGATGCAACGCAGTCAGAGTGTGGGGGGAGGGGTCTGTATTGCTGCATCTCAGAGGAATTTTAGAGTACCAGACCTCGCGCACTTTCCACGGTCTCAGCAACCACACCAAATGTCGAGCCATCCTGCCAAGCCGCAAGCCTTCCACCCAGAATGGAGAGGACAGGATTTAAGGACGTATGATCGTCAAGCTGAACCAGTGCAACAGAGTTCCTCGCCGCTTCCGATGACGGCGACGATAGTCGTACCTTTCCAGGGCAGTTGTTGAGTTGAGGTATGTAGATTCTGGGGTTGGTGGAAGAGCTCCGTGGGGGTAGTGGGAGCGAGGCAGATTAGCGAGGGGCTGGTTGGGGCGGAAGTCAGTGGGGTGAGTGGGAGGTGGCAGGACTTGAGAGAGCTGCCTGAGGATGAGTCAGCGGTCATTGGGGTGGTGGGAGGAGGATGAACCTGAGGGTGTAGCTTTAGTGTATAGGGTGTTTGCATAGTTTTCCATTTTGGCGATTCAGCTTAGGGTTAAGGGGGAGGACATGCAGTTTTGCCGGCTGCTGCTTTGAGTTATCTGGTACAAGCCAGTTTTGCCGGGTGCTGCTTTGAGTTACGGGTTACGGGCTTCAGTTCGTAGGAGTGGTGCTTAGAGTTATGGGCTACAAACTCAGTTTCGCAAGAGTGCTACTTAGAGTTAGGGGGGAGGAGGCGCAGTTTCACCAGATTTTTCTTTGAATTATGGGGTAAAGGGTGCAGTTTCACCGGATGCTTACAGTTAGGAGGAAGGTGCTCAGTTTCACCTGGTGCTGCTTTGAGTTATGGTGTACGGGCAGTAGTTTCGCTGACTGCTGCTTTGAATTATGGGTACGGGCTGTGGTTTCGCTGGGGCGCTGCTTAAAGTTAGGGGGAGGATGAACAGTTTTGCTGGGTTCTCCTTTGAGTTATGGGGTACGGGCTGCAGTTTTGCCAGGCGCTGATTATAGTTAAGGGGGGAGGATGCACAGTTTGGCCAGGTACTGCTTTGAATTACAGGGTGCAGGACACACTTTTGCCAGGGTGTTGCTTTGAGTTGGGGAGTACGGGCCGCAGTTTCATAATTTCTTCATTACTTTTTGGCATTTGCCTGGCGCATAGGCTCATTTTTGCTTGCGTGGGGGCGTGTTGTAGGTGTTCCAGTTGCAACTTTTTGTTCTCTGCGCTGCAGGTTACTTTGCACTTTGAAATCCATGAATCTGTGTATTGTGCTGAACTTTTTGTGCATGCACCTACACTCAACGTTCTTTATAGCGCAAAGTTGTTAGCACAAACTTAGCACTTTTTCTATAAATCGTGCCCCTTGTCTCATAATATTTCATGTCATATAAAAATGTTAGCCAGCACCTATTCATTGGAGGCACAAGAGTTGCACAGCATGGAAGAGGATAGGTACATCTACTGTTCCGGTCAGGAAAACCCCCAAACTCTTCTATTTAGGAGGTAGTTCCAAATAGCTGTCCTCTCTGATTTGGCCGTGAAACCTTCAGGTAAGTAGGTGTTTGTCATATGACCTGACATACACATACATATTCACAGGGCTCACAGTACTTTGGGGTACCCAGAGGACTAGGATGCGTTAATTGAACAGATCACTCCTCTCACAGTTAAAGAATTCTCACCAAACTCGCGCATGGGACTTATAAAAAAAAAAGCTCTCCTGGAGGTGTCCTATATCACGCCTGAGTAGCACATTCAGTCCAATTTCTTTCTTTGCATGTTGGGGAATTCTAGCCCTGCATTTTTTAAGAATAAAACCTGAATCCAAGAATTCAGAGAAAAGTGAAGCCGTCTTTGCTCTTTGCTTTATCAGAGCTATGGTGACAGCCCTGCAACTATTGAAGCCACAGTTGAGCTCTGTACACACACCGATTGCTAGTGAGTGCTGCACCTGCTATGCTGACCAGCACAATAGAGAATGGATTCTAACGAGACTGATCCTGAACCTGGGGTGGAGAATCACGTGTATGTTGATGAGGTTTCTTAAGCACTCTTCCACTTCTGGAGTTATCAGAAGGTGGATCTTCATTTAGGAAAAATGCTTTCAATGTCTTCATACCCACATAGAGTGTTTAAAATCAGGTGCCACAATTTTGGACTGAGAAAAGACCACAATTATCTGTTCATGACCTGCAGACCATGACAGGAGCGCAGGAGAGAGTGGAGAAGGGTACTTCTTGAACACTGTTCTAGTTAATCCCCACACTGTATTTTGAAAAATCTGGAGTTAGTGTTTACTTCCCTAGTGTATTCCTAAATATGCTGCATTCAGCCTGCTTAAGATGATGAATGCATTCATGAATTGTAGTTTATGTGGGAATTCACGAATATCCTGGGATCTTCTCAATATAAGAAGATAATGTGAACATGAGCTAGTGACAGTTTTGATCTGTTCTTCCATTGTTAGTGAATGGTTCCTGGGGATTCCTATGTTATGACGTTTTGTAACCTGAACAGGGCATAAGCCAAAGACATGAGATCGGAAGCTGGAAGATCGTCCATTGATGACAGAACTTTCTGGATGGTTGATATTGTCACATAGACCTCCTAGAACATATAATCTTAAAACCATTGAGTGCGAAGTCGAGGTGTCGTTCTTTCAACATGGTGTGTTGCTTCAGAGTGAGCCCTGTGGTAAGGAAAAATTGACACTTGCATTCAGTACTTGACATCCTTTGTCTCAGAACGTTGAAGAACTCAGCTTTCACTACCTAGAGCATTTTGGGTTATGCCTACGGATTTAAGGGCACTTCCTGTTCTTGCATTAGATGAGATCCAACTATACATAGTGCATTCCGGCCCTCTAGAAATTCTCTTTACTGAATGTCCACTTTGCCAAGAGGTCATCATGAATAGTGCTCGCACACTGCTCTCCATCCTTTTTCAATGGTAACAACAGGATGGATTGAGCTTGCCCCACATGTTGAAGGCAACAATGCCAATTAGAGGCCCCCACCAGTACTTAGCGTGTCTTGGTTTCTAGTGCACCATGCAACCTGGAAACACAACGTGCATCCATCAGCACTTAGTGCAGCAAGATGGCAGCCTTGTAAGATGTCTGCGTGTATAGCAGACTTTGCTCATCACTGCGTCAGGTATTTATTTATTCCACTTGTAAAGCGTCAAAGCCCTCGAGCATCAGGGCGCTGTTGCAAACCAGTTACACATTCGATACATCACTTCAGAACAATTTACATTTCAACAGATTCGTGGGTGGGTAATCATGTTATAAGTGGAAGTCAGCACACTTGGTTACTTAGTTACAGATAAATATACGTTCTACATATATTATTTAGGGGGGTACTCATGTTGGTATGGGGGTAATAATAAGTCTCACAGTGGTTAGCTAAAAAGACAGGTTTTCAGAGATTTTGCTAAATGCCCAGTAGGATTCGAGAGTTCTAAGGCCAGTTGGCAAGGAGTTCCAATGGTGTGTGGCGACAGATGGGAAGCTTACTCCTCCACCTTTGCCCCTTTTCACTCTGGGTGCGATAGGTTTCCCGGCGTGGAGGTATCTGACAGGCCTTTTAGGTTGTGCTCTCAGAATGTTATCTGACAGGTATAGAGGTGCTGTTTTGCTTAGGCATTTGTGAGCGATAGTCAGAGTTTTGAAAATGATTATTTGTATGACAGGTAGCCGATGTGCTTTTTTTCTTTCCTGTGAGATGTGGTCTCTCTTTGGGATGTTGAGTGCTGCTCTAAGGACGTTGTTTCGTATTATTTGAAGCTTGTTTAGGTTCTATGTGGAGGTTCCTGCCAGTAGTGCATTGCAATAGTCTAATCTCAGACACGTAATAGCTCTGGCAATGGTTACACAGTTTTCTGTGGTGAGGAATTGTCTAACCAAGTTGGTCAGTTTAGTGGTGTATGCCGACACTGTTGTGATGGAGCTTACTTGTCTTTTGAAGGAGAGCGATGCGTGCAGGTATTGTCGAAATCGAAATAATATTATACCTCCTATCGCATTGTTTGAATGTATGTTGGCCTACGCCAAGTTGTCTAAAAACATTGTGTAAATAGATTCCGCTGCAAGGTCTTGACCTTAATGTATTGTGTAAATCGCCATCTTGGATTTAGCCGCCATTTTAGGTTCTCTTGTAGTGTGGAAGTCACCCTGAACAACAAAATGGACGCCGAATGACATTTTGAGTGGGATTCTGGCCGTTGTGACCTCCGCACACATGAATAAGTAATATGCCCGCAGGCCACTTGTTGAGGTCGCGAACTGAGACCTTGCCCTATCCCTGACCTATGTGTAAATGAACAACTGTATCAGCGGAACTGATCAAAATGCATACATTATGGGATTGACCTGGCAACGAACTCTAGGCCTGGTTCTAAGAATGGTTAACCTGCGAGGGGGTTGACCAGAGCTGGATAAAAAGTATAAAAACCCGAATATCCCAATGTACGGTCTCTCACACTAACACGGCGAACTACCGTTGATAGTTCGTTCTGTTACTCTGAGGGCCGAATAGCTATCCGTTTGTCAATTGACTTTTGGTAATTGTTGTATGTTTTGAATAAAGCGCTTTGTATGTTCTTTGTAACCTGTGTTGGTGTGTTTCCTTTGGGCTTCCCGGCCTCATATCAATTTCTCTGTTTCCACAGTTGGCGCCCGAACAGGGACCCTCAAGATTGATGCCGGATCATTGAAGGTTGACACAGACTATCGAACCGGGATCGGACGGTGTGATTCTGCGGGCCCGACCGATCGAGATGCGATACCTCGGCAGCACTGCACAATCCGATCCTTGGACGATAGTCGTGTGGTCTGACATGGCATCTTGACGAGGGTCCAATTTTGATGTGGGCAGATTTGCCGAAACCACCAAACCCAAGGTAAAATTCGTTAGGTAAGTTCTTTGGTAAACCGTACGGTCCTCCTTAGGTTTGGTCAGGTGCAGTCGTGACCCGGCTCTTAATTTAACCCTGACAATTTGAATTTGGCGTATTGTATCTGCAGACACAATTATTGAACCAGGTAACACCAATTTTTTGTGAAATGCCTGGGAAATTGTCTAGCTGCTTTAGGGCTCTGTTCCGCAGCGATCGACAATCCTTGGAATTTAGCCGCCCGGCACCACAGGAGGGGTCGCCGGCGTGTACTATGTACTGTAAGTATGGCAGTGGAAGTATAGTATTTAATGATATTTGGCACAGACAGACCAGACATGCCTCCGAATTTCAGTGGCCAATCAACGGTAGTTTTGAGATCCCCCGTATTAAATACTTAGAATCGATCTTGTTAAAGAAAAAGGCTAGACCAGCAGCCTTTGATGTGCTACAGAATTGGAAGAAAGAAGCATTACAGCAGCTTAAAAGTAGGGATAAACATGCACGTCGTCATAAAACAAACGCTGAAAAAGCATTATTATATGATAAAGAAAAGCGGTCAGAATCAGTTAAAAATATGGATAGAGCCTTTTCACTCGGGATCCAGAAAATTTACCCCTCTAAAGATATCCATGTTTCTGAGGAATTTATTGAGAAGTTATTAAATGAACGCAGACCCGATGCCTCAGCGCCACCTCCGTATGTTCCTATTTTGGGCGCTCTGCCTATTCCTGTTGTCGCGCCTGTTGTTACTCCTGTTCCCCCTATACAACCTATTGTTCCTAGTCCTTTGGTTGTTGTTCCTCCGCCTATCGCACCGCCCCTTCCCCCTGCACCGATAGTTGCACCTTTGTTAAATTTACCTATACCTCCGCTCCCGAATGGCCCCGTATTGATTGAAGTCGATCCAGGTGCAGGGTCAAAGATTGTGACTCGTAGTACTGTTTCTGCAGATAAGAAACAGGAATTGTTTGCATGGGCTAAGCATTGCATGGAGAAAGGTGATCAAGCTAATGTTTTTTCCACATTATCTAATTTGAATAGTTTTCCCGAGAAAAATGTTTTTATCAAAGGTTTGGGGACTCATTTGTGTGTGATGTGGGGTAGATTACAAAATTCGGATCTTCCACAAGGGGTGAGAGATCTGAATGCTTTGGCACTTTTGAGGGACACAGAGCAGAAAGTATATGGACATGTTGAAAGATTGTTTGAGTTTAGGAAAGACTTTGAAAAATCACGAGATGAGGATGATGAAGACGATAGAATATATGTACAGAAACGATTCCTTCCGTGCCTGAGAGCGGCACCTGAGGAAGTACGAATTTGTACCAAAGATGCGGTTCGATGGATCTCGGATTCATCGATACCGCCAGACGAAGTGTATGACACGTATAGTCAGTATACAGTAGAAAAGCAAAGAAAGGTAATTCAGGTGATGGTACAGCACCTGCAAGAGGAATGTGTAAGGAAGAGGGTTAGTTGCCCCATAGAATTATTGGGGATTTGTAAAAGGGCTTTTTCGCCCGACACTTCTACAGCTGCCTTAGCGCTCGACCTGGCTCTATTGCTTAGTAAGCGGCCGGAGGTACCTATATCTCAGTTGCCTATGAGAGAGGTTCCTCCGACCTTTGTCCCAAAAGTTGAGATCCCCGCCAACGCTGGGACTGGTGCCCCCGCTGTGGATATCCCTGCACATTATGTATCGCAATTTGTTCACGTCCCATTTTCACGACAGGAAGTGAACACAATTAGACAATCAGTTCCCGATATCAGGAAAAATCCGACGGAGTTTTGCAAAGAAATAGAGTCCGTTTTACAGTCCTCTGTGTTCACCTTGAGTGACATTGACTTGTTATTCCCTGTACTCCTACCCGTAGATGTATGGAAACAGGTTCGGACAATAGACGATGTGCCGGGGTTGGGAGATACGTGGGCTAATATGATTAGAATTGATAGAGAAAGACCAGCTGGTGAGAAACCACCACAGGTAATACTTATTTTACCTGATAGGATTGTCGCTAAACTAAAAACTATAATTCCAGAGAGAAGGATTATTTGGGACAAGCTTACGGCCTGTGTCCAAGGGAAAACTGAAGGCGCAACCGAATTTTTTAATAGATTCGAGCAGGTATTTTCTGACTTCAGTGGACAGGATTTAGGTACAGAGTCGGGGAAAGGGTTGTTCGTGGACAAATTTGTACGTGGATTGTTACCTGACATCCAGTCACAGATTATGTCCTCTGAGAGCGCTTGGCAGGCAAAATCTCAATCTGAGGTTTTGCACATGGCTCAGTATTATGAGAACCGTGTTAATAATGAGAAGGAAAAAATTGAAAAGAGGAAGGGAGATTTGAAAACCAAAGTATTATTACAGCAAATTGTTAGAAACCCCAGAGGAGGTATGACACAGACTAGAGGTCAGTACGTCCCAAAAGGAAATACTCCTTTGAGTCCTGTGAATATTAATCAATGTGCTTATTGCCGCCAGGAAGGTCATTGGCGAGCACAGTGCCCTGTCCTTCGCCAGAGGTCAAACAGTGTGTTTGGGGGTATGGGTAGACGACCTAGGGGCCGCCCTGGAGCAGGGGGCCCTGACAGAGGTCAGCTTTTACAAGATTCTCAGCAACCTTTTTCACAGGAAAATCAGACCTCGAGTATGAACTCGAGGAACATATTTGATCACCCTTCTGCTGCCTACCTTTCTGAAGCGCTTCCTTCTGATGAGGCTCTATTTCATTAGGATTGTCCGAAGCAGGTTTTGGAACCTTCGCCTATTCCCATTAATCAGAAAGGCCCCTACGTTGAATTATTAGTAGGGAATAGGAAACACCAGTTTTTGATTGACACTGGAGCACAGAAGTGCTCCATTGATCATTCTCGGGTTCCAAACATCCCACTGTCAGGGCAAAGAAATGTTTCCGTAGGGTTTTCCGGGGTACCAACTGTCTGTCCGGTTTCTGCGCCGGTATCCATTTCTTTGGGTCCTTTTACGGACCATCGTCCTTTTCTTCTCACTTCGAACTGTGGAGAGAATTTGCTGGGGTTGAATTTGTTAAAGAAATTGAACGCAGTAATTCATTGTTCTTCGGATGGAGTACGGCTAACGGTTTCACCACAGCAACTTCCTAATTCTCAGTTCTTGATTCGACCTTTACCTCCCGAGTTCAGCATTGATGTGCCGGGGTTGGGAGATACGTGGGCTAATATGATTAGAATTGATAGAGAAAGACCAGCTGGTGAGAAACCACCACAGGTAATACTTATTTTACCTGATAGGATTGTCGCTAAACTAAAAACTATAATTCCAGAGAGAAGGATTATTTGGGACAAGCTTACGGCCTGTGTCCAAGGGAAAACTGAAGGCGCAACCGAATTTTTTAATAGATTCGAGCAGGTATTTTCTGACTTCAGTGGACAGGATTTAGGTACAGAGTCGGGGAAAGGGTTGTTCGTGGACAAATTTGTACGTGGATTGTTACCTGACATCCAGTCACAGATTATGTCCTCTGAGAGCGCTTGGCAGGCAAAATCTCAATCTGAGGTTTTGCACATGGCTCAGTATTATGAGAACCGTGTTAATAATGAGAAGGAAAAAATTGAAAAGAGGAAGGGAGATTTGAAAACCAAAGTATTATTACAGCAAATTGTTAGAAACCCCAGAGGAGGTATGACACAGACTAGAGGTCAGTACGTCCCAAAAGGAAATACTCCTTTGAGTCCTGTGAATATTAATCAATGTGCTTATTGCCGCCAGGAAGGTCATTGGCGAGCACAGTGCCCTGTCCTTCGCCAGAGGTCAAACAGTGTGTTTGGGGGTATGGGTAGACGACCCATACCCCCAAACACACGACAATGATGTTGGAGTGTTACAGATTGAGCCGTTAAAATAGCTCTGAAACATGGGGTGAAACTGCCACGCATCCCACAGTATAAAATATCAGTCGAAGGCGAACGTGCTTTGAAATGCATTGTCTCCGATTTTGGACATCGTGGGGTGATCGAGGAGATTACAGGTAGTTTGTGTAACAGTCCGATCTTACCCGTATATAAGAAAGGCGACAATGCAATTCCATACCGGTTTATAATTGATCTTCGTGCTATTAACATAGTGGTCGCCCCACAATTTCCAATTGTGCCTTATGTGACGACGATATTAACAATGATCCCTGCTACGGCTACGCACTTCAGCGTTGTGGATCTAAAAAACGCTTTCTTTAGTATCCGGGGTACCAACTGTCTGTCCGGTTTCTGCGCCGGTATCCATTTCTTTGGGTCCTTTTACGGACCATCGTCCTTTTCTTCTCACTTCGAACTGTGGAGAGAATTTGCTGGGGTTGAATTTGTTAAAGAAATTGAACGCAGTAATTCATTGTTCTTCGGATGGAGTACGGCTAACGGTTTCACCACAGCAACTTCCTAATTCTCAGTTCTTGATTCGACCTTTACCTCCCGAGTTCAGCATTGTCCCGGAATGTTTGTGGGCGGTGGACGACAATGATGTTGGAGTGTTACAGATTGAGCCGTTAAAATAGCTCTGAAACATGGGGTGAAACTGCCACGCATCCCACAGTATAAAATATCAGTCGAAGGCGAACGTGCTTTGAAATGCATTGTCTCCGATTTTGGACATCGTGGGGTGATCGAGGAGATTACAGGTAGTTTGTGTAACAGTCCGATCTTACCCGTATATAAGAAAGGCGACAATGCAATTCCATACCGGTTTATAATTGATCTTCGTGCTATTAACATAGTGGTCGCCCCACAATTTCCAATTGTGCCTTATGTGACGACGATATTAACAATGATCCCTGCTACGGCTACGCACTTCAGCGTTGTGGATCTAAAAAACGCTTTCTTTAGTATCCCTATACATAAAGAAAGCAGATATCTGTTTGCGTTCACCTTGGGGGGACGCTCATTTACATTTACAAGGGCACCTCAAGGGTATACTGAAAGTCCGAGTATTGATAGTAGAGCCTTGAAAGAGCAGCTCGACACCCTTGAATTGCCACCTACTTGCACGCTGCTTCAATATGTTGACGATTTACTTTTGGCTGCAGACTCTGAGAATGCCTGTAAAGAAGGCACTGTACTGTTGCTTGTTCATCTAGCTAAAAATGGTCACAAAGCTTAGCTTAAAAAATGTCAATATTGTTGTCAGGAGGTTGCCTATCTAGGCTACCTCCTGTCAAAGGAGGGGAGAAGATTGACACCTGAAAGAATAAAACACATTTCTGGCATGTCTGTTCCAAATACACAGAAGGAAGTCAGAGCCCTGATAGGTATGGCTTCTTACTGTAGGTTGTGGATCCCGAATTTCGCACTAGTGATAAAACCGATGTTGGCTTTGACGAAGAAGGGCATTTCTCTGCCACTGCCATGGGAATCGGAACATCAACGATCATTTGAGCTTCTTAAAACCGCGCTATGTTCGGCACTGATTCTGGGTACTCCAAATTATGACAAGGCCTTTGTGTTGTTTGTGCATGAATGTGATGGATGTGCTTTGGCTGTGTTAACACAGGAACACGGATGGAAGAATAGGCCGTGCGGCTACTACTCCTCCACCCTTGATCCTGTCGCATGCGCTTTGCCAAGATGTTTGCGCGCTGTCGCTGCTGCTGCTGCGTCTGTAAAACAGAGTGAGGGAATGGTCCTAGGCCATGATTTAATTTTGATGGTGCCTCACTCTGTTGATATTCTATTGAACAAAACTCAAACGCAACACCTCACCTCAGCACGGTTAACAAGGTATGAACTAATTCTGGTTGCCCCTCATATTCAAATTAAGAGGTGTTGTGTTCTTAATCCAGCTGAACTCTTACCTTTCCCGCAAAACACTGTTTGCGGTGACGAAGAATTACATGACTGCCTGTATACCACTGAACAAGAAATGAAGGGCTGGATAGATCTCATAGATGCTCCTTTGGATAATGCGGAAGGGGAGCTGTTTTGCGATGGCTCCTGCTTCAAACTTTCGAATGGTACATCTACAGCTGCTTATGCAGTTACTACATTGAGTAAAGTTGTCGAAACTAAGAGAATTTCGCATAACTCCGCGCAGGCCACAGAGATTATAGCGTTGACCCGAGCTTGTGAACTTTCCCAGGGGCATAGAGTCAATATATATACTGATAGCCAGTACGCATTTGGGGTGGCTCACAACTTCGGAAAGCTTTGGTCGGAAAGAGGGTTCCTGACCTCACATGGGACCAAGATTCAGCATGGCCCCTTGATAGTGCAATTACTTTCGGCACTCTCACTCCCTAAACAGTTAGCGATCATGAAATGTGCAGCACATTGCAAGGTCATAGATGATGTGGGCAAAGGGAACGCTTTTGCGGATTTGATAGCCAGACAAACGGCCACAGACCTTAGCACGGACATGTATGCCTCGAGGGAAATGAGAGATGCTTGCATAATGGAGGAAGGTATTGGGTCTGTGCGAGATATTCAAACTGATGCCACAATGGAAGAATCTAAAAAGTGGGCTGAAGGAATGGGGAAACTGGATGACGAAGGGTGTTGGGTGGATACATCCGAAGGGAAATGGTTGCTTCCCGATTCTTATGTATTGGCAATGGTTACGATGGCACTCGGTCCTACGCATGTGTGTGCCCAGCAGATCACGAAAATGTTAGAACAGGTTTGGGTAAATGACAAGATTCTGGAAACTGCAAAGAGGCACGTCCAGAACTGTATGATCTGCCTGCAGCACAATGTGGGTAAGGGGACAGTGACTCCAAGGGGAAGTTTCGGGCCCCCTTCTGTCCCCTTTGAGGTTATTCACTTTGATTTTATTGAGATGGAACGATGTAATAATCTAAAATATGTTCTTGTAATTATTTGTGCCTTCAGTAAATGGGTCGAGGCTTTCCCCGTCAAAGATGCTACCGCCATGACCACTGCAAAGATTATGGTAAAAGAATCCTTTCCTCGATTTGGGCTCCCGAGGATAATCTGGTCGGATAATGGTCCCCACTTTATCGCAGCAGTAATTTTGCAAATATGCACAGCCCTATGTATTGAGAAACGATTTCATTCAGCTAGGCATCCTCAAAGTGCTGGGTTGGTAGAAAGACACAACGGTATTTTAAAGAATAAACTTGCAAAAACATGTGCTGATACCAAACTAAAATGGCCAGATGCTTTGCCTATTGTGTTGTTAGCTATGCGTACCACACCTCAGACTAGAACTGGGCTTTCTCCATTTGAAGTAGTAATGGGGAGACCTGCTAACATTTGGGGTCTCCCGAAACCTAAAGCCCTGAGGGAGGTGGAAAATGTATTGCTTGTAGACTACTGTAACCAGTTAACTAAAAACCTGTATTTAATTTATCACCAGGTGTATTCTGCTTTACCTGTACGGTTCACGGGCCCAGGACACGATATACAGCCTGGAAGTTGGGTCCTCGTGAAGGCCTACGAGAGGTCTTCCTGTCTTGCGCCTCGCTGGCGGGGACCCCACCAGGTGTTATTGGTCACCAGGACAGCAGTGCGGGTGGCTGGAAAGAAGAACTGGATTCACGCGACGCACGTCAAGAAACTTCCTCACCCGACGCCACACGTTTCAGAAGAAGCAGAACCCCTCGCTGATGCTACAGTCTCTGATCTTGGAGTAGCAAACAGCGCTGTGAGTGCGTCGGAGAAGTTCTCTGAGCCTGAGGAGCTTGGGGAACCGTCCATTTCGTCTCCGCACTCTCTTGAAAAATCACTTCCGGAAAACACTGTTTCGAGCTCTGCGACTTCCGTCGCCTCCGACACGTCGCTTCCCTCAGGAAGTGACGATACTTTGTTTCCGGACCACACAATTTTGGGTACCATCAGGTACAACCTTCGACCAAGGAAATAGAACTACGGCACGAGTTTCGTGCATCTGGAAAAAGGAAGTGATTGGAAAATTGTCTTGTTATGAGAAAGTTTTGTTGAACAAAAAGGGATTCTGCTGGCTAGGGTTGGGAAGGACTGAGAAATCACGCGACCGTAGTGTCGCCAGCAACGAACATTGGGGCCGTCGATTGAGAAACTACGATGCCTGCCACCTTCACCGCTGCTCCCCGTACTGAACTTGTAAATAAGGGGGTGACCAAATCGAACAATGAACAATGTGCCTGGGCCCCGAAAACGTACTGTTGTGTTTTGATAATGAT
Organism: Ambystoma mexicanum; assembly: GCF_040938575.1. Lineage (NCBI taxonomy): Eukaryota > Metazoa > Chordata > Amphibia > Caudata > Ambystomatidae > Ambystoma > Ambystoma mexicanum. The sequence goes on from NC_090937.1 coordinate 1,336,085,634, forward strand.
TATTGTTATTTTTGCAACTGCTGCTGTAGGACTTTGGTATTTCGAAGAAATCTATCCTTTGAAACCTTTATTACCGACCGAGATCGTACCAACTGTTTTGACTCCCTCTGTACACCTTCATACTCTGTCCCCTAGAGACTCCCAACATAGACAAAAGTATCATAATAACACTCTGATGATAGTAATGAATGCTACTCATGCCATTTTTAACAAGACTAATTGTTGGATTTGTACTCATCTACCGCAACATGGGAACAAGGGACTGGGATGGTATATACATCCTCTACCTTTAACGACTGCTTGCTATGCCTCTCTTAGAGCACTATTCTTTGGCCGATGGAATGATAGCATCTCAGGGAACTTTGATGGAACTTATTTAAATGATTTCGAGAAACGTGAATTGACTCCCCTGGGATGCTCGCTTTTCGCAAATAGAAGTAAACCTAACGTCGCTTCTATTAGGCCGTCTGACAAACTATCTCTTCCTTTTCAAATTCTGATTTCCTTTAAAATGGCTCCGATAGGCAATAAGGACGCTGTACCTCCTTCTTATTCTATAAATCATAGTCCTGACTCAGTTCCCTTCTGTGTACAGAGAAATGACACTAGGCCAATGGGAGATTTTGAAGCTTGTAAAAACATTGTAAATTTGACTGGGGAAAACAGGACTCTGTATTTAGGGGGGCCTGTTTATTTTGTTTGTGGTAGTTTAGCATTTCCCTGGTTGCCCAAGGATTGGCAGGGAACTTGTTATTTAGGAATATTGTTACCCGGGGTATTTGTAGCTAGTACATTGGAGGTTTCTATGGCTCGCCCATGGCGAGACAACAACGGAGATACCCCTGGGCAAGTATTGGGGGACATAGCTAAATCGGTTGTGCCCTTTTGGGGACAAATAGCAAACTCAGAGAACATTAGGGGATTAGCAAGGGTACTGGAGAGAACGATCAACCGGACCACGGACATACTCTACAATATGACCTTACAGCAAAAGGCAATAAGATTGGTAGCACTTCAAAATCGGATGGCATTAGATGTCATCTTGGCAGAACGAGGTGGAGTATGCAAATTAGTGGGGTCCGCTTGTTGTGTTTTCGTACCAGACTCCTCGCCAACAATTTTTAAAGCAATTCAGAACTTGCATACTCTCAGTTCTGAAGTCCATATCCCTGTAGGAGACTGGAACCTTAGTACTTGGTTCTGGGATTCTTTGCGATCTTGGGGTTGGAAGGTGCTTTCCGTTATTCTGGTTATTTTAGGGATTCTGTTATTCCTTTGTTGCTGTTTTCAATGCCTCCCAAGTATATGTGGAATGATAGGGGGGTGTTGTGCTCAAGCAGTGAGCGCAATAGGGCATAAAATATATACCCCAGATACAGCATCTAAAGAATTCATGTTACAAGAGGTTTTTATGAACGACCTTATGACTATAGACATTACAGACAATGATGCGGAATCTATGGATGATAACACATGGGGTTATTTTCAAAAGTATTAGGAATGATGTTTAGCACTTGGCATAGGCCAAAAGGAGGGTCTGTCGAAATCGATGGAGCTTACTTGTCTTTTGAAGGAGAGCGATGCGTGCAGGTATTGTTGAAATCGAAATAATATTATACCTCCTATCGCATTGTTTGAATGTATGTTGGCCTACGCAAAGTTGTCTAAAAACATTGTGTAAATAGATTCCGCGGCAAGGTCTTGACCTTAATGTATTGTGTAAATCGCCATCTTGGATTTAGCCGCCATTTTAGGTTCTCTTGTAGTGTGGAAGTCACCCTGAACAACAAAATGGAGGCCGAATGACATTTTGAGTGGGATTCTGGCCGTTGTGACCTCCGCACACATGAATAAGTAATATGCCCGCAGGCCACTTGTTGAGGTCGTGAACTGAGACCTTGTCCTATCCCTGACCTATGTGTAAATGAACAACTGTATCAGCGGAACTGATCAAAATGCATACATTATGGGATTGACCTGGCAACGAACTCTAGGCCTGGTTCTAAGAATGGTTAACCCGCGAGGGGGTTGACCAGAGCTGGATAAAAAGTATAAAAACCCGAGTATCCCAATGTACAGTCTCTCACACTAACACGGCGAACAGGATGGATTGAGCTTGCCCCACATGTTCAAGGCAACAATGCCAATTAGAGGCCCCCACCAGTACTTAGCGTGTCTTGGTTTCTAGTGCACCATGCAACCTGGAAACACAACGTGCATCCATCAGCACTTAGTGCAGCAAGATGGCAGCCTTGTAAGATGTCTGCGTGTATAGCAGACGTTGCTCATCACTGCGTCAGGTATTTATTTATTCCACTTGTAAAGCGTCAAAGCCCTCGAGCATCAGGGCGCTGTTGCAAACCAGCTACACATTCGATACATCACTTCAGAACAATTTACATTTCAACAGATTCGTGGGGAGGTAATCATGTTATAAGTGGAAGTCAGCACCCTTGGTTACTTAGTTACAGATAAATATACGTTCTACATATATTATTAAGGGGGGTACCCATGTTGGTATGGGGGTAATAATAAGTCTCACAGTGGTTAGCTAAAAAGACAGGTTTTCAGAGATTTTGCTAAATGCCCAGTAGGATTCGAGAGTTCTAAGGCCAGTTGGCAAGGAGTTCCAATGGTGTGTGGCGACAGATGGGAAGCTTACTCCTCCACCTTTGCCCCTTTTCACTCTGGGTGCGATAGGTTTCCCGGCGTGGAGGTATCTGACAGGCCTTTTAGGTTGTGCTCTCAGAATGTTATCTGACAGGTATAGAGGTGCTGTTTTGCTTAGGCATTTGTGAGCGATAGTCAGAGTTTTGAAAATGATTATTTGTATGACAGGTAGCCGATGTGCTTTTTTTCTTTCCTGTGAGATGTGGTCTCTCTTCGGGATGTTGAGTGCTGCTCTAAGGATGTTGTTTCGTATTATTTGAAGCTTGTTTAGGTTCTATGTGGAGGTTCCTGCCAGTAGTGCATTGCAATAGTCTAATCTCAGACACGTAATAGCTCTGGCAATGGTTACGCAGTTTTCTGTGGTGAGGAATTGTCTAACCAAGTTGGTCAGCTTAGCGGTGTATGCCGACGCTGTTGTGATGGAGCTTACTTGTCTTTTGAAGGAGAGTTATGCGTGCAGGTATATGCCCAAGGTTTTGATCAACTTAGAGATTGGGATCTGTATTCCATCTATCTTGAAGGATGATAAATGTGGGCTCAGGTTCTTTAGCACGGTTGCTGAACCTACTAATGAGATCTCTGTCTTTTCATCATTGAGGCATAAATAGTTGGCAGCCATCCATGCTTGAATGGTGGTGTAGACTTTGTTCAGCAAGGGGGAAATCGTTGTCAGAATCATCTGATAGCGGGAGGAGGACTTGGGTGTCATCCGCCTAGTTATTATACGAGATGCCCAATCATCCAGCAGGTCAAAAAGTGATTTCGTAAAAATGTTGTATAGGGACTGTGATACGCAGGATCCCTGTGGAACTCTGCACGGAATAGGGATGGATGTTGTGTGAGCTGTTTCTGAGAAGACTCTGATAGTTCTTTCTTCCAGGAAGAACGCAATCCAATTGGTGGCTTCTGTCGAGAAGTTTGCAGCTGATTTAAGGTGGTGGCAGATTGTTTTATGGATAACTAGATCGAAAGCTGCAGAGAGGTCTAGTCAGAGTAAGAGGGCTGGTTTGCTTTCATCTTTGAGTGAATCCATTTGGATTTTGAGGTCCAGTAATGCTGATTCTGTGCGGTGACCCAGTCTGAATCCTGATTGGCATGTTCCCAAGATGAGGATAGATTCTATATAGTTTTAAATCTGATTGTATGCAGCCTTGTCTAGTATTTTGAGTAAGAATGTGACGGTGATGATTGGGTGATAGGTGTTGGGCACAGAGGGGTCAAGTGAGGGTTCTTTTAGTAGAGGGAGGACCCATGCCTCTTTTAGGCTGGCGGGAACTGTGTTGGTGGTAAAGGAGGCATTAATAAAGTTGGTGGTGAAGGCGACTAGGTCGGGGTGCAATCTTTGATGATGGTGGCTGGGCAAATATCGCCTGGACATCGGGAGGGTTTGAAGTTTTTCAAGATGTTGGACATTTCTGATTCAGAGATGGTTCTGAAAAGGAAGGGAGGGGTAAAACATGATTTCTCTGGGGCATGGGTGAGACTCTGATTCGTTTGGCTGAGTTTCAGGGCATTTTTTTCCTGTAGGAGACAGATTTTGTTTCTCATGGCATCTTGGATGTTGGTACAGCAAGCTTCGTCTTTGAGGATAGTGGAGGGCAGTGATGTGGGGATTTCAAGTTCTCTTAGCATTTTACATAGCTCTTGTGAGTTTGAGTTGGCTCTTGCTATTCTTGAGTTATAAGTATCTGCATTGGCTTTGATGATTGCTACTTTACATTCTTTAGCCAGATTAAGGACTGTGATTTTTGAGAGTTGTCCTTCACAACCTGCATTGTCTTGAGTAAACAGGTGGATAAGTTTGGTCCTCTTCCAAAGAATTCTTGCATAAGGTCTGGCACTAAGTATCATAAAGCCTCATAACCACAGTAAGTGAAGACAGGCTGTGCACCTGGAGAGTGATTCTGCATTGCACACAAACCTGTTCATGTGTAGGGTATGGTGCCTCTCTGAGCCATGTCCAGATTTGAGGCTATGACTTTGTGCTCCAACATTGCATGTTTGCTCCTTGCAGTGTGTGTTTGACAACTCTTAACGTGCATGAGTCACCTCATTTATGTCTCAACTCAGTTCACTCCAGCTCTAACCATAAGCCATCCATTGGTGAAACCATGGTTGAATCAGTTTGAATCTGCACAGAGGCCTAATGATGTAGCAAATTAAATGAAAAATAAAACGAATGGAAAACTGAAATGAAACCATGATGAAATCCAGACAAATGAAGTGAAAACATAACCAGCTTCCAATCGTTCTTTTGGTCCGTTCAAGGCTAATCAATTAATACATTCAAAAGGTGTCCTGACATAAGGCAGCGAGATTTGGGGGCTGTACCGGAAGGCTGCCATCCTAAGCCACTGAAAGGGATCCCACTAGAAAATGATCTTTTGAAACCCAAGGTTGCTCCCAATGCCAATCTAAGACATTGCCTAAGGCTACAGTGCCACAGTATTTGCAAGGATAATCATTGACTGCACCCCAAAAAACAGTAGGCAGAACAAAACAGCCGGAGGAAGAAAGCAAATGAATACCAAGGACAATGTGCCATCTCAACTTTAATCGCTGGCAATCATCCCAAAAAGCCTGCAAAGCTCACGGGATCAATTTTCCTTCAGAAAGCATATTGCCATCCAATTCTAAAAGCCTTTCCCAAGACGATATGCACCACTTTATGAAAGCAAGAGCCAACATGACTGAAATAGGATGCAAATAGCATTAACAGGGACAAGTAGCTCCATCCATCTGCATGCATAATCAATACCGATATAAGTGACCACTGATTTGACGTCTTCCTCGACTGAAAAATACTCAAAGCGTTTGAAGGCATGCTGGCTTAATAGAGATTTCCCCCGAACAAGGAAACTTCATTCTAGGTGACCTGATTACTTCTCCATATGGCAAACTCGGTGGTACAGCATAGCCAAGATTCTTTCAAGGTCACAGCACAAAGGGCATTCAAAATAACTCTGGTATAACTGGAAAAGTAATAACAGCACTGATGAGCAGGCTAGAATTAAACATTACCCACTGAATGGCTACATCAGACCTGGGCCAGGCTGAACCACTCTCACATGTGCACTAGGGACAGCTTTTTGGTGATGCAGTGACTATTCCTTGCATCCTGTTCTGCACATCCCACATACGGGTGTCATCTGCGCTTTGATAGTACTGTGGGCACTTCCATTGTCCATATATAGCCAGGTTCAGGTACTACTTAACGCTAATGGCGGTAGAATGGAGAGGGACGCATATAAAGACAAGAAGTCCCTATAGGCCAGGGTTGCCTAACTCCAGGCCTCCAGGTCCAGAATTCTGATGGGGTTTCAGGATTCCCCTCATCAATATTCACGAGAAAAGCTTTGCATACGTTCAGAATCGTATTCAAATGTATCTGATGAATATTAATGATAGTTATCCGGAAAATCCAACATGTTTCTGGCCCTCGAAAGGGCAAAGGGAAAGGGGTGGAGTTAGAGTAGCCAGAGAACGAAGTTAGAACCGAGAAGGGGTCCCATCATTTTGGTTTTCTACAGGGCTCTCTACTTTCCTGTCCCCTCCATTACCCGCAGGATAAGGCGCTCGCAGTATAATGTCAGAAGGCAACGGTCACTTGTTATATCAACAAGGATTGGACTCCTTACAGCAGGCATTCTTTGGATCAATCCACTGTGCCATTTTGGCTTTATAAGGAAGGATTCTTCTTTGAACACCAGGAAAAAGAAGAATACACTTTAAGCCAAGAATCCCATGTCAAGGCCAACCAAGGAACGAAGGCAACATGCAGCAGTGAGGCTGTAGTAATGGACCACAGATATTAACCCCTTTGACATGCCCTTATGGGTGCCGTTTATCGCTCCCACCCTCTCCAGGCATAGGGCATAACAGGATGCACCTTGTTGTGCCCCTGGGTAAAACCACTGCAGGGCCCTTTGCTGAAAGACAGGATGGGGCCACAGTTCCCAGCATGCCTACATGGCAGCCATATTGATTTGTGGCTGGGCTTCATACACCCAGCAGTGCCAAGGCACACGCTTGCTGTCAGGAGCTTGGGCTGAGCAGACGTGGTTCTTGCCTTCCAGAGTGCATGCAGCCAGCAGGAGAGGCTGTGTTCAGTGGAGTACCTAGCGGGATGCCCCAGCACTCTGGTCCTACTACACTGAGCACTTAAGTGATTGCGCCAAGACACGTTCTAGCAGTGCACCCACTCGGACATGCCCTGACTCCTGTCCTGTACACTGAGTAGATAAATAACTAAATAATAGTGCAGGGTTCTCAGGCAGCGCATGCAAGGCATTCCTGAATGTGGAGGCTCTGTGCATACCAGTTTGTCATGGAGGGTTGACAGACAAAGCAGGGTTCGAGGATATGATTAAGCAATGCAATGTTGAATAAATGTGTGCAGTTCTGTATTAGTGATGCAACCATTTCTTCTTTGAAGAGTTTGAGAAGCCGTAATCCTCCAGTCACTCAGCAATTCGAACCCCTACTTCTGCAACATAGAGCTAAGCTACTTGTGTTTTCTATGTTATGGCCAATTGACAATAGACTAATGTGAAGGCCATTCAAGTGATTAAGCCACTAATGGACAATTGTGTACAAACCTATGTAGTGCATGTGCAGGTTCTGGTGACGAAACCAGTACCAGGAGCAAAGGGCCTGGTGAGGAAACCAGCTCATTGGCGCTTGTGCAAAGTGTATGTGTGTAACCCAGAATGTTTGTGTGACTGTGACATGGATGAGCCAAGGAAAACACTATGGTAGCCACAAAGACTATCTTTACTTCTCCCTACCTATCCAATTGTCTCCCTAACCCTTTTCCAAGTTACCCTAACTCCATCTTCCCATCCATTTCAACACACCCCAACCATCTTCCCCCCCTGGGAGTGCTCTCCCTTCATGGCTGGTGCACCCTTGGTGGGGTAGTTGATAATGGTGTATCCGGCTTCTGCAAGGAATGTAGTTGGGGCCTTAAACCCCAGCTCGATAATGTTGAACCTCCTGAGACACGAATACTGTTAAGAGGCCATGTCCCCATGGTCCTCTGTCTGCGACCATAGCAATACGTAGGTCTTTTTTTTTCCACCTTGTCCTTCAAGATATATACTTTTTGCACAGTGGCATGTCTCAATTACCCAGGTTGCCATATATAACTATCTGCATCTTTTGTTTTTCCTTTTACAGGGGTGGGGGTTTTTCTCATGTTTTGATTGATTATTTGCATTTTTATTGTTTTATCAAAAGTCTGCATTTATAGATACTTGGCTGGACATTCTCTTATTTTGGACTTTTGTACTTAGGTTGTTTGGGTTGCTACTCCTATCACCTTACACCACTCCTAAAGGGTACAGCCTACCCTCAGCCCACATTACCACAATGGGGAAAGGAGGCATACCAGTAGGGCCGAGTCTGATTTACTTTTATGATATAGATCACTACTAGTTCAGTAGTAGTGTGAGGCTGAGTAGGCACTTTAGGGACTACTCATCCCTGTACTCCTTCAAATCAGTAGTCATTTCGTCACATGAACCTATTTTAAACCTTGAATTGCTAGTCTTGTTGCATTTAATGTGTAGCATGCAAACTGAGAAGTGTGGTCACTGTCCCACTAAAAGCAGAATAGGAGGAAGGAGTACTCTCAGAGTCCCATTAAAAGTATGCAAGTGCCTCTAACTGGTTCTAGGACTTCCTTCTTGTACAGTCAAAAGACAAGAGGCGGATGCCATTAATAAATAGATGAATTAACTGTAGTCTTCTGTAGGAGTACTTAACTGTGGTATTCCCTTTTTGCTCTTTGAGCTAGCAGTGAAAGGTCCGGTAGTGGGCAAGCCAATAGTAGGTAGACCATGAGTGGATGGGGCCACAGCAAATAAGCAGGTCCTTTTTTTTAACAGATTAAGCGGAAAAACTTGCTGTGGAGTTTTACAAGATTCTGAAACCTGTCTTGGATATTGACTTTTACTTTTTGGGACTGATTGAGATGGTCTCATTTGTTTTCATAGTCATGGTGTAGTCCAAAAGAAGATTATTGTAACACCAATTGGGGTTGCAGCTCAACCTAATAGGGAGTTCCGTAGGATCTTGCTTTTGAGAGACATCAGCAGCTCTCAGGATCGATTGTAGACCAGACAGTGAATTAATTTCGGTTTCCTTGCTGTGTTTGCCAGTGTGGCCTCACTCTTTTGTATCAGGGTTGTGCTGTGTGATCAGGGGAGCCATTGTACTGTGTGAACTTCAGCACAGGCAAGCTGCTGCAGGCAGCTTGTACATTGCCGGGCAACAACAGCACAATTCACTGCTGAATATTGGATAGCTTCATGATGACCGTGCTGGCTCTCCAAAGATATCTTAGTCTTGGTGCAGCTGCATGGAGGGGAGAAAGTACACAGAGAAGCACGAGCAAATCACTCCTTAGTGAGGCACTTCTCGTTGCCAGTCCACTCTTAAAATCACAAAATCATCAGCGCCGAGTTGACTGTGTGCATTGTGACTTCTCAAGTACTGATAAACCGGTCAACTAAGGCCACACAATACAGACATGGCAGATCTCCCCAATATGGTGGCCTAGAAGGGGGAGGGTAAGACAACGCTGGAGCACCAGAACTAGGCAAGTGAGTCTCAGATCTGGATGAACAATCCGAAGAGGGATTATTTATTTCTAATGGAAATATCTGCAGTGGGCAGATAGAAGGTGGTACTATGGTTTGGGAGTGTCCACCCAATTGGTTGAAAATGCGTTTCTGGGGGTATCAGCAAGAGTAAGGTTCTGCTGTTCCTTTTCACTCTGACTTAGAGTGTCTTGTACTTAAATGGAAGGGCGCACAGACACCAGTTTTCCCATGATACCTTTAGGCATTCAATAATTTGGTGAGTTTCATTTAAAGGTCCCCAAGAAATAATAAAGTGCGTGCTCTGATGGGAGCTTCGATTGGTTGCAGCAGGTCCAGAGGGACTTAAAGTAAAACAGGTCACTGATCAATACTTCCCCATTATATATACACACACACAAGAGTCAATAATTGCTTGGACGAGTAGCTGCATATTAGATCACATGCCTGTGACCATATTTGTTAATTAACCTTATAAAAGACTGCACGCATAGCTCTATGGTCTCTTTATTCCACTATTCCTGGATTCATATTTGCCATGTGCCTTTTCTAATAGTTAAAACGGTTGAATTAGGCACTATCATTCATAGCATTCGCCTGTCTCTTCAGACAAAAGCTCCTGCTTTCAGATTATTCCGTATCCCCAGCATTTCTTCATGGCCTAATGCGTGTCTTCCAGGATGTACTCCGCAATGTGTCATGCATGTCACCACAGCGCATTTCACACAATTATTTCCTCCACTGAGAGTTGCAATTAGGATCTTAAAATAGCGTGTGCCATTTTTAAAACGGCAAGATTTAAATAGTTCGCAAATTCACTCCAACCCTCCCACGTGGCGCTTGTGGGGCTGTGTGGGTTGCCGGAGTGTTTATTAAAGCGGCAAAATGCATCACATTAATTTGCACTCTGCAAGCTCTCACCTGATTTCCCCAGCTGCCATGAACCCATCAATGAGGCAGATTTCGCCTGAATATCTTCTAGTTGAATTGCTTGCTTGTGTTTTTCAATTTAATGCAATACAATAACTGATTTTTTTCCTGGGATAGATTATTTTCAAACAATTCGAATCGATATTTTACAGTGAGGTGTGTTTTTATGTGCAGAGCATTAGGAACAAGCATGTGCATGCCTTAGGTATAACACATTAATCAGAATTTTATGAACATGAATATTACAACTAGTACAATTATCTGGGATTAGGAGCTGCTGTGGTTAGTGTGGTCTCTTGGTGATAAATACGGATGGCCTGTATTCGGCTCTTATAATTAGTTTCTTACAGCATCAATAAACATATTATGCTGTTACAGAATTGGAAATGTCTTTCAAGTCTTGGGATCTTGCATAGCCAATTTTAATGCAAGGCAATATGGGTAAGTGTGACTGAAAACCCATATGTCATTGGTTCATGGGAATGTTGTCACAAGTGTTGTCTCAGCCACAAGCCTTATCCTGAGCAAACGCTGGCTTGGTTCTCAGGTCTGGCTCCCCATCCTTGCCCTATACGTTGGTGCTAGTGAATTCCTCTGTATGGTACTTCGTCAATGGTTTTCCCATCTCAGTGTCGCTCGCCTTGCTCCAGAGCCTTACGCATTGGGGTTGACATTATTTTATTTTCTCAAATGTTTTGTTGTCCTTTTTATCATTGAAAAGTGATAACCCAGTGAACCAGTTTTTTGTTATTTCATTTCCCACTTCAATCCATGTTTTTTGTTTCTGTATGCCACCGTGCGAGTTACCGCTTCTCCCTTTAAACTCTGTTTCTCTTTCCGAATGTGACAAAAATGGTAGGTAGAGTGAAACCAATCTCACTAACATAGCCTGCCACAATGTCATCTCCAGGTTTTCACCATATGGATCCCAAAAACGTAAATATGCTATCCCGTGTGTTCTGTGACCAAGTAACATGTTCAAAATGGATGACGTTGAGGCCTAAGCATTTTTGTAGGATGCTGTTGACTCCAGACTGCAAAAGCAATTATAGGGGTCATATTGCAGCCATTTAGGAGTGCCGTAGGAAGCCTTATGTGGGTCTCAAAGGGGTGGAATATGTCCCAAAAATAGCTAAATAAATTGTTTTGGTGGGATCATGTACCTGGTCCTTGGGTCCACCACTTAGGTCCATGAGCTCTGTCCTGGGTTAGGTCAAAATTGAACCCGGAAACCGAGCGTGCCTATTCAAAACAGGACTGCAGGGCTAATTATCACTCATGGATCCATCATGTCCAATACATTTGCCCAGTGGCTACATCGGGTTATTCACAGGTGCCACATGGCTAATGATGCCCTAAAGAACTGCTATTGCCACAGAATGCATCTAACACTTTGTCCTGTCCACAGAGGACATTGGAACGCCAGGGCATGACTGGAGGCCATTCAGAGAGTCCACAGAACCTATAACCTTTGGGAAGACAACCCCCAATCGTTTGTTGCTGGCCTGCCCAGTAAGGTTGGTATCCTTCTGTGTTGGGAAGGTATGCAAGATGGGTTTCCCGAGGATGAGATGCTTTGGATGCACACATTCCTTTTTCTGCTGCATGGCCCTCAACAAGTGTTGCCCTTGACACATGTTTCTAAATTGCACGCAAAACCTGGATAGATTCTGCAAAGGCTGAGGAAGGGTATGGCATCTTCCTTCATGGGGCGGTTTGTTCTCCCCTGTTCCCCTTCCCTTGTCGTGTCGCGTTCTGAAACACTTGTGTATGAGCACATAGAAATCAAATATCAATTCAATTTGATTCAATCTGTAATGGCTTTCAACCGATATGGTTGGGATTGGAGGCCCGCTGAGAACAGGGTATGTCTGAGATAATCCTCTTTGGGAAGGAAAAATTACATTTGACAAATCTGAAAATCAAACCATGAACACCCCTAATTCAGAGGAGGTGGTTGAGTATTTCTATTTGCCTTTCGACCGTGCATGTGTAGATTAGGAGATTGTCTTGAAAACAAACAACTTCTGTCATTCCTTTAAAGAGCTGTTATCATATCAAATCATATCCATCATGCATTGGAATACAGCTGCAGCCGAGGCTAAAAGGCGCCCTCCGAAATTGATATGATCCAAAAGGCTTAATGAAGATGGTTAATTGTTTTAAGACTTCCCTTAGTTCCCCCTGATGTTAGACAGATAAGTAGTTGTGGATGGAGAACACTGTAGGACCATGTATCCTGCTCTCCACCTCGGATGTCTAAGTGAGTGAGTGCATTTCCACTTTGATGGTAAGGTTCAGGCTGGGAAGACCTACACACATCCTGATGCCACCTTCTGTCCTTTTGCGGGACATGACAATCAGTCCAAGCCACTCTGCTGCCTCCATTTTCTCTATATCGACCGATTGTGACATGTCGATGACTGTGTTTGATATATTAGACCCCAGGTTTGATTCAAATAGGTTCCAAAAGATTACCCCTATTCCTCACTATCTCTATCATCAGGGATGTGTAAATATATATTCATAAACAAAGAGATAGGACAACAAACATAAATGAACAATTGTAGGTATCAAACTGGGAACCCACACAACTCTCTAAATGATGTACCGGTACTTGTGTCTTGAAAGAATAGATAAAGTACAACCCAAATATCCAAAAATATATAATTTATTGTAAAGAGAAAAAGAAAAAAGACCCTAAGTTAGCACAACAATTCATCGTAAAAAATACAATGGTTTTACTAGATTTTCATGGAAAATCACAATTTAAACAAATACATAGACACAAATATAGCAGAATATCACAACATCATAAAACGAATGGTCACAGACAAAACATAGATTCCCGACATGTAGCATGTTTCGGTTCTTGATGCCTTTATGTGGCTGAACTTTCTTCAGGGGAAAACACTTCTTTTTCCTTTAAAATTCTTTCAATATTGTGCAGTAGCCTCCCATTTGAATGCAGGTTCCCTATTAGTCTGTGGTCATAAAGTTGATATGTGCATTCTTATAGCTGAAAGGATGCACAGCACTGCCACAAGTCATTGTTCTCTGGTGGAGGGTTTTTGGGAGGTAGGCTCTGGTTTGCATCTACGATCATGCCTCTTTGCTTGTTGTACTAAGTTTGCCATGACTGGAAACATTCATGGTACAGGTGGGTTTAGGCTTTTGTCAATTGTGAGGATGTGCCTCCTCCTTGTGGATGGCATTGCTTCATGGCATGGTGTAAGAGGATTCAATTCAGCACTACAGCCAAGTTAACGCCTAGTCTAGAATACTGAATGAAAACCCTTATTGATATATCTTTAGGTCCAGTTCATGCGTTCTGGATGACTACCCTTGTATAACACCCCTCTCTTGGAATCCCCCTGACCCCACTGAGCCAAGAAGTAATTCTGTTTTGCAAGTTTAAAAGGTTTATTTGATAAATTAAAATATATATCACACTTTTTAATAAATTAATAATTGAATATCACACTTAATCTGATATGGTAAATATTAACAACGGAGAATCTGGCACTAGCACACTTCTTTAATCACTAATGAGTTGACATGAAATGGATAAGGTAGCACACTGGTAAATAGGAACAAAAGTATAATGTGGTAGAGGATGCTTTATGTAGGCTCAGGTGGATGCAATATTCAATGAATGCAGTACAGAAAATAGGCAATATGATTTCAACCAAACAATGTAATCACTTTTCTCTGGCTACTCCCCTCCCCCCCTTGATGCAAGGCAAGGAAATGGAAGGAAAACACACAGTTCTCAGAAATGCAATCAACTGTAATTCAGTTCAATCCAGCAAGCTTAAACAGAAGTTTGAAAACACAGGCAAATGCTTTGATAGGTGCTAGCAATGAATGAGAAATATGCTGGAAACGCTCTTAATTCCCTTTTAGAGGTTCAGGATGAGTGGTATCTAGTTAATATTAGTCCAGGCTCACACTAGCAATGATGCAGGGATAGTTAGCAGGTTAAACGAATTTCTGACAAATGGAAAGCAAACAGCAGCAGTTTTTTTACATGTGAAGAAATTGCAAAACGCGGCAAAATTCGCGGATGCGCCGAGCGCTATTACAAAGGAACCGCAAGGACTATCTCTACCGTTTTGGGGTCCTAGGAAAGCCTGGGATCTCAGCTTCCAAATGAAAGTTATTGCAAGTCTCTAGCCCAAACGGTTGCGGAGATATGAGTAATTTAGTAAAGGTCGTTTTTGGTTTTGTAAATTTTAAACGCACACTTTTTCAAAATGACAAATTTTACTAGAAATGACAGGTGACAGATAGGAGGCAGTTCTACTTAGGTTAAATAGATTGAATTAGATGAATTTAAACTAAGAGATGTGTTCTGAGTTTTGCTAAGTACTCACAAGAGATTTTGAACAGGAAAGCGACTTGGTCACGATCTTCAGTCTGGTCAGGTCTTTCCGGATTCTGCTCACAGCGCCTGGTCTGGTCTCGGCTAGGCACAGCACTGCTTTCTCTCTGGTCTGGTCTCTGCTAGGCACAGCACTGCTTTCTCTCTGGTCTGGTCTCTGCTAGGCACAGCACTGCTTTCTCTCTGGTCTGGTCTCTGCTCTGGATAGATTGAAGTCTCTAGTTTGGCTTTCTGGAGTTTGATGGAGGTAAGTATGGATTTTTCCGGCAGGGCTTCCAGCGGCAGATGAAATTGAATGTCTCTATGTGTCCTGACTCTCTGCTTTTATCTGTTTCTTGAGAATGGGTGTGTGTGTTGCATCACTAGACTTGCCCCTCTCATTCGTCATTGGTCAGGCTTCCATTCCTCCGCTTGATTGGCAAACTGAACTGTGAGTCAGATTGATGTCATTTTATGATCTCTTGAAACAACCTCCCTTATCATCTGTGCACCCAAATATATATATGATCAAAATCCATACTTCAGAGTTACACAGTTGTTTGAAATTACATATACATGGTGTGGCTGAATTTAGCCATGTCTATGTCCAAATCTGCTCATTCTCGGAGCTTGCATTCAAAGAGTGTACATAATTGACTTTTTAACTGCTTTTTCAATTTCCGACATGGACCCAACTTTACATACATGTGTGCAGGGGGTAGGGACATTAACTGATGAAGTTTCAGATTTTTAACATGCACACATTTAGAGTAATATCCACTTTTCCGCTAAAACCCCCCTGAACATACCACCGGTTCCTACCACGTCTTAAACTGTGGGCAGAAAAATCACAAGAATTATGGTATCATTTATAAAATTTTCACATGTCCGCACTATGAATTATCCCCCTTTTTATAAAACCATATCCTTGCTGCAGGGGTGTGTCTTTTCAGGTCACATGGTACAGAAACCAGTCTTTCCAGTTTCTGCCAAGCCAGCTTGCTTCTCACAGGCAGTGCCCCTCCCAGCTTCTCCAGGAGGAAGCCACTTTTTACGACGTCTGTAATAAAAACCTTTGCCTGAGTGGAGAGGGCTTTGTTCACTCTCTGGCAGAGCACAGGAAATTCAATTATCAGATAGATGGCATATCCTTAGTGTGGGCAGCAAAAGGAACATTGGCCTGGGAACATAGTTGTGACTCAAGTTTCACTCCTGATGGGATCCGTTGCTAGGCAAAATCAAGTTCCTTAAGCCAGACCTTCAGCTAACTTTTTGTTGCTTTTAAAATAACTTGTAATTTTACACATGCAGCTAGAATGCTGATTCTAAGTGCAAAACTATGACATTTCAACAGTTACAAAGGCATGTGACACCAAACATAGGTCACTCATTTAATTTAACATTTTCGATTTTGGTGGTTTTAAATCCAGTTGCAGTTAGGCTTAAGCTGCTGACTCCATAGCATTTTTGTTATAAGCATTGTTTTTGGGCTCTTCATTTCCCAGATTTTGTAGGCACACAAAACTCCATTCTGCCAAATGTCTGCTGGTGTTCAGTGAATATTTTGCACATGTTGCAAGGTTTGAAATAGGCATTTTGCTTGCCTTCAGAAAAACACACAGTGGGTTTTAAAACGCCGGCTTTTGGATAGTGGTGAGTACTGGTACTGCACCCATTTTTGGGATTTAAGAAATGAATTCCCCACAATTCTAGATTGCATTTGGCAATCAGCATTGCCATTCCCAATGGTTTCAGACTACTGTGCGGGTAGTCCAATGGTGGTTTTAGGCAGCGTCCTTCTGTGCCCATAACATCGGCAAAAATGGGTGGCAGCCTATTCTTCCTGCATTTCCCTGTGCATTTTCTGGGAAGCTCTGGCCATCATGATGTTTTCATGTCAGTACTGCACAGTTTTGAGGTAGGGCTAGGATGCATGGGTAAATACATCCCACAATGGATTGGTTCACTTCTTTGGCAAGAGAAATGTCCTCATCAGGTTTCCTCTGCCAGCCATAGGTAGTGCCTTACATTGTCATTGCTGGTGTGTAGCAACAATTGGTATTTGTTCACCTTGTCCCGGAAGGCTCCACATTTGTAGTTAGCAGCCATTGTGTGGAGGACACCAGGTGTTATTTCAATGGGTTCTCCTGCACATGTTTCCCTTGTGTAGAAAGCCTGCCTCTCCATTACAGTGTTACCTTTAGGAAGGTAGTACTTGTTGAGGTGTGCAATGGTTCAATCGAGCACTAAGGGGTGCCGTGCTAAGGGGTACTGGAATGGGGGTCGATGTCTCTGATCCCAGGCAATTCATGAGGACTTATTTATTTGCTGGGGTAGAAGTGCTCATCATCATCAGCGTCCAGGTTGACCAGCACTGCAAGGCGATGAGTGGCACCCCAGATCGCTGTAGGAATTTGGCTGGAGGATCTACAAGTTGCATCAAATGCAAGCACAGGGTGCCTATGGGCTCACCCTACTGTCATGTTACTTTGGATCTGTGCACCATCTGTCCAATGTGGAGTAGTGGAAATGGTGGAGGAAAGGTGCTCTGCCTGTCTTCCTACAGCAAATTGCAGACCTCTTTATTATGCTTTTTCTTTGGCAGGAGTCTGCCTTAGTAGATGCTTTAGTTGGCTGGTTTGGATATTTGCAGTCTTTATCATTTGTTTAGGTTTGTCCCAAGAAGTGGGGCAGCATCAACAGTTTGGCAGTATCCCAGTAGAAATGAACGAAGAGGAGGAGAACAGCTCTTGAAAAGTTGAGCAATTTACAATAGCAGCCACACAGCAGGCCAACAATAAGAAGTGCTGTTCGCTGAGTCATGTCCCATTGCCATGGGATGCGTGGCTCAGTTGCCTTGGTGAGACCAAGCTTTGAAGTTTGTTAGAGGAGAGTGTGAAGGAAGTGAAGGAGCCTGCATGCTTCTGAATCCATGGCTAAGCCCAAATGTCCTTTCTGTGCTGGCCTGTAGCAACCAGGTGTGACCATATGCAGCAGAGATGTTAGGATGGTGAAGGGGTTCAGCCCCTGGAAGGGCAGGCGAACCAGCACTGGGGTTCATTGGTCGCAAGGCCCTCCATAAGGCTGTGGGTCTGTTGTGGTCAAAGCAGGTGGCCAGCCACAAATGACCCATCACCACTAAATCAGAAAATGGTAAATCAGAGATGCAGAAAAGAAAAAGGCTTTATTGCAGACATGTGTAAGCCCGGCTGCTTACTACTGGGCCTGATATTAAAAAAAAGACTTGACATTCTCCTGACTGATGGTGTTCCAAGTTTTGGACCATGAAGCACCTGGCAGCTGAAGAGCTGAGCATCACAATACAGCCAAACCCCAAACAATTGCCTCCAGTAAGAACATAGCAAAAGATATGTATTCCAACCTTCTGCCAAGACTTCCAGTGCAAAACGTGGGTGTTAATTTTTATGGCAGGGTTTTTCCATATGCATGATTCATTCCAGAGGAGGTACTATTCATCATTTAGCTGGTTTCCACTTTTCCATTCTGAGAGCAAATGTCTGACATATGGAGAGGTGGAAGACATTTGGAGTGTTTTGCCCATCGGTAGCAAGTAGTCAAGTGGGGTCCGATTCAGCGTTCATCCAGTGGAGGAGAGTGAGCAGTGGGTATTCCCTTATTTTCTTTTTTTTTTTTTTTTTTATTGTTGTTTTGGTCAGTTAAACCCGACCTCTCAACAAATTTATGACAAAAAAATGTTTAAAAAAACAAAAACATTTCCTAATTTCTTACACAGATTAGTACATTAATACATCAATGAACCAAAATATTGATCATCATTACATTAATCGCTCTCGCTTTCATTCAACTTCACATATATAACGGTTGTTTAAGTATAAATTACATGGTTAGCCATCGGCTAAATCATGTATCTTAATTTTCAGGGAATTTAGATAATTTACAACTGCATACCTTGATACAATACTAACCATAATTGCTCCTGCATAATAACTGCAGTCTCATTAAACAAATGTTTGAAGTAAAATATTCTCTTTGTTAACAAACTGACACACTCAACTACCAAATGTTTTAGCGTCTCTACCTCTTGATTACAAAAACGACAACTTTGGTCTGATATTTTCTTCCATCTGTATAATATCTCTCTTGTGGGCCATATATTCAATCTAAAGCGTAGGAAATCTGATCGGTGACCAGGACCAGGGGATTGCTTCAGGTATTGCTCTACAAGTCCCTGTGATTTTAAATCAAACGGATTCAAACTGAATTTCGATATTTTCATGCACGCTTCCCTGGTCTTAATCCAATCCGATCTCCACAGTTTAGATTTGGCTTTATTTGGGTTTTCAATAAGTAAAATTTCAGTAATATCAGCCCCATCTAGAAAGTTTTTAGCACAGTTTCGCCATTTTTTTGCAAAATTATCATTTGCTAGCAGTAGATATTGAGATATAATGGCGAGTAACCCATTAGTATTATCTTTCATAATACATTTTCTGTATAGTTGGCAGACTTTCCATTTATATACTGCATAGATTGATATTAAACCCATTTCATGTCTAATAATCGGCATAGATTCTGAATTGGGTAACATGAGTGATTTTTTCCAAAAAGCACTTTCATATTTGGTCCAATAATGATAAGCTTGACATTTTTTTGTTTCTGACCCATACAGAATTGTGGGGGTATATTTTTGCCTGTAATATATAATCATGGGGGTTATAGTGAATTTACAATATTTTGCCCGAATTATCCGGACTTGTGATATTGCACTGAGATGTTTCAGCTGAAGATAATCTTCATACGGTTTGTCAAATGTATGATTATTCACACATACCCCTAGATAAATATATGATTTTACAACCAAAAGAACAGTATCTTGTAATTTCCAACTACATGATTTTTGTCTTATTTTGACACCAAATTGCATCACTTGTGTTTTTGTAGTGTTAATACTAATACAATTTTTCTTGGCATATGTATCTAGCGCCTTCAACATAGTGCGCAAGCCTGCTGGTGTTTTAGACAAAAGAACCATGTCATCGGCATAAAGAAGCCAATTAATGGCTATTCCAAGCAATTTTGGTGGGTCAGTAATCAACCCCCTGAAACTAAGCCCAAAATCTAAAAGGAAAAAATTAAATAATGCAGAAGCCAACAGACAACCCTGTTTCAAACCCCGCGAGGTGTCAATGGGTTCAGAGAGCAACCCATCATTATTCATGCGAATCTGAATTGATGTATTTGTATGTAGCTCAATTATCCATTTAAGTATATGCCAGGGACACCCCAGCACCATCAATTTCTTAAAGAGTAATTCCCTGGGAACAAGATCAAAAGCCGACCTAAAATCTACATATGCTACATATAAGGGTTGATGATACTGTTTGTTTTGCTGAATAATAGAGTTCAGGGTGATTAAATTAATAGCTGTTCCCAAACCGGGAACGAACCCTGTCTGAAAAGGATCTCTGTGGCTTAGATGATTTAGCCATTTGTTAAACTCACCTAATATCATACGGGCAAAGATATTCCCCGGGCAATCTAACAGTGCAATAGGTCTATAAGAGGCCGGATTAGTCCTGTCGCCTTTTTTAAATATGGGGAGAACAATCGATGTTTTCCAATTCAGGGGAATGGAACCTGTAGCCATTATATTCTTAAATATGAGATGTAATATGGTAGACCATAAATGTCTGTTTTGTTTTATTATAGCATTATGTAAACCGTCTGGCCCGGCTGCTCTTGAGACGCTCAGTTTCGATATAAAAAAAAGTATGTCATCACAATCAAAGTTCACATTGTGGTCGGCTACAATACTGTCCCAGTTTAATCCCATATTTGTGATTGGTGTGGTATATATATTGAAAAAAAAGGGCCTCCAACAATGTTGAGAGATAGAATTCACCATTAGGGAAGGCTGATTTTTAAACGCGGTTTTATTTAGAAGAGCCCATATACCCCCTGAGGATTTAAGGATGATCTGTTGCATCATTACCTCTCCATCATGTTGATATTGGGAGGCACTTGTCCTTTGTCAGGGGTAATACTTAGAGGTTTTTGTAAGTTGTCATCTAGTTGGATCAGATCACCCGTATTGGAACATATGTACATCACCTCAGGAGTTACTGATTCAAGTGGACTCGACGCATTCAGAGACGCTAAAGTATCGTTACCAAAGTCTCCTACTGCTGTTATTTTTACGTACTCAGCTCGCAGTAAATGCTGAGCTGCAACGGAACAAATAGGTGCAACCGTGGGCGATTTAACAGGACACACTTCAGAATGAGTGTCGACATTGGCAGTTAATTGGGAGATAAATATTTCTCCTGTTGTGTATGCCATAGCGATCGTGGCGTCCGTTACTTCTCTGCTCATTTGTTGTACATTATCAAGACAAGCTCTTGTGTCAGTCATTGCTTCCTCTGATTCAGCCAGGGCCGAAGCACTGGTACAGGCTGAATGCGGAGCCGTGACCGAGATTGAGCTCGGAATTGGCAGCGTATTTATCTTGCTTTGTGGGGAATTAGATTTTCCCAACCCCACAGTATCTTTTGTACAGAAGGTGCGAATATCCACATTTATTGAATTCGCACGCTTTCTGTCTTTATTATCTTTGAGTCTTTTAACAATTAAAGCTTTCTTTGTTAGAGGGGACAAAGGATTGTAAATATTTGACATGTGCTCTGGCATTCCTGTTTTCAACGAGTTAATTTGTCGAGACATGTCACACAATGGAACACAATCAATAATATATAAGAGTAGGATAACAACCTCACTTCAGATCAGAAGCCGTTCTCCCACCAAACAACGGGACAGCAGCCAAAATACTACTCAGGATGGGTTATAGTTAAAAGTGCAAGAGTGGTTACGCAAAAATATAAAATATATTCCTATAACCTCAAAAAATTGATGTTCATAGATCCCACCATTTACTAAGGGTAATAAGGAAGAAGGAATCTTCGCAGCCCCGAAAATGAGATAATATGAGGTCAGGGGATCTTCAAACAGTGTCACTATAAATAGAGCTATCAATAAAACATAGATTAACACAATTTGTAAAATACAAATGATAAAATATCATTACTAAGAAAAATTAAGAGTGAATCAAAGTCAGTATTTCATAAATGACACTTATAACAAGATTAAAATTAGCCATTGATTGAATGCATTAATTGTATAAGACTAAATTGTTTAGCTTTTTATACGTAAAATGTCATCAATGATGAGCAGCAGACAAATGTAAATAACCACCTGGTTTTGGGAACGCCCGACAGCTTAAGGAGCGGCCTTAGTCCGACTCTCCCCCCCACCAGGATGGTCTTTATACGTGGAATGTGCAAATAATTTTCTTATTCCTGATGTAATCTGCTTACAATATTTTTCACCATGGATGGAATTTCTGGGCACAACAAGAGGCACTTTTCGAATTACAGCACGCCAACGCCACAATACGCCCAACAGCCTAACAGCACCAGCCCTTCTGCCTCCAGGGCTTACGCCGCGAGGGTGACTGGGGCGGACTTTTAACTCGGGCTGAGGTCACGTGACTGGTCAGGTGATCGAGGCTGGGCCCCACCTCCTCCAGGAAGTGGAAGCGAGCTGGCAAGTGTTATGGAAAACTCGCAGTGCCAGTAGTAAAAGGACTCCAAAAACGAACGTTCAGGGCACAGTTCGTATGCACAGCAAACACGCCTCTCAGGGGCTGGGGCGGACTTTTAACTCGGGCTGAGGTCACGTGACTGGTCAGGTGATCGAGGCTGGGCCCCACCTCCTCCAGGAAGTGGAAGCGAGCTGGCAAGAGTTATGGAAAACTCGCAGTGCCAGTAGTAAAAGGACTCCAAAAACGAACGTTCAGGGCACAGTTTGTATGCACAGCAAACACGCCTCTCAGGCGGCTGGGGCAGACTTTTAACTCGGGCTGAGGTCACGTGACTGGTCAGGTGATCGAGGCTGGGCCCCACCTCCTCCAGGAAGTGGAAGCGAGCTGGCAAGAGTTATGGAAAACTCACAGTGCCAGTAGTAAAAGGACTCCAAAAACGAACGTTCAGGGCACAGTTCGTATGCACAGCAAACACGCCTCTCAGGCGGCTGGGGCGGACTTTTAACTCGGGCTGAGGTCACGTGACTGGTCAGGTGATCGAGGCTGGGCCCCACCTCCTCCAGGAAGTGGAAGCGAGCTGGCAAGAGTTATGGAAAACTCGCAGTGCCAGTAGTAAAAGGACTCCAAAAATGAACGTTCAGGGCACATTTCGTATGCACAGCAAACACCTATTCCCTTATGACTTGCCCTTATATTAGGGCCCCCAAAAGCCCCCGGTCTGGACAGTAACATCTGAGGATATCTTTGCCGGACACCTTCCCATTATAAAATTAATGAAATACCTTGTGTATATCTGAGGATGCTTTTCCAGGGAGCAAAAATATACTGAATAGGAAGAGAAACTCAGTCATTAGAGTAATTTGAGCCATTGTAATCTCTCCGATTTCTGCCCTAGATTTAAGCCTAGCCTACTTCTTACAAAAGGCCCTGATCTCAACTAACTTTATAAGTTCATTATGTACAAGCTGGACTGCGTCTTTTTTTACATAGATCCCCAGATATTTAAATCCTCCCTTTGCCAAGGTGAATTCCTGTTCTTCTCCATCCCTTTTAAAAGTCTCCTCTAATATGTTGATGTATCAGGAGCATCTCCTCCTTTCAGACATTTACCCTGGAGTTGGACACCTTCCCAAATAAGTCCATGTTCTTCATCAGATAGCTAGAAGTGTTTACAGAGACAGAAACCAGGCGGTCATCTGCATAAAGTAATAACCTGGAGATACATTCATTCAATTCCCCCGATCCAGGCATCTTGTCTAATTACAATTGCCAGAGGTTCAATAAAGATATCAAAGATGAGAGATGATGGAATCAATACTGTCATCTCCCCCTGTCAATTGAGAAATTGTGAGATGTCACCACATTAACCACTACCTTTTCCCTGACTTTACCATAGAAGATTTGAAATCCAGGGCCACGTTGCATCTTGCATAAAAGCACCCTAATGTATTTCCAAATCACCCTTTCAAAGGCTGTCTTTGTATAAATGCTGATAACCGGAGAGGCCTTCAAGGAACACTTGTGGTGATGAATTCCTTTTGTCAATTGCCTTAATTTGGGATGCATATTGTGGCCTGCTATGAACACAGTCTCGTTTTTATGAACGATTATGGGTACGTTATTTCCTGTTCATTGGACCTTGATTCACATGAGGAGCTTGATGTCTTTGTTTAGAAGGGGAAATGGACAGAAGTTTGCACAGTCTATCTGGACATTGCCAGGTTTTGGGATCACAGTTATAAGGGCTATATGCATTGCCTCTGCGATCCCGGCTCTCTAAATAATATCCATATATAACCCTTGAGGGACAGGAGACAGTATGTAACTGTATGCTCAATAACATTTTATCTATCAGAAACCCATCTGGACACACGATTTTCCATGTTCGAATTTGGTGCATGACTTCTATGGTTTGATGTACTGTGGCATCTGAGGATTCAAACTCACCTGCTGTTAGAATCAGGAAGTCGGGGTCACCCAGGAAACTTCCCAATAACAAAGTGTCCATTAGACTATCTTGGTGGTAAAGGTTCTCATGAAAGGCTGTAAAGGCCCCATCTTACTTTTTCCTGTGTATCACTCCCCCATATATATAATGGACAGAACCAACCTGATTTCCTCATCTTCCTTAAGGGAACTCACCAGTCATGACCCAGCTTTCTCCCCGTTCTCCCACCAGGCCTGTCGTGTATGAAATATGTTTTGTTCACCTGTAAGGATAGAGCATAGTCTACGGTCTCAAAAGCTACTATGAAGTCAGAGAATCTGTTCAGATGTGCCCAGTTTGTATCTATATCTCTCTCCTTCAGTTAGCACTCCTTTAATAGTTTCCTTCAATGTGTTCCAGAGCATGAAGCCATTGGAGACCGAGCCCTCATTGAAAGTTAAGTAAAGTGTTATCTCTCTTCGTCATGTTCCTCAAGGGCTTTGTCAGCCAGCTGCCGTTATCTACCTGACATCTCCCCCACTGATGAGCAGTCCAAATGTATCACATTATGAGGGTGGTCTGAGATTACTATGTGTTTCACGACCACCATCACAATGTCTCCAAAAAGGCTTCTGGAGACTAAAAATAGATCTGTGCCTAAGGAGAATGTATGTGAGCTAGAATGAATGCTGTACCACCTATCCGATGGGTGAAGCACTAGTCAGGTATCGACCAGATCTCACAAGAGAAGTAATGATAGCATGTCACACCTGGTTATCTCTTCTGTAACTAGGAGCTCCTTGTTTTGTCAAGTTAACAACTAGCAATACATTACGGTCCATTTGCAGAATCACCCCAATCTTCCTGATAATCCAGGTCTCCGACAATAATTATGAAAAATGTAATTCCCTTTGTGTTGTGCTTACTCATAAACGTTTATAGTGAAGCCCCTGAATCTAGCCACAAAGCATCTGTAGGCCTGCCTAGGTTTTGTACAGTATATACTGTTTTGTTCCTCAATATAGGGAGTCTCAGGTAGAGAGTATGGATGCTTTCACTTCCTGTACATGGATAAGAATGTTTCTCCTTTCTATCAAGCTAGTCATCTGTAAGGGTGCAGAATTAAGACTGACACGGAGGGGTCACAATGATTGGCATAAACTTAAATTCAATGGTGAAAAGGAAAGGAAAAGCCTATCTCACCCTACTCTAAGAGGGGTGTCCCTGCCTCAAATGAAATAACCAGTGTCATAATGTCCAAAGCAAAAAGTCCCAATGTGCAATGTCAGAATCCTATCTCTGTCCCTCACATTTAAGTTTAAACTAAAGTAAATGTTTGGTGTTTCCAGCCCAAAGGGAATGGTACCCTTCCCCTGGACAAAAGACAGTTCTGGAATCTTCTGGCCTTGAATAATTGGGGAATATTTCCCAAGTCTTGTTCAGGCTTCTTGTAAAGTTCACCAAATGTTAGGGAACATTCCATCCCCTGGTTGGTCCTCCTCAGGCTTCCTTTCTGTCCTTGGGTCCCTGACCCTGATTGGCAGAGCTGCTTCCTTCTCACCAGGCACAGTTGCACACACAAAATGAGTTTGAATGGGTTTCCAAACTGAAGTGGGTCCTTGACCCTGGTTGGCAGACCTGGTTTCCTCCCACCTGTCATTGCGACAATAAAGAACAACCTAGATACACTCCCCAAGCTGTGGTGAGTCCCTGACCCTGGTTGGCAGAGCTGGTTCCCGCCCACGAGGTACTGCGACAAAGAAGAACAACCTGGATGCACTCCCCAAGCTGTGGTGGGTCCCGAGATCCTGGTTGGCAGAGCTGGTTCCCACCTACGAGGTACTGCAACAAAGAAGAACAGTCTGGATTCTCTCCCCAATCTGTGGTGTCCAAAACAGACTTGGTTTACTCACCTGCCAAGTACTCTGTGTACTGTCCATGAGTTTCACAGTTCTCTTTAAATTGGTGTGGGTACTAGACTCGCACTTCTGACTTTAGTTTCCCACTTTGTAGGCTCGGTTCACTCTCCTGCCAAGCCTCAGTACAGGCCGATGTCCGATCAACGGTTTCTCACATTGTTTCCGGGTCCCAGATCCTCTTTTCCCAGCCTCTCAGCTCATGCCACCACCTCCTCCTGCGCTGGTTTTTTCTCCTCTGGAGCAGCTGAGCTCTGTCCCGGGGCTCCGGTGGTGCTCAGGAGCCTCTGCCTCTGAATACTTGTAGGCATTCTCGGCAGCTTGGATCCTTCTCTACACACTCCCCGGATTTTAGGGATGCCCAGTGTTTCAGCCTGCCTTCTGGCCTTGTGGTCCCCATGTCCTGGACCGGCCTCGGACTCTCTCCGTCCTCGGCATATTGGTCAACTTCCGCCTTGACTTCTGGTCCGTGCTTGCATTTGTGGCTCCTCCAGGAAGGGCTTGACACTTCATCAAGTCCTTCTTTACTTTTAACACAGCTACTTCCAATTGGATGTTGAGAACCACGAGAATGCCTAAAGTGGTTCTAGTTAGTATTTGGTCCAGTTCCGCGCCTCCACCGCATTCCAGTATTGAATGAGGTATGATGCTGTAATTCCCTAGAGATCTTCCTTATCTCAGTACGCTCTACTTTTAATGAGCTACTAAAGCACATGGTATATGAGGGTAGGGGTGGAGAGAGAGGATATGAAGGAGAGGTGGGCTTATGGTAGGGAAGGGATCTAGGGTCAGGTGATTGGTGGGGATACCATGCTCTTCCGATATGGTCGTCACTGGTCCCAAAGGGGGTTTCCCTCCCATGAGATCCACCTGCTGAGTATGCTGGTGCCTCACCACCCTCGCCTCAAGGGAAGGGGCTCCCCCTTCAGAAGCAGTGACAACATTCTGGGATTCAATACACATCCCTTTAACATTCTGCCTAAGAAGTCCCATGTGATTAGTCATCTTCCCAGGAGGTTACTGCTATTTTAATCTGCCGGGGCGGGTAGCGTGGAGGATTTGAATCATTGAGGTGAGTCAAGTGTAAAGCAGGCAGAATTCATTGGAGAAGTAATGCTAGCAGGTGGGGGACAAACAAGAGCAGTGAAAAATGGAAGAGCGGACATAAGAAAATAATAGACAACTTATCAATTTCATTCAGGAAGCCAATTTGAAGCTTCCCTTGAACAGTTAGTTCTGCCTCCCCCCCTCTCTCAATGAGGTATATTATGACCCTACAGATACGCTAAACCCTCCTCTACCAACGGAATTCCAGTTTGAAGGTCCATAATCTTAATATTCAAACACCAGACTCATAAAAAATGTAATGTCAATTGGCTGCGAAGAATCTTCCATAAATGCGATCTGTCCAATGCAGTCATGGTTCAAGGCTCACATGTAGTTGGAGCAGGACGAACATTACACGGTAGTGTGGCCGAGTTCAGGTTCATCCCCAATATGTAGCTGAACATATGCAAGAACCAAGTATTTTATTTTCCAATAAGCTGCTGATCAAATGTTTTTTTCTCTGTGCCTGTTAGGCAATTGGAATATACCCAATCATACGATCAATACCTTGAATTGCAGGCTGTGCATGCTGTGCATTGATATTTCCCTCTTACTGGATAGTGTGGGAGCAGAGTACACACTAGGAGGGAGCCCTTTGCACCAATTATGATCATGCCATGTTGCCGCCGTTAAATATTGGTGGGGAAGTTGCAGTATCCATGCCGATGCATCCCTGCACCTCAACAGAGTTCTTCTCCTCTTCTCCAAGCAGGCGTAACAAGCACCAGGTTTCCCATATGAAGATCAAGATTGAAACACGCTGGACAAAATCTCCTTGTGAACACCCCTTTATACCAGTAGATCAAGATGGCCCATATGCGTATTGTAAGGTGGGAGGGGATAGCATTTCCCATCTTGTAGACATGGGTACTAGTAGATCAGCAATTCATTCTGTTTCCCTGACATTCTTTTATTCTCCATGGCCATCAATGCAGAAGGCATATATAGTATGCCAGTGCCACACCCAGTTACTGAACTGGTTCCTGTTTCCCTAGAAACCATTACGGACAAACACACATTCTTATAGACTCCATCAGCTCCTGTAAATGTATTAGGAAGAGCCCCCGTATGCACATTTAATGTTCTCTACTCTGGATGGAATATTCCTAAATACTCCTGATAAGTGCACTGAAGTAGTATTGGCCTTGTTGCAAGACACAACCCCGACCATATCAGACTCCAGAGATGCACATTCATCCCCAGAGCATAAGTACCTATTAGCCACAGTCCCATAAGTCAAGACGTGACAAGGACGTGTTCTTTTTGTGCAATGCAGGACCTCTGTGAATTAAAGTAGGTCAGTCTAAATCATTGGCTAGAATTACCCAGTATCAGCTGTCCTCAGAAGCTGAGGAAAGCATAGCCCCTGGTATAGCCCCAGTTATGCCGTCATTCCTGAAAGAGGGAATGCAACTTCTAACTACTAGCCCGTATTACACCCAATATTACTGGTGAAGATGCCAAGGAGAGATACTTACAGATTGTTCCAGGACCTTAGAGCAGTGAATTCTGTAGTGGCACTGTCCTTCCCTCTAGTCCCATGTCTGGCCATCTTATTCTCTTGTAGTCCTCTGACAGAAACACACTTTGCAGTTCTAAAGCTTAGTTCTGCTTTCTTTTTCATTCCTAGAAACCTGGCCAATATACATCTATTCATCTTTTTTTATATCGAGGAATTCCATGTGCATGGTCACATCTTCATCAGGAGTCCATGGAATCTCCCAAACCTTTCTCCAAACAATTGAAAAATAACGTATAGAGTGTTACATTTCCTGGGACAGTCTATTTTACTATAGTATGTTGGTGATCTTCTGAGAGCATCCTCTTCAGATGACTCATGTACAGAAGATACTGGTATTCTTAATTGCTTTGGTTCTCAAGAGACATAAGGCTATCAAACATAAATTTGTAGAGAAAGAGTTCACCATAGGGAACCAGGCTTCACCTCACTGAGGAGGTCCAACAAGGCCGAAAAATGTCTGGGGTTGCTTGGTTTTCTGTGCAGAGGGGACCTGGCATAGCAGTTCGGGCTGGGCTGCTACCATTGGTGGCGGCAGCTGACTGATTTGCACATGGCTGGACCCCTTTTGCAATGGCGCAGACGGGCTAAAAAAGGTGGTGTGGAAGGTTGCCCAGAGCAATTGCCAGTGGTTCAGATTCTTTCGAAACCTTCCACCCATCACTTTTGTGGTCACAGTTTGTCTCTCCATATGAGAGAGGGTATGCCCAGACGTGGGTCCCTTGTTCGCTGCACCATAGGGAACCAGAGCGCACCTCACTGAGGAGGTCCAACAAGGCTGAAACATGTCTGGGGTTGCTTGGGTTTCTGTGCAGAGGGCACCTGGCCTAGCAGTTCGGGCTGGGCTGCTACCGTTGGTGGCGGCAGCTGACTGATTTGCACATGGCTGGACCCCTTTTGCAATGGCGCAGACGGGCTAAAAAACAGTGGTATGGAAGGTTGCCCAGAGCAATTGCCAGTGGTTCAGATTCATTCGAAACCTTCCACCCATCACTTTTGTGGTCACAGTTTGTCTCTCCATGTGGGAGAGGGTATGCCCAGACGTGGGTCCCTTGCTCGCTGCGCCATAGGGAACCAGGCTGCACCTCACTGAGGAGGTCCAACAAGGTCGAAACATGTCTTGGGTTGCTTGGTTTTCTGTGCAGAGGGGACCTGGCCTAGCAGTTCGGCTGGGCTGCTACCGTTGGTGGCAGCAGCTGACTGATTTGCACATGGCTCGACCCCTTTTGCAATGGCGCAGATGGGCTAAAAAATGGTGGTGTGGAAGGTTGCCCAGAGCAATTGCCAGTGGTTCAGATTCTTTCGAAACCTTCCACCCATCACTTTTGTGGTCACAGTTTGTCTCTCCATGTGAGAGAGGGTATGCCCAGACGTGGGTCCCTTGTTCGCTGCACCATAGGGAACCAGAGCGCACCTCACTGAGGAGGTCCAACAAGGCTGAAACATGTCTGGGGTTGCTTGGTTTTCTGTGCAGAGGGCACCTGGCCTAGCAGTTCGGGCTGGGCTGCTACCGTTGGTGGCGCCAGCTGACTGATTTGCACATGGCTGGACCCCTTTTGCAACGGCGCAGACGGGCTAAAAAACGGTGGTGTGGAAGGTTGCCCAGAGCAATTGCCAGTGGTTCAGATTCATTCAAAACCTTCCATCCATCACTTTTGTGGTCACAGTATTTAGGATATGACAACATGTAAGGCCATCCGTTCATAGGAAACAAACATAGAGAAGCCATTTTAAAGGTTCTAAGACCCAAAACAGTAACCCAGGTGAGAGCAGTTGTGGGAATGACATGGAATTGTAGACAATCAATATTGAGTTAGGCAGAACATGTTAAACCTTTAACAACGGACTGCAGCCCTTGGAAAGAGAAACAGAAAAGGCATTTTACTTAATTAAACGAGTGCCTGTCACATGGGCCACCATTAGGATTGCCTGATTATTCTCCATATCAGTCCTCAGACAAAGAATACGAGCAAAGCAGAGGCCCATAGCCTATTATAGCACATCCCTGGACGTGATTGCAGTGGGCTTTCCCCCATATCCTGCTTCAGTATCAGCCACTGCTCTTGCATTACAATGAAACACAGTATTGGGGTCACCATTAGAAGTACTTTCCCACATAGCATATCAGAGCCATTCGTGAAAATAAAAACACAGCATTTGTCCCTATCACAAATAACAAAGTAGGAAATGTTTCTACTGAACTCAACATTACACTGTGCACTGTTACAAATAAATCTTTGTTGTGTAAGGAAGGCAGGGTTTCAAACAGTAAGAGAGACACAAGTGATCACAGTTCAAAGGTTCAATTGGGGTTAAAAAGCACCTATCTAATCCTAAATCTAAAGATGACAGCAAGCTACAACCATCAAATAATAAAAAGTCAGTCGAGTCTGTCAAAATAAAAGGGCTTATACTAATAAACTTATTGCCAATCCTTACTTCTAAATACAAATAATGTGGGAAACAATGTTATGCAAAAGAAAGTGTTCAAGAACTGATATGTCAGGATATTCAAGTGGTTGGTTTCCCTTCCCCCCGATTTCAGCACTGGACAAGGTGGCATATTCGAGTTTAGCACACTCTCTGGCTTCTCTAGCACAAGGATGCAGTTTCAAAACCACAACATCAGGGCTTTCTGTGCCAAAGTCTTTATGCCCTTCAATGTCTCTTATTCCAGAGGGCCTCATGAAACACAACAAACATTAACTTTCATTTCTTCTAAGGATTTCACATATACAACTTCCTGGGTGATTTACTGTTCATCCCGGGTCCCCCGGGGCCGGGCTCCGACCCCCTTTAACAAAAAACGTTTAATTGGCCTCCTTACGGCGGGCTTGGACAAAATGTATCTACTTTTCCAAGCTTTCTCTACTCCATCAAAATCAAAAACTTTCGACTGTGCATGGGATTTTGCTTGACCCATCGCATGACCACTTTGATTCACATTTACTTGTTCTCTTCTTGATATAACCTTTTTCTCACTTTCTCTTTTGCCATTTCTCACCTGGATACCTTACAGAGTCCTTCGATTGAGGACCCACGCGGTGCCGGACCACTCTGTCAAAAGTATTGTATCTTGCTTTTCAAGTTCAATTACTCCTCAGCAGTTCAACATTACTTGCATCTCTTATCACATGCATTTTAACAATGTTCATTCCAGTGCTCACCATGCAATGTTGCTGTTTGCAACCTTGGCTTCAACACAAACCAGTTTTGTATTGTTCTCCCCAACTCACCGGCTGTGTTGATTTCAGGGATGCTGCTTTGTTCTTGGAGCCAAAGGCGGTACCACGGCAGCTGCTGCTTCTCCCCACCTTGATTATAAACGTGCGAAGCTCCTGGTATCTCCGACACACAATGCAGGATTCTTCAGCCTGGTTTCCTGATCTTATGACTTTCTATTCTTGAAGTTTCAGGAAAGTAACGGTTCTTTGTTGAAAAGGTCAAGTGAATTTCCCTCCTTGCAATCTCCTTCTGTTTTGCCATCTTTCTTGTCTCATTCAGCTGCCATCTCGAAACTACAGTTTTCTCGTGTGCTTTGCCTCTCAGAGTGTGCTCTCGTGCTCCGCCTTTTATCTGTGTGAGGAAGCTTAATGGAAGTCAGGTGGGTGTCATGGTCAGGCAATAGCCAATGGTCTCTTGACCATTGTATTGGGACTCATCAGGTATACGGCTCGGGTATTAGTCTGTTTTCACTCATAGTGGGCTGTCCTTGTGAAAGTGTTTGTGTTGTAAAAGGGGGGGGTAGAGTTCCTAAATATTCTTCCTGGTAAGATGGGGTAAAAGTGTTAGAGGGAAGGAAATACCGCCACCATTCAGAGTCCCTCTCCCACTCCTCCAACACCCCTCACCCTGGTGATCCTCCCACACTGGTCCATCTCCAGGAACTGGATCCAAAAGCTATGGCCGTGTCCTGGCCACCTGGATGACAGATCCCGGCTACTAGTGGGTGAGACACTTTCTGGTTTCTCGCAGTTGCCATCATTGGCAAGTTCCTTCAGTCCAGGCAAGATATATTTGACACCCCACTACACAGTCATTATAGTTTGGGACAGATCTTGCACCAGAGACAAGAAACACCAGCTTACAGCTGGATATGCAGTTATTTTGCTCCAGGAAGTAGTAGAGAATGGTAGACTAACCAATGTATACTCAGCCCAGGTAGCAAAACATGCATGCAAAACAACAGAACACCAGAGAGTCAACATTTATACTGACTCATTCATTTCATGTTACAAATACTTTTGGGCGGTTGTGAAAGAGTGAGGCTTCCTTACAACTTCAGTTTCTCAGATTAAAAACAATAGCTTTGTATCAACCTTTCAGATCATTATGCTATCAAGTCAATTAGCGATTATGAAATGGAGTGATCATCAGCCATTTAATGACAAGATTGCACATGGGAATTGATCATCAGAAGTTGCTGCTAAACAAGTGGATATTTCCAACTCTCTGGCTGAATACGTAAAAAGAGTAAATAGTAAGACACAAATTGATCCATTCATGACACAATAGGTAAAGGCAAACTTCTAAGGTGCAGCCCTGGAATCAGCAAACAGACTGTTAGTCATATAGATGCTGTGATCTACAATTTGATAGTCTTTATCAAGACAAACATGGCACGCTGGTGCACCAAATGTACTGTTATTATTGCTGTATTGAGCAGATTTGTAGGCCATAGTGCAGGCTTATTGCAGACAGTGTCACATTTGCCAGCAAACAATGTTGGGGAAAGCTGCGAAAAACTATGCCAGTAGAACATCCAGGACCATACGGACCTTTTATAAAGCATTGAGTAGATGTCCTAGAGCCACAGGAATGCAACAACTACCACTGTTTCCTTGTGATTGTGGACACTTTTCTGGGATGGATAGAGGTTTATGTCCGCTGTTAAGCAGATACCATAACAGTTGTAAAGGTACTGTTAAAGGATTTTATATCACAATTTGGGACACCTGTGAGTAAGAACAGTGATAGTGATACCTACTTCACCAGACAACTGGAGAATATGATGTGCATAGCACTACGAATTCAACACAGCTATATTGTTCACATCACTCACAATCTGCTGAGACAGTATGGAGTCAAAATATGATTTTGCAGAATGGACTAAGTAAGCCGTGTTCAGCGGCAGGCCAGAAATGGGTAGAGGGTCTCCCATTGGCATTGTTTGTATGCATAGCACAGCCAATAAAAAAACAGGATTGAACCTATGAGGTGCGTATGGGTCATCCAGTTTTTCTTCCTTCATCGCCACCTGTCAGGAGTGCATATTCTAGTATTCACCTTACTGATGATGTTATATTGTTATCGCTAGACATTCATATCTATTATTATCTACTTGTCTTGGGGGAATAGCTCAGGGGCAACGTGCTCGCCTTGGAAGCAAGATGACACAGAGCACCACAGGTTCGATCCTCGGGTCAGTGCTTAGAAACCTCTGGGTATTATGCACATTATAAATAACCTATCATAACCTATCATATAATATCATTAAGTCTTTACACTCAGAGGTACAACAGCTACAGTCCAAACGATCCAATGAGCCTTGTCACTCAATCAACCCTCAGAGATATTGTGTATGCTTACGAACACCATCGGAAGATGGCTCTGGCTCCCAGGTGGAATGGCCCTTTACCGGTATTACTTTAACTGATTCCCACAGTCCCTACCTACTACCCAGTAAATCAAAGCCAAGTGAATGGGCTTGGCCGAATTAGCGGGGATAGGAGACTCTGTGGACCTTGACTCTAGTCTTGCACTGTGAGGTGACATGAGAGGTGTAGGATAGATGGGAAGCCCTCGGGCCGCCAGTGAAATACCATTACTGTTATCACTTTTTCATTTGCCCAGTGATGTACCTGTCCTATGATAATGCAGGTGTCATAAGGCAAGCTCAGGGAGGACGGAAACATCCTGCGGAGATGAAATGCAAAATCTTGCTGGATCTCTATTTTCTGTATGAAGACACACTGTGTAAGCAGGGCCTCACACTTTTTGTGTTTCCAGCCGGAGGTGTCAGGAAATTATCACAGGGATATCTGTCTTGTGGCAGCAAAGCATTCATAGCGATTTTGCATTTTGATCCTTTCATGTCGACTCTTCCTTTCATTGTGAAGCAGAATTCAGCAAACATTAGATTGTTCAGCCACTTAATAGGGAAAGTGAGCTGGGTTTAGACCATTGTGTGACAGGTTAGTTTTACCCAACTGATGATGGGTTGGTGCAAATGTAATCCTGCTCAGTATGTGAGGAACCACATTTTCAGACATCTGGTGTATGTGCTTGTCTAAGGTGCCAATGGGTGAAGCTGCCATCTGTGGGATTATGACTGAATGGAGCCTCGGTTGGCCTAGGATAGCCAGACTCTAGGCCAGTGCATTGAGCTGTTTACCTCAGGGATGAAGTGTGGACAGAAGGGAGCGATCTCTCTCACCAGTAATGCACATGTTCTTGAAGAATGTGGTGCATAATCATGTGTAGATGACCTGATTCTTGGTCAGGGTTTGGTACGTAGCAGAGCAGCTACCTTGCTATGATCTATTGGAAGACATCCTCTGAGCCTAGTTTTTTTAAAAAGGTTCCTGTGCCACAAGGGTCTCTATCCTTCCTCCTCCTGTTGCACCACACTGTTGGCATAGCAGAACAGATGATCTTGGCCCAGCTCGCACCGAAGTGGCAGGTCCCATCCTGTGGGAGTCAGGGAATAGTGTCTGGGCCTTGGTTGTGGATGGCGGATTAAGCCCCAGACCCAGGGCACAGATGCGGCAGTTTCAGTCCTGGCCCCATGGTGCAGAGGTGGTTGCTCTATCCCCAGACCCTGGACGATGGCCTTAAGGCAGACCCGACCTCGGGAGAAGCTAAGCAAGCCTGGCAGCTGAAGGCCCAGGTTGGACTCAGGGTCTGGTAGGTGTGTCAGGGAAGTGCTACTGGGGCTGGGCCAGGTGACCATGGGGCCCCAGATTTCTCCAGAAGGCATAGCTCAAATGTATCACAGCTGAATCCACGGGTGTCCAGGCATGCTGACCCAGTCATTGTTCACCAGCCTCATATGCAGGGCACCAGCCACCTAACTCTGCTGTGGTCCTAACAGGGCCCATCCTGCTCTAGAGGGCAGAGCTCTAAGGCATTGAGGGCAGGGACCTAGATGGACATGAGTACCACTTCACCCATTGGTGCTACTGAGTAGACCTTAACTGTCTAGTTTCCATGTTCCATGCGGGATGCCTCAAGGCAGACCTGTTTCTTTTTTCTTTCATGCACTGCATGTCTATGCGAGCAGACAAGGAGATTTTGCAAGCCCTGGTGAAGATGGCAGTCAGGTGAGGACTTTGTTGTAGTTGTTGCATGCCACTCAGTGGAGCAAGTGGTATGAGGACATTGTGCCTGGGGATGTCTTTTCTCTTTCATGAGATTTAACATGTGTTGGGTGGTGGTGAGCAGGTCCAGCAAGAATGGTTCAGACAGAGACATCATGTAGATGGCAGTGATGTGAGGCCTTTTTTTAAAGGTGTTGCATGCCACTCAGTGGAGAACATGTTATGGGAATATTGAGTCCGGGGATGTCTTCACTCTGTAATGGGATTTTACCTGAGTTTGTTGGAGGTGAGCAGGTCCAGCTCCAAGGTATTGGAGGGAGACATCCTAAATATGGCAGTTAGATGAAGCCTTTGTTGCAGTTGTTGCCTGGGGATGTCTGCTCTGTTTATGATTATGTGCCTGTGATAAGGATACTGTTATTTCCACTTGCTATGAGTGTGTAGGTGGTTTGTGCACTGGATGTAATGGATGTGGATGTGGATGGGGTGGCATCATAGTTTTTGTGTTGTGCGGCACACACAGTTTGCCTCTTACAGACGTACATTCTCAGGGTGTAGTTATGGGCAAGCTGTATTGGCCCTATTGCATCATTGTAGGGCATCAGGGATGTGGCTTCACTGTGTATGCTACAAGGAGGGTTGCAGTTCAGGTGAATTATCTTTGTACAACCTGATTGTGTGTGCCCTTTCCCTGTGCCCTTTGGCCAACAATAGGTGGTGCCTGTGAATGAGGGTGCTGGCCGTCCTGCAGCTCTGCTGCTATGCCATGACATGTGGCAGCATTGTTCAGGACTCAACATGCCAGGATGATCTTGCATACTAAAGGTGGTGCATATAGCAATACATCACCTGAGTGGTCATCGGAGTTGAAGCATGACTTGAGCACCCTGAATGTGCACTCCACTATGCCCCTAGTTGTGATGTGTGCTATGTTGCAGCTTGCCTCACCTGGGGTGGCTGGATTCCTGATGGATGTCAACAGGAATGGTGAGAGCGGGAAAGCATTGCCCCATGCAAAGGTGGAAATCGTTATTGTTAGCATTATTATTGATTGTTTTTCTGTGTGTCATGTCACTGCTTGTATGTGCGTGATGGTTGATACTCACCCAGTAGCCAGGTGTTTCCAAAGGTTCCCGATGCCAGGGCCTGGTATATGG
The DNA here is from genome assembly GCF_040938575.1 of Ambystoma mexicanum. Taxonomy (NCBI): domain Eukaryota; kingdom Metazoa; phylum Chordata; class Amphibia; order Caudata; family Ambystomatidae; genus Ambystoma; species Ambystoma mexicanum. Next base: position 1,336,122,723 of record NC_090937.1, read on the forward strand.
GGGAATGGTGTAAGAGGTACCTGCCCTGCGTGTATCCTAGGTAATTTGAAATGTTATGCATGATGTGCCCCTTGGCATCACAGATCACCGGCTCATTAAGGGAATGGCAATATTTCCTGTTGCAATAGATATGCTCATTCCCACGGGGTGGGGGGGCTGGAGAACTACACGTGTTCAGTCAATGGCTCCCAGGATCAGTGGAAAGTGTACAATTGTGTAGTATTCCTGGCACACTCTCTGCCTTGTGTGCAGTATGTGCGTGGCATGTATATGTGCTTATGCGTACATGCTAGGATGCAGTGCAATCCCTGGTGGAGGCACCTGGATTGTGTGGGCTGTGATATGCCTCTAACAATGGCTGTGGTGTGCTGGAATGATCCCGTTTCCGGGAAGTGCAAGGCTGATAATACTTTCACCAGGGGTGTCAGTGCCTGCAAGCAGATGGTGGGTCATGCCAGGTCATGCTCCCACTCCCTGAGCAGGTCTAGGATGACATGGGGAGGGAATCAAAATCTTCCATACACCTCATCATCTGGCATCCCAATATTGTAGTTTGTGAATGGAAGATTCTGGCCCTCATCCTTATCCTCCTCCTCCTTCTTCCATGGAGTAGGATCAGTGCTAGTAAAGAAGAGTCCTGCATTTTGGAATTCCTATTACAATACGGTTGCATTGCCTTTTATACTTGAGTTTTCATTGCATTTTGTACTTTGCGACATGCGTGTATGATATGATATTGTCGGGGGGTTTCTCCCGGGGTCGGCCGAGCCTTCCGCGGACCTCCAGGCTGGGAGGCCCCAACTCCTCCCGCGTATCCCAAAAATGAGTATGAGACACACACAAGAAGCAAGGTGGTTCTGCTGTTTGTTGAGTAATGGCAGGGATGGGTCTAGGATCGTACGCGTCCGTCCTGACTCTCGAAATTCGTGTGGCTCGCAGGCCCCTTTTTGCCTCAGTATGACGCGCTACTTGCGTCACCTGGGAAAGTTAGCAAAAAACCTATCGCCACTCTGGATTGGTTCCTCAAGTGGTAGGGTTAGTATAGCATACGTATAGAGAACGCTGTTAGTGGTTAAGGGTCAGTCAGGTGGTTTACTTGGGTTGTCCCTTCTATTAGATACATGAAAATTGTTACACGAAGACCCCTAATGATTGGCTAATGTTAATGGCATCAGTGATGAGTGCCCCATGTTCTGATTGGTCCACTCGCGAGCCCCCCAGCCTGGGACCATTGTTGTTCCCAGCTTGCGGTGTACCTGTCATTTGCAACAATATGTAAATATGTGTTTGTGCAGACAATGCGTGGATTTGCTCATATGCCTGAGAGCAGACCATTCCCACCGCTGTAGGTGTCCATTGGGTCATTTCATTGTTGCAGCCTGTGTCTCAAACGTGGGACCTAGGCGACTTCTCCCTCCTGGGTCTGGCACCCTGTCAGGTTCGGCTTGGTCACGTGAGGAGAGACCGTGGTTGAGGCAGAATTCTGCACATTTAATGTTGTGTTTTCCACTGTGTGTCTGGCTTAGCTTGCAGGTGTGACCTTGGCTTCGGCTTGTGGCATGCGAGTTGCAACATTGCCCCCTTGGCTGTCAGTTCTCGCTGGGCTCATTCTGCAGGGTCAGCAATTGTACTCTTGCTTGTTCAATGTTCCTGGAGGCTCTTGCTTGCGGCCTACTTGGGCCTGGTGCATAGGTGGGGATGTTTAATGCACGGCACTTTAAGTTGCGGTATCACATTGCTTCATATCCAGTATCATGTCTTCGTTGTATTTTCATCACAATGCAAGGGTTAGGAGAAGCGTCAGCAAGCATTATAGATGAGTGTTTTGTGCGTCTTGCGTTTCTGCATTTTGAAAAACCTATGTGAAAAATAATAAAGATGTGCATCAGTGGGTGTTTGTCCGTCACCTACGTCATAGCACTGAATATGTTCTTCGTGTGGATTGGTGTGGGGGTGTCCAGTGTGCATGGTTGCACGGGTGTTCTGACAGTTGGCTAGGTCATCATGGCATCTCTAACGATGTGTTTATTTACTGTTGAAAGGTTTAGTCGAGTTCATCCATGCCGCAGGTGTCGGCTTGAGCAGGGCAGGCTGGTGGGCAGGCTGATGGGCACATCCGTATGTTCCTGTACCAGGGTATTCGGTCGTCTGGTAGGTAGGCAAATTCATCTCGTGGCGGGTGTCTGGGTCGCAATCCTCTAGGACAGGGGCGTGAGGAGATCGGGGGGAGTCTTTTGTCCCAATCTCCCACTTCAGTCCCCCCTCTGGTCGACTTGTCGACCACAAACATATCCTTTTCCTTATCTCCTCTTACTCTCCATATTTTAGTTACTCCTCCCAGGTGTCCATAGTGGTTGACATGGTCCTCAAATGACCAATACATATACCCACAACTTCCTCCCGGTGTGCAGTATACCCATTTCCCGATGTAGCTCCTTGGGTTTCTTGGGTTTTCAAGCTTCATGGATGGCGGGTCCAGGTGGTTGGTGATGATCTGTTTGCGCAGTTTGTCTCTTTCCTTTATTATTGTGTTTGTGCGCTGGCCATCATCAGTTGGCATCAAGGGGTGCATACTAACCATTTCGATCATTTCGTCTGTAGTGCGCGCTTTCCGGGTTTTCCAGAACCTTATTATGATCAGTGCAGCTCCAGCCAGTATTATACATCCAACTATAATCTTCAGCCAGTCCGACAGCCATGATGGCATCCATGACCATAACAATGCAAACCAGCTGTCATCCTTCTTCACTCCTTTACTTTCTTCCATCATTTTGGAGTGCATCTGGGCTAGTTGTGATACTGCTTCTGTGAGTGTACCATTGTCGGCATCGTTAGCAGGAATAAATGTGCAGCATGATTGTCCTATGTTTGCGCAAACTCCTCCCTCCATTGCTGTAAGGAGATCTAACACGTATCTGTTCTGTAGAGCTACCATCCTCACTGCTCGCAGTTCCTCTTTTATTGCGTTGAATCCATTTACTGTTGAATTAATTGTCATTAATCGGGTTATCTGGAGCCATTTTGCGTTCGCATAAGCTTGTAGTCCAGGGTGTATTATTGACGAGAAAAACATTGCTGCTCTGCTGAATAATCTGTGTTCTGGTGGGATTGAAGTGAGTGCTGTTTCCGACCTTCCCCATAGGTAATTTCCTGTCAGAGGTTCTCCTTGTCTCTTTTTTCTATTCAGGACATTATTGTTGTTGTTGTTGTCGTTGTCTGACCCCCTCTGAGATTGTACCGATCTCTTCTTCCTCTTGTTTCCTTCATCCATTTTGGGGAAGTTCGCCATGTTCACATGTTTCTGGGGCACCACTAGTGATGGTTCATTAATGTGTACCATTGTGCATATACCGTTCCACAGAGGGGGCAGTGTGTTGTATGCCTTGTTTCCGCAGGCCCAGTAGTGGTCCATTAATACTGCTGTTCCTGCTCCCCCCTCTGGTAACTCTAACACGCTGGCACAGTTGGTGTTGTATCCCACGTCCACTTCTCCTCTGTGTTGGTAGCATAGCTTAGGTGCAGACAGCGGCAGTATGCTCATTGGGTCTTCATCCTTTTCCATCCATGTCAGCATGGGTACGTACTTGCCCCAAATCGTCCAACATCTGTTATTGTGTTCATCAATGGTGGTAATATTTTCTCTTGTCACCATGTTGCTGCCAACCACTCCTATGTCCCATTTATTGTTCATGTATACCTTCCCCGTTATTGTTACCAGTGGTCTTTCCCAACAGCCTTGTGTACCAGGAACTTCGGTGGCGTACCAGTCACATGATAGGTATTGTAGTGTTACTTTCTTCTTCTCTCCCTTTTCAGGACCACTCGTCTTGTATCTGAATGCTTCAGCATGCAAACTGCTCTTGTGGTAACTCAAATAAGACTTGAGGAAGTTGTTTTCGTATGGATATGTGTCTTGCGTTTTCCACACCAGTCTCACCACCGTCCCTTGAAATCGCCCTCTCGTTTGGAATAGTGCCAGGTATATTATACATTGTGCCGTATTTTCATCTATTTCTGTGGCAACGAATGTTCGAGAAGCGCTCATGGCGTATGGGATCAATGAACAGACATAGCAGCTGTCTTCTGTTGTCTGCTTACCTATTTGGGTCATGTGCTGGTACCACATGTTGTTCGAGATGTGTGCTGAATCTGTTATGTAATTATCAATGCCTTTATTATCTGAGTATGTGCTGCGTTTAACTCTACTTCCCTTATGTGGAGGGTTGCTAGTACCACCTGACGTAACACCTGTTGCAGCCGTGGCTGGGGGTACATTAGGTTTGGGTGCAGCCAAAATATTGATAGCATAACTTTTCTGCCATACAGAGGCAGCCAAAAAACCAGTGATCACCAAAACCCCTATCATTTTTATTACAAAAGCTAGTCTCACCGGCATTTGCTCTTACCTTGCTGCAGTCCGGCAGCTTATTCTTGCGACGTTAAAGTTGCCCGCCTGAAAATTCTCAATATGCTTGTTATTATTGTTATTTGTCGTTATCAAGCCTCCCTATCAGGTAGTCGTTCAGTGCCCAGGCGAAGAGCTGCTCCCACGCCAATCTAAGCAATCTATCTCTTAGAGCAGGTAAGTGCTGGTGAAGATGGGGCATTGATTGTTCTATGGCCAAGATAAATGCGGTGTAGTAAACACGTATCCTCCTTCTTTTTAGGTACTTTGGCCTTTTTATGTGATATACAAATTGGTGTGATAGGGCTTCAGGGTAATTATCGTCTGAGGGTAGCATCTACTCCTGGGCAATGTACGCTGTTAGTTACCTATTTCTTAGCAATACAATAAGACACGGTACCTGCATGTGCGAGAAAGAAAAAGAAAACATACAAGTGTTTACATGTGTATGTGTGCAAAACAATGTCCTTCAATTGGGTGGTGGCTGTAGTGGGCAGGGGGTTTGGGGCTCAACTGGCGGAAGTCTGTTTACTCTTTGATCTTGTGACCATGGGATGGGCGGTATGCAAATCACCAGTGTCTATTTCAGTACTTGTCTCTGGGGATTCTGGGGGGTGACAGGGTATGGAGACACTAAGGTCGTCAGCTGTGGTAGACGTCTCCTTCTCCGTAGGTGATGCTGTCGCTGCTCTTCCAATGGCCCTGTCGGTGACGCTAGGGCGGCTCTGGAGTTTGCAGATCTTCACGTCGTGTAGGTGATTCCAAGCATGCTTATCCTGCAACTTTACTGCTCTCGTAGATACCTCCTCTACCAGGTGGGGACCAGTGAAGCGTGGGCTGTTCCACTTTCTATTGAAATTGCGGAGTAGCACGTGGTCACCTTTAGCAATTTTGCACAGTTTTTCCTTTTCCAATTCTTTGTCGGTGTCTTCTTGTTGGTAACTCTTAGACCCGCCCCGCGTGCGCTCGAGCTGTTGAGACACAAACGCTACACTAGTAATCAAAGAAGACACATATTGGTACATTTCATCACCAAGAACAGTTGTAGTGTTTTCATAGTCTGTGAATGCTCTTGATGTTGGCGTTAGAGGAAGGCGCATTTGACGTCCGGTCACCACCTCGTGAGGAGTGAGGTGGTGGTCGGAGCCTGGTCTATTCCTTAGCTCAAATAGAGCTAGCGGAAGGCAATACAACCAACTCTTCTTTGTTGTTTGCTGTATCTTTGTGATTGCCTCCTTCAATAGGCCATTCAGGTGTTCGCATACACCGTTGGCCTGCGGGTGATATGCACGCGCAAATTTATGCTTGATGTTCAGTAAGGATGTGATGTGCTGAAACATTTCATTAGCGAAATGCGGGCCGTTATCTGACCGCAGTACTTCGCACACTCCCCACCTAGGGAAAACCTCCCTCCCTAGAAATTTAGCTGCTCTGAACGCATCCGAATGTGAGCAGGGTCCTGCCTCAATCCACCTGGAGAATGGGCATACTACTACATTTATATACCTATTTCCTTGACATACGTTGATCATATCAACGTAATCGATATGAATGTGCAGGAACGGTCCCTCTGGCCGGGGTATAGTACCTTTTATCACTTGCAGCGTGTGACCGGCGTAAACTGTTGACATGTGAGGCAATTGCTGATAAAATTTGTTACATGAGAATTTAACTCGGGGCAGAACCAGTCTTCCCTAATTCGTGCTGCAATAACTTCCTTCCCTGTATGAGCTGGGTGATGGAGCTGGCTCAGGGCGGTGTTCAATAGTGCCAATGACATTACCATCTTTCCAGTGTTACCCTGACGCCATAGTGCGTCAGTTGGCGACATTGTACATCCTCTTTTTACCAATATTTCTTTTTCTGCCATTGGTGCAGCCGCTTGTAAGTCCATTATCTGTGTGGCTGGGAGGTGGGTGTACCCTTCTTTCATCAACATCTCTTTAGCTATCCCCCTCCCTCTCCCTCTCTCTGACTATGGGGGGTTCCAGATCTCACCAAAATAAGCAGCATACTTCGCATGTGCGTCTGCTGCTTCATTCCCTTTTGAGATATGATCTTCTCCATTAGTGTGTGCGGGACATTTAACCAAAGCTAGTTCTTGGGGATTGTTTATTACTTCAATTAACTCAGCTAATAAGAGAGCATGTTGCACTGGGGTGCCGTCAGCCCTCCTGAACCCCCTTCTTCGCCATTTTGTCAACCCTGAGTGGACAGTTGACGTGACATATGCACTGTCAGAATATATAGTAACTCTCTTGTCAAAGCTTTCCTTCAACGCCAAGATCAGTGCAACAAATTCTGCTGCTTGAGCAGAATAATGTTGTGGTAACTGTACACATTTCACCGCCACAAACACCAAGTCCTCTGTCATTTTTACAACTGCTGCCCCAGTTCTCCTTATCCCATCACTCTGGTCTATTGTTGATGACCCATCAACGAACAAGAGCTCTCCTCCATTTAGCGCATCCTCTTCAACTTTTCTAGTACATGAGTACATTTCAGTAGTCTGCGTACAATCATGAGCATAGTCACCTTCCTCAATAACTTCCGCTATAAACCTTGCAGGATTAACTGTGCTGCATCTGACAATAGATAGTTCTGGTCTAGATAAGATAATCTCATAACCTGACGCCCTCTGCGTGGTTAGTGTGGACTTAGGCTTGTTCAATATTGCAAATAGTGCATGCTCCACAAAAAGTGTGGTTGGACACCCCATTGTAATAGATGATGATTTCTCTACCGCGAAGGCAGCTGCGGCGAGGCCTTGTTCGCAAGGGAAATGACCTAACATAACAGGATCCAAGTGACCGCTGTAAAATGCTACTGGCTTGTATCCCATGCTTGTTTTTTGAGCCAATACTGCTTTCATTACTGCTGAGTCGCAATGTGAAAATATAAAGAATTGTCGTTCATAATCTGGGGTGGCCAGTACCGGAGCAGTTGATATTACGTGTTTCAATTCATCAAAGGCCTCTTTCATTTCCATTGTCCACCCCAATTTTTTCTCCCCTTTGTTAGCTTTTCTCAATGCTTCAAGTAGGGGTCCTATGTATGAGCTGTAATCAAATACCCATGCTCTACAGTAGTTGCACAATCCCAGGAACTGCTGCAGCTCCCTCACTGTTTGTGGCAATGGCGTGTTTGATATAGCCTGTGCTCTTTGTGGTGCAATCTTTCTTCCGTGTTGGGATATCAGCTGACCAATGTATAATACCTGTTCCTGACAGTACTGTAACTTTTCTTTGTCTACCTTGTAACCCTTTTCAGCCAATATTGTCAGCATCTTCAATGAGTCCTCCCTGCACCTTTTTTCGCTTGTGCTGCAAATTATTATGTCGTCAACATATTGCAACACTGTACTTTCCAATTCAATGTTTCCCAAGTCCATCTGTATTACTCTGTTGAAAATTGAGGGTGACTCGCAGTACCCTTGTGGCAACTTGGTGTGTTTCCATTTTGTGTTTCTGTACGTGAAGCTTGTCAGATCTTGTGAATCTGGATGCAGGGGTATTGAGAAAAAGGCATTTTTGAGGTCAATCACTGTAAATCGTGATGCCTCTGCTGGAATTCCACACAATATTGTGGCCGGGTTTGCTGCTATGGGGTATTCTGCTTCCACTATGTTGTTCAAGGGCCTGAGGTCCTGGATGAAATGCCAAGACCCTCCTTTAGCTTTGCGCACTGGATATACAGCCGTGTTACATGGTGATTCTGATGGTACCAATATGCCATTATTTATAAGGGCCGTTATTGTTTCATATATGCCCTCATCAGCCTCTTTTGATAGTGGGTATTGCTTCACTCTAGGGAGTATTGCACCTTTTTTCAGTTTTATTCTTACTCCCCCGATACTTTTTATGCACCCCACGTCATAGGGACTAGTAGTCCACAATGATGTTGGAACTTTTGCCATATCCTCCTCAAAAAAAGGAACTGGGGTGGATGTGGGTGCTTCAAGTGCCATTGCAATTTTCTGTGCCACTTGTTTGTATATTACTCTTAGCCATATATCTACACTCATCATAAATACCATTTCACCCTCTTCCTTCTCTTCTGAAAAGAGCTCCTCGTCTGAGACCTGGGTGAGCCTGCATCCCTCAGCTAGTGCTATCACTGCCCTCCATGCTCTTCCTTCCCGGTCTTGGGCATGTACTGCGATGTAATCAGCAGTCGCTATAATGCTCTCCATGCTCACTGAAATCACCTTTCCTTCTGGTTCATTGGCTGGTGTTTCTGGTCTGAACAGATAGGCTGTTGGCCTCCTCCAGATCTTCCCTTCTATTCCTGGCATCCATGCGAATGCCATGTCTGTTCGATACTGGAACAGTTCGCCATTTACTGGCTCAGCCCTAATCACTGTCTGCTCACAGTATGCTTGCATAATTTGCCGTGCAGTGAGCATGTCCTCCGTGAAGGAGATTGTCATATTCAACCTGCTCATTATGTCTCTCCCAAGTATATTTACCGGCGAGTCCCTTGAATATAAAAGCGGGACGGACATGTCATAATACCCTATCGATAAGGGGATGTTATCAGTAAAGGGAACCAACCCTCTAGCCCCAGAGAATCCTTGGGTGTTCATGGCCTCATCTGACATCTTAAATCTACCTTCCCTTATGCAAGACCGGGTTGCCCCAGTGTCAACAAGGAATGATAATTTTTTGTCACCTATCGTTACCTCTATGCGTGGTTTCTCCGCACTATTAGGTGTTATCGACAGGATGGGACACACCAAGGACATCTGTGGGCTGTCCTATTGTGGGTATAATGATTGACCACTTCCTGTGTAAGGTTTGTGTCCCAGGACCATCACCCTTCCCAGTTGTGTTTGCTGTAGCTGCGTATTGGTAGAGGTTACCTTATGGTCTTGAATTTGAGTGGGCTGCTGTACTTGCTGCACTTGAGGTTGTTGTGATATCGCTACCTGTTGTTGCGGTAGTGGATATGTCTGTGGCTGTTGTTGTGTTACTAACTGTTGCTGCATATTTCCCCGTTGCAGTGCCTGCTTTTGTTGGTGGCCCTGCTGTTCCCTTGTAGGCCCTTGTTGTCCATGTTCTCCCCATGCTGGTGTGCCGGGTCCCATTCTACATGTGCGTGACATGTGTCCTAATAATCCACAAATCCAACATACAGGTGGTTCCCTGGTCTGCCAATTGAAACTCCCTGAATTGTCCTGGTATACTGGTTGCCCAGTGGGGTAGAAACTTCTTAATCCTCCCCCTTGCTGTTGTGCGTTATAGCCGTATCCCCTCCCCTCATCATTCCTCCCCTTCCCCTGTTGTAATTATAATATCCAGCTCCTGGTGTTGAGTATCCTCCTCCCATGTTAGTCGTGTATGGTGGGGGTGGTGGCAGCTGTTGTGCTATAATCTGTGGTGATTGTATTTGGGAGGGATCTTGTGCAGCCACTACTTGCGTGGGGTTTGGTGTCATTGTTGTAGGTGTAGTTATTAGTGCACCTTCCATCGTGTACTTAGTAAGTTTTTTCTGCACTAATTTAGCCTCTTTCGCTTTCCTATCCTCTTCCTTTTGTTTCATCTTTTCTTGCCACGTCCTACAATGATGTACTATCGTCAGTTGTATTTCCGGCCAAGCCTTTGCTTCCATCCCCACTACTTTCTTCAATTGTTTCTGCACTGCTTCCGGGAGCCCTTGTATTAGTATATGATAAAATATTGCTGGTGTCTTGTCCCATTGCTCTCTAGTTTCCATACGCCACTTCTCCTGAATTTCCTGGATATAATCAACAGGATCTTCGTTCTCACGCATCTTGCGTGATGTAATTGCTCCTATGTCTGATGTGTCTGGGTATTGTATCCTCAGTGCTTGCCATAATGCATGTCATCAGTTTGCGAATGGCGCCCCGTCATGTGATGTGTTTGTTATTGTGACCCCGGGGAAGCCTGCTCTCTTCCAGATGTCATCTGCTGCATCCCCCAATATTTATATTAGGAAGCCCTTCACATCTCCTACTGCCAATTTCTGTCCTGCGGTGTGTTTTTCCATTTCATATATCCATTTCCCCGCACCTCCACTTAATGATGGGAGCCTGCACTTTATATTTTCTTTGTCTGCATGCTTCCAAGGGACGTATTGTGGTCTAACCCCTCCCCTCTCCAAGAGTGGCATTAGGTTGTGTCCTGTCTGACCCCCTGGGTTCCCCAGAGTCGAGTCTGTATACCCCTGATCTTCTTCCGTGTCATCTACATCGTCTGTTATGTCCATATATCCCCTGCTCGTAACTGTTTCTCCTCCATCTCTTCCCCTTCTTTTATCATTTCCTTTATTTGATGTGGGCGTGTGTACTCGTTCTTCCTGCCTGCGTCCAGGGAGATCTCTAAGCCTGCCAGCGCAGGGTGTGTGTTCGTGAGGGGCGGGTGCGGGTGTAGGTGGGCATGTTGTACGGGATGAATGTGGGGTAGTGGAGCATGTTGGACGGGATGATGAGGGTGTAGCTGCACGTGTGTGCCTTCCCGCCATTCCTTGCTCTTCCCCCTCACTTCCCCCCAGTTCTTCCTTTCTTCTGCAGGCCCAGGGTGATTCCCTGTTAGTCCGGCTGATGTATAATTTATCTAAGCTTTCCCTTTCCCTATTTCTTCCTTCTTTCTCCATTCCTTCTTCTTCCTCGCTACAGAAGTCATCCACGAGCGACAACCCCCAATCTGTCTTTTTCCCCCGAATCGTTACTGTTTTCAAATCTATTAAATCCGTTCCTCCCATTTCTTCTTTACCAATTGCTTCCCTTTGTGCTGATGTTGTTGCTACTTCTGTGTCTCTGCGTACATATCTCCTTACTTCACTCTCCCCTCTCCTATCTTCTCTTTCCCCTTCTTTTTTCTCCACTATCTCTCTACCGATTTCCTCTCTTTTCTTTATTAATTCCTCCATTACTTCACTACTCATCTTTTCCAATAGCCTTTCCTCTTCTCTCTTCCTTTCCCATCTCTCTCTTTCCCACTCTAATATGCTTTCTATCATCCTCCCTTCTTCGTATTTCTTGGTCATTTCTGATAGTATTTTCCTCTTCCATATTTCCATTTCTTTTTCTTTCTCTTCTTTTTCTCTTTTCTTGTCGCGCTGTGCTGCTCGAGATACCCTTTCTGCTGCTGCCTTTACCCTTTCAGCTTCTCTCTTTCGTTCTTCAATTTGTTCCCTCATTTTTTCCAACTCATTCTTACTTTCTTTCCTTTCCCGTGCTCTCTCTCTTTCCTCCCTCTCAAACTGCTTGATCAGGGCATTTTGCTTGTTCCTTAATTCTGCTAATCGTTCCTCCAAAATCTCTTCTTTTTCTCATAACAGCTCTTCCTCCTTTCTTTTCCCCCTTCCCCTTTCATCTCGCTCTTACTCTCATTCTCCTCGTTCATTTTCCTTACTACCTCCTTCTCTTCTCCTGTTAATGAACCTCGCAATTTTAATAATACCTGCGCAGCTACCCACTCATCATGTCCTATTGCTGCAATTTGTTCTTCGCTATTCTTCCCCTCCCCTGCAGGCGTCTTCGTATAAGTTGATCTTCCCATACTTGTCGGCTCCCCTCCCGTGTAGCCACCTGTAGCTGTATATGGTGGTGGGCTGTATGCCGGGTTCGAATACCCCTCAGCCGCCCTTAATTGTTCTCTCACTATTTCTTGTATTTCCGTTAAAGGATATAACCCCCTTCCTCTTTTTTCACTACCTTCACTAGGGGCATGTCGTCGCCCTGTTCCTTTTTTATTTCTTTTTCGTTTAGGTTGCTACTCTTTTCTCCTCCCTCTTGTCCTTTCCCTGTGCATTGTGTGCCTTCACTCTCTTTTTCCCCATTCTGTTCTTCCTCCTTAACCTTCTTCTCCTCCTTTGTTTCCCCCACAGTGAACATTCCGTTTGGTCCTGGTCGGGACCCCTGGAACATTCTCCATAAGTTAAACACCCCCACGTGGTGTGTCAACTTCTTCACCTTGTATGTGTTATGTAGATGGGTCAATAGTGAGTGTTGGATGTATGGGTCGAAACTGCCATTAGGCGGCCATGGTGACGTCATTTTGTTGTCCGTCCCCTGTGTCCATTCTATGCTGTATTTAATCAGTTTCTCCCTATGAGGTGACAGTGTTTTACACATATGCTGTAGCGGGGTAGTGACGGTGTTCCCCCACCCTCTCGATCCTGTCCCGTATGACATAGTAGCACTGAGTTGTTATCCTCCCTCGATATGGTAGCGGTTATCTTGCTAATAATGAACGCTATACAATCTCAGATGTTTTACCTGGCCCCGTAATTTTGGGGACTTACGATTGTCCGCCAAAAGAAAATAGTAAAATATAGCATTTGCATTTATATATTCTCTTCTCTCTTTTCTTCTTTCACCTAACACCGTTACGGCCCCCTATGGCCGAGGCGCACGTAGCCCCCTGCGGCTGCGTGCCCTGTGTGACGTTCTTATACAGCCGTCCACTTTATTTCACCCCTCCCCCTCTTTCTTCACTTGTCGTGGCCGGCGTTCTCTGTGCGCGGCCACGTCCCTCTCTTCACCTTGCCCCGATATAATCGTTACCGTTTATCTCCGTCTCCACTCCCTTACCATTATTCTCTTCCCCACCACTCTCCAACAATGCCTTGTGCTCGAGATATCCTATGAAAGCTCTACTGGTGACGTCACCGACTTCTTCCAAAACTACCGGTAAGTTCTTTTCATGTTTTAAAAGTTTGAAATAAGTTTGCCATCTATTCCCGTTAACCCCACAGCTGTCCTCTTGTCTCGCCTGGAACAAGGTAATCAACAATATAATCGGACTGCGCACACTGCGTCACCTCGCGTGTGATATGCCCCTCAACAGGAGGGCTTAACCAGCCAATTATCTTCCGTATTAGGCAACCAGCTAGCTACCGCCTACAGGGAAATGTCATCTATCTATCGAGTTTACTGCTCGATCAATAGGGATCCTCATCTACTCATTGATCAATAATCGCCAATTCGTAGGAAACCGCACATACACACACACACACACCCTTACTGGTGGTCGCGACCTAGGCCAATCAGTGTCCACTAGCTGCCGCACGTCATGTTTTCGTGCTCCGCCCACCCTTCTTCGTAACGTAGCGGACTGCTCTCGCTCTTGTCCAGCTACCATTCGCTTCACCGTCAACACTAATTTATCAAACCTTCGCCACGCACCTTTTGTAACACCTCCAACCTCCCGTATTCTATTCCTCCCCCCTCCCTCACAATTTCACATTGCTTGTTGGGTGTGGCATACTCACCAAGTTCTCTTGATGCGGGGCCGCTCGACTGCGTGCACCCCTCCAAGCGGCTCACCACCTCCCCTAGTCTGGACCGCGTCTGGACACTCGCCAACCGCGGGCGGGATACTTCTCAACCGGCTCCCGAAGGCCAATATCCGGATTGCGCTGTCCGGTCTTCTCGCAGTTCCGCAATGGTCCTGTAGTCCTCAAAAAGGGGGCAGCGGCAGAGGGGGCCGTGCCGCCGGGCCTCCTCGCAACGAGAGCACTCGGAAAAATAAAATAAAAAGCAGATCTTAAACAGATCTCAGCGGTGCCTCCAACTTGTCGGGGGGTTTCTCCCGGGGCCGGCCGAGCCTTCCGCGGACCTCCAGGCTGGGAGGCTCCAACTCCTCCCGCGTATCCCAAAAATGAGTATGAGACACACACAAGAAGCAAGGTGGTTCTGCTGTTTATTGAGTAACGGCAGGGATGGGTCTAGGATCGTACGCGTCCGTCCTGACTCTCGAAATTCATGGGGCTCGCAGGCCCCTTTTTGCCTCAGTATGACGCGCTACTTGCGTCACCTGGGAAAGTTAGCAAAAAACCTATCGCCACTCTGGATTGGTTCCTCAAGTGGTAGGGTTAGTATAGCATACGTATAGAGAACGCTGTTAGTGGTTAAGGGTCAGTCAGGTGGTTTACTTGGGTTGTCCCTTCTATTAGATACATGAAAATTGTTACACGAAGACCCCTAATGATTGGCTAATGTTAATGGCGTCAGTGATGAGTGCCCCATGTTCTGATTGGTCCACTCGGGAGCCCCCCAGCCTGGGACCATCGTTGTTCCCGGCTCGCGGTGTACCTCTCATTTGCAACAATATGTAACTATGTGTTTGTGCAGACAATGTGTGGATTTGCTCATATGCCTGAGAGCAGACCATTCCCACCGCTGTAGTTGTCCATTGGGTCATTTCATTGTTGCAGCCTGTGTCTCAAACGTGGGACCTAGGCAACTTCTCCCTCCTGGGTCTGGCACCCTGTCAGGTTCGGCTTGGTCACGTGAGGAGAGACCGTGGTTCAGGCAGAATTCTGCACATTTAATGTTGTGTTTTCCACTGTGTGTCTGGCTTAGCTTGCAGGTGTGACCTTGACTTCGGCTTGTGGCATGCGAGTTGCAACATTGCCCCCTTGGCTGTCAGTTCTCGCTGGGCTCATTCTGCAGGGTCAGTAATTGTACTCTTGCTCGTTCAATGTTCGTGGAGGCTCTTGCTTGCGGCCTACTTGGGCCTGGTGCATAGGTGGGGATGTTTAATGCACAGCACTTTAAGTTGCGGTGTCACATTGCTTCATATCCAGTATCATGTCTTCGTTGTATTTTCATCACAATGCAAGGGTTAGGAGAAGCGTCAGCAAGCATTATAGATGAGTGTTTTGTGCGTCTTGCATTTCTGCATTTTGAAAAACCTATGTGAAAAATAATAAAGATGCGCGTCAGTGGGTGTGTCCGTCACCTACGTCATAGCACTGAATATGTTCTTCGTGTGGATTGGTGTGGGGGTGTCCAGTGTGCATGATTGCACGGGTGTTCTGACAGTTGGCTAGGTCGTCATGGCATCTCTAACGATGTGCTAATTTACTGTTGAAAGGTTTAGTCGAGTTCATCCATGCCGCAGGTGTCGGCTTGAGCAGGGCAGGCTGGTGGGCAGGCTGATGGGCACATCCGTATGTTCCTGTACCAGGGTATTTGGTCGTCTGGTAGGTAGGCAAATTCATTTCGTGGCGGGTGTCTGGGTCGCGATCCTCTAGGCCAGGGGCGCGAGGAGATCGGGGGGAGTCGTTTGTCCCAATCTCCCACTTCAATATGATATGGCATTCATAACCCGCCTATACACAAGTGTTTAAAGGCGCGACGAGGCAAGGGAGGGGGAACAGAGGGGAGACAAAGACAACAATCTTACTAGGCCAGGCAACACTGAGATTGTGCAAGTGCAGGGGAGGGGGAAAGGGAAAGTGTGGGGGCAAAGTGGAGTGGGCAGTGCAATAAATAGGATCAACAGTAAAAAATAAATTGAATAAATAAAAACAATAGGTAAAAAGTGCAGCCAGCTTGTGGCAAGTACACAGTGAGTGCAGACATCAAGTATCAAGATCTATTGGGGACTGTAGGGATACAGAAACAGCCCCCAAGTGTAGGGGTTGCCTGGGAGGCAGTGCATGTGTGCAGCTGGCAGGGGAGGGACCTGGGCCCGAGATCAGAGTGTAGCCAGGCGACCAGTGCAGTTTCAGTCAGGAGTTCAGCAGTGCAGAGGAGAGAAAGCAAAAGCAAAGATGAAGGTCTTGAGGTGCTTCTGGAACCAGAGATCGTTCTCCTCAAGTTTCAGGGATGCATGGAGGCTGTTCCAGATGGAGGCCCCAACCGAAGAAAGAGATCTACCACCAACTTGTTGCTTGGAGAAGCGACTGACCCTGAGGGAGTTGGAGGCGGATGAGTGAAAAGCTCGATAAGGAAGATATTTAGCAAGAGAGAGTTTAAGGTATTAGGCCCCAGAGGACCTTGTGGACAATGCAGAGGGTTTTGAACTTAATCCTCACAGCCACAGGTAGCGGAAAGACCGCAAGATGTGCATTCCCCTTTGTACTCCAGGCAATTGCGCGGTGGCTTCTGTGAATAGGGTTTCCTTAGTGCTTGATAGGTCGTGTTTGTTGCTTGCGCTGTGACCCCCTCCCCACACCCATTTTCTTCCTCATTTTCTGCATGGAATGAGGATTTTGCATATTACACCCCCTATTTAATTCTTTGCTCTGGCCCTTCTCACGCTTTGTAACATGTAATGTGCAAAGTGCTGAACCACAGCACCATGTCGGAAGGACCAGCGCAAATTCCAATCCCCAAATCATTTTTAGCACGACACAAAGTGTACTTTTACCTCACAAAGTTCTTTTGTGCGGTGCTAGATATGTTGTAAATTAGGCCCAATGTTTTGTACAGTTCAATTTACTTTGAATTCTTGAATATGTTTGAAACTATATTTTCTTTTATAAAAGTTACACATTCTTGTTGAAATATAATGCCACAGTTATTTGTAACCAATGCACAGCAGCCTTTCAAATTAATCTTTTTCATTTACACTCCATGCCTCAATAGAGTGTACCTACAATGGTGCTGTAGCCCATTAGTCACTGTATGTTCACAATCACTGAATTTGATAAATCATGTGATGATGTCGCACACCGGCCGTGCATGGGTTTTGAGGGCCTGTTTATTAGTCGCATTTACCTCTATTGGCAGTCAGTATCGGAAATGGTAAGCTTTCTTGCCAAAGGGTCCTTATATGAAAAATATGTTTTTCTTGTGAAAGGGAACTGGTGGAAATACCTAACATGACGTAAACATTTTTTTTGTAAATCATGATTGGTCAAGAACAGATGGTTAAGGGATAATATATTTAATTTCAAGATATTACAGCTATACCAAGGAATAGAGAAACTTTGCCTCTATTCATTACTAAATTTCCTTAGGCTAAGATTCGATCTGTGCTCTTCAGGTTTCACCTAATTGTCACCTAAATGTACTACCAACTTCCCGATTCTCAAAGAGCTGTTAATTACTGAAAAAGTCATATAAAGGCTTTCATACATTTTCGGCAATTAACACCTATTCTGAAGTGCGTGGATTTTCCCGAGGGTGAACAAAAAGCACTACTTTTGGAAACTGTGCGCCGGTTGATAGGAGTGGCTACAAACCAAACTAGCATAATAGTGACAGAGTGAAATAGGCACAGATATACAGTACCTCTTTGGTGGCAGTCTGTATCTCTGTTGTGGAGGAGTGACACCAGAAAAGGTGATTTATTCTATTAGCTGGCAGAGCGTACAGAAAGGGTTTATGAGAAGGGACACAAAGCTCGAAGGTGTTAACTAATGACAATAGAGGTTCTGTGTAGCAGGCTGTATATGAGTACTAGGCCCCCTCCCCCTTCTCAAACTGAATACAGATAGTATGATAGGCTGATCAATGGTCCCAGTATTGCAAAAATCAGAATTAGAGTGATTTTTGAAGATAAAGAGTGCATATTGTGTGACATATAGTTTTGGGGTCAGAATAACTCAGGAAGTAACGGGTGTCTCCAGTATTACTCCCATATCATGAATATGTAAAAATGTAATCTAAAAGCCAGTTAGAAAATGAGTAATGCTCAAAAGTAAATTGGTTTACTGTTTGGTAGGCAAACATCTAGGCTGAACAGACTGAGATATTTTCTAAGATTGATGTCAAAATACAAAATGGCATCTTGGGAGCAAGTGTCAAAAGTCCTTACTCATGCAGATAATTAATAATTCCTTGGCAGCAGTTCACTGTAGATAAGCACTTCTGGTATGGTGTATTTAGAATTTCTTGGCAAGAAAAGCAGACATGATTGATAGCAAATCAGAGAAGAGCATGGGAAAGCTATCAATTAGACAGAACAGCTGTTTAACTAGCAACAAATAAGATGAGCTCATGAGGTTTCCCACAGTGTGAGCTACCAAGTAAATTTGGCAGGACTCAAGGAGCAGATAAGAACTGTTTCTTGGCAGGATTTGAAGGATAAGTAAATATTTTTAGCTGAATCTGGAATTAGCTTATCAGTTTATGTGTCGGTCAACCTATGCCTGCCAAGATGAGTTTATGTGGGCTTGGTGAGTGGCAGATAAGCCAACCAATCAAAGACAAGGAGGGCTTATATTCTAGTTAAGAAAACCAATTAGGAATGCATCCTGAATTTACATGAAGTAGTGCATCAGCCTGAAAAGGCCTATGTAATCAAGCTGATTGTAGGAGCTCAGGGTGCTGCTTCCAGTGTCTTCTGAACCTGTAATAAAGATGGCTGTGAAATCTCATCCGGGTGTCCGTTCTTTTGTCTAGTCTCCAGTACCAGAGTCTGCAGATGTCAAAAGCTGATGAAGAGCAGAGGGTATATTAAAGTAGCCTGCCACCGGCCAGCCACTAAAGCATGCTATATGTGATGTTCTGTGGTACTTGGAAGAGCTTTGATACGTTCACTCTACTAGAAAATTAGACCACAGACAAATGCACTCACTTGCCACAATGTTTTGTTTTAAGTTGGGAAAACTGTGCACAGAGTAGAGAACAAGAAGACGAGAAGGCACAAAGGATCTCTGGGAGATGCAAATCATCCCCGCCAGCTCACCACAAGATGTTCTCAGCAGCACTTTTGTTAAATTGCGATTAACATGCAATTTAACAAAAATGCTGCTGAGACTTGCAATCTGCTCATTATCTCTAAAAACAGGACTATTGCAAACAGTGCATGTTGCGCACTGCGCTGACGCCCAGGCCCACTTCAGAATAAACGTGGTTCCTGGGCGTCAGAAAAAGGTGCAGTAAAGCACGCTGTTCAGCATACATACTGCGCCTTGTTGAGAATCGGGCCCTGAGTGTAGTGAGGCCTAGACTGGGAGGGAGTAGGGACAAAAGGAGGTGTCACTTTTGTCACAGAAAAAGAAGTGGACTCAGTGAAGCACTTATTGATTTACTGTGAAGGCACAAGGGAGGGGAGTTTGAATTATTATGACAGTATTTGAAAATATGACTTGATGCTGAGCAATGCATTTTTTGGACCAAACTAGTAACTAGGAACTTGATCAACTACTATTGAGAGTAAAGATTAAAAGTTGTAATTGCAGTTGTGAGTTTCCTTCTTAACCACTGTATAGGATGGCAAGGAAACATATATTAACGGTTGTGAATCACACGTAATGATGGTGGTTATTAATATGGCATTCTATTCATTCTGTTAACCTTCGGTGGCCGGAAACAGCGGGAAGGGAATGTGTATTCCCGCCCGCTGTTCCAGTCACCTGATTGGTTGCGCACCCTTCCCTGGGTGCGAATGTGTGATATAAAATGATAAGGATGATTGTATTTGTAGGTGAAATTTTATTGAACGTAATTTGTATTGTATTGTCATATAATGAATCGTTTTTATTATTAAAAATGCATAAGGGTTTATTTTAAACCCTAATGCCAAATAAAACATTGAATCCTCTCTTCAGAGGTTGACCACTATGATAAATAAGAAGACACTATGCTGCGCATGCCCTATGTTTATAAAATGTTGGCATATTTTCCAATAGTTTGGGTGCTATTCTTTGGAATAACTCAATCCAGATGTAGACCATGCTCAACAACATTCCAGAATGCAATGTAGATTGTAGAAACTCTGACATTTAAATTGCATACTCTCATCACAATGGGAAAGGAGACTCACAACACATCTGTAGCTGAGAAAATGACTTGATTTTATTTTCAGACTTACTATATGGCAAACACAAAATGTAGTTGGACCATCAAGACAATCCCAATAAAATTCCAAAATCTTCACAACAAAGGGGACATGTCATAACAATAAAATAATATAGTATGTCTTCTTGATAAGCAGTGCTTGCTGCATATCAGGGGATCCATATATTTGGGTCGGCCACCTCCACTCACTGGTGGCCCTATTTGTGTTATTGGTTATGTTGGCATTTTCCAGAGATGAAACACTGGAACCTTTGATCCTATTTGACTGGACCCATTGACCATGGCAGCCATGCAACCTTCTTGTGAGGCCTCTATCATATTTACTGTTGCCATGCTTTCTGCGTAAATATGACATTGTAGTCATGCTTGTCTTCAGGCTGTGTGCTTTAGACCATTGTAGAGTTCACTTACAGGGGAAGTTTGCTCAAAAATGTTATTGTCCTGATCGTTCGGGCATGTATTTTTAAGCATACTGTAATCGATCTTAAAAATGGTTCCTATGCATCTTACCTTAGTTTTCCTCACTTTTACACATGCAAAAACAATGGGTTGTGCGCGTCTATCTTGTGCCAATCTTTTCCGTTGATGCATCGCCCTAAGTTCAAGTCGCTCGTGGCAAGAATACAGATGGCCCACCCCTGAAGCTGGCATCACTAGCCCAACGATCTGCTCCACCTATTTTCATGACATTTGTGGTCATCATAGCCAAACGTGCCCAGTCATCACCCACGCCATACCGTTACTTAGCAGGAAGAAAAATACACACATCCTCTCACAGCACGTACCTTTTCTTTCTTGTCCCAAATAGGAAAGGAAAACATTATTTTTTAAGAAAACATCAATAGTCTGCACTGTAACAAGTGCTTTTATTTATCAAAGAATGCTCACAAGTTGAATAGTATGTCCAGCTATAGTTAGCAAACATTGCATGCTTTGAATGTTGTTTATAACATCGTCATGATACGCCGATTGCGAACAACGATCGATTAATCCCAGTAATCCAATTCTTGTGTGTCCTTATGTTACACCAGCAAAACTTTCTAATGACGCACATGGTGTTCCTTTCGGGAAAAGATATGGATTCTTTGTACTTTCAAGTGCAGCACTTTCACTTTAGCACGTTGTTACATCTTGAGCGCTGACAGGTTGCTCCTTATTGCTAGCAGCGCCAAAGGGCAGATTGGTCCCTGTCAGTCGTCCCACATAACAGTGATACAATAAGCACTGTTTATGGTTATCTGCCAATGTTGATTGAAGAATCCATCCGATGGGAGCTGGAAACTATGGCGTATGAAGAACGGTACAATATATCTGTTAGATAACAGAATAAAAATATATTTTAGTAGCCGTTCTGTAATCAAATATAAAAAGTTATTGTATAATTCAGAACCAGATGAAACCTAATCATAAACACAAACCACACATAATGATCACACACATGACCACATGGGGGAGTATTTGAGACCACAATGTGCATGAAAGGTCAGCTCTCTGAAGTAGGTATAGCTCCCAATCGGATGGAGGACCAGATGCAGAAAATAAGGACAAAGACAGTAAAGTTTTTTTGTTGAAACACAGACAGATAGCATTATAACGGAACTGGTAAGATTAGCGATCGAAGAGAAAACCAAGTGCCCACGGAACTTGTTCAGCCCCTGCCCTTCCCCCGAATCCCCACTTTATAGTGCACAAGAATGTAATGGTGACAGCACACCGGGATATCCCACGGGACAAAGTGGTTTAGATATCATTAGCCTGCATACAGGTTGTGGGTCATCGATGAATAATCGTCACAATATGCTCCAGCTAACAACGCATAACAATAACAGTAAGCAATACTGCCAAAATAATGAAGCCTCTATTCTCTCCTCTTTAAACTATACACAAATAACAATCATTACTGGACAGATAAAGAAACCGCGAGTTACACACTCGGCTTTTTATAGTGATATAAATCAACATAGCATAACGTACTGTGTCCATTATTTTGGTCAAATCGCACATTTGCACGTCACTGAATTAGTTATTATGCATACAGAACATGTGCTATTTTTAAATCGAAAAAATATTATGTAAAGATGAATTTACATAATTTCGGGATATTCCATTGTCTAGTTGTCACGCTGAGTAACCGCTCCAAACAGATTGCATAAATGGAAATTACATTTTTGTTATGTTATGTTACTTTGCATTTATAGAGCACCTTATGTACCATTGGTATGATCTCAAGACGCTGGTAGGTTGAACGTCCTCGGGGAACCATAGTTCAAGTCAGTAGAGAGCGAGCGTCATAAGGTGTGTGTGTGCACCAGATATGTGTGCAGCAGGTGTGGCACTCGTATGATAGCTGCTTCTTAGCAGTAGGTGTGGTAGTTGGAAGATCAGGAGTATGTGTTAATTCTGGCAGGGTGATACCAGACTGATTCTGGCTGCGTTAGGCCTGAGGAGAATACCTAGTCTGGTGGGTGTGTAGCCAGCTGTGTTTAGTTAGGATGATGGGGAGTATGTGGCAGTTCTTGGTATGAGAACAGATATACCGAATGGGTCATAGTATTGCTGTGTTCTAGTTGAGTGATAGTGTATAGAAGAGAGTAAGCGTGGTGATGTGATATGGTGGTTTTCAATAGGTGCTTCAGATCGAGCGTCTTCATGCTCCAACCATTCCATGCACTCCATCTGCCCCACGCACTCCATCTGCCCCACGCACTCCATCCGCCCCACGAACTCCATCCGTCCCATGCACTCCATCCATCCCACACACTCCATCCATGTCATGCGCTTGATTCATCTATTCCATTCATATCCGTTCCATGCACTCTATCTATTCCGTGCACTCCAACCGTATCATGTACTCATCCTTTCCACCCTCTCGTCCACTTTATTCCTCTCGTCCACTTCGTTCCTCTCTTCCCTTTCAATTGATTTCATCCATTTCCTTAGTTTTATCCACTTTACTGCTTTAGTTCAGTTTATTCCTTTCATCCACTTCACTACTTTCATCCACTTCACTCGTTCTATTCAGATTATCCATTTTAATTTACATTAGCGGTTATTAGTTTTGAATTTCTTGCTCGGATCATGATGCTGGATTTTTATTTATGATAAAGCAACTTAGGGCTAAGGTCAATGATTGCTGTTATCCAGTTTGAGCTAAGAGTCGATTTTAGGGGAAGAGCCATGCTTTCAGTAATTTTCGGAAAGACATGAGGTCCTCTGTGAGTCGGATGTGGGGTGGAAGTGCCACCATCTAACCTGACTGAGTTGGTTTTTGGTATGACTAGGACGCCGGCAGAACTTGATCTTAGGGTGCGTGGAGGATGGTAGGGTTTTAGTTTGTCTTGAAGATATTGAGGTCCGGTTTTATGCATTGCTTGGTGGGAGATGCATAAGGTTTTGAAGGTCACCCTTCGGGCAACCGGAAGCCAGTGCCGAGTTTTGAGGGCTGGGGAGATGTGATCTCTTGGGCCAAGTGCTAGCAGCAGTTTGGCTGCAGCGTTTTGTGCTCTTTGTAGTTTAGTCAGTTGGTACGCGTGGACTCCGAGGTAGAGGGGGGGTTAGCATAGTCCAGTCTTGACATAATAATTGATTGGACCACGGAGAGTCTGTTGGGAAAGGAGAGGTATGGACAAATGTGCCTAAGAGTTTTAAGGCGGTAGTGGCAGGACTTAGAGATGATGTTGACCTAGACTCAGAGGGTTAGGTCTGAGTCTAGGATGCATCCAAGGTTTTTTACTGAATTTGAGGGTGTCAGGGAATTTCCCATGGCAGATGGCCAGGGTAGCGGGTGCGGGAGAAGTTCAGTGTTGCCACATACCATGATTTCAGTTTTGGAGGGGTTTAGCAAGAGGTGGTTTGTGGTCATCCAGTGATCTATGTCGAGGAGACAGGAAGCAAGGTTGGGTTGGCAGTTGGGTTTTGAATTCAGGAGTTTTAGGATTAGTTGTGTGTCATCGGCATAGTTATAGCACAGGATATTGTGCGAGCAGATTATTCATGGGAGGGTGGACATATAGAGGTTAAACTGGAGGGGTGATAGGCATGCTCCTTTTGGAACTCCAGTGTTGGTCGGGCGTGGGAAGCATAGGTGGAGAGTAGGGTTATTTGGTTCCTATTGTCGAGGAAGGATGCTATCCATTTGAGAGCGTTTCCACGGATTCCCAGGGAGTGGAAGCGGTCAAGGAAGATTGAGTGATTGATTGTGTAGAAGGTGGCGGATAGGTCAAGAAGGATTAGTGCAGCGCATCCCGCAGAATCAGCAGTGTTTTAAAGGTCATCCCAGATTGAGGTTAGGGTGGTTTTGGTTCTTTGTCGGGCTCTGAAACCTGATTGAGCGGGGTCTAGGAGATTGTTGGCTTCGACCAAGGCATTTAGTTGGGAGTAGGCGGTTCGGTCAATGAGTTTGGCAAGGAACCTTGTGTTTGAGATGGGGCGGTAGTTTTTGGGGTCGAGAGGGTCGAGGGAAGGTGTTTTTAGAAGAGGCTTGATATGAGCAGTTTTGAACGCATCTGGAAAAATTCCACAGGAGAGGGAGTCGTTTATGATGGTTCTTGCATGTTCTCCTGCGCAGGTCGATGTGAACATTTCTTTGAGGGTTGTGGCTGGGCAGCGGTCGAGCGAGGAGACAGATGGTTTGCGGGCAGAGAGAGAGAAGTTTAAGAAATTGGTCAGTTGATATTGGAGTGAAGGAGTCAAAAGTCACTTGGGTGGGTAGGGTGTGTGGATTGCATGGTGGGTGTAAGAGAGCTAGTTTGTTAGTTAGAGAGTTTGTTCTTTCGAGAGCTGTGGTGTAAAAGTGTAGAGAGAGTGACAGTAAACAAGATGGTCCAAAGGCCTATGTGAACGACCAGCGCAACTGCACAAGAGTTAGAAGTTTAAAAAGGCAGCGTTCAACATGAGAGTGTGAGGGAACCCGGACCAAGGACCCTCGATAAGAAGTAAATTAGATATAAGCAGTGAACTGCGCCAATTGACAATAATACAATAATAATTGAATTATGTTTTTAATTCCATTCCACAGCCTGACACGTGTTTCGAGCAAAGCTCTTTTTCAAAGGCTGTACATAGTAACAATTATACAACCAGTAACCCATTCATTAGTGATATACATCATGTCAATTGGGCAAACATCAAGGGGTAGCAAGGGAGATGGCCAGAAGAAATCAGGACATCATGGCATTAAATTAAAAGGAACATAGTATAATATAAGTCATTTTACATACAACATTTACCGTTTAAGCAGATGATCCATCCGGTTACAAACCCAAAAAAAAAAAAGAAAAAGAAACATAACATAATAAGATAATAAGAGATTAGGTGTGTGCGGTGGAAAATCAACCATAGATAACATAATTTGTAAATCAACTCAAGGACGACTGACTAGATAATTACCGTTGAACCTTGTCCAAAGGAAACTATACGGCAAAAAAGATAAATTAACAAGGATTATCTAATGTCATGTGCATTCAACCGCCAACAATTATCCCACAGTAGATATAAAATTTAGGTATAATTACCTTAATATTACTTGCGGTTGCAATAACCATTAATTAATTACTGCAAAAAGTCCACAGCCAAAAAGGAAAAGTTGCGCGTAGATAACACCAACCAACCAATTCCGGACGAGTCACGTATCCAATACCAATATTAAATTGGACAATTTACCAAAAGAAAAAGAGAGGAAACCGGCTCTTAGTTAAATAAAATTAATTAATTACAACATAGGGATCATATCGAAAGAGCACAAAAGTTTCTTACCAGCCTTCCGGCAACAACAATGTACAAAGAGAGAGTGCGCGCGCGCAATGCATCTCGTAGTAGTTAAAAAGAGAAATAGATCGCATAGGCAGCAACAGCACAAGGCATACCGCGGCGGCCATGTTAGGTGAGGGAAAGAGCCGGTTATTGATTAGATCAATAAGGCCAAGTTATGTATAAAGCACACAATCTATCGGTGCTATACACCTGAGCATCATAATTTAGTCGAAAATAAAATTAAAGGTGAGCAATACATAGAGCGCACTTGTTAAGCTGATGATGAAAAGATTAATCTTGGTAATGTATAAGAATATGTTATCACAGGTTGTGTATTCAGCCGCACACATCCATTAATACATCAAGAAAATATACAAACAATTAGGTATTCAGAACCGAAATTAAATAATATGAAGCACGGTAGTTCAGGTGTAGCTACCTAAGTATCAATGACACCAAACCAACTCTAAATATAAAATTAAATCATAAGAACACATGAAATTCATGATCGGAATTAAGTCCAAAATTTACTAATCTGTGTTTACAAATAAGTCTAGCCTCTAATTGTCTAAGTCTAAGTTCCATATTGCCCCCTCTTTTTAATGGACGTATTTGAGACAGCCCAATAAATTTCAAAGCCTTGAAGTCATCGAGTTGATGTAAAGTCTGCCAATGTGATGCCAGTGGATATTTGGCATCCTGTTTGTGCAAGGAAGCCAAATGCTCCCGAATACGCATTTTGAGTGGCCTAATAGTGCTCCCGACATAAAATAAGCCACAGACACATATAATGCAATACACCACAAATTTTGTGTTACAATTAATGAATGAATTGATAACATGTTTACCTGTTGTACCAAAATCAAATGCCTCAGATTCAAATACATGTGAACACATGTTGCAACTCCCACATTTATGAAACCCATTCGCACGACCCAGTTCTAACCATGTTCTAACAGTAGGTGCTGGTGCCATGAAAGAGGGGCATAGAAGATTTTTAAGAGTAGGAGCTCTACTAAAAACTATCGATGGATTAGGTTCCAATGATTTGGTGAGATCCTTGTCTAAATGGAGTAAGTGCCAATGACGTTTTAGTATAGCATACACCTCATTACTATCACTGGTGTATCTAGTGATCAGCCTAATTTTATTAAAGCGCGTATTAGCTGAGTTCGTTCTAATTTTAGGTTTAAGTAAATCAGCCCTCTTCATACTGGACACTTCGCGTTCAACCTTAGTAAGAAGGTTTGGTTGATAACCCCGTTGTACAAATTGATCGCGAATAAACAGTTTTTCCGCATCAAAATCAGCATCCAGAGAGCAATTGCGTTTGGCTCTAATATATTCACCTTTCGGAATGTTGTTAATAACAGAGCGTATGTGAGAACTAGATGAATGTAAAACTGCATTGACCGAGGTAGGTTTACGGAAAGTTTTAGTAATAAAACCCATAGGGGACTTAGAAATGTTCAGGTCAAGAAAATCCACAGAATCATTTGAAACATGATGTACGAATTGCAAACCCCAATTATTGGCATTTAAAAATTTGACAAATTCATTTAGTTCAGCCACATTGCCAGTCCAAATCATAAAAACGTCATCAATATATCTTTTCCAAAGATATATTGACGGTGAAAAGACATTATCATGAAACACATATTGTTCTTCAAATTGGTGCATGAATATATTCGCTACAGAAGGAGCAAAACTGGCTCCCATTGCAATGCCAATCAGTTGTTGATAATATGTATCATTAAAAAGAAACACATTATTTTGCAGAGCACAAAGAAGAAATTCTTTGATCATTTCAATATGAAGATGGTATGATGCTGATTTGTGTCGGAAAATATAAGTAATGCTACCAATTGCTTTGTAGTGATCAATAGAAGTATATAATGATTTAACATCAAGTGTGACCAATAATATTTCAGAAGTACAAGGCAATTGTGCAAGAATTTCAAGAATATGCATAGTATCTCTTAAATATGTGGGTGTAGAATGGACCAAAGGTGCAATACATTCATTGACATACACTGATATAGGTTCCAAAATACCCCCCTGGCCACTAATAATAGGTCTACCTTCAGGTATCTGATCAAATGTCTTATGAATCTTAGGAAGAAAATAAGCAGTTGGCATTGTGGGTTTATCAGAAAACAAAAAACATTTTTCCACATCTGTAATGATTCCTAATTTATACCATTTATCAATTAAAGAATGCACTTTATTACGTATTTGAGCAATAGGATTGTTTTTCAAAATGGCATAGCAACCTGGTGAGTTCAGATGGTCAAGTGCCATGGAGATATAATCAGCTTTGTCCATAATCACGACGTTACCGCCTTTATCAGCCTCCTTAATTACCAGCGAATCATTAGATGCTAATTTGTTCAGGGCGGAACGCTGTGCTATTGACAAATTAGAATTTGTGAATTGTGAACGAGAAGAGCAACGATCAACTAATGTGTGAATATCATTGGTCACAACCCGATAGAACGTATCTATAACGTTGTCATCTGACAGAATTGGAGTAAATTTAGATTTATTTGCAAATTCTTTAATTGTCAAATTACGATGCTGAATATCTAATTCATGCATCGTATCAAGAAGGTTAGATTCACTGTCAGACATTGACTCATCAATAGACATGAGTATATGGGTACTCATCATCGTTTGCAATGAAATTTCTGATAGTGCAGCGACAGGTGTCGTAGGAGAGTATTGTTTGACCTGTGTAGCAAAAAACTTCTTGAGCTTCAGCTTTCTGATAAATTTAAATAGATCAATTTGAACCTGCACGATATCCTTAATGCAGGATGGAGCAAATGATAATCCTTTATTTAGCAATGAGTGTTCTTCTGGAGAGAGCTGATATTGACTTAAATTATGAATTAAATTTATCTGAACTGATTCTGAACGGTTTGATTCTGTATTGATTTCTGATATGAGGCTCTGGTTAGCCGTTGACCTAATGGAGCGGCGTTGACGCCGCCTATGTTGGCCGCCCCTTGATCCCCTTGGTTTGGACCGAGCGTTGCGATATTGGCAGTGGGTGGTAGACGAAACCTGACCTGTTTTCTGATAGCCTCTTGTCTGTTGCCCTTTTTGAATCTTCTCATCTGTTCCAAAAAAGGTGCCGGAGATAAGCTAGATGGTTCTGACAATTCAACAGATTCGGCATCTTCTTCATCCCGTGATTCGTCATCACGAGGTGTATTCCCTAAGGCATTTCTGTTAACAGATCGATCTGAATCACTTTCGACATCAGAACTGACAGGTGAAGAAGCCGCACTGCTATTCCGCGATCTCGACACTTCATCAAACTTAGGTTGATAAGTGTAGACCCGGTTGTCTCGATAATCCCTATCATCTCTTGAAAATTTCCTGCATTTTCTCATTTTAACCTCATCCTGATGCCTTCTCAGTATATTATACATTGTTTTAAAATTTTTATCAATAGTTGCGGCAGGTGCATCAAATAATTGAATTTCTTGTTTGAGTACGTCAATCTGTTGGACAATACGAGAATGTGCTCTTTTTGCATGTTCAATAAGTAGAAGTAACATTTTGTTAGAGCTGTTGGTGAGGTTAGTTTCCCATTCCACTGCCAAATCATTATCCTGAGGATCTTCAAAATCCGGTAAGATAAGAATACGCAGACCTCTTGGTATTTTATTTTCTTGAGTATAGTGTTGCAACGTGGTCATTTCCCAAAATTTATTGATTTCTCTAATGCTCAACCTCTCAAGCTTAATGAATTTAGATCTAAGATCCTCAGTAATATTCGGTAAACGTTTGAACGGGTTCAAAGTAGAACCCCGAGGTGCGAATAGTGCTTTAATATCCGCATCTCTAGTGAGAATATATTCTGCTGCTTCAGCCATGATTTAATGAAGAGTACAATGCACTGCTGCTGGGTTCGAGACCTGAAATTGACAGTAAACAAGATGGTCCAAAGGCCTATGTGAACGACCAGCGCAACTGCACAAGAGTTAGAAGTTTAAAAAGGCAGCGTTCAACATGAGAGTGTGAGGGAACCCGGACCAAGGACCCTCGATAAGAAGTAAATTAGATATAAGCAGTGAACTGCGCCAATTGACAATAATACAATAATAATTGAATTATGTTTTTAATTCCATTCCACAGCCTGACACGTGTTTCGAGCAAAGCTCTTTTTCAAAGGCTGTACATAGTAACAATTATACAACCAGTAACCCATTCATTAGTGATATACATCATGTCAATTGGGCAAACATCAAGGGGTAGCAAGGGAGATGGCCAGAAGAAATCAGGACATCATGGCATTAAATTAAAAGGAACATAGTATAATATAAGTCATTTTACATACAACATTTACCGTTTAAGCAGATGATCCATCCGGTTACAAACCCAAAAAAAAGAAGAAAAAGAAACATAACATAATAAGATAATAAGAGATTAGGTGTGTGCGGTGGAAAATCAACCATAGATAACATAATTTGTAAATCAACTCAAGGACGACTGACTAGATAATTACCGTTGAACCTTGTCCAAAGGAAACTATACGGCAAAAAAGATAAATTAACAAGGATTATCTAATGTCATGTGCATTCAACCGCCAACAATTATCCCACAGTAGATATAAAATTTAGGTATAATTACCTTAATATTACTTGCGGTTGCAATAACCATTAATTAATTACTGCAAAAAGTCCACAGCCAAAAAGGAAAAGTTGCGCGTAGATAACACCAACCAACCAATTCCGGACGAGTCACGTATCCAATACCAATATTAAATTGGACAATTTACCAAAAGAAAAAGAGAGGAAACCGGCTCTTAGTTAAATAAAATTAATTAATTACAACATAGGGATCATATCGAAAGAGCACAAAAGTTTCTTACCAGCCTTCCGGCAACAACAATGTACAAAGAGAGAGTGCGCGCGCGCAATGCATCTCGTAGTAGTTAAAAAGAGAAATAGATCGCATAGGCAGCAACAGCACAAGGCATACCGCGGCGGCCATGTTAGGTGAGGGAAAGAGCCGGTTATTGATTAGATCAATAAGGCCAAGTTATGTATAAAGCACACAATCTATCGGTGCTATACACCTGAGCATCATAATTTAGTCGAAAATAAAATTAAAGGTGAGCAATACATAGAGCGCACTTGTTAAGCTGATGATGAAAAGATTAATCTTGGTAATGTATAAGAATATGTTATCACAGGTTGTGTATTCAGCCGCACACATCCATTAATACATCAAGAAAATATACAAACAATTAGGTATTCAGAACCGAAATTAAATAATATGAAGCACGGTAGTTCAGGTGTAGCTACCTAAGTATCAATGACACCAAACCAACTCTAAATATAAAATTAAATCATAAGAACACATGAAATTCATGATCGGAATTAAGTCCAAAATTTACTAATCTGTGTTTACAAATAAGTCTAGCCTCTAATTGTCTAAGTCTAAGTTCCATATTGCCCCCTCTTTTTAATGGACGTATTTGAGACAGCCCAATAAATTTCAAAGCCTTGAAGTCATCGAGTTGATGTAAAGTCTGCCAATGTGATGCCAGTGGATATTTGGCATCCTGTTTGTGCAAGGAAGCCAAATGCTCCCGAATACGCATTTTGAGTGGCCTAATAGTGCTCCCGACATAAAATAAGCCACAGACACATATAATGCAATACACCACAAATTTTGTGTTACAATTAATGAATGAATTGATAACATGTTTACCTGTTGTACCAAAATCAAATGCCTCAGATTCAAATACATGTGAACACATGTTGCAACTCCCACATTTATGAAACCCATTCGCACGACCCAGTTCTAACCATGTTCTAACAGTAGGTGCTGGTGCCATGAAAGAGGGGCATAGAAGATTTTTAAGAGTAGGAGCTCTACTAAAAACTATCGATGGATTAGGTTCCAATGATTTGGTGAGATCCTTGTCTAAATGGAGTAAGTGCCAATGACGTTTTAGTATAGCATACACCTCATTACTATCACTGGTGTATCTAGTGATCAGCCTAATTTTATTAAAGCGCGTATTAGCTGAGTTCGTTCTAATTTTAGGTTTAAGTAAATCAGCCCTCTTCATACTGGACACTTCGCGTTCAACCTTAGTAAGAAGGTTTGGTTGATAACCCCGTTGTACAAATTGATCGCGAATAAACAGTTTTTCCGCATCATCGTTGCTATGCCATTTTGAAAAACAATCCTATTGCTCAAATACGTAATAAAGTGCATTCTTTAATTGATAAATGGTATAAATTAGGAATCATTACAGATGTGGAAAAATGTTTTTTGTTTTCTGATAAACCCACAATGCCAACTGCTTATTTTCTTCCTAAGATTCATAAGACATTTGATCAGATACCTGAAGGTAGACCTATTATTAGTGGCCAGGGGGGTATTTTGGAACCTATATCAGTGTATGTCAATGAATGTATTGCACCTTTGGTCCATTCTACACCCACATATTTAAGAGATACTATGCATATTCTTGAAATTCTTGCACAATTGCCTTGTACTTCTGAAATATTATTGGTCACACTTGATGTTAAATCATTATATACTTCTATTGATCACTACAAAGCAATTGGTAGCATTACTTATATTTTCCGACACAAATCAGCATCATACCATCTTCATATTGAAATGATCAAAGAATTTCTTCTTTGTGCTCTGCAAAATAATGTGTTTCTTTTTAATGATACATATTATCAACAACTGATTGGCATTGCAATGGGAGCCAGTTTTGCTCCTTCTGTAGCGAATATATTCATGCACCAATTTGAAGAACAATATGTGTTTCATGATAATGTCTTTTCACCGTCAATATATCTTTGGAAAAGATATATTGATGACGTTTTTATGATTTGGACTGGCAATGTGGCTGAACTAAATGAATTTGTCAAATTTTTAAATGCCAATAATTGGGGTTTGCAATTCGTACATCATGTTTCAAATGATTCTGTGGATTTTCTTGACCTGAACATTTCTAAGTCCCCTATGGGTTTTATTACTAAAACTTTCCGTAAACCTACCTCGGTCAATGCAGTTTTACATTCATCTAGTTCTCACATACGCTCTGTTATTAACAACATTCCGAAAGGTGAATATATTAGAGCCAAACGCAATTGCTCTCTGGATGCTGATTTTGATGCGGAAAAACTGTTTATTCGCGATCAATTTGTACAACGGGGTTATCAACCAAACCTTCTTACTAAGGTTGAACGCGAAGTGTCCAGTATGAAGAGGGCTGATTTACTTAAACCTAAAATTAGAACGAACTCAGCTAATACGCGCTTTAATAAAATTAGGCTGATCACTAGATACACCAGTGATAGTAATGAGGTGTATGCTATACTAAAACGTCATTGGCACTTACTCCATTTAGACAAGGATCTCACCAAATCATTGGAACCTAATCCATCGATAGTTTTTAGTAGAGCTCCTACTCTTAAAAATCTTCTATGCCCCTCTTTCATGGCACCAGCACCTACTGTTAGAACATGGTTAGAACTGGGTCGTGCGAATGGGTTTCATAAATGTGGGAGTTGCAACATGTGTTCACATGTATTTGAATCTGAGGCATTTGATTTTGGTACAACAGGTAAACATGTTATCAATTCATTCATTAATTGTAACACAAAATTTGTGGTGTATTGCATTATATGTGTCTGTGGCTTATTTTATGTCGGGAGCACTATTAGGCCACTCAAAATGCGTATTCGGGAGCATTTGGCTTCCTTGCACAAACAGGATGCCAAATATCCACTGGCATCACATTGGCAGACTTTACATCAACTCGATGACTTCAAGGCTTTGAAATTTATTGGGCTGTCTCAAATACGTCCATTAAAAAGAGGGGGCAATATGGAACTTAGACTTAGACAATTAGAGGCTAGACTTATTTGTAAACACAGATTAGTAAATTTTGGACTTAATTCCGATCATGAATTTCATGTGTTCTTATGATTTAATTTTATATTTAGAGTTGGTTTGGTGTCATTGATACTTAGGTAGCTACACCTGAACTACCGTGCTTCATATTATTTAATTTCGGTTCTGAATACCTAATTGTTTGTATATTTTCTTGATGTATTAATGGATGTGTGCGGCTGAATACACAACCTGTGATAACATATTCTTATACATTACCAAGATTAATCTTTTCATCATCAGCTTAACAAGTGCGCTCTATGTATTGCTCACCTTTAATTTTATTTTCGACTAAATTATGATGCTCAGGTGTATAGCACCGATAGATTGTGTGCTTTATACATAACTTGGCCTTATTGATCTAATCAATAACCGGCTCTTTCCCTCACCTAACATGGCCGCCGCGGTATGCCTTGTGCTGTTGCTGCCTATGCGATCTATTTCTCTTTTTAACTACTACGAGATGCATTGCGCGCGCGCACTCTCTCTTTGTACATTGTTGTTGCCGGAAGGCTGGTAAGAAACTTTTGTGCTCTTTCGATATGATCCCTATGTTGTAATTAATTAATTTTATTTAACTAAGAGCCGGTTTCCTCTCTTTTTCTTTTGGTAAATTGTCCAATTTAATATTGGTATTGGATACGTGACTCGTCCGGAATTGGTTGGTTGGTGTTATCTACGCGCAACTTTTCCTTTTTGGCTGTGGACTTTTTGCAGTAATTAATTAATGGTTATTGCAACCGCAAGTAATATTAAGGTAATTATACCTAAATTTTATATCTACTGTGGGATAATTGTTGGCGGTTGAATGCACATGACATTAGATAATCCTTGTTAATTTATCTTTTTTGCCGTATAGTTTCCTTTGGACAAGGTTCAACGGTAATTATCTAGTCAGTCGTCCTTGAGTTGATTTACAAATTATGTTATCTATGGTTGATTTTCCACCGCACACACCTAATCTCTTATTATCTTATTATGTTATGTTTCTTTTTCTTCTTTTTTTTGGGTTTGTAACCGGATGGATCATCTGCTTAAACGGTAAATGTTGTATGTAAAATGACTTATATTATACTATGTTCCTTTTAATTTAATGCCATGATGTCCTGATTTCTTCTGGCCATCTCCCTTGCTACCCCTTGATGTTTGCCCAATTGACATGATGTATATCACTAATGAATGGGTTACTGGTTGTATAATTGTTACTATGTACAGCCTTTGAAAAAGAGCTTTGCTCGAAACACGTGTAGAGAGAGTGAGTCGCACAGCGATTGTGAGGGGGTGGGAAGGATGGTGGTACATGATGGTTTGATGATTTCGGCGATGATTTTGTAAAGTTCTTTGCTGGGGTTTTTACAGTTTAGGATTCTGGAGTTGTAATGTCCGCTTTTAATATAGTTAATGTTATCATTTTATGAGGGTATTTGACACCTTGTGTCCTTCGACCAGTTGCTGACTTTCAATCAAGGCCAAATAACATTAGCACCCTGTTTTCAGTGGTTGAAGCCAGAGATGGGTAGGTTTCGATTTTGTGTATGAATGCCACAAAATAAAAACAGACAATACACTGCAGCGTGCAAGTGGTTCAGACAACTAAAGACAGTTAAAAACAGCTATGTAAAATATGTTTCGCAACAGGAATGTAGGAACAATCCAGAAAGGTAATGTGTTGCTGCTACCTTCCGTGGATATATCATCTCTGGAAGAAAATTCAAAACAAACCCCACCTCTCCCTCGTCCGGCTTTGTATAATGGCACAAAGCAATGAATTTGTTGGTCAGTGTCACTTTATTTCTTCCTATCTTCCCCCTGGCACCAGCTTGCAAGCTTTCCTGCTGCATTCTGTAGTGATGTAGTATTAGGCTTAGCATATTATCGTACTTTTCACAATGTAACTTATGAGAGACCTGAGCTTCACTCCATGGAGAGATGAGCCCAGCTGTCCCACGAGGGAATCTACAGACGGCTGAGAAACAAACCATTTGTAGCCTGGCATCCCCTATGGAGCAGGGTCATGTATACTGTCTTGCCAATCAACAGTTGAGACACTAGGGGCCTCATTACGACTTTGGAGGTAGCCATGGCCCTATTAGCACCATGGTTGCCTCCAAAATCGTGTCCGGGTTCCATGAATGGGGAATTACCGGGCCATTCCAAGTATGGAGGACCCGGTAAATCCTCATTCAGGAAACCAGGGCCCGGTCCTTCCCCATTCCCATTTGAACGGAATGGGGAGGGAGCTAACAACGGGCCCACTCATAATGGTTGTTAGCTCCCTGGTTCCCTCGCGGGACCCACTCTGGATAAACCAGACGTTCACAGCTGGTCCTGCGAAGGAACCTCGTGATGGTGCGGAGTGGGTTTAACGGCGCCGGCACCATTACTGGCACCGTTAAACCCATTCCGCACATCTTATAATGAGGCCCAATATGTGATGTCATTACTGATGCTGTGGCCTCTTGAAAAGCACCAACATTCGATCTGCAGTCTGAACGTTCTCAAACAGCAGAGACCGTTGCTGATATTTGTTGTATTCTGTACAATTAAACCTTGTTATCCTTGCAAGCTATCTCTTTGCTTCTTTCCCTAGAGGGTTGTATTCATTGTGGTGTGAGCATAACAGGGGACAGCCTTCAGTTGCACCGTGCTTACTATAATTCATGCATGTCTGTTCATACTCCCTTGCGCACCAGAGGCAGCCCTCTCTACCTTCACGCGAGACAGGCGACATTGCGAGCCCATAAGAAATAAGATACATTCATGCTCCAACTAGGTATTGTGTCAATTAGGCGTGTTAGTGCATAGGGTAAGCACGGAGTACCCTATGGGTGTACAAGTGCTGGAGGAGGGTGTTAAGATGCATTTCCTAACTGTTACCTGATGTCGCGAAGTTTAGGCAGCCAGGGGAACTTTCTGGACAAGGCAGACCAATCTAGGTAGCTTGGCAGGTGGTCAACACCATGGCCCTCATTACAACCCTGGCATTGGACCATGGTGCTAATAGCACCATGGTCCATGCCGGTAACTTACCCACTCCACCATGGCGGAATGGGGAATTACCGCCCCATTCCGAGGTTGGCGGGGCGGTAATTCCCCATGCCGCCATTGCCCTTCCCCATTCCCATTTTTGCCCCATAGGGTTAATGGAAATGGGGAAGGCGCTAAGTATGGTGCCGCAAATTGCGGCACCGTACTTAGCACCAAGGTCCCTTTGCGGGTTGGATTTTAACGGCTGCAAAAAGCAGGCGTTAAAATCGCCAACCCGCAAAGGGACCTCATAATCAGGCGTTAAGGGGTTAACGGCGCCGCCACCTTTTGCGGCGCCGTTAACCCCTTAACGCCAGGGTTGTAATGAGGGCCTAAATCTCAGGAGGGGTAATAGTGATCGGAACCCCACAATGAGCACACACAGCAATGAACCACAAATTACTCTTAGACAAGTGCATATGAAAGATATCTATACATTTTTTGTCGATAGGACCAATAGTTATAAGTAAACTTTGGTTATGCAAAAACAATGACCGCACACAATGCTCTACTATATATCATGTATACAATATGTTTCATAATGCAACAAATGAGGAAAACACAGCCACAACCTGTAAAGCTAAGGGTTCATTAACACGCTAGGAGCATTGGACAATTTTTCACAGTCGTTCCTTAACTTTTGATTCCAGCCCTGAGAAGTGGGTAACCGTGTGCACAATATTGCAGTAGTGCGTGAAAGCGCACGATCACGCCGGTGAAGCAAAAAGTGGTTCTTCTCGTGAAGGCTGCGGCAAGACAGGAAAGGGCTTGAGGCGATAAAGAATTGGCTCTCACTATTCGAGTAGCCAACATCGAATACCTTTATGGGACATTTGTGCGCAAAAGGTATTGGTTGTGCCAGTCCAAAACTGTCAAGTGATGCAAAGGCTTGATGCATGTAGCCAACTGGGACCATGGGATAGATTTTCTGTCTGCAGATGACATCCTTTTTACCCCTTTCTATTACACTTTCATCAAACTTATTGTCTGTGGTACGCACCTCCACTTTGTACATATATAAAACATATACCTTATTTTATCAACTTATTGCATCTTTTTTGAAGTCCAAATAAAGGCTTAGTAAAAACATTCAACTGAAGCAATCCAATACACCAATCTTTGTATAATGCTGTACCACCTGAATTTAGGGCAGCGTAGACAGAGCAGGCAGGCTTGTCTTAGCAGGGAGAGAGATGCGTAGAATCAGTACAAATCAAATTGTAATACAAACGTACAAAGAAACACTGCACCACTATGTATTGTCAAAATAAATAGTTTATTTAAATATGAGTAGGACCGGATAAATCTTGGGGGAAATAAGTACTATCACATTGAATATAACCACATTTATAAAAACACAACACCATGCTTGAAGGTACACAGACCAAAGCATATAACCTTATTTGGGACACCTAACAGGAGTTCTTGGGAAGTCAGAAACAAATAGTTATTTTTAAATTACTTTTAGTAATACAAGGGTAGTAGACCCTATCAGTTGTACCGTGACACTCAGCAAAAAATCACATTGTCTAATCGACTGTACAATATATTTTTCAGATCTAGTAAAACTCAGATACTAGGCACAGTATAAACCTATAACTATAATTGAGAATAACAGTTATTCTAAGGGAGTTGGACCTTCGGATGTAATATTACAGTTGTCTTTCAGTTCACAGACTAAGGGAAGCAATTTCTTATTTTAGGATAACACAGTTACACTCAAGGTAAGTACAACCGATACTATAAGTAAACGAAAGGCAGGTGTAACATAAGACTAAAACAGAACAGGGTAAGCAAAACCCAGTGTTACACTTTATGAATGACCCAAAGTTATTCTAGGTAGGTAAGACATAAGGAAGACTTTTTCTGGACAAGCTAACAGGAAGTCAGGGGAAGCAAAACCCAGTTGGGCACACTTATACAATTATGCTTACAGGAAAAATAAAGTGAAATCAACAGCATTACTTTTGTGGAAGAGGCACAACCAATTCACAGGTGAGCAAATAACCTTATATATACTTTCCAGACTGGCAGAACATTTCTAAGGTAAGCAAACTAACCTTTTATATACTTTGCAGAAAGCTGAGAACATAATTTCTTATAATGTGAAGACAGTGTAAATCCTCTAAAGAAGTCTAGGTAAGACTGCCACCAGCCATTAATGGTAAGTTTGGCCGTGTAACGTTACATTTGTTTAAAATGAGAAAGGGGATACTCAGCATCACCCCAGCACTCCACTTAAGGTTGGGGGTGCTGGTCTCACTTAATAAAATGTAAAAGGGATCCAAAGATCCTTTTGACCCTGGAAAATTTAATTTACTCAAGGTTAGCCAGAGAAAGTTAAAAGTGGAGCCCCTAGGGCAACCTAGCAACAACAGGCACTTATTTCCAAAAAGTTGTCAAAGAGGATACATTTGAAAAGACACTATGGGCACTATACACTCACAGAGCTATAAGAAAGAATATTCCACCTGTAAATCTAAAACGTCTGTGGTTGACACAGGTGAGGAAGATTTATCATTATTAGGTACATCTTAATTAATAGAGGCCATCAGCGCAAGTGCCATGGATTGCATGTGTAGATGGGGCTTGTGTCTAGCAAGGGGTTTGACAGACACCATGCCTCGTGTACCTTTCATAGATGGTAAATATCCATTTCCATATCAGTCTTTCTCCCACCCAAATGGGCAGTGCAGCACCGAAGTGCTATGGCAATTTTCTTCTGAACAATATTACCAATACCAAACACAGACATGTGTGTTCTAGACAGAGGATAAGAAATATAAATATATATATAAATAATACATTATCTAGCACTGACATTGTAAGTGTAAAAGCTTCATATTGTTTCTGTGCAATGTCCAAACATTGGGGAACATATCTAAAATTGTATTGTGAGCAGAATTTGAAGACAGTTACAAATCATTTAAATCTAGAAGTCAAGCTTTCAACAAGTTCCGATTTTGGAGGACAAGGCTTGTTTGCAATGTTTTGTGGTATTATATTTGTCCTGGGAACAAAATCAGGATCCATTCCACCTGAATGCATGGCCAACAAAGTCAATGTCAGATCTTGTACAAAATGGTATATTGGCTTGGGCAGCCATTGTTTGCTGCGTGTTGTAAAGGCCATGAGGTAATGAAGCATCCCAAATGTTCCTGCAGTTTTTGCTTGTTCCCTCCCAACTTTCCCATTGTGTGCAAGTACAACTAGACTTGTTCTGGCCTCCATACCATCTATGCCAAAATGCTTCCTTTTGAGACTGTACTTTAGGCACATATTATGGAACACCTCCAAATCTCCAGTATGAGAGAATTCTGTGAGTCCCTTCAGGTCTCTTTAAAGCGTTTTATCATGCACAATATTCTCAAGTGCTTTGTGTGGAGGGGAACTGTCACGATCCATGTCCCTGACCCCCTCAGGTATAAAAGCCCCCTGGCAGCAGTGGGGCTAGAGCCCTTCACACTGGCCCCAAGGGCCTTAAAGCTCCATCAGAAACATACATGGAGTCAGTCCTGGCGCCTTTGGCGCCAGGCTCATTATCAGGAATAAAGCAATGCCAGTTTTGGACCTTAATCCAACATAGAGGCCTATTCCACAGCTCAGTTCTTTAGAACCAAGCCATGCAGTCTAATGTTTTGGGGGTGGATGGGCCTGGAACTACTTGGCCTGGAACTACTTTACCTGGGCTATTTAAACCACACCCAAACAGCAGACCTGCTTTGCTTTATTCTGCACTCCTGCAGTGTAACTCTCACCGTGTCCAGCTCCTGCTCATCTGCTTCTCCGGCAGCCTGATCCTGAAGCCCTACATGCAGGTTCCATTAATAACCTGGAAGAACAAGAACAGCATTAGCGAGCAAGAACACTTACCTGTGAAGTAACCGGCCTTGAATCCATCCTGCGCTTACTTCGCCCATCTCTGGAGTTCGCTGCAACCTGCAAAGGTAAAGAAACAAGGACAGCATTAATAACAATTCTTACCTGGGAAAGCAGCGAGTCCTGGCTGCACCCTGCGCTTCTCTTACCTCGCCCATCTCCAAGTTTTACCGCAACCTGCAAGGGAGAAGGAACAAGGTCAACATTAACAAAGCACTTACCTGGGCAAGCAGGGCTTTGATCGCTCATCACTCCGGAACATCACTGCAACCTGTACAAAGAAGAGAAGAGAACACAGGTTAGCAATTAACACCAATAAACAGCACTGCGCTCCGCGCATCAATAACTCAAATTGGTCTTCGCCATCGGCACGGCAACTCCGAGATCGCAACCATCCCTGGGAAAACAAAAACAGACATTGTTAGGGAACAGCATAGTGGAGCAAGACACAGAGAAGACAGAGAAAATGGAGGGAAAGAAAGAGACAGAATAAAGACGGAAAAGACATTATAACTCACCTGGAAGACAGCAAGCAGAGTCAGAGTCCCAGCCGGTCTGTACCCGACAAAAGGGCACACGGACCAGTCAAGCAACTAGGACCACGGAACACCCGCACCAACCACGTGCCCCTGCACAGAGACGCAGGACGGAGAGTTCAACGCACAAAAACCTAAGGTGAGCAATAACCCCAATGGAGGGGATTTGGACCAGAGGGAGGTGGGAGTCCACCCATCACAAAACCAGTATCTTAACCCTCCATTCTCCTGTTACAGGTGCTACCCAACGTCTGGCACATAACCAAGCAGAGAGGGGTCCAGGATAGCGCTTAGACCTCCATACAGTATCATGTGGTGCCATGTGGATACCAAGTAAGCATGACAGAACGCAAAGCCTCAATTAAAATATCCACCAGGGCATCATGGAAACATCAGAGACTGACCAACTAGCCCAGTTACTGGGAGAATTACGGGCTGAGGTGCACTCCGCCTGGCAAGAAACCAATGCCCTTAGAGGGAGTTGATTGTCACCAAGGACCGCACCGATGATAGCCAGACAATTGCTCCAAACAAAGGCTGGGCAGGCTCCATTGCCAGGAAGTATTCCGTCGGTTCCAGCCACATCCATCAATCCAGTGCAGGTGGTCCTCCCTGGGGCAGTTCCTTTGGCCCCACCCGAACATTTTACAGGGGACCCAAGAAAATATGCAGTATTCATGAACCAGTGCTGCCTCCATTTTCTTTGTAGACCCGGAGCCTTTCCTAACGATCAGTCACGGGTTGCCTTCATTCTGTCATATCTGAGTGGCAGTGTGTACCATTAGTAAGCCAGGATGACCCACTCCTGTGGGATTTAAGGGGGTTTCAATAGGAGATGGAGAAGCTGTTTCCCCAACATACCCAGGGCCAAACTCTGGATAACGAACTTCTGTCCCTCCGTCAAGGCAGCCAAGATTTGTTAACATATATTGTCACTTTTAACAGATTTATCATTGAAACTGGGTGGCCTGAGGAGAAACGAACAATGTTATTCCATTCAGGAGTACGGGGGGAATTGAAAGACGTCCTAGCTCAGGTGGTAAACCCGCCAAAAAACTGTGCAGAGTTCATCGACCTAGTGGTGCAGTTAGACCACAGGCTGCAAGATCGAAGGACAGATCAAGCCAGAACAGAGAATTGGACTGTGTATGTACGCTCAAAGGAGAACAGTCTGTGTTCATAAGAAAAGACTGCAAATTGGGGGGGTACGGAGCCTATTAACCAAGGCCGAAAGAGACAAAAGGAAACAAAAGGAGACAACAGCAATTATGACTGTACTTTGGGAAATCAGCTCACTTCCTCAGAGAATGTCCCGTAAAACCCCCTAGGAGAACAGTTAGAGTTACAGAGAAAGAAGTAGGAGAACAAGAGTCGGAAAACTTCCAGGCCCGGCAAGCATAGAGGTCTGTTTGTCGAGTGAAGGAAAAGAGCCACACACCTCACACCTTGCCCTGCCTGTGATTTTCACCAACAACCGACTCGGATGCATGCTGTGGAGGCATACATAGACTGCGTAGCCGTTGGTAACTAAATAGACCAAGGCCTGCAACAAGGATGGGGCTTCCCCTCTGTCAGAAAACGACAACTGCGAAGGTCACCACTGTCGACGGCACAGAGATAGCTTCTGGTCTTGTAACTCAACGCACAGCAGAATTGACCCTTCTCTGCCAAGACGGAC
Source organism: Ambystoma mexicanum (assembly GCF_040938575.1). Taxonomy (NCBI): domain Eukaryota; kingdom Metazoa; phylum Chordata; class Amphibia; order Caudata; family Ambystomatidae; genus Ambystoma; species Ambystoma mexicanum. The sequence goes on from NC_090937.1 coordinate 1,336,165,442, forward strand.
ATCGGGAAGCCATTGCCTTCGACCTTATCAAGGCCCCTCAGTTCCGGGTGATTCTAGGGATGCCGTGGTTGGTGGCTCACAATCCTAACATCGACTGGCGAAACAAGAAATTAGCCTTCCCCAATGAGTGTGCTCATGCGTGCTACCAAGTGGAAATGCCATTGTCCGACCCAGACCACCTGTCAAAGATAAAGAGGCATTGGTACTAGGAGTAACAACTACACTACCAAGCGAATACCACAATTTCCAAGACGCTTTCCAAAAAGAACAGGCTAATACCTTACCCCCTCACAGGCCATATGACAGTCAGATCGACCTCGTACCTGGTGCACAAATCCTGTGTAGTCGAATTTATGCACTCACCAAACCTGAAAATCTCCACTTGAAATCATATCTGGACCAATACCTGTCAAACGGTTTTATCTGTCCATCCAAACCCCCGGCAGCCTCGCCGCTATTCTTCGTACCTAAGAAGGACGGGGACTTTAGAACGTGCATCGACTACCGCGCACTAAACCAGGTAATAGTTAAAAACCGTTATCCTCTACCCCTTATCACAGAACTGCTGGACCAAGTCAAGGATGCCCAAATGTACACCAAATTGGACCTCGGGGGGGGGGGGCATACCATCTTGTGCGTGTAAAGAAAGGAGACGAGTGGAAGACCGCCTTTCATACTAAGTATGGTCTGTAAGAATATCAGGTGATGCCCTTTGGGCTTTGCAATGCTCCCGCCGCATTCCAGTACTTCGAGAATGATGTACTATGGGAATTAATTGACGTATGTGCCCTAGTTTACATCGATGGCATTTTAGTGTACTCCTCTTCTAAACAGGACCATGTCAGGCACGTTCGCTCTGTCCTTGCAAAACGTAGACAGCACCAGCTATATGCCAAACTTGAAAAATGCTCCTTCCATGTCACCGAAGTCGAGTTCCTTGGTTTTGTACTCACTCCCAGAGGCGTCCGGATGGATATGGACAAAGTAGACACCATCCTCAGCTGGCCATCACTGTTTTCAGTTAAAGGTGTCCAAAGTATGCTCGGCTTTGCGAACTTTTATCGCCGATTCATCCCGGGTTTCTCCCAGATTGTGCATCCGATCACTTCTTTATTACGAAAAAACAACAAACTGTTCCAATGGACAAAAGAGGTGGAGAAGGAACTCAAGAAAATATTTACCCCAGCCCCGGTGCTACGACACCCCCGTCCAGATCTCCCATATGTAGTGGAAACAGATGCTGCCAGCATGGCAACGGGGGCTGTTCTTTCCCAAAGGGATCCCGAGAGAGGCCAATTACATCCCGTGGCCTTTTGGTCACAAAAATTGACTACACCCGAACTTAACTATGCATGAACAGACAAGGAACTCCTAGCGATCAAGGCAGCCTTTAAGGCTTGGCGGCATTACCTCCTAGGCGCCAGACAGACCATCACAGTAATCACAGACCACCGCAACCTACTATACCTCAAGACGGCAAAGGCTCCATCATCCCGTCAACTCTGATGGGCTTTATTCTTCGCAGAATATGTTTACATAATCACGTACCGACCTGGAGTCTAGAACGGAAAAGCAGACTCCCTATCCTGCATGGGTATTGATGAGAATGTATATTCAACCCCAGACCCGGTGGCCATTATTCCAGGTGACAAACTACTAGGACTTACAACAATGTTATCTCTGGACGAACTCCAAAATGAAATTTGGCTCCGAATGAACACTGAGGCTCTACAAGACTGGACCATTCAAGGTGAACATTACACAACAAAGAACCAACTCCCGTATTTCAGAGGGCGTTTATATCTACCGAATAAGGCACAACAAGAACAAGTAATTTCTGGTTAACACAACCCCCTGATACAAGGACATCCAGGAATTGCCAAGACCCTAGCCAAGGTGAAAAGAAATTATTGGTGGCCGACCTGGTGAAAGGACATAACACAGTTTATTCTGTCATGTGGCATTGTGCACAGAATAAATCCCAGAAACAAAGACCTGCTGGCCTTCTTCAACCGCTGGAAATTCCACCTGCACCTTGGCACACACTCTCCCTCGATTTCATCACAGATCTGTCTCCCTGCCAAGGGTTCAACACTAAACTAGTGGTTGTTGACATATTCTCTAAAATGGCCCATTTAATTCCGCTTAAGGGTCTACCAAACGCATCCAGTCTGGCAAAGGTGTTTTTATAGCAAATCGTACGATTACATGGTTTCCCCTCCGTCCTGATTTCTGACTGTGAGGGAGTCAGTTTGTGTCTAACTTCTGGAGGAAGAGTTGTGAAATTGCCCAAATCGATATTCGTCTGTCCACTAGTCACCATCCCCAAACTGATGGCCAAACGGAGCGGATGAATCAGACACTAGAGCAATAATTACGGTGCATGTTAAATCAAGTGGAAGAAAGCTGGAAGGATGTGCTGTGGATAGCTGAATATGCATACACACCAGTACCGGACAGAGTCCATTCTATAACGTATATGGAAGGCACGCAGGTACTTCTGAATTAGATACCCCCATGGCCTTGGAAATGCCAGCGGTGAAGACTTTACATACGACCATCACTCAAGCCTTTAAACAGGCAGCAGAACACTTGATCCAAGCCAAAGAAAGACAGAAAAGATTCTCTGATCAACATAGAAGAAAAGCCCCAGACTACCAAGTCGGAGATGAAGTCTGATTGGTGTCTCGGCACGTGCCCATAAGAGGAACTCGAACATTTCGTCCTGGATATCTAGGGCCCTATACCATCAAGGCTATTATAAATCCTGTGGCAGTAAAACTAGCTTTAGTAGATCCATCCCGTATTCCACGTGTCACTCTTAAAACCTGTTCAGCCTGGAACTCGGGTCAAAACACCACCAAATCCGGTACTGGTTAATGGAGAACCCGAATTTGAAGTCAAGGACATCCTTGATTCTAAACTCACCAGGTCCAATTTATATTACTTAGTTAACTGGAAGGGATACGGCCCTCAGGACAGGACATGGGAGCCTAGCAAGCACATCCATGCGCCCCGCCTGGTAAGACGATTTCATCAGAACCATCCGACCAAATCAGGGCCAGATGGAAGAAATACCTTGAGAGGGACCTTAGGGGGGAGTGCTGTCACGATCCATGCCGCTGACCCCCTCAGGTATAAGAGGCCCCTTGCAGCAGTGGGGCTAAAGCCCTTCACACTGGCCCCAAGGGCCATAAAACTCCATCAGAAACATAAGTGGAGTCATTCCTGGTGACTTTGGTGCCAGGCTCATTATCAGGAATAAATCAATACCCGTTTTGGACCTTAATCCAACATGGAGGCCTATTACACAGCTCAGTTCTTTAGAACCAAGCCATGCAGTCTAGTGTTTTGGGTGTGGCTGGCCCTGGAACTACTTGGCCTGGAACTACTTTACCATGGCTATTTAAACCACACCCAAACAGCAGAACATGCTTTGCGTTATTCTGCACTCCTGCAGCATAATGCTCACCATGACAAGCTCCTGCTCATCTGCTTCTCCGGTGGCCCGATCCTGAAGCCTTACATCCAGATTCCATTAATAACCTGGAAGAACAAGAACAGCATTAGCGAGCAAGAACACTAACCTGTGAAGTAACCGGCCTTGAATCCATCCTGCGCTTCGCTTGCCTCGCCCATTTCTGGAGTTCGCTGCAACCTGCAAAGGTAAAGAAACAAAGACAGCATTAATAACAATTCTTACTTGGGCAAGCAGCGAGTCCTGGCAGCACCCTGCGCTTCTCTTACCTCGCCCATCTCCGGGTTTCAACGCAACCTGCAAGGGAGAAGGAACAAGGTCAGCATTAACAAAGCACTTACATGGGCAAGCAGCGCTTCCATCGCTCTTCACTCCGGAACATCACCGCAACCTGTACAAAGAAGAGAAGAGAACACAGGTTAGCAATTAACACCAATAAACAGCGCAGTGCTCCGCGCATCAATAAATCACTGTGGTTTTCGCCATCGGCGAGGCAACTGCGAGATTGCAACCATCCCTGTGAAAACAAAAAAAGACATTGTTAGGGAACAGCATAGTGAATGCCGAGAAGACAGAGAAAATGGAGGGAAAGAAAGAGACAGAATAAAGACGGAAAAGACATTGTAACTCACCTGGGACACAGCAAGCAGAGTCGGAGTCACAGCCGGTCTGGAACTGACATAAGGGCACATGGACCAGTGAAGCAACTAGGTCCACGGAACACCTTCACCAACCACGCGCCCCTGCATAGAGACACAGGACAGAGATTTCAACACACAAAAACCTAAGGTGAGCAATAACCCCAAGGGAGGGGCTTTGGACCAGAGGGAGGTGGGAGTCCACCCATCACAGAACCAGTATCTTAACCCTCCATTCTCCTGTTATAGGCTCTACCCAACGTCTGGCACATAACCAAGCAGAGAGGGGTCTGGGATAGCGCTTAGACCTCCATCCAGTATCGTGTGGCGCCTCTGTGGATACCAGGTGAGCGTAACAGGAACATGGCACCAACCACTTTTTCTTGTGTTCCTGCTCCTTCGATAAAGGTTCATGTGCACATTTGTGGAAATGTTGGTTTTCTGTCCATGAGTGTACATTGGAAAATGACGCATCAATGAATGTCATTTTTCTAGTATAATTTCAAAAGATCCATCACCAGTTTTAGAGCTCTGCCAAAGATGGTTGCTGATAGACTAACAACACTTTAAAATATTTTCCGGCCACTTTTTTTTTTACCAGCAGCTGTCATTTTGTTATTGATTGATTTGGCAACGTGCCGTACATCAAATTGATGCTGAATGTGTGGAAACTTCTCTTGCATGGCCTTGGCTATTGAAACCTGCCTTTCGCACCTTGAAACAGTTGTGTATAGGCGCGTTATCAATGCCATATCATATCACATCATATTAGTAGCTATCAGGTCTATTGGCATTCCCCTGGATCCCAGATGTTCGATGGATTTAATGAAACCATGTTTCTCCATGGCCACAGACGATGTGCATTCAGACTCCTGCACGATCACCAAACTCACCATTTTTTTACTTTCCATGTCTTGAAAGTGGTATGTGCAGTACTTATTTGGAAATCCTGGACTGTCACACTGTCCGTCGCCAGCTAGCCTGAAATATTTGCCAGAGATTGTATTGTCCAGTGACATCTGTCCTACTTTCCAGGCATGAGTAATTGTGGGGAATAAGACATCACTTTGATATTTGTAGTACTGGGTTTTATCAAGGAACTCAAGCACCATAAATTGACAGAAACTGGAAAGCTTACTGAAAGTCAATCCGCTGAAGAGTAAAGCTGCTGAGCAAAGTAAAATTCCAGCAGGCACTTTGCCGAGCATCAGTTGAGCAGACAATTAAAATGTATTTTGGAGGTGGACACAGCTGGCCTGGATTTTCAGGTTGGTGCCTTGTAATACACGAGACACATTCACCAATGGTTCCTCGCATATGTTCTGTCTTAATGTATGATCACATTTCAGCAGTTGTACACTCTCTAGCAGGCAGCTGTCAAATACTATGTATTTTTCTCCTTTTATAGCCAATCGCTGGCAGTACTGTGTTTTGTGACTCGACGGTGGTGGACAATTCCCCCAAACTAGGCAAACTGAAGTTGAGATCTTGAGCAAAGTCCTCAGTGAATTGCATTGAAGCTTCAAACTCTGTTAGTTCAGGGTGTGATATTTCCGGATGAATTAGAGAAACAGGTAACATTCAATGTTTGTTGTGTGGAACATTTTTAAAGGGTGTAGATTGTGTCAAAGGGTGGACGAGCTATTGCAATGCATGTTCATTCATGTCGCGTCAGTTTCATCTTGTCGCGTTTGCACAGAGTAGCAATGGTCCGTGGTAACTTTGTACGGTTCGCAGGTGAGATTCCATTCATTTTCCGGCCGCTGGACATATGGATCATGAGTCTGAATATTGACTGGACTATGCTGCGCCTCAAATAGTAGTTGCTCCATTGTGAAATCCGTTTGGCAAGCAACATCTTTGGTTTCAGTTGTGGTCTGAGTCTTTATATTTCTCTTCTGGGTCTCTAACATAATTTTTAGAAAAACCGGCTCAATGTATAGTACACATACAGAAGATACTATTTTGTAACTAAAAACATAATATGACTAAAACATCCACTTTAAAAATTCACCAAAATAACTGGTTTGTGCCTTACCCTTGTTTTCTTAATTTGCTTTGAAACCGTGGCCTTCTCTTTGCTGACCACACCATCAAGCTGAAAATATCAGTGTTTCTATATAGTTTAAATCAGGCAAATTTAATTTCCACGCGAAAATAAACATATGTACATATCTACAAACAGAACCAACTTAACGGACCTGAAAACATTACAACATTATAAAATAGTATTCCTAATGCAATGTGATGCACAATTGAATTTCATAATGTGTTATGTATACATCCGGTCTATGTGCCTCTTCTAATTCCACATCTTGAGTACATTCCTTCAATAGAATAATCATCACAAAAAGATAATCTCAATTGTACCGAAAATAAAATCTTTCATCGCACAGAGCACTTTGGCACAGAGTACTTTGAAATGATCATGAACCATACACTATAAGGTTTGTTGTTGCAACACAATTAGAACATTCATATGAACATACCCAAAAAAGAGTATATGTGAAATGGTCATATTATACATTTCTGATTTCTGAGATGACACATGGACCGGATCTGAGATCACCCTGCAAAACATAGTGATCATAAAGTAGCCTTCAATAGTAGTTTGCTTTATAATATATTCTGCGGTTTATGGTCATAATACCGAATTTACAAATCTCGAAAAAATAAATCTCGAAAAAAAAGGCCGAAAAAAAAAAGGTCTAATTTTTTTAATGACGTTTTTTTATTCGAAATGGGGGGGTTCCCCCCATAACCCCCCCTTTTTTTTTTTTTACCATTTTTTATGTGCACCAAAATAAATATATAATTAAAAAAAATTGACTTTTTTTTCGGTCTTTTTTTTCGACCTTATTGTTATTCGAGATTATTTTTTTGAGATTTTGACTGACGACCATATTCTGCATTAGGGAGGAAGTGTAACATTAGAACCAAAATCAGAAAAGTTTGAAACAATGCAAGGTTACATACATTTCAGTCACAAAGTATATCCTTTGTAGGATTTACTTTCATTCTAGCAAGGGCACTGTAAGTATGCATACCTCATACTCTGGACCTGTTGCAAAGGAGGAATTGATTGTAGTAGAAGTTCCAGCATCCCCCTATAACACAGTACTTGTTTTAATACTGATGAGAAAGTTAAATGCAACTGAATAAATTAGATGCAGACATTGGTACATACAGAGAGACATCCATACATGCCACTTTGCATGTAGTTCAATTGCATATAAAGGACTAGAACAATATAATTACTTGTGAGGCGAGTGAGGTTGATTTTGACTCCATAAAAGTAATTGATGCAGAATCTTGCTCCTTCCTTTTCAGCACATTGTCAGAAAATAGTACAATGAAAAAGGTAAATTAGTATTAGAAATGTGGCCACATCCAACGCTCTAAAATATCACTTTGTGCCAGTCGGTAGGGCTCACTTTTGGGAGACTAGACATGTTGGTGGTTTTGTCACTGGTGAGGGACTGTGCTTCCATCAGTGTGCTCTACGTAAAGAAGGATATGTCAACCAACACATTTCGAAAACATTATGCGACTTTTAGAGGGCACAATGGAAGTTTTTACTAAGGGTCACGTTTCACTGATTTATTAGAGGCTCCTGAAAACGGGGTTAGATGAAGTATACTACTTTGAAACATTTGGAAATGCTGTTGGATCTGTTAACTATGAAAACTGGAGTAATGCAACTTTGCTGTAAATAAACACTGAAAGCTCTAAACCGTGCATGAAGTTTCCGTTTCAATACACTATGTTAAATAAATTGAGAGATCATAGAGAATACTTATGTATGCACACCATCGTCCTACATACAAAGAAACATAACAAATTGATCGTCCACGTCTCACCTGAGCCAGAGTGTGCCGAAATTGAGTCAGAATTGCATTTGGAAGCATTTTACGAAACATTCTGGGTCAACGCTTTTTTGTGTACTTTGATTGTTTGTACATATCGGTAAAGTGCAGACTGCAGAGGCGGAATCAATTGGCCCTCACATCGTCCAAGACAGCCTGGGCTTTACTTACAATCTCGTACACTGGAAAACTGCAATTTGTAAGCCATCTTCTTATTAAATCAATATCTTTCAGGAATGTATGCAGGACTGTGCCCTGAGTTTTGGCATGGCTCACAGAAGGGCAACAGATAACGATTCATAAAGGCATTTTTCAAAGGTTTGTAAGATCTATGTAAACAAAATAATACATTATAACAAATAATACTGTATGCATGTGAATAAAGGAATTATAACACAGCTTTGTCTGAAAAGTTTGTTTTAAATTAAGAAAGAAAACCTGTGTAACCAAGTTGAATGAACTCTGCAATAACTTTCTTGCAGAATGGATTGACATACCGCAAATCGTAATGCGTTACTCGTCAGTTGAACGAACTTTCAAGCATCAAAAGAAAACATGCTTGCAAACATGGACCACGAAACATTCCATTCTATTACAATGCACAGTGATGCAATGTGCTATTTACTGAGATAAAAATACATCCAACATTCAGTAATAGTGAAGTGTTTGAGATAAATGAACATTAAAATACTGCGTACATCAGGTGGAAATCCATAGAAACTTTCAGAGCAGCGATCGATGAACATGGAGAAGTAAATAGGTGACATACCCTTACTTGGATGAACAAATGAGCCGATTCAGCAAGAAGGGGAAGAAGTAGCTGTGGAACAGGTATCCGGGAAACAGGTAGCTTGATGATGATATACCTTGTAGATTTCAGAAATGTTCTCTTGCTAAATGTCATGGTGTTTGTAAAGGCTTAGAAAGGTGGGTGTGTTTGTGAATGTGTGACATGATCGTTGACACCCACTCAGCCTTGATGCCAATGTTTCACATCTGCCAACCCACCCAGCCATCCCGCTTCCGATTGCCCAGGCATAGGCCTACTCAAACAGCCTATAGGGCAATAGGGCCAGGGTTGAAACACAAATGCAAAAGCCTTGTGCAGGTCTTTTATTTTAATGAAAGTGGCATACATTTTTGTGCCGTGTATGCCAGTTTGATGAGTTACTTCAATATGCGGCTAGTAGTAGTGAACACTGTTGCTGAATATATATTTTTTAAAATACAGTCTTTGCATCACGTTTCCATCAAAATCCTCACCTTTGGGTAATATTCAAATGGTGCCCGAAAAGGAATGAATAGCAACTTTGAACTGTGTGCTACATTTTCATTGGTGCCCGAGACAATCTTATGGCCCAGTACGATCCTGTTCATAGGTGCCAACTGCCATTGTTACTAGGGAGAAGGATGGATGAGGATGAGATGAGCGCAAAAGGCCTGGAACACTGCTCAATGGACAAAAACATATCTTGATTGCAGGGATGGGGGCTTGAAGAGGGTAGTCTGGAGAAACTGGATCTGGCCTGGCCATGTAGACAATGGATGTCACGGGCCTGGAAGAAAACTGCCAGCAAGCGCAAGATCGCATACCAGACAAGATGTAGGTCCCCAACACACAGACCTGAGAGCCCACAATGGGGGCAGTCGGTGAGCTAAGGAGGGCCAGTTCCTGTTTCACAAAAAGTAGAGAACCATGATAAAGCTGCACACCTGTTGATTTGTGTCAAACACAGTGATCGTGTTTGGTTTAGAATTGTTATGATTAATAGAAGCCACAGACATTCTTTGCCAACACAAAAACAAAGATTCTGCATAATTTTGTATGATGCGTAATGTATATTTTCAATGCTACACAGAGGCTAACTATTCAACAGCTTTTGGCACCTCGTGTGTGCACAGCCAACCGGCTGCCTTTCGAGCGCATGGTCTTAGGTGCGAACTGCCATCGATACTGGGGAGGCAAGGAGGGGGATGGATGGACTTAAACAGGGGAGTCTGGAGACACTGGGTCTGTGAGGCCATGTGAACAATGGTTGCTGTGTAAAATAACCCTTTGAGGTGCACATGGTGTTTGGCAACTAGAGTGTTCCCACCCACCTAGCCCCCTTGGGAACAAACAGCCATTGGTGTGAACTGCCATTGATGGTAAAGGGGGGACGGATGGACTTGAACAGGGGAGTTTGGAGAAACTGGGTCTGTGAGGCCATGTGAACTATGGTCCTTGTGCGGAAGATCCCTTTGAAGTATACATGATGTTTTGCAACTAGAGTATTGGCACCCACCCAGCCCCCTACAGAGCACACAGCTATAGGTGTGAACTGCCATTGATACTGGGGAGGGGTAGATGGGCATGAGGCGAGCGCAAATCGCCTGGAACACTGCTGGGGTGGGTTCTTGAAGAGGGGTGTCTGGAGGATCTGTTTGCATTGTACATAGTGTTTGGTACCTTGGCCATTCCCACCCACCCAGTACCAGAGGGGGATATACTGGAGGGGGATGGATGGGGACAAGGTAAGTGAAAAAAGGGCACCAACCATTCTTTCATGACCCTCATAGATGAATGATCGTGTTCTTGACTCACTGAAAAATTCAAACAACTATTCGTATATTCTCATTTGTATTTTATTTAATTTGGTGATGTTGATGGCACAAAAAAGCTACACATTTTATACTTGAGGTTGCAGCACAATTTGTAAAAATCCCCTGTACTGTCTGCTGTCCCTGGGGAGTTTGGCACAAATGGCTTGAACGACTCAGGCGTGTAGTACTCGTCAAACACAGAATCCAAACCTGCATGAACCACCATGTAAACGTATGGTAGGCCACCAGCCTGTACCACTTGTGAAAGAGAAACATTTAATTGAATGAATATGCTACACGTGCTATGAAGTGCTCATACATTGGGTACACATTGTGGCTGCCCAGTACACTCAACATTGCTGTAGCACAGCACGTATCTTTTTGCAGAGACGGGGCCATCATTATTTTGAAAGGTTCAACTGGCTGAGGAGCTCCACAGCAATGATAAGGAGCCTCTCTGTTAGTGCTTCCACTTCCGGTGTTAAACTGGAGTCAGAGAGCAGACCTAGAAACACTTGTGTACTGGTGCGTTATAAATGCCATATCGTATCATATCCTCCTGTGACACTGACATGGGAATGCAGCTCAGCAGGTTTGTGCCTGGTGCACCTATTTATGTACCCTAAGTGCATCCTCTGTTGGCCATGTAGACTAAAGATCATGTTTCCATGCTCTCTTATATAATTGATGATCATATCCAGCTCATCCTGGTTGATGTGTTTTGCTCGGCAGTATTGCCACCTTCTTGGCCAGCCTTGGTGCCATTGGGTACCATGATTGTTCTCAGGAGGTTTCTCTTCCAATGTGGTCTCCTGGTACAGGATGGTGGTTTAAGTTTAATCCCTTCTTTGTGTGTGTGTTTGAGGATATCTGCAGGCACTTATTCTGAATCTGATGCTGTACACACATTTTGGACGAACCGTCATGCACATGACCCATTGGCCCTACAATCGTGCGTATCGTACGTCTGATATGTGTGCTTTATTGGCACAAGATGTTGCACTATCTTGCACTTGCTCCATTTTTTGGTGTTCCAGTTGTGAACACCAGCTGTGCAATGTGATGGAGGAAGTGCATCTTTGCACATGCAGACATCTGGTGGAGATGCACATGCTTTTGAGTCTCTGCTCCTTAGACCTCAAATATTGCAATGGGCTTCCGGGCACTTGGAAAGGTGTGCAAGCAGAAGAGACAGCTCCTGTTGGGAAGCCTTGCCACTCCTCGTGTTTAGAAAGATTTGACCTGGCAGACAAGCAGTTTTTGCACAAGAAAACATAGCAGGTGTCCGATCATGTACCTTTGTCCTTCCTATTGAGGATTCTTCTCCAACCTCTTGCACTCTTCCAAGCTTTGCTTTCAAGCAAGGGTTTGGGGCAGAAGATCATTAAATCTAACTATACCCCAAAAGACTATGCCTAACCCAGCGTGATGCAATTTGAAGACACTACATCAGCAAAGTGTAGATTCCTTTGGGGATTCGCTTTAGTGTGATCTAAATATCAAATCAAGTTTCCAATCAGAAGATATGACTCCTAGGAGCCCGGTTTTGAAAGAAAGGAAAGGAAAAGAAAGGAAAGGAAAGGGAAAGGGAAAGGGAAAGGGAAAGGGAACGGGAAAGGGAAAGGAAAAGGAAAAGGAAAAGGAAAAGGAAAAGGAAAAGGAAAAGGAAAAGGAAAAGGAAAAGGAAAAGGAAAAGGAAAAGGAAAAGGAAAAGGAAGGAAGGAAGGAAGGAAGGAAGGAAGGAAGGAAGGAAGGAAGGAAGGAAGGAAGGAAGGAAGGAAGGAAGGAAGGAAGGAAGGAAGGAAGGAAGGAAGGAAGGAAGGAAGGAAGGAAGGGAGGGAGGGAGGGAGGGAGGGAGGGAGGGAGGGAGGGAGGGAGGGAGGGAGGGAGGGAGGGAGGGATCGGATCCGCTGGTCTGCGTTAAATCAATAAGTGGCACGGAGGATGTGCCCACTATTACAATGGCTGGCCCCATCATTTTGAGGTGGGCCATTACAGGCCCTGTCCACCTTAAAATTCGTGGCTGATACCTATAGTTTTGCTGTTCATTGAGTTCAATAAAATAGCCCAATTGAAAGCATCGTTTACTAAAAAATGCTTTTTAATGTGCACAATGATTCTAGTGGCTCGCACCAAAAGCGTGAATTAATCAAAACTACTTGACATGTATATCAACAGCTCAGCTGAATGTGTACATGCATTGTACAACTTGTGGTCATTGATTCAGAAAAAACACTGTTCAAGTGTATATTTTAATCAAAAAGGAATTGAACATGCTCCCGTACACAGAGACATAGGGCCTGATTTACAAAAGCGTTTTACAATGGCGAGACAACGTTGTCATTCAGGGCACTCTGCAGTCAAAGGTCAGCCTTTCTAAACAGTGAGTATACGAGATGTCCTTAAAAATGCACCCTGCAGGCTCCTCCCAAGATTCAAGATGGAGGTCCGGGAAAGCGTACACATTTCTGGGTTCTGTGGGCTGATTCTCTTCCAGTGCTATTGCACTGTAATCTGTTCAGCAAGTAAACATTAGAACCTGCGTTCTACCGTTAAGCAGAGGATCAACAAGAAAACGTGGGCCCTTTTCCCTCACAACTACATTGTGTTAACTTATATTTTGCTTGTATCTCCAAACTCTTTGGGCACTGAAGTCTGCCTCCTCGTAGCCCTGAGGGAGGACACACATCCCATGCAAATATTTGAACATGTGGTGATAGAAAAGAACAGAATGAATATTAAAAAATTATATAAACACCGTGTTAATAATGCATGGCTCCTGGAGCATTCATTAATGTTAAAGTCGCAAACAGTAAGATTTAAACTCAATTTGATTTTTCTGGATGGGTTTGCAAACCAAAGGGAATTATAGTCCTGTCATGAATATGAAAATGTGTTTTTTGTAAATCTGCTTGCTTTGTGTGAACATAAGGTTCTTTGATTTAAAAATGTTTTCCAATATATTTCATTTATAAAATTGGATCTAATAAAAATGCATTTTTTATTTCCCAAGAAACAGCACAGAGCACAGAGCAGAAGAGGCTGTTATACTGAAGCGACAACCTAGCATTAAACATTAAGCAGATAATCCAGTAAAAAGGAATACTGCATTCTCTGCTTTGGATAACATTGAGTTGCATTGCTATGCTAATCACAATTACAAAACACCGTTCATAGCTTTGGTAAACCCACCCCAGCTCGTGATCGTCTGGGGAAGTTAGGTGGGCTAATCAGGGGCCCAGCTAACTGTCCAGGTCTCGTGATTTGCCCTTGTTTTCCAAAGGCAGAACCAGAGCGGACCCATGTGGGTAGAGGGCAAGAGAGGGTCTGCCTCGGCAAGAACTTCTTGCGTATTTTTCAATACATCAATCCCTGTTAGTGTGTTTTTATTATGTGCTTATTTTGTTTCTTTAATTCTTACTCACCTTTTCCGAATTCATTGATGAATCCTCTTCGCAGTGTTTGATTTTTTAGTCAACTTTCTCCTCCCTTTCTTCCCTCCACCCCAATAAGAAAAAGCATTAAAAAAAGAAACCTTTTTGAATCCTCTTGGGATTGTCTTTTTGATCATTTTCCCTTTACTATCGTCCATAAACCCCAGAAGAAGGCTATAAAGAAACTAGCGGTGAACCCGTCATTCTTTTTGAAACCCTTTGTGAGAATATTTCCCTTCGTACCCCCCAGCCTCCAACACACAAAATTGCTACAGAACAATTGTATCTGTTTAGAAGCACTTCCTCTTTGGGTGAGCAGCGAGGTCTATAGCAGAGATGGAAGATCAGCAGAAGAAGGAACAGTAAGAGGCAGAGATGGAGGGGCAGCGGCAGGGGAACAGGGCTAGGCAGAGACGGAGGGGCAGCGGCAGGGGAACAGGGCTAGGCAGAGACGGAGGGACAGCGGCAGGGGAACAGGGCTAGGCAGAGACGGAGGGGCAGCGGCAGGGGAACAGGGCTAGGCAGAGACGGAGGGGCAGCGGCAGGGGAACAGGGCTAGGCAGAGACGGAGGGGCAGCGGCAGGGGAACAGGGCTAGGCAGAGACGGAGGGGCAGCGGCAGGGGAACAGGGCTAGGCAGAGACGGAGGGGCAGCGGCAGGGGAACAGGGCTAGGCAGAGACGGAGGGGCAGCGGCAGGGGAACAGGGCTAGGCAGAGACGGAGGTGCAGCGGCAGGGGAACAGGGCTAGGCAGAGACGGAGGGGCAGCGGCAGGGGAACAGGGCTAGGCAGAGACGGAGGGGCAGCGGCAGGGGAACAGGGCTAGGCAGAGACGGAGGGGCAGCGGCAGGGGAACAGGGCTAGGCAGAGACGGAGGGGCAGCGGCAGGGGAACAGGGCTAGGAAGAGATGGAAGAGAAGCAGAAGGAGAACAAGAGGAGGCAGACAGTCAGGGGCGGGAGATGAGAGGACAGAGGTGGATGAGTGGCCTCAGGCAGTGAATGAGGAGGGGATAAACAATTATAGTTTTCCGAAGAACAAGAATTGATCACATACATGTGAAGAAACAGTATGGCCAATAAGGGGATTGTTTCTTGTTCTTTGTTTGCTTTTTGTGCAATGATTTTTTTGTCTAAGCATTCTTGCTTCAATATTTGAGAAAGTGATGGAATGTGTGAAAGTATGAAAGAATAGAGACTGATGAGAAGAAATGTATGATGTGAAAAAGGTTAAAAAGGTAAAAAAAAATGTGCGACTACAATTGGTTTTGTATATACAATGTGTATATTTTTTAAATCTTCTCTCTAGCCTCATTTGTGCCTAGGCCCATTGTTTATGATTTTGTGATATATAAGTTTACCTGGAGGGCCTATGGTACGTACAGGCACCCTTCTATTTTAATAGTGAATGAGGAGGTACAACATGAGGAAATAAAGGGGGCAGAAGGAGGTGGATTAGCAGAAAAATGAGTAGGACAAAGTGAGGCAGGAAGAGGAGTCGTGGGAGCAAGAGAACATGGAGGAGGCTGACTGGGCCTGTCCTGTGGCGGGAAAGGTGGTCCAATGAAGGGGACAAACGAAAGGTGGCTACCTTTGTACTTCCTAGTCCTGGCCCATCCTGGGTGTTATGTGAAAACTGTGCAATGAGGAAATGTGGTAGGGCAAGAAGATTGAGCATTTGGCATTAGGCACGACTGAAATGTGTAAACCGGTCAAATATAAGCAAGTGGCATCTACCACCACAGTAACATCCTCCAGTGGTGTGGAGAACATATCTGTCATGATATCTCAAGGTACAAGTTATTCCCCACCACGAGGTAGAATATGGTGGTACGAGAAAGTGACCCAAGCCCAGTGAGAAGAACAAACTGCAGGTTTCAGGCTGGTGTTGCGGCACATCCCCTGAGGTAGAAATGTTGGCTGTGTCTACCAATGGAATTGCTGGTTCTGGCAAGATGGGGTGAGCTACAAGATACTTCCCTCCAAAATGCTGCTGATGCTTACCTGCATGCCCATCACCCATCATCCCACACTAAATTTTACAAAGGAGAAATATTGAAAAACGTTCTATATTTGTACTTGGAGTGGCATGTCCACCTACCTGTCTACTCCTATCACTTGCCACTCACTGGGAGGGCAATGGACTGTGGACAGGCAACAGTGTTTGCTGTGTAAGTAAGTGGCCAAGAAAATAAACACATGAAGCTAAAAAGACATTCAAGCCATATCTGAGGCTTCTCTGTCCTCTATGCAGGAGAAAAGCCTATGGAACTACATCTCACAGCAACCCGATGGCCACGAACTACAATCCAAAAGCCACGCTGGGTGTGTCTCATCAATGCGCATGCATGTGACAATGAGCACAGGGCTTGTGCTCGAGAGACGAAGCTGAATAGAAGTGCGACCGACAGCTCCAGCCTCTGAAAAAAACGTGAGGAGCCACGCCCCACAGGATCGAGATCCCGGCCCCTCGCTCACTACAGGTAAGTGCTGCAGCGCTTCCTTTGATGATGGGCAGCAGGGGGAATTGCGCAGGGGGCCCAGCCCCACCATCTTCCTGGCAGTTCTACGCCAGCAAGCCCTGAGGGCCGTATATCGGGTATAATAACCCAACCACACTTACCAGAGCTACTTACCAGAGCTCCCTACCAGCGCATACCAGCCAGCACCTGTTTGCCAGCACATACTCACTGTGCTACATGCACCACTTGGAAAAGGGACTCTAGCAAAGTGCACCTGAGTAAAAAACGCTGCCAAGCGCACCCGAATTCCAGACACTGCATATTGTGAGCCAGGTGCGACCGAGACATTGGGCCTCATCATGAGTTGGGTGGTAGCCCTTAAATGCGGTGGTAACGATGTTACCACCGCACTTAAGGGTCCGTCCAATCTCGAGTCTGGCAGCATTTACCCCCAGCTCTAAGATGGGGTAAATGCGGTGGCAAAATGCCAACATTTTGCGCAATTTACATGTGGTAATACCGCCGGCGGTAATTGCACCAAAAATTCCCAATGGGGAATTATGTATACCACCCAACCCGTGATCTGGTGGCAATACCGGCAAACGGGTGGGCAGTAAAACAGATACAGTTGGACAGTATCCCAGTTGGGATACCGCCAAACTTGTGATGAGGCCCCTTGAAGCTGCATGCTGATTAGCCATGTGTGGCCTCTGCACTATCCTGCATGTACTAGCACGTGAACGCATGCAGCTTACACTCTAACCATTAACTCAACTGTAGGAGCTTGGACACACGCCTGTACAAGGCCACTAATGGCAGTGTTTTCTTGCGACATTTGAACTCCTACTGCTACTGCATGGGACCTCAGCAGGAGACAACAAGGACATTCCGCCCAGCCACAACCCAAGCTGTGTTTGTCTATTGTTACTTGCCAAGCTCTTGTGCTCACAGCCCTGTACTGGGGGTATGTTAATGTGAGTGTTGCAAGCATGCTCATGGAATATCATAGCAATGTTAGTGATGCACCGTACCCTATGTCCCCCGACCTGTCCATACCCTCTTCCTAATCCTCTTCCTGGTCTTCCTCTTCACACCTACCCATCCAACCATTGAATCCCTAACCTTCCTTCCCTGCTGGGGTTGCAGAGCCCTGTGTAAGGTATGAGTGTCAAGTCCTAAAACCACAGTGGGGGTGGTTGGTTCGTGCCACTCCTGCGCCTTGGAGCTGTGCATCCTGTCACACTTCCTTGCACTCTAAGATTTAGCACACTTCTCTCCCTGACACTGTTCTTCATAAAATGTGCATAGCACCTACGACATACGAGCATCTTTTCACACTTGAACTGTGTCTAGTTCTGCAGAATATTCCCACAATGTGAAGAGCACCTTCCTCATTGCTGTTCTGTATCCCTTTTATGTTGATTTCTAGAGGTAACCCAGCGCCAGGAACACAATGAGTGATGCAGACATAGTGGCCTCCTAAAATGGCCATACTACAGAGCAGGCATCGAATAAAAGCTGCCAATGCCCACGCATAACAAATGCCCCAACTCTGACTGTTGCATTAATCAGTGATTGCATTGCATTTGTCACTTAGCCGGTGCACAGTTGAATTACAGAAGGGGGCATTTGTGATCTTTTTCTATTACTTTGGTGCACCTGAAATTTCACTGTAGGGCCGGTGGAAGTGTAAGCAGATCTTCAGGGTAATTTCTATAATGCCCTTTACAGGCTGGAAATTGCAATTAAAAAGTGTCAACCCCAACTGAAAGACAATGTATTGTCTTGCCAGTTTGTAGGACAATCCACCCATTAATGAGAAACAATACCCAGCTGTAGGTGTTGTGATCCTAGCCACTGCACCATCATATCATCTATTTTCTCCCAGATGTCAACTCCTCTTTGTACTTTGCGTTTATATAATTGCATATAACAGGTTTTCTGTTGTAAGACTATATATATTTGCTGCCCTCTGGAGTTACTTTGGGATCTAGGCCTGTTGCGGCTAGGATTTGTGAACGTAATGTCACCAAATTGGTGGTCATAAGCATGAAGTCATTGCTCAAGCCTCTGTTCACATGTGCATGGTGAAGAGAACATCTGCTCCTTGGACTGTGCCCGCTCCACTACATAATATTTTGTCATACAACTGTGGTACAACCTTGTGTGAAAAGTAATGCTGATTCCACCCCATCACACTTCCTACCCCCTCTGCTTTCTGTTCATTAGCCGCTACAAGAGCGCTCTGCATCTACCGCTTCCTGTACACGTGCCATTCACATCGCTTCGCTCCAGCCCCGCACTCACTCACTCACTATATCCTCACACATGACTGTGTCTGAACACAATAACCCAAAAACCACATTCAAGCGCAACGCTTTCCTTGACGTGTCATGAATCTCAGCAGCACAGCACATCCTTTGTTGCCCCAAACCACAAACTTCTTACCCTGCTGACTGTCACCACTGCCACCGCTCAATCTCCTTGCAGGCACTTACAACCTGGGCTCCCTGCTCACCTTTTGTCCCTCACACAGACACGCTCTGTCACTAATCGAATGTGCAACTTTCCTCTTACATTCAGCATCCTACTCCTCCCGAGGCCCTTCCCCCATCAACACACACCTGTAACCTCAACCTCAGATTGCTCTCGTCCCCCACTTTCACATCTATGCATCTCCCATCTGTCACACACACCTGCACTAGGCTTTACCCTCACAGATTTCACTACTAACCACCACCACCATCACCCATTCATGGCACCTTGATTAACCTCAGGTCACTTGTTGCCACGCAACTGATATGCATGACTTTCTACTCCATTACAACATCGAGATCTTGGCCGCCACGGAAACATGGCGGAACCCAACTGCCGGGCCTGCTCTCTCCATCGCACTACCACCAGGTTATGCCATACTCCATAGTGACAGAGTCACACTCATCTTCATGAACTCCAGCCCTCTACATTCAGGCTCCTCCAACCCCCTTCCTAACTCGGACTCCATTACTGCCAAACGCAGCCTCTCCCCAAATTCCACGATCACCATACATCTCGTTGTAGAGGAGCAGCTGTGTCTGTCGGAAATCCCACACCCCTACCTCCTGTGTATTAGAAACATGAGATTGTGCCATGTCTAACACCAGCCATAATACCAATACTGCAGCGAGTGTTCGAAAGAAGATACCCATTGCGGCAACCCTATCGAATGTACCCCCGATGTAATGATAACCTACAGGAGGAAATGAAAGGAAGCCAACCAACAAATTAATTACGTCATAAAGAAGAGTGCACAACGTCCTGAGATATCGGTTCAAGATGATGTATGGATCCTCATGAAACTAATAATGAAGTAAAGAATTGTGTGATCTGTCTAATATAAAGGATGACTATTACACCTGAACAAAGTGCTGCAGAAAAACAACCATTCAATAAATACAGACGCTGAAATGCAAGGTGGATTAAGTCATCATAGAAGATTGCTATAAGTGGTAACTAGAATGCAGGTGAGGCCACCATTACACAGAAACTGGACATTGGTAAGCCAGGACCATGAAACAGGAATGGAAAACTATGTTGCAGCAAGAAAAAGCGGGCTCATGGAGCTGTGTGGCGAGGTTGCCTGGCCTGAAGTCAAGATTCTAGAAGGCATGGTCCGCTATCTGCAATGAAGAAGAACAAGTGTGCAGAGGATCAATCTTCTCACAGCAAGGTATAATCAAAGACTCATGAGATGCCAAGTTTTATAGTTGTCCACCTGATAACGGGCATCCAATAACAATCCTAGCTCCTATAGAAAATTATACTTAGATGTTTCTCTTAATAAATCCCAACTCCAGATAGGTTTTTCATTATTGTTACATAGTATGATGTCACTCTGACGCAATATTGTTATAAAAATTATGTTTTTTGCAGAGCTAGTTGAGAGACTAAGTGTACGTCTGTGATGTTCGTTGTATCATCCCTGTTTTTTGATAATTGTTAATAAAACAGTACTTTGCCATCTTCCTGAGTTGGTTCTGTTATATGGATTCAGAATTTCTCTGGTGTGGTCCCATTCATTACATATGCATGTTCCTAAAGGACTTTAAGTTCACATGGTAGCAGTGCGGTTGGTTTAAAGATCCAAACTAGTTTTACTCCAGAGTTTTGGATGATCGGGAATCCTCTGCCATTAGCTGGAAGATCACAGAGTTTCCTGTGGAGAGCGGCCAATAGAAATAAACTTGCAAGAAAAATTGAGATGGTGAGCAGGTCCCCATTTGAAGAAATCCCTGCTCAGTTTCCACAGGGGCTCTGTGAACGGAAGGTGAAGTGGTCGGATTGAAGGAAGAGTCTATACTGAAGGCCTTGAGTCGACTAAAGAACGTAAATAGACTAAGGGAAATGTCAGTATAAATGGGTGGGATTGTAATACTTTTAAGTAATGGGAAGTAGCGAATAGACAAAAGTAACGCATAAAAAGTAATCGCACTTCAAGGAAAGTGCAAGAAGACATCTCACACTCCGAAGGGAGTACAATAGAGAAAAATCGCATGGTCAGGACTGTTAATGGTGAAGTCTTAAACCCTGTATAGGGTAAAATAAGTAAAGGCAGGAGAAGTGTACCCCTTATTATAGAGGATCAATAATAAGGGAAGATGATCATGGGAGTTATTAATGTGTAGTGTGTGATTAGTTTAGATATTGTTTTTGTGTGTAAAGTATTAAGGAGTAATAAAACTGTTAAAGATTGAAAAATAAGAGTGTTTGAACTTAAGGTGTAGTTTGGTATTGGCGCCAATCAAGGAGGATTGAGCGGTGATTGATGGTGCATGCTCATATTTGTTGTTCTAAAAAGAAAGTGGTGATTTGAGTTAAAATAAAAAGTGTATTTAATGATCTGGTAAGTATTGACAGTCAATCGAGACTTGTCATTATGGAGGACACTTCTCTCAAGCCCCTTTGTGAGACACTGCCAAAACATGTGCCCAAGCTCAAACAGTACAGCGCATAATGGGTAAGGGGCACCGCGGATAAAATGTTCAAGCCATGGCCAGAAGGGGGATCATTATCAAAAGTAGTATTACAACACATGACCACATATGTGCATGCTGCATACACAGGAAAGAAATTGGAGAAAAGACTGACAATTTTAGACCTTTGAAAGAAGTATCAAGAGGAAAAAGAGGACCCGCCACCGGAGGAGTGGATGCTTAATCAACATAAGGGAGAGGGCTTCAAGCCCTCAGCTCCTCTTACCTTGGCCAAAAGCAAAAGTGTAAATCTAGAAGAGATAGGAATGTATCCTTTAAAGGGGTATATTAATCTGACATATGAACTCCCGGCAGTCCAGAAGATAATAAAAGAAAGGAAGACGCTTGTAGGTTTGCACCGGATAAGGAACAATGGGGTGATAAGCCAAACTTAAAGACAGACATAGATCGAGAAATCAAGCGATGGAAGGGAGAAAAGGACAGGGCTGACGAGGTACTGCTTGTACACAACGAATGGATGGGAGGACAGATACTACTCAAGTTAGATGGTTAAAGAATCGAGGAAGTTAGTCAAAGAGAGGTTAAGGACGAGCAAGAAACGAAGGACAGAGAACGAGAAAAGAGATTAAGAGATGATGAATAAGTAAGGAAAAGCAGGGAGCAACGGGAACAGACATAGAGGGGGAACATGAGAAAATGAAAAACAAGCAGAGGAATAAAGGAAGTATGACAATAGACAAAGGACAATAAAAGAAAGGGATAGGGAGGAAAGAAAGAGAGAGGAGGAAGAGGCACAAAGATTAAGGAACAAAAGACTACAGAGAAGAAGAGGAACCAAGAGAAGGAGTAAGGAGGGAAGATTGAAGGCAGGAGGAAGAAAAAGCTAGACGGGATGCAAGAAAGCAAAGAGAAGTAGATGAAGAAATAGAGCAAAAAAGGAGGCAATGAGGTTTCGATGCAAGTCTCATCCTAAAAGAACCAATATGTCAGAGCCCAGAAATACGATGGGATAGAGTTGAACAGATTGTCCCGATAATGGAAGTAATGGCAGTAACATCTAGAGTAGCATTATAAGAAGAAATATATGATACGGAAACCATTGGAGACAGGATTGATAAGGCATATTATCAACTTAGATGAGATAGGAAGTATGAAACTCAAGGGAGCAGTAATTGATTCCCGATACCGCGACCATGAGCTGAAGAAGAAAATATGCTCACTAGTGAACACCGAGCATTGTCCTTGAGTAGACTAGATTTAGACCGAGAGGAGGATTATAGTCATAGTAGATGGGGTCTGGAAATTCAGAGAAGGACAGAGAGTAAGGTGGAGAGCCAGATAAAGAGGGTGTTTGTGCCCCCTGAAAAGCCCATTGATGGATAAAGAAGTAAGATAATCAGATCTGGAACAGCCTAAAGAAAGAATGCCAGATCCCATAGCATATCCTGAGCATCCACAAGGATGATCACATAAGGAGAAGGGAGAGTCTCTGCCATATGTAAGTAGGTTAAGGTCACTACTAGCAAGAAGGTGAATAGGGACAATTAACCCCGCCATAAATAGACTAACAGTGGGAGCTGATTATGGGATAGGGTTCACACAGTTCCCTTTGCTAGTAAAAGGGGGAGCAAGACCACAATACATTCCATGGCCACAGATGGATAAGGATAATTTGAAGTGCAAGTTCCCTAGTTTGACTTTGGGGGTTGGGAAATGGCTATATGAGTTAGAAAAAATGACAGGAGCAAATACGCTGGCCAGAGGAGACATAAAGGGTCTCTTGGCAGACATTCTTGACATATGGAGAAGAGTAGGGTATTCAAGTGTGACTGCAAAAAATACAGCGCACAATGGAGCGCCATTCAATAATTGTAGGGCAGATGTTTGGAGGGCTCTCAGGGTACAATATCCTGACACTTAAGATATGGGTGTGGTTATGACACATAAAATGTAGGACGATGAAGACCCCATTGTTTACATTCAGGATATTCATGAGAAATGACAGCTTGAAACTCGTGAGACATGGGAAAATACAGTGGCATTATTTTATCATATTTTATGTCAAGGGTTACCATAACTAGTACAAAGTGTAAGCGGATTCAATTCAACACTACAGCTATGTCAATGCCTAGTCTGGGATGCTGAGGGAAACCCTTATTGATATATTTTTATGTCCAGTTTGTTTACTCTGAATGACAACCCTTATATCACACCCCTCTCTTACAATCCCCCTGGCCTCACTGAGCCAAGGAGTAGGTTTGTTTTACAAATTAAAAGGTTTATTTGAAAATTAAACAATATATATATATATATATATATATATATATATATATATATATATATATATATATATATATATATGTCACACTTTTATAATAAATTAATGTTTGATAGCACACCTGTGAAGATGATAGTGATCAACAATGGATAATGTTATAGTGGTACACTCTTTTTGATGGCTTAGACCTGATATAGAGAGGATAAAGCAGCTGAGAATGCTTTTATGGCTTCAAGGACAATGCAATGATGAATGAAAATGCAGTACAGAAAATAAACTTGATATGATTTCAACCAAGACAATGTAATCATTTTTCTTTGACAATTCACCCCCCCTTTATGCAAGGTAAGGAGAAGGAAAGGAAAGCACACAGTTCTCAGGAATGCAATCAAATATAATTCAGTTCCCCCCTAGCAAGCTTAGAGGAAAACAGGTAGGAGTTTGAAACACAGGCAATATACTTTGATGTGGTATGCAAAGAAGTGAAAAATATACTCAAATTGCTTTTAATTCTCTATAGGAGGTTCAGGGTGAGTGAGGGATACTTAATTTAATTCAGGATCACTTTAGAAATGCTCTATGAATGATTGTCAGGTTGCACACGAATTTCAGCAAGGAAAGCAAGGACAAATATTTTTACACGTGGCTGAAATTAAGCAAAATGTCAAATTGTGGCAAATTTAGTCGCGTGCGTTGAGCGCAATTATGGAGGCACAGTGACAGTAGCAACGCTATGTGGTGTTGGCCAGAGGAGAAGTGCTTCCTAATTGAAAACGAGCGTTTTTTCCAGCGGATTCCATCTCGGCATTGCGAGCTGTCAAGGGGCTCTTGCCGAGCATAGCGCGCTTCCTGGAGGAGGCGGAGCTAGCCGAAGCACGTGACACATCTCTCCTTCATAACGCAGAGTGAACCACCCTCGCGGCGTGAAGCCCGCGGGAGTAAAGCCCTTCGGCTGTTGTGCGGCTGTTTGGCGCTGGGGAGCTGTCGCCAGGACAAACAACATGATGACGACGACGAAGGAAGGCCCACAGACTCGCCAGAAATCATTGCTCTGCAGAAGAAAAGCTTTGTTAAGTTTTCCAAAGGAGGTAAGCCCTACTCCCCCGGTGGAGTTAAAAGCACAAAAAGATCTAATTGAGTTTGCCATTGAGAACGGTTTGGAGGGGGTTACTTGTTTGGGCAAAGGATCGGTGCCGTCACTAGCCGCTCTAGCCCAAACAACGTTGGGTCCACACAGATTGAGAGATGGTTCTAGGAATACATGTAATCAAAGGGCAAGCCCTGACATTAGCACTGGAGAATTGGCTCGGGATTTCTCTCCTTCAGTATATGTCGATGCGTGTGAAATTATGCAAGCGTCTCGATTCGAATTAACAGACTCTGAATTGATGGGAACTATCCTACCAATTGGCCTAACGCATGTATTGGAGCAGTTTGAAAACCCGCTGTGTAATATTTACTCTGCAGAAAAATCAGGAAAGGCTGATATCTCTCCGCTTCCTTCTTCAGCAATTGGAGGCGTGATTATTCGAGACATTCCTGCCTCCCCAAACGACAAACGAAAGGAACCAAATCAGAACATGGACCCTGGCGAGGGGGCGCATCCTGATTCGCGTCCAGTACCAGTGCCAGTAACAGAGCAAAACTCTACTGATCTCTCTGTTGCTCGTGAAGCTCGACTGACTGCTCATTTGAAAGCAGACTTCTTAGCCACCTATGAACGTCTGAACGCAAGTTTTCTGAAAAATCACTCCACAGAGAAAAACAAGTCTCAAAATCAGAAGAAACGACGCTCTGTGAGCGAAAAAAACATCTTTTCTGAAAGACCCGAAACTTTGTCGCTGTCCAGTTTAAACGATTCCGCCCATCAGTCGTCATGTGAGAATTTTGAACTATCTGGTACAGACGAAGTTGAAAAAAGAGCTGTAATGTGTATTCCTCCTGCAGACGACTTGCTTAGAAAGAAAAACGCAGTTCCCAAGATGGCTAAAACTGCCCAGGAGGCGACTAAAACTGATCAATCAGCTAAAAGCTCTATGTCTACCGCGGCAGGAGTCCAAATACATAACAACGTATTGGCTGCAACATTAATTGCATTACTTCCATTTATGAAGTTGTATGAATCGATACATGATGCTGTAAGCGATCAAATGACCATGCTGGTAGACATAAATGCAAAAATGAGAAGTCTAGAAAGTTTATCGAAAGCAATTGATGCTAGATTGGATATTGAAGCCGAAAACTCCTCAAAATGGCAATCTAGACTAAGTGACTTAGCCCGCCAGTCAAATAGTGACAATTCCGCATTAATGGACGCTGTAATTGAGTGTACAAAGTGGATGCGTCATAACACACCAACTTTCACGAATCCAGTTTGTGAAGATGTTCATGTTCCTAACTGCCATATGAACTTATCTAAGGATCAACCCTTGGAGACCGGCCACGTATTCCAGGAGCTCCCGATAACCCTGGGTGGACCTGTATGCAGTAACTCTGCAGGACGCTCAAGTGTTACAAAAGGAGCCCCTCCTGGGCAGGTACAGCACGCAGTGGCGAGCTCCATGAACAACTGTTTGCTGCAACAAGCACCTCCATTGATTGCTGTAGAAGGCGCTGCCCCGTCTGCCACGCTTGGTGTGGTTATCCAAGCAGAAAAAGTCGCAGAGGTACAAGAACAAATAAACTTTACGGAAAAACTTTCCTTTTCAAAACACCAACAGGGCTGGCGAAAGAGAATGAAAAACAAATCCTGCAACAAAAGTCTTGTGGCACAAAAGGTGCTCCACACCTTATAACTCGGAAACAAGTAGCCAAACATGCCCAAACATCTTGTAAGAAAAAATTAATTCGAAACGTATCAACTCCACCGTCCATTGCTCCATTCAAGCGGCCGGAGAAAGAATTGGACGGACAATCAAAATCAAAATTGGCTCTGGTGAAAAAGTTACCATCCCAGCCAAATGCCAAAAGAGCTAGAAAAGCTTCTAGTAGTGACAATGATTCAAGTTCAGATGTATCATTGAAGTTATGTGAGTATTCAACATACTCTATAGACGACGATGACATTGAAGACAGTGTTGGCACTGCAGCAGCACCAAAGTCTATCACCGAAAGACCTGGCAAAGAACCCATGAAGAGGCCGACCGAGTCAAACATGAATTCGACCAGCCCTGGCGTGCAAGTAATCACGAAAGTCGCAAGGATTCCTTCCACATTGATTACCACCAAAGAGAGTTTAGGGGCAAATGCGACTAGAGGAAGGGCGGAAGCTCTCCCATTTCCCCAGTGGAGTAAATTAAATCCGAAACTAACAAGTGCACAAATTGAAAAACTTGACAACAAAGAAAACATGTCCAGCAAACATCGACCTGAAAATACACGTAAAGGCATATGAAAAATCCAAATAAAAAATGCCTTGCCAGAACAGAAAGAGGTAAATTTAAATCGAAAGAACATTTTGAAACTGTTACAGTGCATTGCAACGCTGCGTGCAATAAACTCAGAAGACATAGCAGTTGTTGAATACATGTCTGAGGATTTTTCGGACTGGGTAAATTTACATCTACACTCTCGTGCTCTCAAGACGGCCATATCAGATGCAGCGGATGACCTCTTGTTCTTCGGCTTCGAAGTAATAAGTGCTGATGCTAGTGATGAGGTTAGTCCACACTTATCACCAGTGGAACAAACTGAACAAGAAAAAAGAAGGAAAGTTCTGTGGGACCATATGAGCATCAAATACACACCCTGCACAAAAACAGCAAAACAACAGGACTATTAGCAAAGAGCGGACAGCAGAGAAGAAAAAAAACAGCTGCTATCCTGGAACACTCGTGGCTTTAAACATTTGTTTGATGGAAAGTGGCAATTCCCGTTGGACTTGTCAATTATATGTTTACAGGAAACATGGCTGCGCGAGTGTCCTGGTTGTGATGGGTACACAGTCCTTCTGAATCCTGCTGGAAAAAACCTATTTGGTCGTCCCTTCGCTGGCCTGGTTACAATGATCAAGAATAATAACGATTGGACGATCATATCCTCTGTAAATCTGAACATATTCGTACAAGTAACACAGATTCAGATAAAATGTTGTGCTTCACTCAGGAATCAAGTGTTATTGATTGTTAACATTTACTGGAATACTGCAATGATTTCGCAATCAAAATTCATTGGAGCCGTACTGTCGGAGGTTGTTAAGTGTCTCCTAGCAGATGAGGATCCGGAAATTATAATATGTGGTGATTTCAACTATGCCTGGTTAAACATGCCAACATCTAAATGTGATGAAGACGGTATAATGATCAACGGTAAACTGCAGGATCGAGGTGTCAGATGGTTAAAAGAAATGGCATTGAGAGAGTGCTCAATGCTGAACGGAGCAACCCGTGATGTTATTCCTCCAGGCTTTACTTGGAAACGAGGCGTGAGTAAAAAGACCCTTGATTACATTTGGTTGTCCAAAAAATTACTAGCAACAGTCTTTTCTTTTGAAATAAAACAGACTGACAAGAGCGACCATGATGCAATGTTGTTAAGCTGGAAAAAAGCAACAAAATCAGCCTCATTTAAGTATCTTGAGAGCGTTACAATAAACAACGGAACAAACAGATTGCGCATGAGTGCACCTCAGTTGATAATGCTGACAAACAACCTTGAGAAAGCGCCCTCAATAATGTCAAGGATCAATTATCCCTTGCTATTACACTACTTTAAAGGGAGGAACACAATCCACAAAGGGTCTGCATCTGAAGTAAAACATCCTTTCAATACAACCATAAATCAGGAAAAGAAAAAGCTACGAGATGATATAAGGATCCTGAAAAAAGTTGATCCCGGAAGTGCTCCCGCCAAAATAAAATCAAGACGCCAGAAATATCGTAACTGGATTAAATCCTTTAATTTCTTGCGAAGGCAGTCTCAAGCTGAACAGATGTTAAAATTGATTATTTTGAAGGACAGCAGACACATTTGGGAGATAATCAACACTGGTAGCTTGAATCACACCTATTCAATGGCGAATGGTGTGAATGGGGCCAGCTGGGTCGCTTACTTTTCCGCTGTCTTTGATGACGTCAATTTCACTGTGGTACCCTTGACATTAACAACCACTGCAAGATGGAATGTAGAAGATTCTGCAGAAGACATCGAATTGGCAATTACGAAGTTAAAGGCTTCTAGGGCTGCAGGCCCCGATGGTATCTCAAATATGATGCCAAAATCCCAAAAGTCTCTATGGGCCAACATGATAAGATCCTTGTTTGAACGAATTTCACGTGAAAAAATCCTGCCGGTTTCATGGTTAAGGGCAGTAGTGGTTCCAATTTTTAAAAGGGGCAATCGAGATGATCCTAACAACTATCGTCCGATTGCCCTTTTGGACACAATCGGCAAGGTCTTTGGAGCCTTTTTGCAAAAGCGGCTGTCAAATTGGGCAACTGAGATTGCCGTGAGCGACCGCAGGCAAACAGGATTTACCAAAGGAGTTGGAGTTGAATTAAATCTAGTCCTCCTAAACTGTTTAAAACTCGATGCCTTGAAGAGAAAGAAAACGCTGTACCTTGCATTCATAGATCTGAGCCAGGCATTTGACAGCATAAATCGTAATCTCCTATGGAAAAAACTAAATGACTGGAATTGCCCAAATGACTTGATGGAGCCCTTGATTGCCTTCCACTCCAATACGTCCTTTAGAGTAAGGTTAAATCAGCAAGGTGATTTGTCAGATGAAATAGTCACAAGAAGGGGCGTGAAGCAAGGTTGCCCGCTTGCTGCCCTACTTTTCAAACTTTTCATTTCAGACTTATCTCTGGCATTCAAAGACCAAAGGATTTTTCCGCCGTTAGTAAATGGGCAACAAATAAGTTGGGTCATCTATGCTGACGACATTGTTCTCATAGACACCACTCCAGTTGGGCTTCAGAGACTGCTGAATGTGTTTCAAAACTATTGCCTGCAAAACGACTTACAAATCAACTCCAAAAAGTCAAAGATAATAGTGATTGGACGTGGATCCCAAGCACGTTCTCGTAAATGGTGCTGGCAAATAATGAACAAACGACTAGAAACATCGAATAGCATCAGATATCTAGGAGTGCAATTTAATAATTCTATTCGTGAGTGGGACTAGACACAAGACCTGGTGGCCCGTATGCAAATGTTTGCATTGCAAGGTGCCAAACTGCATGCAGCATATGGCAATTTCTCCTTTAAGCTAATCCTAGCATTCTACCTGCAAAAGGTGACGCCAGCTATAACATTTGGGAGTGAATCTGGCTGGAACATCCCTCAGGTTTTGTGGAATAAACTGGAGGGAAATTTCTGGCGAAAAGTTCTAAGGCTGCCAAAAAATTGTGCAATGACAGCGATACGTTACGAGTTATGCATTGATTCACTCTACGGTACTGTGCTGTGGAAATCCATCTCCACTCTGAGAAAAATGATGCTGGAACAAAATTCAACACCATATGAAATTTTGCATACAGTTTCAGAGCATCCGTCTGCTGGTTTAATAAACAAGTGGAAAACCAAGCTGGTTGGCATATTAACATAATGCCGATGTTTCCCTCGAGACCGTAATCCTGCGACCGCAAGTGACAAAAAAGAAATTGCGCCAACAAAATTGGATATTAAATGAGGAGGCGAGAAACAAATTGGCATCTTCCTTAGACCTCGGAAGCGCCCTGAATAGACTGGACATTTTGCCAAAGTACCTAGATAGATTTCCATCAAGCTATCACAGGAACATGTTCCTACGATTACGCCTTAATCTCTATAAATCCAACGAGATCCTTGTACTGAGGCATGAGATATCTGAACAGGACGCTCGATGCCGGTTCTGTAACCAAGCGACAGAATCATTACGCCACTTAATCACTGCATGTGAGGTGATTGCTGCTCAGCGCAATCAGCATTTAGCCCACTATGCCCCCTTATCTGGAAATATGGATGCTTGGTGGTGTTATTTGATTGGTGGCATCAACACTCAGTTAATTTGCGCAACCATAAACTTTTTGGATGCTTTGGACTTATCCAATTTGGAGGGCCTGGTCTGAGAGACGAGGACCCTTTTGAATCCTGTGAATGAGGTTGTTTTAGATCCGAGATACTAGGAGATTTGTAATCTGTAACTTAAAGTTGTCTTTCTTTTGTACAAACTAATGTTATATAAAAAAAAATAAAAAATAAAAATAAAAAAATTACGGAGGCACTGTAAGGAGTAGGAAGTCGGTTCTAGGCTCGTTGGAAAGCTTAGAATCTTAGCTTTAAGATGACAGTTAAAACTTGCTTGGTTCTGGAGATTACGACCGATTTAGTAAAGGTAGTTTTTCGGATTTGAAATTTTAAAGCTCAGAATGACAGATGACAGTTTTCAGTTTTAAAGATGACAGAATTACACGATTCTAGGAGGCAGCTCTAATAGGCTAAAATAGTTTGGATTAGATTATTTTAAACTAAGAGATTGGTTTTGGCACAGTCCTGACTGGGTACTCACACTATAATTTAGATAGGAATGCGGCTTCGTCACCGATCGGGTCAGGATTGGCTGGACTTCTGCTAGCAGTTCTTCACAGCGATCTGGTCTCTGGTTCTCTCTGGTTCCGGATACAGCACTGCTTTCTGGATACTGCTACAGGTTCTTGCAAAAGTTCTTGGCAAAGATTCAAACAGCTCGCAGAATAGTTTGGTTGGTTTTGAGGCCTGCTGAAGAGGATTCAGCTTGTGGATTCAGGCCTCTTTGCTACAAATTCTGGAGTTAATTTCTGGTCTCTGGAGATTGATGGATTTGAAGTCTGGATCTCTGGATGTGAAGTCTGAAGTCTCCCGGCAAAGCGTCCCGCAAGAAAGGGGAAAGTGAATGTTTCTACCTGGGTTTCAATGTTCCTTTTATGTGTTTTGAAAATGGGTGTGTGCCTGGGCCTAGCTAAGCCTGTCCCTCTCACTTATCATTGGCCAAGCTTTCCTCTCTCCCTTGATTGGGGGAAAGAAATGGAGTGTCAGGGTGATGCTGTAGGTTTCATGGTCAGAGGAACCTCCCCTTGTCAAATTGCCCACAATCTATTTCTGACCCAAATACATATTTATCTATGAACCATTTTTCTAATATTATAGGTCCAGTTAACATATTTTCTGTAGCATCAAACCATCGGATCCCTGTCTTTGTACGATGTCGTGTCCAGTTATGACAGAATTCTCCCCTTTTCATCCACATAACGACCTCTAAACCTTTCCAGATTTTACACAGATGTGCACCAGGGATATGGGTTTCAGATGATAAAGTGTCAGATTTTTACAATGCATACATTTGGAGTAACAACCCTTTTTCCCGCTACAATCCCCAAGAACATACCACAGGGTCCTAACACCTCTTAATATGAACACAGAAAAATCACAAGAATGATAATGTTATTTATATAATTTTGACAAGTCCGCACTATGAATTATCCATCTTTTTAAAATCATGCTCTGGCCCCAAAAGGGTGTGGTTTTCCAAAGCACATGGTGGAATTTCTGGTTTATCCACTTCCCCCAAGCTCGGCTTGCTCTCACAGGCACTGCCCCTCCCAGTTTCTCCCAAGAGGAAGCCATTTTACAACCCCCCCCAATATAATATTTGCCTGAGTCCAGGACAGGGCTTTGTTCAACTTCCTGCAGTCTGCAGGTACCACTCCCCTAATTCAATCAGAGAGGTGTCACCTCCTTTTGGTGGGGCAGCAGGATGCAGCCAGGCCTGGGAAGAGTTGTTGAGCCAGTTCAACTCCTGTCGGGGGTAGTTGTCAGGCAGAATTCAGCTAAATGTCACTTTAGTTCCCAGTTTTCTACATTCAAATCCAACTTACAATTTTTGCACACACAGCTAGAATGCTGATTCTAAGTTCAAAACTATGACATTTAACAGTTGCAACCTATGTTATACTCAAAAGTAGGTCACCCATTTATTCTAAACATTTCGATTTTAGTGGCTTTAAACCCAAATTCACTTAAGCTGCTGATATCCCCAGCTATTTTGTATATATACATTAAATAATTACTTCCTTCAAGTCATTTCAGAATATAGTTTTACGTTGTATCCACCTCTTACCAAGTCTTTCCTTGGCCTGGTTTGGGTTCTTTTGTTCAGTTTTACACAAAAGTCTGGTGGTTTTAAAACGCCGGCTTTCTGATAGTGGTGAGCACCAGTATTGCATCCATTTTTGACATTAAGAAAATGAATTCCCCACAGTCTGGGTTGCTTTTGGCAATCAGCATTGACATTCCCAAGGGTTTCAGGCTACTGTGTGTGTAGCCCAATGGTGGTTTTAGGCAGTGCCCTCCTGTGCTCACAACATAGGCAAAATGGGTGGCAGCCTATTCTTCATGTTTTCCCTGTGCACTCTCTGGGGAGTTCTGGCCATCATGATGTTTTCAATGCCAGTAATGCACAGTTTTATGGTAGGGCTTGGATGCATGGGTAAAAGCATCCCACAAAAGACAGATGAAAAAATGAGTGGAGATAGAAGCGAAGCCATGGGCTGAGATCCAGCTGACCATAGTATATCAGAGCCGATTATTACAAGAGAAGAATAAAAAGAAGGATGAAAATAGAAAAATTGAGGAATCCAAATTAGTTCAGAAACAATTGTCAAAATGTGCCATAGAAGGGGTGGTATTGACAAGTGGAGAAAGATTGGGAATGCAGAAAGCAATAGGTACATTGCAGGTGAATAATTCATGCCTGATGGATCAAGGCGGGCATGGGTTTGCACCATGAGGCAGAGGTATGGGTTTCAGGGGAAGAGGAGATGGATTTCAGAATAATCAAGGTGGATATCAAAACACTCAGAATGAGAACCAGGGTGCTCAGGGAGGATGTAACCAATGGAGGTTTGCCAGAGGGCCACTCCCAGTGTGTTGGATTTGTGGAATAACTGGACATATTGGACACGTGTGTAGGAGGCGGGGGAATGTACAAAACAGCCAGTTTTCAAGAGAGGGGCAGCTTATCCACTGCCATATAGCACACAGACAAGACAGGGCATGGCCTAAGATCACACATCCTATCAGGCAGAGGTCCCACAAATATAGCAAGCGGAAAAGCAGGGACAAGTGCAAATGCACCCACCACAAGGACAATCACAACAAGCACATATGCAGATTCAACAATATGCAAATACAGGACAAGTACTGACACTTAGAATAGGAGCTATCACTATGGTAGGAGGAAATCCTTTCGGGGATGAGCTTGTTCCCTCAATAGGACAGCTTTTTTGCTAACATGGCTATCCGTTCTGATATGGAAGATTGAGAGGAGACCTGATGAATTTTTGTTTGGACCACGAATACCTACAGATGAGGAAGATGGACAGACTATCCCTATAGAGTTGGAAGCAGCTATACATTGAGGTGAGATAACAATGCTTTAAGGGGTGGATGACGAAGGTAGATCATGGAGAACAGTGATAGCTCTTGAGCAAGGGTACAGATTGACTTACATAACAGATGAAGATATGTCCAAAAATGAACATATCGATGATGAAGTGGTGTTCCTCATGAGCATTACTTGCTGGATCAGGATCAGGATCAAGAAGAGAGGGATCCCACAGTGAATGGTGATAATGTGGCAATGACCAGCATTTTTTCAGGAAGATCTAGAGAAGGTGCCAAGTGTCCAATGGACCACAGGCCCCTATGATGTAGGTTGATTAAAAGGAATAGGGGAGGTTAAAATAAAGATTAAGCTACCAGCATTTTTACCCAAAGCGAAATGGTACCCCATGTTCTGAGAAGCTGATGAAGGTATATTCCAGACTATTTCAGCACTGATGAATCAGGGGATCCTGGTATCATCAGAGTCATCGTGCAATACCACAGTGTATCCGATTAAAAAATCTAAAGGAGGGTCATGGAGATTCATCCAGGATTTGTGACCTCTTAACCAGATTGTAGAGGCAGAGTTTCCTTTAGTTCCTAATCCTGCAACAATATTGTGCAGCATCCCAGTTGAGGCTCAGTATTTCACGGTGATCGATTTGAAAAATGCATTTTTTCTCAATCCCGCTGCACAAAGACTCACAAGACCTGACTTCCTTTATGTTTAGACAAAAGAGACTAAAAAATAGTTGTTTGCCTCAAGGTTATGGTGAGTCCCCATTGATCTTTAACAGGGTCCCACAGATGGATCTAGAAAATATCGATCTTAAGAGTTCAGTGATGCAGTCCATAGATGATAGATTGATTTGCAGTAAAACAGAGGATGAGTGTAATCAAGATTCTGTCCAATTGATGACTATTTTGCAGACAAGGGATAAACGGTGGAAAAGGAGAAATTACAGTATTGTCAGAAGGAAGTGTTGTACATAAGTCAGTTCATTTCACATGAAGGAAAGTAAGTGACACCTGAAAAGGCTGTGGCAATTATGAGAAACCAAAACCGAACACAGTGAGACAAATGCAGCAGTTCCTGGGATTGTGCAATTATATTAGAGCTTGGATGTTTGATTAAAGCACATAAACAAAGCCACTTTTGCAAGCATTAAAGAAAGCACAAGTTGGCAAAGAAAAGATAGAAAGGACTGAAGAAATGGAGGAAGGATTTGAGGAGTTGAAAAAAGCAATTGGTACAGCTCCAGTTTTAGGGATACCCAATTATGCTGAGGAATTGTATCTATTTTCGCATACAAACAGGGCAGTCATGACAGCAATACTCACACAGAGGACAACATTGGTGTATGAACTTTTGGTA
Source organism: Ambystoma mexicanum (assembly GCF_040938575.1). Classification (NCBI taxonomy): domain Eukaryota; kingdom Metazoa; phylum Chordata; class Amphibia; order Caudata; family Ambystomatidae; genus Ambystoma; species Ambystoma mexicanum. The sequence goes on from NC_090937.1 coordinate 1,336,200,870, forward strand.
TATTACAGCAGGATTTTAGACCCAGTTAGAGAGGGCATTTCCCTTGCAAGCAATCTTTGGTGGTTGCTATGTTCGCAATTGAGAAGTCCACAAGTATTGTCATGGGCTAGTCTATGACCCTTGACATGGAGCATGCCATATTTGCCATTCTAGAGAAACCGAGGGGCACATTAACATCCCAAAGAGCTTCAGCTTACGAGGAAATGATTTCTAATCCAACAATTAAAATTGTAAGATGTAAAATAGTGAACCCAACCACAATTGTAGCTGAGCCAGTAGAAGAAGGTGATCATGTGCATGACTGTGCAATCTATGTAGGATTATATGATGATATGACCCTGTGTCAAAGAAAATGCTTTGGTGAGAGGGGAGATTCATTTTTTTTATGGTTCTTTGAAAATTGATCAGACTCGTGGGGAAAGGCATTTGGGTTCTGCAGTAGTAAGACACAGATGAAATGGTGAATTTAAGGTAGTGGAAAGTGCAAGACTACTGGCTCACTTTTCAGTGCAAGCAGCAGAATCAGCAGCGCTTATTGTCCTGCTCGAGAAACATGAAGGACAGGAAGTAACAATGTACAGGGACTCCACCTATGTGGCGTCAACCGTACACTCAGGGCTGTCAAGTTGGAATCGAAGTGGCTATCTCAGTGCAGATGGCTCTCCGGTACAGCATGCATCCTTATTAGACTGACTTATCAATGCACTACAACTCCCAGTGGCCATAGCGGTTGTAAAATGAGCAGCACATACTAAACAAACAGATTTTATTTCTCGTGGAAACGAAGCCGCAGACATAGAAGCAAAAAGAGTTGTATATCACCCAGATATTTCAAGGTTCAATACTGAAGATATTAAGGAGGGTTTAACTAGAACCTTGGTCATATGAGAAGGGTTTAATATGCTATCAATTACACTAATAGAAATTCGGGGAAGAGCCCACAGGAAGAGCAAAAGCTATGGAAACAGAAAAGCACAGGAAAACCAGTAATGCCGACAGCTTTATTGAAAGCCGCCCTTGAGCAACTACATTACTCTGTGCATACAACCAGAGAAAGTCTTGCTGCCACTATTGCAGAAGGCTGGTTCATTCCCAATTTTTTGGAACATGTTTCACAGTTCATGGTGAATTGCATCGTCTGTCAAATGTTTACTTACTGCTGGGCATTCACTAAGAACACTCTGAGGAGTAATACCTCGACTGAATGGTCCATTTCAGCATCTACATATCGAATACCGATATGCATGAGACATGTAATGGCAACAGGTATTTATTTGTTGTGGTGTGTCCCTTCTCCAGGTGGATCGAAGCCGGTCCATGGCACTTGCGCAGCAAAGATTTTAGTGCGGGAGGTTTTTCCAAGATGGGGTGTGTGCGAAGTTCTAAGATCAGATAATTGGCACCACATTTTGACAATGAGTTATTTGAACAGATAGGGCCTCTATTAAGCATAAACCATAAGCTTTCCTCTGCTTATCACCTACAAGCAAACGGGATATGGGAGGGACACAACAGCCTCGGATTGCCGAGATAGATTTGACTTTAAAGAAGGGGTGGCTATATTGCCTATCCCTTGCCTTATATGCCCATCGGAATCAGCCAGGCTCTGACCACTCCCTCACCCCGCACAAACTAGTGACAGGGCGTCGTATGAGAATGCCTCTTACACCTCCATCTAGGGCAAGGAGTGATGCCCAGAGTGTAGCAAAGATTCTGGTGATGAAATGCACAATTATTTTACATGTGTGACTACCAGTATAGGTCTAAGAACACGGAGGAGGACAGTCCCGTGACCAATCCAAATGAACTATTGCTACCACCTAAATTATATGTTTGAGATTTAATATTAATAAAAAACTTCACTCAGCTGTGGCACGAACCTAGGTTTAATGGCCCCATCAAAGTTTCCCTTTCTGCAGTCAAGGTAGCGGGAAGATGAGCTTGGCTGCATCTGAGAGATGTGAAGGTTCATAAAGGCAAGACTCCCCTCCAATGATTGCTGACCCAGAAGCAAGACAAGAAGCAGAATTTCCGCATGTGCAGTCTCGATCGATGACGAAGAAGAAGGACGACGAAAAAGCAACAAGTGGTTTGTACGTTCTTTTATTGGACTCGAATTCAATGGACACTCCTTATACATTTTAGCAGGAAGTGCAAAAGACTTGCCGAAGAATTCCAGGGGCTGAACAAACTTTTAGAAATATTTTTAATGAAATAAATCTTACTCTGACATTATGCCTAAACAACAGTTTTTTATTAGAAATTGGAAAAGAGATGAGTATACAAATTCATTTTGTGGAGCATATTTGTTTTAAAATTGATAAAATACATGTCATCTGTCAACAGAAATACACATCAGCTTGTGGTTGCTATTTTTGTGTTTATCCTTCAACCTTATCCTACTCTTATTAGAAGAGACGTTGTCATTCATAACTTTTTACAAGATCCAAATAATGGTCCAGTGATAAGGAGACTGTTAATAGCAATTATTGAGCACATTGTACAAATGCACATGCAAAATTGAACACGTACAGAAAAAATGATTCCAGAAGTAGGGAATGTGGTTATAAGGAGAGCATTAGCTCAGCATGCGTTTGGATGGCATAACAAATGGATCTCCAGACTTGTATGCATAATATGCATATGCATGTGTATTCTTTTTATTTTTCTGTATCTTACATTCCATAACGTCTATTATCCTGAAAATCATGTTGAAGAAAGGGCTTCTATGATTTTCCCTACTATGAGTATGAATGATGATCATTTCTTTGATCTTTATGGATATGTTAGATGACACAAAAGGGATGCAGAGGAAGATAATAAAGGGATAAATACCTATCTAGATAATGTAGCTCACCTGAGGAATAACATGTGGTATCAACACATGAAAATGGTGGGGGAAAGAGCATCTGATGAAAATTGCTATGTTTGCTCTCTCATCCCCTATGCCATGAATACAATAAAATCTTTAATTTCAAAAGAGATTTCAGCGCACAACGCAAAAGGCCTCAGCCATCTTGCAGCATGTATCACTCGAAAATTATTCCTAGGGAATTGGGCAACCTTGCGATAGAGAAATAGACAGTCTTTCCCATACCAGGATGATTATATCAAGACTACTCAAATGGAAAAGGAGCCTGGATGGACAAACAAGAAGCTTCTGTATCCTGCTGCAGGACAGGACAAGGTGATCTTTGAAGAAATGTAAATAATGAACTGATCTGATATGACAGAAAAAGCTTGGATGCTAGGAATGATCTCAGCTGCTGATATACGGACGAGTGTGCATGAGTAAAGGATGGGAAGATGGAATGATGTCATGTGCAGATCATCTGCTGAGGAGGGAAGCAGTACCAGGAATACAGGAGGTGAATAATGACTGTCTGAAATCATGGGGCAAATACCCCAAACTACTGACATTGGTGAATGATGAAGCTCACCCAGTGGCTGTAGTCCAATTGGTTAATGCAACAATATGTTTCCGAGGTAATGGAAATAACAGCATTGCACAGAACAAAGGATGCAAGACTACCATTGTTGTTAAGGAAATGAGAAAAGGGACGGCTGTTCTGATGGGTCGATATTGGGCCTGTGGATCAAGAGCATATGTGAAATTACCCAGGAATTCCCAAAGATGGATGACCATATGAGAATAAGACGATCTCTTGAACTCAGATGAATAAAAAGAGAGAACTATTTCTCACCTAAGTCATTACAAGCTTATGAAGCAATTCCTGATCAACATACATTGTTTAGTAAGACTGCCATGATAATGACATCTGTATTTATGCCTGGACTTTGAGCAGCATTGAATGCCAAATGTCTGCAAATCACCAGGTGGGAGCTTCTACACACAATCAATGCTACTATAAAGGGATGAAATGCCATAACAGAAGAGCTGAGAGCCATACGACTGATGACCCTTCAGAACAGATATGTCCTTGATATGATCACAGCCATTGAACGAGGTATTTGCACCAAAATCGGGCCATCACGTTGTACATTCATACCTTCTCATGATGGTGAGAATGGGACCATGAAGGAGGCCATATCAATGTTGACAGACCTACACACAAAGATGGAGGAAGAGACAGCTGGTATTGAAGATGGTAGCTGGCTCACGTTCCTGTTCTCATGGGTTCCTTATTGGATTGCGAACTTATTCAAGTTTCTTGATGCAATACTGGTCCTGGTAATGTTTGGATTCCGTGTGATCAGGATAATAATTTAAAAATTTAAGAAGACAACAAAGAAGGCGATAGGGATGAAGCTGATGGTTGATGCCAAGGAAGGGCCGGAAACTAAAGAGATAAATGATGATGGTGTCAGGGAGTACATAAAGATCAGCATTGTGGCACCTCAGGGACACAGTACTGGTATCCGAAGGATCATAAGAAGTACATAGGAGGATGGATCGACTGTACTCTGAATGTACAATGTAGTTACATGACTTGGAGTATGGATGAACACATCAGATCAGAAGGCACCCTGAGGGGGATGGTGAAGATATGGACACCAAAGAAGAACTTCTTCAAGAAAAGATGGCGGAAAGAGGAGAATTCAGAGGAGGTGGTTGAGGACTCGACCACAAGGGAGAATGTAGAGGAGCAGCTGTGTTCACCTGTAGGAGATCCCGCCCACCTACCTCCCATGTATTGGAAACATGAGATTGTGCCGTGTCTAACACCAGCCATAATACCAATACCGCAGCGAGTGTTCGAAAGAAGATACCCATTGAGACAGCCCTCTCAAAAGTACCCTTGATGTTATTATAACATACAGGAGGAAAATCCTGAAGGAGTATGAAAGGAAGTCAACCAATGAATTAATGACATCATACAGAATTGTGCACAACGTCCTGAGGTATCGGTTGAAGATGATGTATGGATCCTGAAGAAACTTATAATGAAGTAAATAATCGAGTGAGCTGTCTTATATAAAGGATGGTGATTACACGTGCACAAAGTGCTGCAGATAGACAACAGTTCAATAAATGTACTGACACTGAAACACAAGGTAAATTAAGACATCATAGAAGGTAGCTATAAGTAGTAACTAGAATGCAGGCGAAGCCACCATTACACAGAAAGTGGACATTGGTATTATGAACTTAGTAAGCCAGGACCATGAAACAGGAATGGAAAACTATGTTGGAGCAAGAAAAAGCAGGCTCATGGAGCTGCGTGGTGAGGCTGCATGGCATGAAGTCAATATTCAAGAAGGCAAGGTCAATTATCTACAATGAAGAAGAGCACGTGTGCGGAGGATGGATCTTCTCACAGCAAGGTTTAATCAAAGACTCATGAGATACCAAGTTTTAATTAATTTAGAGCATTTAAAAGCTGCAAAATGGACCAGATCGTGGTCTCCTGTCACGAGAGTCAAGGACGGAAATAGAGTTGAACTTGCAGTTCCAGGCACAATAAGTGAGTGTGCACACTCCCTTGCATTCTCAAAGGCAAGGATACTCTACAAGGCCAAATACAAAGACAATTTCATGGCAGACAGCATGGGCGATGAGAGATGTTGGGATAATTGGGTTGTGAGGCAGCTTCATGACCTACCTCCCTGCACCTGGGTCTTGGCTTATGTGCTGCTAAGTAAACCAAATGTTCCAGACATAGCACAAGCGTGCCAACCAATTATATTAATCCATACAATGAAGGACCTTATAAGCAATGAGAAACAGTGTATCTAATGTTTCCAAAATGACATGTATGTTAGAGGTAGACATAAGTTGTCCACCTGATAACGGGCAGCCAATAATAATCCTAGCTCCTACAGAAAAATATACTTAGATGATTCCCTTAACCAATCCCAACCCTGATAGGTTTTTCATCATTGCCACGTAGTATGATGTCACTCTGATGCATTATTGTTATAAAAAGTATGGCTTTTGCAGAGATTGTTGAGAGGCTGAGCGTACATCTGTTGATGTTCGTTGTAACCTCCCTGTTTTAGATAATTGTTAATCAAACAGTACTTTGCCATCTTCCTGAGTTGGTTCCGTTATTTGGATTCATAATTACTCTGGGTTGATCCTATTCATTACATACACACTTTCCTAAAGGTCCTTAAGCTCATCATCTACCATCCCCGGAACCTTCCACCCCATTTAAAGATAACATTACCCAACTCATATCAACCAACCTCAAACCCAGCTCCAAATTCATCATCTTGGACAACCCTAATGACTATGAAGAAACTGCTTTTGTCAACTCCTTCTCTGCCATAGGTTGTAATAATGGTCTCCATGATGACGCAGATCACACCATTTCTGATTGGTGCAACGCGCCTTCAAGGAACCAATCGGATGTCGGCAGGCTGTAAGCTGCCCCCACGACTAAGGCCCACAGAGAAAGGCCCTGTCTGTGCCTGGCAGGGCGCAGGAGGGCCCCCACAGCCCTGCCTCCTTACATGCAACATTCTGCAAATCAACCTGCATCCCCTAGAACTTGATCTTAGTTATCTGCATGCTTCTTTCTGCTCCTCACGTGAGTGATGTCTGATCGTCCATAGACTGGTCTTCCTATCACCTATTCTCTAACAGTTTGTATCCTCTCTTGCTCTCACTCTTAGCCTTCCTATTTACTTATTGCATTCTATGTTCCCCATTTGAAAATAGTGTTAGGTGGTTTGACTGATTTAAAATCTATCTTGGTTGTTTGGTTTTCATCTGCATCTCTGTGTGCACTGCATTCACTATGACTCACTTTAAAATCATATCTTGGTGTTTTTTTACATCTGCATCCCTGTGTCGTGTGCACTGCATTCATTGTACTCTATTTTAAAATTGTATCTCTGTGATTTGCTTTTCATCTGTATCGCTGTGTTGGGTGCACGGCATTCATTGTACTCTATTTTAAAATTGTATCTAGGTAGTTTGCTTTACATCTGCATCCCTGTGTGCTCTGCACTCACTTTCAGACATTTCAAAATCGCATCTTGGTGGTTTGCTTTTAATCTGCATCCCTGTGTCATGTGCACTGTATTCATTGTACTCTATTTTAAAATCGCATCTAGGTGGTTTACTTTTCAACTACATCCTTGTATGCACTGCATTCAATTTGAGCCACTTTAATAATAAAAATAAAATAGTATCCTGTAGCCACCTATTGCCTTGGATTCTGCCCCTTAACTATTAGGCCTTTGAGTACAGCCAGAATTATGCTGTGCAGTCTTCCTCCTCTTACTCTGCGTTCTCTCTTCGTTCTTCTGCCACTGCCCCTGCTATGACACTCTCCATCCCTCCAATCTTCTCTAACTGCTACACTAACACCTATCCTCCCTCTCTCACGAGGTCTGCAAGGAAAATGCACAAAAAAGACATCCTGAGTGCAAACCCTGGCCTTCCCATAGGAAACACCTATGTCAGTGCATTTTTCAGAGAGGTCTTCACTCATATCATCTTCTCTGTCCCCTCACCAGATCTATGGACTCCCCATCTCACCTCTACTCAATCCCCCTTCACTTCCTCTACCATTAACTGTGGCATCAAGTGGGAAGTCCTCTTGGCTAACTTCTCATTGCTTTGTTGATTTCTATCACACAGGCACTATCCTGGTTCAGGGTTCTCACCCAACCTCCTTCTCTTTGAGTTTTGCTATCACTCATTGACTTCCTTCCTTCACCTGCTTCTCCTCCTACCACTCTCTCTGTCCCTCCACCTCTGACTGAAGTACCACGCCATGTACTCCACCTCAGAAAAACTTCAAAGGCAGATACCTCCTCCACCTGGCGACTCTTAAGTCCTGCTAAGCCAACAAACACTCTGATGACATCTGGCTCCTTCTTGAAGACATTGACCTTGACCGAGATTTGGTTCAATGCCCTCTTAGTCACTGCCTTTGACACCCTCCTCCCTGATGACTTCAAGATCATTTCCAAGCCTCAACCCCACTGTGCTGGAGGTGGAGTTACCCTAATCTTTCCTGAGTGGGTTCACTCTTCCATCTTACCCACCAAGCTCTACCACTCCTTTGGAAGCTGGTATGCAAGTTGGTCATCTCTCCCTCCACCACAATGACCATTGCTACCATCTACCAGCCTCCAGGTGCTGCCACCCTTTTCCTCTCTGACTGGGCTGATTTCTTCTCTTCCTTACTGTCAACCACCTCCAATCCCCTCCTCTTGGGTGACTTCAACATCCATATGGACTTCCCTATCACAGCATCAACTCGTTTCATTTACCTCTGTACCTCTCTATCCCTCACCATTCTACCTTCTGGCCCAACTCACTCGGCAGGACACACTCTGGACGCTCTCATCCACCCCTCTCTCTTAGTTAGACCATTCTCTCCTCTCCTGTCACCTGGGTCCCTTCCCCCCACTGCACCCCCAAAAGCCCTGCCAACCTCGTTCACGAACATCCATCCAATGAAACGAGTGCCAGCTGCTGCCATCGCTTCCATCTTCATCCCCGTCTATCCCCCTTCTTCAGATTCTTCAACTGACTCTGCTCTCTGCACCTCCACTTGGCCATCATCAATACTCTTGACATTCTTGCCCCAGTAATGACAATCCGACTGAAACCTGCCTCTAAGAGTAACACTTGGTACGACTCTGAACTTGCAGCTCTGAAACAAAAGTGCAGAGCAGCGGAACGGAAGTGGCAAACGTCAGGCTCACCCTCTGACAAACTATCCTGTTGACTGCTCCAAAGGCAATACAGACTATCCATCCATGCCGAGAAAAGGGCCCACATTCAGGCACGGGTATCTGGTGCATCCTATGACACAACTGAACATTTCAAAATCTGCAGCGAACTTGCCAAACCTTCTGCAGTCTCCTCTTACCCTCTTCCTTCACAGGCCCTTTGCAATGCACTGGCCACACACTTTGCCAACAAAACTCTGGACATCCTGAACACCCTTCCTACCCACCTGCCCAACTCATCCTCCTTCTCCCCTGTCACACCTGAAGAAGTCACCAGGGTTGTCCGCTCCATAAAGGGCTCTTCCAAGCAGGTTTCCCTGTGCTCTTCCAGAACCATCAAGGACAATATTGGCTGTCTTGCCCCTGCACTCGCTGATTTCTGTAACCACTATTTTGCTACTGGTTCTTTCCCCACCTCCCTCAAGCACTCCTTTGTGTGCTGCCTCCTGAAAAAACCTTCGGCAGACGCTACCTGTTCAGTCAACTACTACCCTATTTCCATCAACCCCTTCCTGGGGAAACTGCTGGAGAAGCTTGCCTTGCCCCAACTCAACTTGCACATTAAACTTGTTGGTGGTCTCCACAACCATCAATCTGGATTCTGTGCATCCAGAGTCATGGAAACTGCTCTTCTGAACACCTGTGAAGAATTGCTTGCATCTCTGGACTCCAACTTCCCTGCTGTCCTCATTTTACTTGATCTCTCCTCTGCTTTTGACATGGTCAACCATGACATCCTCACACAAAGGCTCCACAATACCCTTGGTATCTCGGAATGGGCACTGTACTCACTGAAGTCTTTTTTAACTGACCGCACATCCCAAGTCATCCTTGGCTCCATCTCCTCTCCTACTTCCTTCTCCATGTGTGTTGTTCCTCAGGGTGCTATCCTCTCCCCTTGAAGCTTTGACATTTACCTTGCTCATCTGGCACTCCTCATCTCCTCCTTCTCCCCAACTTCCATTGTTATGCAGATGAAACTCAACTCATTTTCAAACTTCCTTCCAGTCTTTGTGCACTTCCAACAATCTCTGCCTCAATGCCAGCAATGATCCCTGCTCCCTCCTTCTGCCCTTCACGCTGATCCTCCTCCATGGGCGCTCCCCCTTCTCCCTCCACTGAATCCAGAAACCCTGGGGTCATCTTCGACTCCTATCCTTCCTTCCTCACACCCAGGACATAGCCAAGAAGTCCCACTTTCAGCTCTTCCTTCTCAAAGGAATTCTCCCTTTTCTCACTTTCCTCAGAAGGTCAATGTGACCTGAACCTTGGTTCTCTCTAGACTTGACTATTGCAATACCCTCCTCCTGAATATACCCTCTTCCACTCTGCGACCCCTCCAGATAATCCAGAATAGGGCAGCAAGACTTATCCTTGGTTTTAAGCCCAGCGACCGCATCTCTCCTGCCCATAAAAGTCTTCACTGGTTCCAAGTTGCTTCACAGATTAAATTCAAATCCCTCTGCATCATCCACAATGCTCTCTGGGGCCAAGGGCCACTCTATCTGCAACTCTCTCTAAATAAATACTCTCCTTCTAGACCTCTTTGCTCATCTGGCACCAACTCTCTGCATGTAAAGTGTTTTGCTAAACAGAGAGCCGGAGGTCTATCACGTTCCTGAGATGGCTCCCTCCTGTGCAACAGCCTCTCCCTCCCTCTGTGTCTTGAGCAGGACTTTTCTAAATTCCAGAAGCGCCTCAAGACTTTTCTCTTTTCCTCCTCCTTCCCTTCTTCTCTCCTCTGCTAAATCTCACAGTCGCTGTGATTGGTGTACAGGGCCCTTATGCATCTTCGGGGTCCTGACCTCCTACACCCAATTGCCCTACTTCTGTCTCTCAGCACTTGCCTCAGCACAACCTTCCTCCCTGGAAGCTTGCACCTTTCCACCTTTCAAGGCGCCAGGACGTATATAACTTACCATACCCTGCACTTCATCTGTGATTCTCCCACAAGCACACAGACCCCTGCACCTTCCCCCACTGGCTCTTTCTTGTTGCACTTGCACATACTGCGTACTTCAAAGACATATTAGGTTTGTTCGTTTTTTTCCAACTGTCTTTAAGATTCCTATGTTTTCTACATTATTTATCTTCCATGTTCCCTCACTGTTGCCCTGTGGGTGCTTAACAGTATTTACTTTCTGTTTAAGTGCCTAACAAGTGAACAATAAATAAATACATACATCCTACGCACTCCCATGGCCACATCCTAGACTTCAACCTGGGCCACAACTGCAACAACTTCATCCTCTCCAACTCTCCATACCCCTGGACCGACCACCATAGTATCACCTTCACCATCCCTACCCCTAACACTCCCACCGCAACCTCTCCTCCTCTCGCTCCCAGCTTAGCTCATTGTAACTGCAACCACAACCTCACCAGTGACCATCCTCGTCCCTTGCTCAACAGCTGAATTCCCCCTCCACTCCTACCACCTGATACTACCTCAGTCGTCAACCTCTACAACTCCCTGCTAACTAGTGCAGTTAACGCCGTAGCCCCACCCTTAAACTTCATAAACCCAAAACAACCACCCATATCAACTCATGGTTTACCCCAGAACTTCACACACTTCGCTCCACTAAAGACTAAAACACTTTTTGCCAATATTTCGAGGAAATACATGCATGCCATATCCACACGGCCAAAGTTACTGTGTGCAACAACCAAATTGTGGCCTCAAATCCTCTTGTGAGCTGTTTGCCATCCTTCATGCATTGGAAACCCTACTACCTTCCTGAAAGACAATCAGTGGTGCAGCAAAGTACAAGATGACCTCCTTGGCAAAATTGCTCAATAACAAAATAAAATCTCCACCAAAATAGCCTCCTCCAAACTTAAACCTCTGCATTACTAGCTCACTCCAGCAGAAACCCATTTCCTGCCCTTCAAATTGCATCCCATCTCTGAATCTGACATTGCCTACCTATCAAAGGCTTCAAACCCTCACAATGCAAAGGTGACATCTGCCTAGCCCCATCATCAAAGAATGTCTAGATCCTTTGCTCCCACTCAACACCGCCATCGTCAATGCCTCCTTTGCGACCAGCTCTGTTCCCGCTTCCCTCAAAGAATCATGGATCACTCCCATACTCAGAAAATCCACCCTCGACCCCTCGTTTCCCACTAACGACTACCCCATCACCTCTGTCTCCTTTCTTCTGAAAATCATCGACAGAGCTGCCTATCTCCAGATTCAGAAATTGCTTGAAGACCACCACTTCCTTAGCCCACACCAATCGGGCTTCTGGCCAGGCTGCAGCACTGAAATAGCCCTCCTCGGCCTAAAGAACCAAATGGATAACTCAAAATACTCTGGCAGGCTCCCCCTACTCCTGCTCCTAGACCTATCTGCTGCCTTCGCTCTCATCGACCACTCAACACTCTGCCACCACCTCACCATTTGTGGCCACTTTTCTCTCAAAGCAGCCAAGTCGATCTCTTCCTTCCTTGCAGAGCGAACCTCCAGATTCTTCATAGGTGATGCCACTGCCCACCCTACCTCATCTCGTGTGATGTCCCACAAACTTCCTGTGTCTCCCCCACCACCTTTTACAACGTCTATACTAAGCCCCCATGTGATCGCCTAGACTCCTTGGGAATATCTTACACTAATTAAAGGGATGACAACCAAATCCTCATCCCCCTCTCTGGCATCCACACACACAAGACTTTGCTAACCTAAATACCGTCTACGAAACAATCCAAACCTGGATGGGCACCCACAAATTCTGCCTGAACCATGACAAAACAGAGCTCCTCCTCCTCGGAACTTCCTCATGCCTCTCCAAACTCGACCTTGCCTTCCAAACCTTCATCATATCTTGCCATAATATACCAGTTTCCTCCTCTGTGAAGACCCTAGGCTGACGCCACCCTCAATATGTCTCAACAAATAAATGACATCACCTCCAAAGCTGCATACGCAACCAAACTCATCCATGCTACTAAACCCTTCCTCTCATAAGATAACCGCCTCACCATTGCCTATTTCCTCATCAATTCAAAATTGGACTATTGTAACACTCTTCTTTGCGGTACATTAGAGAAGTACCTCAACAAGCTCTGAGTCATACAAAACAATGCACTTCACGCTGCACTAGACCTGAGTAAGCACAACCACATCTCTAAAACAAGATGTGTGGTACACTGGTACCCTGGTACTCTATCACTCACCACTGTCTTGCAAACAAAGCCCTTCCTACCTAGTCCAGAGACTCCACAGATGGCATCTGCCAGGCCTGTGTGCTCTAAACACAGCCACTGCCTTGACGTACCTAGATTCAAACGAGTTAGAGCTAATGGGCTCGGCTTCCCAGCGTCGGCTGCCAAACCTTGGAACACCTCACCCTTCTCCATATGTGCTCACCCCTCCTACCACACCTTCAGAAAGAAGCTCAAAACCCAAACTTTATTCAAATGATCCTAGAATGATTGTTTGACCTGAATGTGTGTAACTAGTTTGACCTGTCTGGATGTTTGGCCTGAATGTCTGTAACTAGTTTGACATGTATGCATGTCTGTATCCAGTGCATACCTGCCCATAGGCTTTGCACACTGCGATAAATGCAAAATAAATAAATAAAATAGCAGATGAAATCTAATGTTTTTGTTTTTGATGAGTGAGAACCCATTGGATTCTATGGATGGTTATAGGGTTTGCGATGGGTGTGAACTGAGAATGAGGCAGGTGAACAAAATGAGGGTGAGTTGAGTAGTATACATTTATACATTTATCACTTCTGGACCCATTTCCAGCGTGATGGCAGCGTGCACAAGTGAAAAGGTGAACCCCTACTTTGAATGGGAGAAGCCCCATACAAGAAGTGCAGCTCCCCTTCAGAATTTCTGGCGCTGTGTGCTCAAGCATTGACTACTAAAGAAACAACAATTTAATGGCTTTGGGTGTCCTAAAACAAGAGCTCATTCTTATTGTTTCCTTTTTGTGTACTGGTGTATCTCTACAGCACAGTGAAGCCATTCTTTGAGTGACCCTGCGCAACATAAGAGAAAGTAAACAGAAGTGATTGCATAACAGACTGAAAATGGTTTGCTTCAATCAGGTCGATACATGAAAGACTTTCACGCTTCACTTTAGGTTGTATTTAAGTGCTATCAGTGGCCAGTTAACAAAAACCCTGTGCAAACAATTGCATGTGTTTACTCTTGTAACCTCGTAGGGAAGTTTGTAATAAATCAAGCAATTCAACTTTAATTCTGGATCATGAAAATAAACCTGCAGTGCATACATTATTAGTCATTAAAACCCGTATAAATCCATTTAAAATCCATAAGGTATCAATGAATCACTTAGTTTAACGACATATAAATGTCATACCTTTAGACCTCAGTTCACACCCATGATTACAAAGCTAAAAAAAGCAAAAATCGCACCTGGTTCCGAGTAATACAAAAGCTTCGAGCCTTACGGGAATCGAACATTAATACTATTTTTTTTTAAAAGAACCAACAAATGGGAACAGCCACCTCTTCATAAAGTCAGCATGTCATGGACAAAATATCCGAACAATGTTCATCAGATTCCAACGTCTGAGGACAAAATGGACGAATCCTTGAGTTTGCAGTGGATCACGCCCTCGTCAATTCTGCAACAAACACCTGAGGTCATCCACAGCGGAAAGGTTAGGCATAGGTATCCATGGACAACCAAAGCTAATGACCAAAGCAGATTCCTATGCCAGGAATCTAAACAAAAACAATGTGGAAAGAAATCACTTAAATGTAATTTCATTTGCAATATTTAACATCAATTTCAAATCAATTAATCATAATGTTGAGATAAACAACAAGCAATATAGTACAATGAAAACAAAGTGGAAAATCAAAAAAATAATAATAATGCAAAACATGTATATAATGATGGGATGTTTTGGGAGTTTTGCTGATCTATTTGTGCTATTTTTGCCATGTGATCTTGTAACAAAGTTTTGAGCTGTTGCATAAAATGCGCCCGGTTACCCTTGGGTCTGGTGCGCAATATAAGTAATAAAAACAAACAAACAAACAAACAAGTAATATCAAAGAGCAACAATTCTGGAAACAAATACAATCAATGTTACGTGAGAAATAATGTCACACCATGCAGCTATACACACTCACACACATTCCGTCGCCTATCACAAACACCAAAAAAGCACTCAAACAGAAGGGTAATGTGCAAAACCTAACACTACTGTGCAAAATGATGGAATTAAATGTTCAAGAAAGCACTTTTGAAACAATTTTATATTAACAGGTTGTACTGAATATCAACCAAGGGCCCTAATTCTACATGGAATGCCCTGCTATTCAGCTGGTCACACGAACAACAATTTGCATGGCTATGGCTAGTCAACTTGGTAAATGTTCAAAATGTGAAGTGCAGTAGAACTGCCAATTTGAGTTTCAGCTATATGGTTGATTGCAGATTATCAACCCTGCCATTGGGTCAACAACGGAATCGGTTATTTGGGAGCCGTCTGTACGCCGCATACAATTCAGTGTTGATTCCCGGCCAAGTTTTGTTGGTGTTCCGGGGGACCAGGTTTGACAGTAGTATCTCTCCTCAATGACGCACCTGCGCCGGTTCTCACAGTGGCCCCAGTTGGGATGTCATAGATGCCCCCACACTGCACTTGAATAGAGTTGCAGCAAAGGTCCTGTCACCACGTATGTCTTGTTACGATTTGCTCTGCCCAGATGAAGGCTAGGTTGATGGTCTGCAATCAACCATATAGCTTTTATGTTGTCTCAGTGTTTTTTTGGTGTTTGTGATAGGCGTTGCAATGTGTGTGAGTGTGTATAGCTGCATGGTGTGGTGTTATTTCACATGTAACATTAATTGTGTTTGTTTCCAGATTTGTGGCTCTTTGATATCACTCTTTGTATAAATGTTGACATCCCATCATTATATACATGTTTTTCATTCTTAGTATTGTTTGATTGTCCACGTTCTTGTCATATTATATTGCTTGTTTTTTACATCTCACCATAATGATTAATTGATAAGGAAATTGATATTTAATGTTTTCATTAGAAATAACATTTAAGTGAGTTTTTCAGCAATTTTTGTTTAGATTCCTGGCAAAGGAAGAAATCTTTAAAAATAAAACAACCCAGTAGTCTTCTCTGGTGCCCAGCATTAGGCATTAGGCAGCAGAGGCAGGAGAGTTTTAATAAACAATGCCGTTTGACTTTAACAGTGAAGTCCATTAAGTCTGCAATAACTGCAGTTTCGGGGAGTAACTGTGATAAAGCAATTTTTTTTAGTAATATTTTAATATGCCTATACGATTTTCATGACATAACCGCGGGATAAACAAACAACGTCCAACATGGCTTTTCTGTATAATTTGAGTCTTTCACATGTTTTAGCTGAAGCCAGTCAAGGAGTGGTTTCACCATAACTCAGACTACCTAAACTTGCCACCTATCTCAAGGATAGCGTACCTCAGGACGCCCTCCTTCACCGCAGCATGTGTGTCGTGTACCTCGCTGTTAAGTGCTCACTTTCTGCCTTTTGGTGCTCTGAGGGCTGTCGGCTAGCCTTGGACTACGTAAGCCTTTCTACTGTAATTCTGCACCACCTGAAATGTTTGTCTTGCTGTTCTTCTACCCATTCATCGATTGTCTTTCTTCTGCATCTCTGTGCCTTGCCTAAAAATCGAATTTAGATGTGATTTTTAAATCTGTGTATCCACCATCTGGTGCTGCATTTGAGTGCCTTGCCTGAAAATAGAATGTAGGTGTGCTTTTTAATGTGCGCTTGCACCATTGTGTGCTGCATTTTAGTGTCTTGACTGAAAATCGAATTTAGGTGTGCATTTTAAATCTGTGCCTTGGCTGTCTTCTATTGCACACCTCCTTCATCTTTGCCTGCTTGGCTGCTAGGCCACCTGGTGAGCTATCTGTGCTTTGTGCAGCCCTCCTGTCTGTCTTCTCTCTCCCCGGCTACTCCATTGGCACTCTCTATCTCCCCTGTTTCAACTAGTACTCTATAACCTATTCTATCTCTCTCACAAAGTCTGGAAGAAAAAAGCTTAAAAGAGCTCTCCTTTCTACTAACCCAGGCCTACCTATTGCTGACACCTACGTCTATGCTACTTCCAGGCAGACTATTACTGACATCCTCTTTTATGTCCCCCTCCTCACCTATGGACCTCCCATCTCTCTCCCCTTTCTCCTCTTTAACCATTAATTGTGGCACTAGATGCGAAGTACTTCTCATCCTCTAGGTGCATTGTAGAGCTGGGTCCTGGCCAATGATGACTCTAATGTCCAGGGATGTACTAGTTACTTTGTTAATAGGTTCCTTGTACATCACATCAAGTATATCAGGTCAGGTAAGGAAAAGGAATGGGCGAACCCTCTTTTTTAAGGGGCCTGACTCGAGAGGGTTGAGAAGTACAGAGATATGGGGGGTTTTGAGTCAAAGGCTTCCCTAGCCTATGGCTTAACAGGAGGTCGCTAAAGCCTTGCAGAGGAGCTAGATTTGCTGCTAGCTCGGAAAAAAAAAATCACAGTGGAGGAACAAAACAGTATAAATTTATTTAACTGAAAGACGTTTTTGAATTTTTTGCCATTGTGTGGCGCATAAACATACAAAAATCTGCATTATAGTGAATTAATATACAGTAGTGACAGTCTATTGACTGTGTTGTTGACTCTCATAACTCATTACACAATGTCGATGAATGAATATACAGTAGTGACAGTCTATTGAATGTGTTGTTAACTCTCACAACACATTACACAATGTCGACACTTGAATTTGTGTTTCTGGTTCGGTATTTGAATGAAGGCAGTGGCCGATGGAGATAGAACAGTGCTGCAGTGAGGATACCGAACTGTCTTCAGGACGTGGGGGTCAAGTTCAGATGTGGTGAGTAAGTAAGGCGTCGTCCATGTTGACGTTGATAAGTGCCATGGCTGTGGTCTGAGTGAAAAGACTGCAGCTGCAGGAATTTCGGCTGCGGGGGTCAGTCTGCAGATGTCAGAGTCCCCAATCCGCGTCAGAGTCAGGAAAAAGCTCTGACATCTGCAGACTGACCCCCGCAGCCGAAATTCCTGCAGCTGCAGTCTTTTCACTCAGACCACAGCCATGGCACTTATCAACGTCAACATGGACGACGCCTTACTTACTCACCACATCTGAACTTGACCCCCACGTCCTGAAGACAGTTCGGTATCCTCAGTGCAGCACTGTTCTATCTCCATCGGCCACTGCCTTCATTCAAATACCGAACCAGAAACACAAATTCAAGTGTCGACATTGTGTAATGTGTTGTGAGAGTTAACAACACATTCAATAGACTGTCACTACTGTATATTCATTCATCGACATTGTGTAATGAGTTATGAGAGTCAACAACACAGTCAATAGACTGTCACTACTGTATATTAATTCACTATAATGCAGATTTTTGTATGTTTATGCGCCACACAATGGCAAAAAATTCAAAAACGTCTTTCAGTTAAATAAATTTATACTGTTTTGTTCCTCCACTGTGATTTTTTGTTCCGAGCTAGCAGCAAATCTAGCTCCTCTGCAAGGCTTTAGCGACCTCCTGTTAAGCCATAGGCTAGGGAAGCCTTTGACTCAAAACCCCCCATATCTCTATCAGGTTAGGTATACATAAGATAAGGGCAACGTGCACCAGCACCCTCTCCAAAGGGTCTACATCTCCAACTGACACACTAAGAATCCCACTCATACATCAACATTATCACAGGCTGCATTCTGTGCCTCTCACACCAACATTCCATGCATTCTACTAAGGGTACAGGGAAGTACAGGGAAGCTAGATCTCTACATATCTCCCCCCTTTAAAAATAACAAAAGATATACACTCACAAACACACACCATCCAAAGCGCGTGCATCTCTACCTAAAACTGCAACACTCCACATGCACACAAACCCAGCAACTGTCCTCACCATTGTGGGACCAAAACTGCTCCAACAATGCCCCTTCCATTGTCTACAAAGTGGGGAAAGAACATCAAACAGCTAGAAAATTTACCACTTCAAACCCTCACAGCCTCAGTCACCCTAGGCACCCCAACCTCTTTTAACATCTGCACAACTTGCAACGCACCACCTGCTAACAACCACTCTGCTCCCCCCACAACCACTTCAATACACACAACTCCTGGCTGCACACTACACACGTTCCTAAGAACCAGGCTGGGCATTCCAAACACCCTGGTGGCCAACACCCAACAACATAGTCACCGAAAGTGCTAGTGTCACCACCCCCAAAAGTCACCTGTGTCCCTAGGACCACCAACCCTTGCCAACACACTCGCTGTGAGGGAGCTCCAAATAGCACACTCATGGAAACACTACACATTCACTGCATCATAACTCTTCAACAACGTCCACACAAATGTCTCCAATATCATGACAAATTAAATAATATTGCAATCTGCTAACAAGAGTTCTAGCATTAAACTCCTAAATTCTCTAACTTGAATAAAAGTCCCACCTGCAAAACAAAATTATTAGTGTGGCAAAATCTCAAAACGTGTTTCTGAACTCCATTTACTGGAACCTATTCAGTCCACACTGCCTATTGCCTTTTCTAGAGTCCATCTGTGGGAATAAAATCTGTTAAACAAAAATGATACCATTAAAACTATCATTGTTAAAATCATGTGCTAAAATCACCATTACTACCATGTATATTCTAACAGAGGCCACGACATCACACTTCCCATTAAACGCACCCAAACAGTCACTCACTTTAAGGTAGCATTTCAAAACAGGCCTCACATCACCACTATCAATACAACCTAAAACCAGAACCAGAACCAAACCAAATTGTCCATGTTTGCAGCTCCTCCTGTCAGCATCCCTTTGAGACAAAAGTACCTTTGGGGACACAGCCCCACACCATCTGATCGCTCGACCAACATTCCAAATCTCACTGGCAGCGCTCCTCTGTGATCACCCAGATTGCTACAACTGCTCGCCGGCATGTCTTCTATTACCAGCCATACTGCAGCTGTTGGCTGCCTCCACTGCATTACTGGCGACATTAACCCGCAATCACAATTTCCACGAAGGTCAGGATTACAAAAACGTCCCCCTGATCTGACTTGCAGCCAAATCTCATGGCGTCCCCACATTTCCACCTAGAACGCCATCCTAGATGATGATTCCTTCCTCCTATATGAGGAAAGCACATCGTTGCAAGGCCTAGTAACGTCACAGCGCCTCGTAACATCGTAAGGTTCTTTTCTCTGTCTCCACCTTATACTTCTGCTGCAATCGTCACAACGGTGACATGCTGAACACTCCATACGATCACCGACTCCTCAGCCCTCCTTTGTGACATCACCACTTATGGTAAGCTGTCAAAGAGAACAGAGCTCTGCGCTCCAACCGTCGCAGCAACCTTAATGGGGCCCCCCTTCAACCAGCACTGCATCACGGGTGCCTCTGCCCTAGGTTGTACGGTGCTCTGCTTAGCTCCCCACTGCTGCTCCTTTCTTCAATTGTGCCTCCTTGTGCAACACTTGGCCACAGATATACTGCAGCTCCACTTAAACAGAGCCTCCTCTACCAAATTGACTGCTCTCACTTTCGCTGCTCTCAGCCACACAGCAGTACCCCACTGTAATGGAGCAGCCCTGCCAGCTCCTCCTGATCAGAGACACCAGGAACTACAGGAAATGCCACTACTCTTCCTGCAGCAGCTGCACCCACACTGAGGTAAGGCACACTCTTCAGCTCGCCCCTTAAGTCTCACAGTACTGAATCAAGAACGCTGCGCTCCTGTAGTGGTTAATTCCTTAGCAAAGTCAAAATTTGAGCTTCTTGGCCCTTTCATTACACAGCTATGGGCTCAAAGCCCCTTCATTTCTGTTAATTGGCCCTTAGCCCCACCAAAGTGCATTTTGCCACGCAGCCTCTTGGCCCCCACTGTCTTTTGCCTGCCCACTTTCCGGCAGACCCAGACTCTACATCCTGCATTGGGCCCCTCTGCGCTTAATGGCAATCAGCGTCGCCCCTACCTTAGAGGATCTTCTTGTTTGGTTGGGTAGGGCGGTGCATGTCCCTTCCTTTGTGCTGTCCCCCCAGCACAGCAGTCATCCTCGTCGCCATTGTAAAGTTTGGGTTCTGCCAAAGATGAACCTGACATTCTTTGAAGTACCGGTTGCTTCTTTAATGTAGGTCTTGTACATCATATCAAGTAGATCAAGTCAGGTACACTTAAGCAAAGGGCAAGAGGCACCGGCATCCTCTCCAAAGGGGTCTACATCTCCAACTGACACACTAAGAATCCCACTCATACATCAACATTCTCACAGGCTGCATTATGTGTCACTCACACCAAAATTCCACGCATTCTACTTAAGAGTACAGGGAAGTACGGGGAAATTAGATCTCTACATGCATCATTAATGTCTATCACAATGGCACTATCATGGCCCAAGGCTCTCAACCTACTCTCCTCCTCTGTGACTGGTGTCTGCCCCCTATCATCAACTTCCTCCCTTCTCCTGATACACTTCCTTCCTCCTCTCCTCTATCCTCACCAGCACCACCGATGGGAGTACCATGCCCCTGTACACCCCTCGGAAAACTTCCAAAGGCGTGAATCAGCTTCACTTAGCTAACCTGAATGCTCATTCTGCTGTCAAACACTCCTCTGGCATCTGGCCTTGATGTCCTCACCCTCACCGAGACGTGGTTCAATGCCAGTGCTGTTACTGCTCTTGACACTCTCCTTCCTGATGGCTACACAATCCTCTCCATACCCTGACCCAACAGGCCCAGAGTTGGAGTGGCCCTGATTTTCCTTCGGAGGGTCTCTCACACTATCAAATCTACTCAATCCTACTCCTCTTTTGAATGCCTCATTTGTAGGCTTGGGGTCTCGCCTACCCTGTCTCTCATCCTCGCTACATCTAGAGGCCCCCTGGCCCTATCTCTCTCTTCCTCTCTGAATGGGCGGACCCTGCCTCCTCACTCTCAATCTCCTCTTCCAAACTCCCCCTCCTTGGTGACTTCAGCATTCACCTTGACTCCCTTGAATCAGCCACTTCACAGTTCTGTGTCCTCTGTGATTCCTTTTCTCCCACTATTCTTCCTTCCGGGCCGGGCCACTCAGCCAGACACACTCTGGTTGCCCTCATTACTGGAGACATCCTTATTTCTAACCAACCCCTTATCCTGGTATGACCACTCTCTCCTCTCCTCCTGCTTGGGGCCCATTGGCTCTCTATCTGAGCCACAACCCCAGCACTGCCAGCATCATTAGCCATCACTCGACCGATGAAGCGAGTGTCAGTTGCTTCCTTCGCTTCCACTTTCATCCCGCCTCCTACCCCTGCCTCCGACTCTCCCTCTGATGCTGTCCTTGCTAATCTGCACCTCTCCATCTCTAACACCCTCAATATCCTTTCCCCTGTCATGAGGATCCGGCTAAAACCTGCCTCCAACAGCAATGGCTGGTATCATTCCGATCTAGCATCCCAGAAACATAAGTGCAGAGTTGCTGGGAGGGAGTGGCAGATCTCGGGTTCATCCTCTGACAAACTGGCCTGCTGCCTGCTCCAAAGGCAATATCATTCTTCTATCCGTTCCAAGAAGAGAGCCCACATCCCTGCCCACTTCTCTGGCGCCACTAGCAACATGGCTGAACTCTTCAAAATCTGCAAAGCACTCGCCGATCCAACTGCAGTCTCTTTTTTTCCCCCTTCCTTCCCAGGCTCCCATTTTACATCTAAAGCTCAGAACATCCTGTCCTCACTCTCCTCCCCCATCTCCTCTCTTGCGCCTGTTCCTCGGCCTCCCTTGGCTCCCCTCCTTCCACCCCCTGCACTCTCCTCCCTCCTACCCATAGCACCAGATGAGATCTCTAAAGCTGTCCGCTCTATGAAGGTCACCCCCAAACAGACGCTTCCTTGTTCTTCCAGAACTATTAAGGACAACATTTCTTCTCTTGCCCCGGCTCTAGCTGACTTCTGTAACCACTCCTTCGCCACTTGCTGTTTTCCTCAATCCCTCAAGCACCCTCCCTGAAAAAATCTGTCTGCTGACCCCTCCTGCCCAGTTAACTACCACCCTATCTCCACTAGCCCCTTCCTGGGTAAAGGTGCTGGACCACCCCCAACGGACCCTCCAAACTGAACTTGTTGGTTGACTCCATGACCAACAATCTGGATTCTGGGCATCTGGAGGCACGGAAACTGCTCTCCTGAAAATCCATGAAGACATGCTCGCAAATCTTGACACTAACGGTCCTGCTGTTCTCATTTGCTTCAATCTCTCCTCTGCCTTTTACACTGTCAACCATTCTATCCTTACCTCATGAAATGACTCTGTGATACCCTCTGCATCATGGACCAGCATTGGATTGGCTGACCTCCTTCCTCACTAACCTCCCTTCCCAGCTGAAACTGGGCCCTTTCTCCTCCACCACCACACTCTCTGCCTTCAGCATCCCACAGGGCTCTATCCTCTCCCTATGGCTCTTAAATATCTATCTTGCCCCTCTTGCTCCCCTGATCTCCACCTTCTCTCCATATTTCCAATGTTATGCTGATGACACACAGCTTTCCTTCAAGCCTCGCGCCTTGAAACACTTGTGTATAGGCGCGTTACAAATGCCATATCATATCATATCTCCCTCTACTACCTCTTCTTCCTCCTCTCACATCCCTGATCGTCTGACCACAATCTGACCACCATGCAGGCATGGTGTGCAGCTATTGATCTCTCCCTCAATGCCAGCAAGACAGAGATCTTTCTCACCACCCTGGTTTCCTACCTTGGCCTTCTACCTTCTCCATCCTCTGAGACCATACATCCTCAGAGTCATCTTTGACTCTTCTCTCTCCTTCTCCCCTCACATCTTTGACCTTGCTAAGAAGGTCCACTTTCAGCTTCACCTCTTTAAGGGCATTCCCCCTTTCGTCCCTATGCCCCCTTCAGCTAATCCAGTATAGGGATGCAAGACTTATCCTTAGCCTAAAGCACAGGGACTGTATATCTCCAGCCCTAAAATCTCTCCACTAGCTCCTGGTGACCGCGAGCATCAAATTCAAGACCCTCTGCATCATCCACAAAGCTTTCTGGGGCTTGGGACCATTCCATCTCTGATGTGCCCTCCCTAAATGCTCCCCTGCTTGAGCCCTCTGCTCCTCCAATTCCAACTCTCTGCTAGTCAAACGCTTATTCAAGCAGAGAATGAGGGGCAGGTCTCTCTCTTTGGGTGATGCCTCCCTTTGGGACAGCCTTCCTGCCCCTCTCAGACTTGAGCCGGACCTCCTTAAGTTCCAGAACCTTCTCAAACATTTGCTTTGCACTACATATTTCTCTTCTTCCCTTCCTTGCTAATCATCCCACTACTGCTGAGACTGGTAGCCTGGTCCTTATGATTCACCCTGGATCCCAGGCCCTCTGCCCAGTCAAAACCAACAGCCTCCAACCCGACAGCAGTGCCCTTATGCATCCCTCCTAGGGTTCACCTGCTCTAGCACTTAGCCGGAGGCCTCCTCCCTTGCTCCCCTTGGCACTCCCCTCCCCCGGGCCCACCAGCACTTGTCAGTACCCTCCTCCTCCCCACACTAAGCCCTATCTCCTGCACTTCTCTTCACTGCACTTGCAGGTTTAAATGCCACAAGGCCTAGTAGGACCACTATTGTAGTTACAGTTCTTGCCAATGCTATTTACTCCCCTTGTTCCCTCCCCATTATGCCTTGTGCCACTTGAAATCACTATTTTGTTGTGTACGTGCCTAACAAATGCTCAATAAATACAAATACAAAGAATGTCAAAACTCACAGTTTTTAATCAGAGTTTCCTTGGACAGTTGCATCCTGGGGCGGTTCCTAGGAAGACCAAAGACTGTATTCAGAAAATTATTTTCAATGCATGCCATTGACCTTGGGTCTTAGTAGCCCCAATTGCCACACCCATACAAGGTCCGCTTGCCCTTTATTTTCTTTTAAGGTAACCATGTGAATTCCATTTCCTAATTTGCCAGACAGTGTTCGCAGCTTGCACCATCACAAAGATTTGCAGGTGTAATGCTTTTGTTTGATTTGAGATGAAACGTGCACATTTTTAAAATGAATGATAAAATAGGCTCTTCAGAGAGAAAAGAATTGTCTTATCTCCAATGATAGCCCCCCCCTCCTCCACCATTCCCCCAAGTGGTGTCTAGTACTTAATGGTCTGCCCTGCAGCACTGGCATCTAAAAGGAGGTCGGTGCTGCCTTAAAGGAGCAGTTTAAGAGAGTTTAAGAGAGTCATTAAATGCTCTGCAATATGGATTAGTGTGCCCTGTGAACCTTCAACAAGGTTCCCGCCTTTCGGCCTGTCCTTGCACTTTGTACCCAGACTCGCATTCCGTGTGTAGATGGAGACAGCTCTCTGATGTGATTTATATAGTCCAGTGATTCTTGGACTGTTCCTCGAAAAACATTCTCATGTTACCCTGTCACTTCATGGGTTTTTTTATTTAACTCTTTAATGCTTTTCAACTAAGGGTTTGAGCCCATTTGTACACTATGTGTTAAGTGCGAAAAAGGCAGATTTTACTGTATAAACACAAGTACTGAATTGTAATATGTAATCTTCTGCTCACTTTGCTCTGTAAAAATTCAGAAATAATTTGTGGCAAAAAAGAGCATCTTCTAGAGAGATGTGTTAATGAGCACATGTGGAATCAGTAGTGTGTTATTTTTGACCCAATATACACGTGCAAATTCTGGCCTTAGAATGTAAGGAGTAACTGAGATAGCAATATGTAAACGTCTGGAGTTGGAGTGTCAAGCTTTCCAATGTAGGAGCAATGAGAGATCATACATTACAAAGGGAGTATACACTAGTTGATGCATACGTAATGCTCAGGATGGCCTGCTACGTAGGTCTGCATGAAGTTTGAAAACAATCACACAGTGGGCCTCATGAATCTTTTAGGAAAGATGCGTTCCTTTTGTGGGTCTAAGATAGGCTTTTGATGCAGGGACGAACTTGCAAAGGACTCCCGAGTCTCGCAAAATGGTTCATCATCCAACCTGAAGCCACAGATTTAAGGCCAAATCACAGGTTTACTTGTCAAGTTCGTTCTGCAAACCAGAGCTCTTGCAGCCAGGTCCTCTGCGTTTGCTAAAAAGTTTGTTCAGCCAGTCAGAGCCACAGCATCTCCTAAAGGAAGTGTATCCCACTATATGAGGCTCAGCTTACTTCCTGCTCCTTTTTGCTAGGCTGTGGGGGAAAGGTGTTCATAGGGCAGACTCACACATGGATGGTGTTTGGAGTGCTTTGGGAGCAGGATTTTGCAGGGTTTTGTGAGATGATTGCTGTTTAATGTTGATCTTTTGCCTAGCTTCTAGGTCATCGTTGTGTTTTTGTGGAAAATGTTTGTGACCATTTGTTTCCATGTTTGTATATTGTGTTGTTAATGTGTTAGTTTCTGCCAAATAAAAAGAAGAACACTTTGTCTTTTCCCTTTTTGCCGGTTTAATTTGGTGTCCCCCTTTAAAAAGGCAAAACGCCAAAACAAAAAGGTTCTGCTACCTAATTACATCCTAATAAAACCACACAAAATACATTGCTTATTCTTTCCAAGTGTCCTCATTTGTATTTGCTGTTGTTATCTCACCTCCCCACTTGTGGTTCTGTTAGTTTGCCATGTATTGTTGTTTGTATTAGCAATGTATAGTAGTTATTACGATTAATGTACGTGTTATATCGTGATTGGTCGTTGGCTCGATGGGCTGATTTGATGTTCCACACTTTTGGTCTCATGCAGCTTGACCAACTGAAATTTGTGGTTCAAATGGTGCACATGCAATCTTGGGAGGGAAAGGGGAAGGAGGCTGCAGCGGGAGGGCGGCCGGGCGGAACAGCTCTGTAGGAGGAGGATTCCTTCCTGACTGTGGAGAAGAGGGAA
Organism: Ambystoma mexicanum; assembly: GCF_040938575.1. Taxonomy (NCBI): domain Eukaryota; kingdom Metazoa; phylum Chordata; class Amphibia; order Caudata; family Ambystomatidae; genus Ambystoma; species Ambystoma mexicanum. The sequence continues at coordinate 1,336,227,439 of NC_090937.1, forward strand.
ACATTGTGCGGTTTCTTGGCATCAGTTTGTGAATCTTGGCCATGTAGCATCTCCATACCTCGAAGTTGACGGTAGAGGCTGAGGCATTGGGAGGTTGGCGGGGCCTCAGGAGAAATAGGGGTGAAAGCAGGGCTATACGTTAGAAGCATGGAGGTAAGGACAGCAATACCTTGTGTGAATGCCCCCAAGGAGGTAGGGGTGGAGGGCCTTTAGTGATTGTTCCCACCAAAGCAGTGCCAATGGAGAAACATTAGGGCCTGTTCCAAATGTGGGAGGGAGGGATGGCTGCAGCATGATCCAATCATGATTGCATGGGCCACTCCTTTCTGTGTGGGGGCATTCACTAGGCCTGCTTGTGTACTTGCAATGACAATGCTGAAAATTCAAGTATTTCAGAGGTCTAGGGCATTGATGTTCTTGTATCATTCTGAGGAATATTCCTCCAGCCTATGGCCATCACAATCCACACCAGAGAATAACATATGGCCATGTTAATCACAGTTCAAGACAACTTGCCTTCATTTTCAGGAACCCCTTTTTGCTAGAACACGATTTGGGTGCTTTAGTGTTCATGCAATTTATGTTATTGAAATGAGGAGTAAGACATGGAAAACTGGATGTGTATGCACAGAGGTAGTCAATCATAGTCTGACTTGACAGTGTTGATGCACTTCTCAATCATGAATACCCCCCATTAATCTAGCTTGATAGTTTCTCTCTTTGTATACCATCCTTTGCTTTTCACTAATGGAACAGAGTGATAGTCATCTTCTTGAAACAGCATTAGCATTTTACAAAGCTTCTGCAAGCGTTCCAAGCATTCAATGGCTTGTTGCATTGTAGAGTGCATACGATCATGCCACGTTAGCATTTCGGCATCCCTATTTTAAGAAGATTTCAACCAGCTCAACCTCTTTCTCAAACAAAGACAAATAATAATATGAAGTGGATTTATAGGCATACCTACATAAATATAAAGTTACCTAAACCATCTCATTTATTACCCTGCAATGTAGTTTTTCATTGTTCTAAAATAGGGAGATATAATTCATTGCTGATACATCACACTGCAGATATCATCAATAAAAAAAACATTGCATTAAATACCGTAAAATAGAAGACTTTATATGAGAAGGTGTCAGATACATAATATTGTCTAATCTAATGAGGATTTCCTGACTTAACCACAGCACTCTGTCATGCACAGCAAGGAGGAAATATGTCTGTAATTTGTAGTCCTCTCCAACAAATAACATGCCAGGAAAATAGCAGAAGATTCACAGGTAGATAGTTTGACAAACACAAATTTAGAAGACTACCCTGAACCCCAACTTATAGCTCCAGTTGAGAAATTAATTTTTGGTTCTATTTCTTTTTTTTAAAAAACACTTTATTAAGTTTGCAATGAACAACAACAACTACCAGTAAAGTAAACAATGTCTCACAGTAAAGCGTCACAACTTAATTTACAGAACAATATAAGCATCATACATCTTCAATCTGTCATAATAGCTTTATCCTGCAAAACATAACAGCAAACTGACAAATATACACAGAACAACACAAGAGACAACACAAGTGGGGCGAAGAGAAAAAAAATAACACCATCACCTCTGCCTTATCCCCCTTTCCTCCTCAGATGACATATCCACCAGATCAGCTCCACTGTCACATTAATCATAAAGAGCCAAAAATGGGCCCCATAACTTTATGTATACCTCACCTTTATCTTTATTTTCCAATGAAACCTTATCATACTGTGATAGAATATGCAACTCTGTTAACCACTCCTCGACATTAGGCTTTTTCCTCTTTTTCCAAATTCTGAGAATTAATTTAATTGCTACCATCACTGCCCTATCAATCCAATAAGTACATTTTCTAGAACGCACACATCTATTTTTATGTGACAATAGAACTATATTAGCTGCAGACCTTTGTAAGTTTATTCCATAAATCAGATCAATCCTATCAATGACATCCCGCCAATACAATTGCACTCTCGGACATTCCCACAGTAAATGTAACAGGGTGCCTCTACCAATGTCACAGCACCAGCATAAATCACAAGATTGAAGACCCAATTTAAACATCTGAACCGGTGTCCAATATAGCCTTCCAATGATCTTCTGTCGAATCAAACGCAAACCCATGTCTGCTCCCAAAAGTTTGGTTCTATTTCTAAACAGCATTGGATTGCACTTGCGAGAGGGGAGGTGACTTGCTTATGCTGAATGTTTTCAGGAAAATTGTAGTCTGAGCAGCTAGATAAGAGTAATATAACTAACTACCTGTTCATTTGTGGGGTGTTGGTGAACGTTTCTTCTGAAAGGCTGTAGATGTGAGGCCTGATTCACAAACATTTACACTGAAGCTAAAGGATAGATGCATTCGATCATCTCGGATCGTCACCTGCAACCTTATACCTGATACTTATAGCACGTTTGAGATGCAACGGAGCAAGTGTTTATGACATCAATTTTTAAGTGAGCATATGAAAGATACTCTAAACATATCCTAATTTTCAGAAGTGCAACTATTTGTAACGGATGCAATAAAGTTCTAAAGCAATCTGGAGATTTCAGGCCTCTAGAACAAGGGAGCCAAGCAGAAAGCCAACTTGCTTCCTGAGCGGACACTGCTGAGCTGGTAATATTCACACCTGCAAAATGTTGGAGAGTGCAAGCATGCTGTGTCTCTCGTCTTTCTCTGCCATGTTAATTCCACCATGACGGTGGAGTGACATGGCCAGAGCACACCTATGTAACGAGCACAGTCAGCCCATAATTGCATGTACGCCATTCATGTTCCCTCCCTTTCACCTCTGAACCATATGCAGCAACTCTCCCCTTAATTCCTAGGGCAACTCCCCCATTGCCTCTCTCAGGCTGTCTGATTCACAAAGACACAGTTCTCAAATATCAGGGGGAATGTTTCACTTCACCTGACCTTTCGCAGGTTCACCGTCGTAGCAACAAGTCTGGTATCCTGCCAGACTTGATGAGCAACAAAGCTGGTATCCTGCCATACTTGATGGAGTAACAAATTTGGTATCCTGCCGGACTTGATGGAGATCAGTTGTTCTTAATGGTCTTTCTCTTTTAACAATTGGTCCCGACCCTCTGACTTCTTAACCAAAGTTCGCATACCAATGTGTCATTCCCAGACCCCTGTTTTCATGCTTTTTGGGACTTCCCCAACTTGATATAGGTCCCAGTCCCTCGGTTGCGTGTTACTTGGGACTTCCCAGGGTTGATATGGGTCCCTGACCCTTGTATATGGCTCTCGTATGGCATACCCGACTTTATATGGCTCTCGTTGTGCTACCCCACTTTGTATGGGACCCAGACCCTCGGTTGTGTGCTTCTCGTGACTTCCCCAAGTTGATATTAGCCCCTGACCCTTGTGTATGGCTCTCGCAAGGCTTCCCAGATTTTGTAGGGGTCCCAGGCCCTTGTCTGTGGTCCTCTTCTTCCGCTTGGGGCTTTCACAGAACTTCCCCTGACCCTCGTACCTTATCCGTAACTTGCGTACCTGGTTTCTCATCCTATGCAGTTTGCAGTCTTCCTTTGGTGGCGGCGGACCGCGACAGGGCCTCTCCATCCCTCCAATTTGGATTCTGTGCTGTTGCGACTCTGCTGTAAAAGCCCTCGGGGTTGGATGTGATCTCTGTTTTCCACACTGACCAAAGTGTAGAGACGCCAGGGACTTGGAGGTTGGTGTTCGACGAACAGTCTCATGTTTCGGGCCCTGCTCTACACCAGCCTCCTCCCATCACAAGTCCCAGAATTAATGGCGGAGATGTGGAGACTGAAATAACTGAAATAACGGAAGGTTATTGTTATGGAGAGGAATGGAAACAAAGAAAGGTGGGGATAAGAAGGAGGGTGTGACCAGGAAAAATGGACAGTGACATCCTCTTCACTCACTCCCCGTGTTTCGTCATGCACTCCTATAAAAAAATGGAAAACGACTGAAACCATTGCCATGTTCAAACCAAACAGTCAATGCTGAATGTCCTCTGTTGCTTTGGCTGCTGATGATATTGTGGACTTCACAGAGGCCACAGGAACTCCAATCTAATTAGTCACATATACACATGATGTACCACTGAAAGACCATTTGGATTACTGGAGACAATTTAAGGTATCTCCATAGATTTGGAGGAGCCCGGATGTACAGACTAGAAAAGGTTGGTGACAGAATCATTGCCTCCTGCCTGTTGCATAACACATGCATCAGGAACAAAGGCCAAATGCCAACACAGAATGATATCCAGCTAGACAGTGAGGATGAGAAAGATGTGGGACATTCAGTGCTTGGCCAACAAGATGGCTGCAGTAGGCAGATGAACCATCAGGTATTGGTGCACCATTCTTTTAATGCTGTCTGAAAGGGCAAGTAGGCAATGTTCAGAGCAGAATAATAGTTAATTATAGGTCCATGGCATGTAGCAAGGTACCATTCCAGGACATTTGCTCCCACCTCTGGGGTAAAGGCATTGTATGCAGTCCACGTCACATGCAATGATCTATAAGTGAGTGATGTCATAGAACCTCCCTTCAATCAATTACATCCTAGGTGGTAGGGAGTACATTGTGGTTAGAGACATGTTGAAGGAGGGGATATAGGAACTGGGCAAGCACTAGTGAGAATGTATGGCGAGACATGCTGTTCAACATGGCAAAATCCTTTTTGAGTGTACAAGTGGCACAGAGATGTAGGACTTCCAATACTTTCAAAGGGAGCGGCAGGGCTTTGTGGATGTTTTACAAACATGCTAGATTGCCCACTGCCAATTGCATGATATGCATGGTGATATTTCTGTCTAAGCAATACAAGGTGAACAATTGCTCTACCCATGTGGATGGTAAGACCCTGGGCATAGGTTGTCTTCTCCCCCTATCCCTTGCAAGACATACATGTGATAATAACTACAATGACTGCTGACAAAAGATGTATTGGAATCATTTAACACACATCATTTATTAATGTAACCTTCATGCAACACAAGAGTTTTACCAAAATAGAGCAAACATCCAGCCACCACCTCTTCTCACTTCACAAATCAACACACCATTCCACCAACTACTCCCTACGAATACACACTCCTTCACCCAGCATCCCTCCCACTACATACTTCACAACACACACCTCCATTCACTAACCACTCCCATGGCACACTCTCCAACACACCCCTCAAACAGACCTGTGGGCAGCCAATCCTCAATGATGGTATCCCTTTCAGACTGGCCACCATGGGGGGAGGCAGTTTCCCCAGAGCCCTCTGCTGCAGAGGCTGAATGTGTGGACCCACCAACTCCCCCTTGATGCGGGTGGGTTGGATTAGTGAGTGTCTAACTCTTTTCAGGGTTCTAGACATAAACTGGAAATCATGTTTGGTGGGCTCTAGGGACTCTTTCAGGATCTGAAGTACCTCCCTGTTCCCTTTCCTCACCTGAGCCTTCAGAAGTATCTTTGGAGTTTTCAGATTCTTTCTTCCTTCTGGTCTTCTTGGTTTCTTTGATTCTCTTTTCCTTTTTAGCGTGCAAATAAGGGTGAGCTCCATCGGAGGCTACCATGACCTTCAGGGGAACAGGATCAAGGGGAACCCAGAGGAGCAAGCTCCTAACATGTTCAGGGAAAAAGCTGGAAGTGGCAGATAAAACCCTGTCAGGATATGTGTGTTCAGCTCTGACTTGAAATAATAGCTGTGGTAATGCATCAATTATTTCCTCCTTAACTGATGTTATAATGTTCTTCCATACACCAGCCACAGGAAAATGTAAGGGAACGCAGACTGGTGTTCCTGTACCACAAAGATGGGATTTGGCAAACTTCAATGTAGATACGAGGTTGGCCGCAAAGGGGGTTGAAGTGTTTCCCCGTATCCAGAATATCTGAGGAAAAGGGAATCCAGGTAGCAAAAAACAGCAGAAGGAATTGTACCCCTGAAAGGACCGTCAGAGAAAGGTAAGTGATATAACTAGTAGTAGTCTGAGAAAGAACGGGCAAGTGTACCCCAAGCAGTAGGAAAAACAAGCGTTCATATGAGAAAGTAACTGGAAAGGGCAATACTAAGAAAGAGACTGGTAAGTAAACCAGGTATAGACAGAATGAAAAGTCAGAGCGACTAAGAGTAGACTAGAACTCAGTAAGAGTGATTTGTGTCAGCAACGGACACAAAGCCTAAAGGAAAAAAAAAGAAAAGTAGCGAGGGAGAAGTGAAACAGATAGAAGCACTCGATACCAAGACAAGGGGAAACAGAAAATAAAACAAGAGTCCCGCAAGTACGGGAACAAGAAGGTAAGAATAGCTACGGAAACAAAGGAGCGGAAAGGCAGAGTTAGGGAGAATTCTCTGTTTAGGCTGAATTTCCTAACCTAGTGAGTCCCCCAGCAGCTTTGCTGGATTTCTGGAGTTTGTTTTTTTCCATCCTGCCAAGAGTGAGACTCTTTTCTCCCACTCTTGGACATGAATGTGGTTAATTCCTTTGAATGTCAATGTGTTCTATGGGCTATGGGGTCTTTTACTCCATAGGGTCTCATATGTTTTGCTATGTGTGTTACACCGCACCCTCCGTGCCGTAACACTGGGGCATCCTAGAGGACCCCCACCATAGACTCCATACCCTGGGACTGACTACTGTCTCCGAGGGCATCTAAAGTCACCATTGGCTTTACTAGACCTAAATTTACTAACAGAACTAGTACAAACCATCCTATTGTGGACATACTGGTAGGGGTAATTCGATTAACCCTGGGTCTGTTTTTCGAGGGGGCACTGTCCCGTCCCCCCTCGTCGAGTTTTGGCTGGTGGCAGTGGAAACTACTTGTTATATTCGACCCCGAATATAACCCTTTGGGATTCTTCCCATTGTTGGAGGTTAATACTTTTTCTCGTTAGTCTCTAACATACCACCGGTTTATTTGTCTTAAACAAATCTATCGGTTGGTATTTTCTGCCAGAACTCGGTTTTTAAAATGGAGTCTGTGTTCGTCTCTGTAACTCCTAAACCAAAGGTTGAGCCTTTTGTTCCACTTTTGGCGGGCTTCTGCACAGAAACCCTCCAAAGTGGTGCCATTCTGTCTGGGTACCACAGGGGGTGTGGGAGGGGGTTTAGGCACCCTGGACTGAGTTGCCTTGCCAACTCAAGTCGCACTCTGGTGTGATTGGCCCAAGTGGTGAGCCACCCCGCTCACCACTTAGCGTGTTTTGATTGACAGCTAGGCTGAATGAATGGGGGTTTTCTGCATAAAAGCAGGGCTTTTGGGACTGGATCTTCAGAAGTCGCCACAGGACCTAAGAATCCGACGAGGGTAAAGCTGAGCTGACCTGCAACGACGACACCTCCGGTGGAGCCCTGCTGAACCGACTCACCACTTCCCGACGACAGAGGAGATCTCCCCGCCGGAGAGTCTTCTTCCCCTGACTGGTGGGCACAACCAGTCCCCTTTGCTTTTTCTTTGCTTCCAGGGCGTAGTGGTTGAATTGCCTGTGCTGAGCACCCCGGCAACCGGATAGCCACTAGCCCATACCGCGACCAAAAGGTGGTGCCTTGTGACGGAGCACTCCGCGGCTAGTCTCTTCCCTGGTGGTGAAATGATCTTCAACTTTCCTTGGACGACGAGATCATCTCTTCTCTTGGCAAAGCCCTGACTTGCACCCACCACCAGGAACAACTGCCCCCGCCGGAGCTGTCTCTCCACATACAAGATAGCGTGTCCGCCTGGCTTCCCTTGTGACGGGTAGCGTGAGGTGTCTTAATCCTCGCCTCTCCATTGGGTCGCCTCCAAGCTTTCTTAACTTTCTGTTCTGAACTGGTCCAATCTTTCTATAACAATTTGCGACAAAGACTCGAAGTGCATTTCCACTGTGATACTTTTTGGAACATATTGCCTCGCCTCTCTCCGAGTGGGTCTGGCCTCTGAACTTTGCGATCTACAGTAGACCCTGCCTTACTTGCCCTGCATTTGTTCGTAAAAGTGTTGGTACCGAGTTGATTTCATACCCTGCCTTTTCTCTCCCATCCTAACGAATATTAGAGTGCCATCTAGGTTAAAGCATTCACCTCTGTCTGCAAATAAGTGATGCCATTGAACCTAGACTTGTCGAACTATTGTTAGGGGGACTGATTTACTTATAGTAATTGTAATTGAAGTTGTTTGCCGTATTAGTGCCAGCGTGTTTTTCATAGATGTGTTGTTATAAATAAATACCTATATATCTTTACACCCAAGATCTGTCCCGTGTTTGCTTGTTCTACTGTGTAAATTGCCCTATTTTGTATACTCCACATACTGCCTAACTTTTCTTGAGAGAGGTCTGACTGCTCAGCCACAGCTACCAGGTGAATCTGTGTGGTACAGACAGCTACCAAGTGGGTTTACTGCCAACAACTGTAAGCCTAAATCTTTTGCAGTGGTCCCTGAGGGAACTGCACAGGTTTTCTGCTTAACAGGCGGAAGCCAAACAAAGTTCAGAAAAGGATGAAAAGAGAGAGAAATGGCAAGAACGAACAGAGCCAAAACGCTAGTACTCGGCAGCAATACCATCAGTGAAGGTCCAAGGGTGGATACAAAGCACCGTGTATCTGGAAGTGACCGTCTATATTACCCTGGTGGCCATCTTATGGGTAGATTAGAGCATTGAATGTGGTTAGAATGCACAACGCTACCCAATCTCCACTGTTTCCAAGGACGGAGCGTGACACTCTCTGGCTTACTGGCTGGCCATGGCGATGGCCTTGTCCTGCCTTTCGACAGAGTCATACAACCATGAGAGGTGATGCCCCCCTTTTTTGGTCAAGCGCACAATAACCTTGCAAGTTTTGTCCTGTATATTAACCGGCTTGTTGGCCAACCTACCCAGCCTGTTCTAGTTCTGTTCCTTGGCCTGAAGCTGCTGCATTATAGCGTGTTAGCAGATGCACCATAGCACCTTTTTGACCCTCATGGTCAGGTGGCCATTTCAGAGAGTTCAGAATCATCTTCTGTGGAATCACCTTGTTATAAATGTTGTTCCTGTCTCAGACATCTTCCAACATCAGGTTAGTTTCAACAGAATTTTGACCTTTACTGTCACAATGGTGTCCTAAAGGTCTTACAAATAGCCTCCTCATGGACCTCTTAACTGTGCCTAATCTATCCAACTTACACTTAATGAACATTAACAACATTTCCAAATGTTGACTCTGCCCCTCCTTCCTCCCTTGTGTTGTTCTCTTGCTCTTACACTTAAACTTCCATTACTTCCTGTGGTTTCACTTTATAGCCCACCCCTTCTGTGGATTGACTCTCTTTCCCTGGACAATCTGGCCCTGTCATCTCCACCTAGCATGGTTTGAATGTGGAAAACACGACCTCTTGGGTGATTCATCTAGTTTGCCCATGTCTGCGTTTGTGCAGCCACTCATAGGCCATGTATTTCCTAAAGGAAGTTTGCCAGTTATAAAAAGGCACACCTCACTATATGTTCCTGCTAGCGTGTGGGGGAAGGTATTGAATGGGCCAGACTCACACACAGAGGTTGGTTGGTGCATTTAGAGCATTTGAGCAGTATTTTCAGGTGTTTGGAAGGGTGTTCTCTGTTTTTGTTGGTCCTTGATTTAACTTCTTGTTTAGTTTGGTTTTTAATCCATATTATCTTAACCTTTGTCTAAGTGTTGTTGAGTGTGTCATAGTGTCTTATGTTAGTTTCCCCTTAGAAAAAAGAAAACATTATTTGCCTTTTCATCTTCTTCATTTCACTGTGTGCCATTATAGAATTTAAACAGCCACATAAAGTTCCACACATCTATCTGTATCTGCAAAAACACAAAATGCCCAAACACAACCCATTCTCTTTTGTGTGTTTGTTTTGTATGTTTGGTCTTTGTGTGTTTGTTGGATACATTTTTTTTTATTGTACTGTAGTAGTAATATTAGTAGTAATAGCACTATTGTATTAGTTCATTTTAGTTGTTGTAGTTACAGTTTTAGGAGGATTGTTTTATTTGTTCCATTCTACTTTGGTCACTTGGGGTTGTACTGGTATTTTCTGACTCTGAATGAACACACTTTTGGGTTCTTGGCTTGAACACCAGTGACCACACACCTATATTGTCAGCACATGTGATGTTGAGGTAAAGGGGAAAAAGGGCAGGGGTGTCAAGGATTCTCCCCTGATTGATGGGGACGGTCTATCTTGCATGCTTTATGAGCCTCGGTTTGCAGCCTGGGGCACTGCACTGCTGGTCTTCTGATTGAGTGGGGAAGCAGAGACACTGGAGAGGCTTCATGAGTGAGAAAGAGGATAAGCCATTAGAGGAGGCCCTGGAAAAGACAATCAAAAGGGCAGTGGAGAGAAGGCCTCATGTGGACGCGCCCACAGAGACAGGGGAGTCAGTGTACATGTGGGACACTCACAGAGACATTTCAGGGGAACACAGGTCCCCCATGTGAAAGAAGTGAATGACTACAGCAAGTACGCTGGAGAAGGTGTTTATGATGGGTCTTCACTGGGTGGAAGTTGTCTTCACCCAGTAGTGCAAGGGGGCTGTTGTGGATGTGGTGGAAGATTGCTAGGAGAAGGATTGGGAGAGGAGAAGGAAACAATGGCCTGTGAGATATTTTGACCCATTCCACGGTGCCCCACTGCATCACTTCACAAATGGTGAAAGAAACAGCCTAAAATGGATGCACTGACTCCTGTGCGTGCCAAAATCTTTAAAACTGCGTTGGGTCACAGCCAAAATAAAAAGCTGCACTCCCTGCCACACACAGTCAAGGGGGGTGCAAAACAGAGTTCTCACTGCTGGAGCAGCACCAGTGGGCTCTGCCACATTCAACATGGAGCAAAGCAGCAGAATTGTGCTGAAAAATGAAAATGCCTTTAAAATGTTAGCTTTGCAACCGTCAAAAGTGCTGTTTTGGCACTAGATCCATTTATTTACAGTGAATCATTGAGATTAAAAGGGTACTGCAATGACCAGGATCTTCCAGTGTGGCTCAGAGGAACCGGGCCTCATTGACTGACAACTCTATAAAATGCATCTAAGGAAAAAGCAGCCAAGGAACCTTTGTTTTCATTTCCAAGGGAAAAACAAGGCGAAAATTGCAACAAGTAACAGATTTAGCTGTGCAGAGAAAAACTCTAAACAAAGGCTGGATACATGTATCCAGACTGCAAACCATCCCAGCACTCAAGGGAGGAACTAATGCTGAATAAACTGTGTATGTGCTGCATAAGAAAATCGGATTTAAATGGATCGGTTTGATGTGCTTTTATGAATGAAGTGCAAAATCCCCTGTTGCGAAAGCATGATTTTATTTAAAGGTTTAGTTCTTTAAGAAATGTCCAAGGATTGCTAATGTAAAAATCCACCTATAAACTGTGTTCATGTTCAATGTTTAAATGAAAGATTTAGGTGAAACTTAAAGTAACCCAGTTTTGAGTTAAATATTTTTTTTTTAAATTGATTTGGCAATCCTCAGCCTGGGAAAGGTTGACACTTCACTGCTGGCAGGAAAGGACTAATTGCTGCTGGGAGGCCTTGTAGACTCATAACAAAGGACCTCATTAGACATTCACCTTTGCCCCAGGCAAAGACAATAGAAGGCTTGGACACTCATCCTTCCAGGGGAGGTACAGGATGCTCTACTCTCCAGGGAAAGTCTTCCCATTGAACTTCAAAGGACTGGCCATTTGCTCCCACTTGGGACGAAAGAAAAAAAAACGGACATGTGATTTTGGATTTAAAATGTTTATTTGCCACTAAACCTCAAGACATTTAACTTGGCAGCAAAAATAAGAAAACAAGTGAAAAATACATACATATAAATCTGAACGTATGCAAGCCATTTGAAGACTTGGTAGGATTTATTACCGTGTAAGGAACTGGTTATGAAAAATGATTAATTGTGCAGAAACTTTTAATGCTGCAAATCTAATATTGTGGACCCATGTCCTAGGGGTGATTGCACATATATGTACCGAATTAGGAATTATTAGGCCAAAACTTTATGAATGAAATTGCCAAAATTCAATAGAAAGACAGAACAAAGTCCCACCGACTGGGGAGTTGGATGTAAATGTAACCCTCAAAATATGTAATTTATGTGTCTGATCTTCTTAGAGGGCATAATTATATAAATATGTATTTGTGGGAAAGTTAAAATTTGGACCCAATAACTATGGGAGGTTTCCAAGTCACATCATAAAACAAGACAGCCCTTTCTGTCATCCAACCAGTAAAAAGCAAGGCGGAAACTTGATTTTGACCAATCATAGCCTTGTGGGTTTGGGTTGTAACTCTGCCCCACCATAAACCTAGTGATGTCATTTGGCAGGATAAATAAGGGAACCTCACAACACACAAGAACCCACAGATTCCTTACTCCATCCTAATTTACGTGTGGCATCTTGTTCCTGATTCCATATTTCTTTGCAAAGCCAAGGCCTCAGCATTGCTGAACTCTTTCTCAGCAAGGCCCAAACCCTGAAACCATCCCAAAACCAAAGGGAAACAATTTGGATAAAGGTTGACTTTCTATCATTAATGCTTGCCTGCTGAAACTCGCCATCCCACTGATCTAGAGTGTCCAGCAACCAGAAGGGCCAATCCAATCCAATCCAGTCCAGTCCAGTCTGAGGTGCCAGTCCAGTGACCAGAACTGCCCAGCTGACCTATCCCACCAGAAGTGCCCTGCTGTTTGTAGACCCAATCCGTGATGACCAGAACCTGACGGTCCAAAATATTAATTTAAAGTGGACTGTAAGTATCAATAGGAATGATAGTAAACCATAGTATATTTGCCTTGCCTTGTCCTATCCCAACTTATAACCCATCCTATCCTTAACTTAAGAACTTGTAATGTTGTCACCCCAGCCTTGAAACCTTGCCTTTGATTCCTTGTGCTAGTGATTACTTCTTTAAAATCTTTTTGTCTCATGAAATCCCAAACCTTTAAATCCTCCTTCGGGTAATCGGACTGAGTCCTCCAAGGCGACACAGAGGTGCTGGGGTTGGTTCCGCGGATCAACTCTAGAGCTTACTGTGTGTCAAACTGGTAACTAGCCTGAATGCCCTAGTGTAGAGCATAATTGTTATTGTAAAAATTGATTTCTGTTTTCTTTTTTGTGCCTTTATTCTCCAAAGATGCCTCTCATTCAAACTAGCATAACTTCCTCAATTTAATAGCTAGAGACTTAATTTCAACTCCGACTTAAACCTAAGACCTTTAGCTACATCCCAACCAAAATAGTGTATTTGACCAGTTTTTCTTAAAAACTGTTTAGTGAGAATTAGGCGGGAATTAGCATTTCTACAAAAGTTTTAGACGTGTAAATTCCAATTCAAAGTATTTCCAAACTTCCATTCTGATTTAAAGTATGCACTGTTGCTCATATTATAGCGTATGTTTGTTAGGATCTTTTCAGTGTTGCTCCCATAGGAATTTATATCAATTTAAGGATTTTTGCACACTTTTCATTGTTTCACACAGCCATTTTCAAACGTCATTTTAAAAATGTTAAATTCCCAAAAACATTTTTCTCTCTTGTTTGGGAAGGAAATATTTTATTCAAAACCAGTACACTGTTCTGTATTCCTGAATACCTGCTACTTCCTTACATCTCTGTAGAATTGCTTCTTTGTGAGATTAGAAATTTGCAGAGGGAAATCTTAACTTAAGCGCTATCTTTTCAACAAGTCAAATCTGTTCTTTTCCCTGTGTTTTATCTTCTGTATTGCTATACGTGAATTCAACTGCCTTACTTACTTTCTGATTTGTATCGTCACCACATTGGTGATTGCTGCCCCATATATTAAAACATCTGTTTGATTTGAATTTTAAATAAATAAATAAATAAATAAATATTACCTTTACCAACCAGCCTGATTCCTGGTCCATTGTGACCTGGGGGTATGATGAGAAGGGATGTGATATGAGTGGTATATCACTCAGAATATTGAACCTATAGGCACAATAAAATGAGTATTACATATGCACACTGCATACTAGGCTGAGACCAGGGTGTATTGCCTGATTGAAATCCTTAACAGGTTTCCAAAACGAATGGAGTACCCCGTCCCTGCACACCCAAAAAACAGACAATATTTTATAATACAGTTTCTGTATGTAATAGAAAATTAAATCAGAAAAGGTTCAAAAACCAGATTATTTCCATAGGTAGAAGTGTGTTCATAAACACCTCTTTTCGTAAACGTCATCTTCTTTTAATGTACCAGCACGTTTTGGGAGTAATCTCCCTTCCTCCAGTGTTATCTACAACCTTAAAAAACAGAACATTAGCATAATTTATACAGAGGGGGGAAATATAAAAAGTTCAGAACAGAACCACTCAAGACTAATCATATCCTACACAACATTACTAAATCCATGAGTCAATATCGATATTACAAAGTTGTATACCAAACAATCTGAAAGTGTATGACTCACTAAAAAACAATCAATAATACAATGTTTCCTTCAAAACCATATAAGAAAATTCAAGCCCAAACACGAAATAAAGGGATGTTGAAGACATGTATCAATGGTAGTTAATACCTGAATATTAAAACAAAAGGAGAAAAAAACATCATCTTGTGATAAAAGAACAATAAAAGGCTAACCCACCTAATGTGGAAAAGATGTTAAGAATACTGGTTAGAATCATAAAGTGCAAATCTAAAAGATGAGAAACAAGCCAATGTAAGTGTCTAGAAAGCAGAGTTAGACGATTCACCTGTAGTGCACCAACATGTTATAAGTACCTGGAAGAACCACGGGTATGCACATTAATCTATAACGGAAAAATATGCTATGGTAAGTACTGAAAAAGAAACACTCGTGTATAGTGTAAACATTCACTGAGTGGTAAGAAGTGACTCTCCAGTTATAATGGCAGAGTTCAAGGGAAGAAATTAGCCGTTCGAACAGGGACCCAGTTTAACAGCAAAAAACAGGTTTAGCATCCTAAGGCAGTGAATCATTGTGTGTTAGTTGTATTATAACATGGCCAAAGGTCACCTGCCCCTACAGGCGTACGGTACGTCCTAATGCCCGGGTGAAGATCAGAAAGCAGCATGTGCTAAGGTCATGTGATATTAAAAGTGTGCGTGATGATGTCATATCATCAGTAAAGATATGAAGGAAGAAAACCGAAATAAAAAGAATTACGTACATTTTCAACATCGCTGTAAAACATATGTATAATCTAATTAAAAATACATGTATATCCTTTTTAGAATACACAATGCATATTTGAAAAAACTGAAAATATGTTACATAAGTCAGCGACAACAGTAATTTAATGACAGACACCAGTATGTATACACACAAAGGTATAGGAGATGCAAGGAAAGCATGACTCACTTACATCCTTATTACAATTAGCAGATGGCCATTACATAAAGATAACACAATTCTTAGTGTAGCTGTATAGATAGATACGAATGTGCTTTGAACTGCAGGTATATCCTCTGGAGGAAATAACACGAATTAGATAAACCAATGTAGAGATAGATCCTCATTCATACCCTTCGTTACAATAGCATCAAACTTATCAATTCAGAATGCTTCTCATTGAAGCAGTTTTCTCACCAGGTCACCACCCCTCATAGAGCAGTGTGTGCCACTTCAAGAACAATAAAGGCATCTGAGAGACATTGTGACCTTTCCTAAAAAATGTCTAGCTACAGAGGACATTTGTTTGTGCATCCTAACATTTGACTTATGCTCAACCCACCAGTCTCTCGCCTTTCTAGAATCTGTATTATAAGATACTGTCTGTTTTACACAGAATTAGGGTTTGCAGGGGACGGGGGTCTTTTTTAGTTTTGGAGACCACTCTTACCTTTTTCTAGTTGATGCTGGTCGACGTGTCAGGGTGCGCATTGCACCCTGCACACAAATACTTTAGATATACATTAAGTGTATTTCTTACATACAAAATTTTGGAGTGCACTGTGTGTATATTCTTTCAAACGATTGGGAGAGGTCAAGCCTGCAGAGGTGTCACAGCAGGGGGTCGTATTACCACTTGCTGTAAATCCACAAAAAATGTCCATGGAGTCCGCTGGAATCCAGATATGGGGACTAACACCACCAGGCCACCACTCACAATCCCATAGTAAGTCCAAAGTACTGAGTGGCAGTAAGGATAAACAAATTTGGTGGTAAATCAGTGGATGGATCGCTGATTTACTTCCAAACCCATAATGAAGCCCTATGTGCAGTATACCCAATGCAATGGAATGTCTAAAACAGCAACTAGTCAGGGCCTCTCAGTCACAATCACTACTACAGCAGTCTGTGTCCCAACCTAACACACAATGGAGCAGCCCTGATCCACTCTTCACCTATACACAAGTGTTTCAATGTTTTTTATGAAGGTGATATATTCATAATGTTCCCTTATACAAAAGTGTTATGCATGTAAAAAGTAATGTGTCTAGAAATTCTTTTCAATACGTTCTTGCTGCACCAGCTGTCCATTTCTGTGAGGCAGGACTGCATCTGCAGAGAGTGCATCCTTGTCTGCCAGCATTTCCACATCAAGGTGCAGTGGGACATTTTGCCTGAGGAAGATGTTGTCAGCATGGCACAGGCAACGCATATGTGTCCAACTTTCTCTAGCCTACACATCAGGGCACTCCAGTACAGTCAAGACATTGGAAACGTACCTTCAGCAGGCCAAAGGTCTGCTCAATGCAGAGCCTCGTCCTGACATGTGCCTCATTGCAGGGCATCTCCTGTGGTGTACGTGGATTTACATAGGTGTCATCAGCCATGGGAGCTGGGGGCAAGCAGAATCACCTGCAAGAACATCGGACACAGATATCAGTAACAGTGCATTGAGGATATGTGAAATGTTGCATGCCTTGTTGAGATTCTCTTGATGCAATTATGGTGCATTTGTTCAACATGGTGTTCATTCCTAGGAATTCAATGAAGGGTGATCTACTATGGAGGTACATGTGCATTGTCACTTAGAGAGATATACTGTGCACACAGCTCACAGAGAGCTCAGACACACCAGTTGAGCCAGACATGGCCGGTGATTGGATTTCAAATGTGCATGTTGTCTGTGTTGGGCCTGCATTGTGCTGCTGAGCAGATGCCCTGATGGGTGGTTGGTTCTAATGCTTGTTTGTGTTTTTTGTATTCCTGCCACAATGGATTCACATACATGGTTTGCAGCGTACATGTCATCACTGCCTAGCATTGTTGCATTGTCATGTCATTGTGCAGTCTTGAACTGTTGCATTGGGTGTGCAGGTATTTATGCTGCATGTATTGTGGTTCCTGTAGTCCTCTGTTTGTGTATGAGTTACTTGTTGGCGCACTATGCATTTCTTACATACTACTGCATAGTCCTGCTGGGCCTAGTCCTGTGGGTATGTGGACGCCATGTGTGAGGTGAGAGGCAGGTGCTGCGTGTACGGTACATTGACAGGGCATGTATTGATCAGTACTGTAATGTTCCACCACCTCCCCTTTGCAAAGCATTCAGCTTGTGCTGCGAAATTGTATTGTGTGATGTCACTTGTACTCACCCAACATCCATGTCTGTTGCTCTCTGTGGTTCTCCATGGACGCAGGCAGGGTGCTATTACCCAGGACAATTGTGTTGTGGCTGGATTCAAGAAACAGGCACAGCAGTGTATTATTGTCAGGTCAGCGTTGCATGTAACCTGCATTCCGTAATTCATTGAGTGGAACTACTTCGTGTTGCAGAATGCATCTTCGGATGCCTGAGGGGTAACCAATGCCAAATGTGCGCAATCCAGCATGGTAATTACACTGGGCCTGTTGGCTGCTACATAGAAATATGCCTTTGTGGCATTTATCTGTGCCAGGGTGGTGGGCAAGGAGATTTGCCTGGCTGCATGGCACAGGAATACCTCCAGCACCTGCCCAAGCATAAATGCAAATGGGGGCTCCGACATGCCATGCAGCATGCCCACAGTGTGCTAGAAAGTGCCACTGGCAAGAAAATGTCGCATTGACACAAGCTTAAGCAGCGGTGCTAAGGCAGTCCTGATATTGACTCCGCTCTGGATTTAGTTGTGCATCATGGAAAGGACCTCTGCAATCATCTCTCTGTTCAGCTGGTACAGGGTAATGAGCTGTGCATCAGTCAATGCCCAGGGTGAGGGTCTGACCCGGGGAATGGGCGCTCACCTTGAATGGTGTTGTCTCCTCCTCCTTTTTTCTGCACCATGTGCCCTGTGCTGCAGTCCCTCCCTTTGCAACTCAGTGTGGAGCAGGAGGTATTGCATGTCCCAGTTAGCAACTGCTTATGGCTGCATAGTGTTTGAAAGTGTGTTTGTATAAGGTGATGGCCTAATTTTCTAGATTGGGTACATCTGTGACCATACTTTCATCACTTGCATGCATTTACCTATACCTTTCAAGTAACTGCACTGTATTTTTGGCCAAATGATTGCCCAATTGTTGGCAGTACTGCAGCAGAAATACCATTTAGCGTCTTGGCAGTTATTGCACCAGTGGAATTACTGCTGATGCCAATTCTGCCACGTCTTGGTGGTAATTCCACTGGGCAGTTATTACGCTGGTGCTAATGCTGCCAGTGGGAGGAACATTGCTTATTAATTACAGTTATTCCTGCAAAATGCATTAGCAAGCTTTGCAGTTGCAGAGGTGATGGAGGACTTTGACAATGGACATGATTTTCTGGTCATCACTGGACTAGGTCACCTTCCCCATAGTTCTTATCAGTATAGTACAGACGAGCAGGCCCCAATGGCATTTGCCAGCAGGGCACCTTGTTTATGCAACCATTTAAGCGCAAGTCCAATAGGGGATTTGATGTCTGAGAGAAGATAAAGGAAGTTACACACACAGGCTAACACACTGTGGTTCAGAAGAAGGCTTTGTGGCAGCAGACAATGGGTCTTATGTTATAGCTCCCCTGAGGATAGGTTAAATAATATACGTGCCCTGCTGTACTCATGTCCACCATCTTGTGATGACACTCTTGTTAAGCCATTACCAATCACTAGAATGGATGGCTAGTGTGGCCAAGAAAATCTGTGCACACTTTAACTGCTCCTGCAGTGGCCGTAATGCATTAGAAAATGTGCAGTCGTGCAGATTCACAACCAGCTGAAAACTGCAATGTCCAATCTGTGGAATTTAACCGTACTTTTGCTGGAGAGTCTGCAAGAAACGTGCAATGGAGTGAGCAGCTACTTAATAGCCATACATGGCCACAGAAAGCTGCACAACAACAGCCTACACAGTGGAAAATGTCTTACAATATTATGTCTTTAGTGGAGCCTTTTGAAGAGGCCACCCAGTGGGTTAGTCAATACCGTATGTAACCCAGCCAGGTGATATCACTGGTTGCGGAGCAGAGTAGGAGCCAAGTAAGAGCAGTCCTGCAGTCCACTCTGAGAAACTGGTGCAGTCTCTCTACAGTCTCTACAGTGGGTGGAGTGAGCAGTCAAAAAACCCCTTTCCCCTTTCTATAGCGGAGCGCAGTAGGAGGCGAGAAGGAGCAGTCCTGCAGTCCACTCTGAGCAACTGGTGCAGTCTGTCTATAGTCTCTACAGTGGGTGGAGTGAGCAGTCAAACACCCCTTTCTACAACGGAGCGGAGCAGAGCCGAGTAGGAGCCGAGTAGGAGCAGTCCTGCAGTCCACTCTGAGCAACTGGCGCTGTCTGTCTACAGTCTCTACAGTGGGTGGAGTGAGCAGTCAAAAACCCCTTTCTACAGCGGAGCGGAGTAGGAGCCGAGTAGGAGCAGTCCTGCAGTCATGTCTGTCAGGCATGAAGGAATGGCCCCTATCAACCTGGCGCCTGAAGAAGCAGATTCGAGGAGACTGCGTAGCTCTCGCCCACGTTTGGGCATGGACACTTTGACTGCCAAGCCAGTTACAGGCAAAAAAGGTGAACGATTACAATTGTCTCACAAAAGTGTATTTACGTCAACTAACGAGAGCACAGATCAGCTACAACCAACATTGTTGCCATTACAAAGTGCTCCGCAACCAAAGTCCCCCCGAGTGCCCACTCCCGCCCCAACTTCACTGTCCTGCACTATCACCCCCAATCCGCTCGACGACCCAGTGCCTCTTACCTGGGAGGTGGCGAAGGCATGGGAATGGGAGGGGGAGGGAGGTGCTATGCAGGGCTGGAGGCTGTGGAGATGGAGAGGGGGCGGGGGGGCACTTCTCTCCTCAACTCCGTGACACCGGGCAACTCAGGGGCCGCTCAGGGCCCGGGAAACGGTTGTTTCCCCCGCCGCGGTGGAGTCTGCACTGTGGGATGAGGAGTCGAACGGGGGTGGGCCACTCCCAAGGGTCCCGCCCCGAAACACAAACCAGGAACTTGTTGGGCAATCAGTATTGGTCGAGGCAATGATTCACCTCCCACATGACCTCGGTGATCCCACGCCACGTCAGGCGAGCTTGATGGAGTGCGAGTCGGAGACAGGGTCCTTTGATTCGCACGCCATTGGAATAAATAAAGACTTAAAAAGAAAACGACAACACGCCTATCCAGAAGCCACAGGAAAAACCAGGAGAAAGCGGGACATTAGTACCACCTTGGTTAAACACAAAACAGCATCCAAAAGAAATATTTAAAAAAAAGTCCTACAATGAACAAAAGCCCAAGATGCACGCCCAAATAACCCTACAGACCTCTGATAGAGGAACTTTCAGATGCAGAAATCTTACAGGCCGTTAAGGACTGTTGGCCGCTCACCAAACATCGTAGAACTGACAAGCTGGTACCCCTGTCTGACTGATCTCCCCCAGAAGACCTTCGAGAAGCAACAGGGGAGAGAGGGAATTTGGGGCACAAGGGGCCAAAGGAAACAAACATGACACCAAGTGAGACGGTGGCCTCAATTATGAGCATCTCTCCAATCACGTGTAATGAAGAGCCAGCCCCCGTAAAAATGCCTGAACTAGCTCAAACCAAGACAGGGTGAGTGACTCTAGGGAAAGAGTCTATTAAGCTTACGGCCTCAACAGATAAATCCCCTTCAGCACCATGTACCAAAGAACGAACATGTGAGGAAAATAGAACAACTGGGATAAAAACGGCACCTTTGATAAGGCTTGAACCCGACAAGGCGCCACTAATTCCAGCGAGACAAAGAGAACCTTCAAGATTAGAAATTTTACAATATAAATTCCAAAAAAATGACAAGGAGAACATAAATTTGTCACCAACTGGCCTGTCAAACATTAACGAAAATACACGAATACAAGAATCTCGCAGACACTCACTAGGATCCGTAGGGTGTTATACCAGCCACCAATCTACGAGACAGCCCAGGATCCAGGAGTTACAAGAGAAAGCAAGACTAACTACTTTACAAAAACTGCCACCTCCAGATACACCAACAAAGAAAGGTGACATGCTGTCAATAATGTTGGTGATCTCAATAGCTTTAAATCCATTCTTGAAGCTATATGAAACAATCATGATAATTTAAAAGACCAGACTAGCATCCAAGCAACAATGAACAATAAATTAACTTGTCTGGAAGCTCACATTCTGGCTAGAGAACAATTGGAGGCTGCACTGCTCTCTGGGAGAATTGCCTCACATTCCTCCCTTACACCAATGCAATCTGAATCTACGTATTCAGAAACGAAAATATCCGGTAGCACGCAAACAGAATCGAGGATTGACCTGACTGAGGAAAATAACAATTTAGGGACAAAAGGTACCATCATGTTGGGCCTGTGCAGTAGCAACATGAAGGACTGCATTATATTAGAGTCGCCAAACACCAAAACAGGAGGCATAAGGTCAAAAAAAGCTGCATCTGGAAAATGTGATCAAAATCCAAGTGAAAATGTAATAAAAATAGCTATGAAAGAAAACATAAGTTCCACCCTGTTGCCGGGCAACGGAATCTCATTGGCCCCAGTGTTTAAAAAAACATTTACTACGAAGGTCGCTGTGCCCATATTTAATAAAGGAGATCCTAAACTGGTCTTGGGTGAGAAGGAAGGGATCGAACCCCAAATAGCAAGACCTGGGGTCACCTATAGAACAACAGGCTCCCCAAGGTCGGTAGAAGATTTCTTGGCTGATAACGAAATGATGAACTTAAGTCAACATACGATGGTTGAAAAAAGAGGAGAGATCACATCATCACCTACCTTAGTGAACTCCTTACAGATAGAGGAGTCTGGGGCAATGACAAAAACTGAAGGATTTTTTACCTTGGAGGAGCAATGTAAGAAACATCTAAGAAAAGAGGATGGCCACCAGGGTCTCATACAGAAACAAATCGAACTCAAGATAAGAGACTACAAAGACACATCAAAATGAGACCTCACTAAAAAGAAAAAGAACTAGCCCCGCTAGAACAAGCGATCATTCCCCGCACAAAGCGACAGTTGAAAGTAAGAGTTATGGGAAGAAATGGGGAAATGTCCTTCCTCTGACAAAAAAGGATAACTATAATAGAAAGGAGACAGATCCTGAGAAGAAGAGATGGGTTCTCAAACTAGAACAGATCCCAGGGAATGAAGATGACGTGATATTAAATCGGGGCTCTGTCCTAAGGCTTTTTGCCTTCATTTCGAAGTTAGGATCCATTAAATCAGACAATTTACTGATTGTAGATCCTAGCCAGACACATGGAAAAGCTACATCTCATTTATTCCTCTCCTCTAAACGAGTCCACGACCTCCTAAAAGAAGAGACTAAATCTCTGTTACGATTGGGCTATGACATCACTAAATCTTCAAGGTCGATAGACCTAAGGCTAAAGAGCAGGTGTGATGAGGAGCTCAAACGAAGAGAAAGAATGTCTAACACAGGCCATCATATACATCAACGTGACAGAAAGTTATCCATCGACTCTGATAAACTAGAGGATGAACAACAGCACTACAAAGATAGAAAAAAAGTTGCTGACCTGGGAAAGACTCAGGATCGCCACTTGGTACAACTTATAGATGAAACAGAAAATGCCTTGAACAAAAACAATCTCGAGACCCAAGCGCATAGAAGAGTCAGAAGACAGAGTGACAAAAGTAAAGCTAGCATGATAACAAGAACCATAAAGAAATCAGCGACGAATGACAACAACAGTCCTGAATCAGAGCCAAAATCGTCTCACAGCATTTGGTCATGGTTACCAAAAGCCATCCAAAGGGAGGCAAAGAGACAGCAATGCAATGAACAGACGTCAGAGAGAGGCGACAACAACGAAGAGACGAAGTACAGGACACTTTTTCGAATAGGCTCATGGAACACCAGAGGCCATACTCATTTGACGGCTCATGGAGTCATAAAACTAGCTGACTACGACATATTGTGTCTCCAAGAGACATGGTTAACACAAGCACCAACACTAGATGGCTACAAAATAGCTTTTTCCCCGGCTAAAAGGGGCCGACCGGGCAACCAGCTTCGGGGCTCCTGATAACTTGCAGGCAGGGATGTGGTTGCGCCTTGGAGAAAATTCTTGTTTGCAACATTTCTTTGTTACTGGTCAAGCCCACATGGTCGGAGGACATTTCAAAAGAAGACAAGGGAAAGCCGTCAGTTATTATTATAGCAAACACCTACTGGAACCCAGCAACGCTAACCGACTTGGCGTATTTGGAAATGCTGGAAAGTGCTATTGACGACACCATAGGAGACCATCGGGCACCTTATCTAATGATTTGTGGGGACCTCAATGCCACTTGTACACAGGTCTCAAATGCATTCATTTCTCATGGGCCAACAAACTCAACAGCTAGAAGAGGAGAGGCTTGGCTCAAATTGATGAAATCAAGAGAAATGCACAACTTAGATAGTGTGTTTCCATAACCTACCCGGTTACCGACCTGGAAACGAGACTCCATAAGGGCCACTATAGATTACATATTTGTATCTACAACCTTATTATCGGTTTTGACGGCATTTGAAGTATTTGAAACGCCAGCCAGCGACCACAACCTCCTCTGTGCAACATGGCCTAGAACAAGGGCTGAAGACCTAAGGAGGCAACCTCAATTGTGCATCAACAATCAGCGCTCGAGACTGAAGCTATCAGCAGCAGCGATCTGTGACCTTAGGTCAAAGTACAATACTCAGTCAGATTTGGCCCCCGAAAAACAGATAGACTACCTCCCATTGTTATCGATATATAGTCACCAAATTGGAAAAGGTGCCCCTAAAAGAACACACATACATATGTATGACCCAATATTGGTGACTAAAAGAAAAGAAATGCAAAAATTGAAGCGACAAGAAACCAAACTAGGGACCCTATGCGCAATTAAGGCGGCGAACGAAGGCCATCGCCTATACAAAACCATCGGGGGACTTTATACCAACAAGATGCCGAAAATATCATAAAAGCAATAACAGCTAACAACAGCCGAGAGTTCTGGTCCCTCCTAAAAACAGCCACTTCCCTACCTCAGCCAGTATTTATCTCAAATATTGGCGAGGGCACTTGGGTGAACTTTTTTCAGACCTTATTTGAGAAGACACAAACTTGGCCAAGATCATCTAATGAGATTGATACCACAGCCTGGAGATGCCTGGACGATGAAAAAGAAATAACAAGACAAATAATGAAATTGAAAAATTCGATAGCCCCGGGCCCAGATGGCATAACTAACATAGACCTCAAGGCTTTCCCATCAGAATGGGCAAGATTCTTGAGTGAAATCTTTAGAAGATGTGCAATACTAAAATCAATTCCACCATCGTGGAAATAGTCGTACCTGTCTACAAAAAGGGGAATAAAGCTGACCCGACAAACTATAGACCAATAGCTTTATTGGACTGTATAGGGAAGGTTTTCGGTTCGCTGCTCCTGGAAGAATTTAACTTATGGTCAAAAACCGCGCCATGCAGGGACTATCTCCAAACAGGTTTTAAAAAAACCTGGGAACTTCGCCCAACATCTTGTTACTAAGTGCTCTGAAGAGTAGAGTTCTGGACGGAGGTCCTCGACTTTTTGTAATCTTTATCGACCTTACCCAGGCTTTTGATTGCGTCGATTGTGTCCTCTTATTGGCTATGCTCGAAGCCTGGGCCTGTCCGCAATCTCTTCTGGACCCAATAAAGACTCTGTATACAGATACCAGCATGAAAGTGAACCTTACTCAGCAAGGTCTACTCTCAAAAGCCATCCCAACGGCCAGAGGAGTTAAGCAGGGGTGTCGCCTGGCACCAGCGATTTTTCTGGCCTTTCTAGGTGACCTACAAGAAGTGAATTTAACAGTCCGATGTTTCCCCCCCAAAATGGGGAGTGCCATATAAATAGATTGTTGTATGCTGACGATCTAATATTACTGGACCACGCACCTATCGGGCTGCAGCGCCAGTTGAGCAGCCTTGAGGAATACATGAGGGTAAACAATCTGGAGATAAATGAAAAGAAAACCAAATTCATGATTGTTTCAACCAGCATTAAAAAAACTGAAAAGGTAGCATTACATCTGGCAAACGAATCAATCGAAAAGATGTCTGAATTTAGATACCTGGGAGTGATCCTGGATAGTTCGAGACATGAAAAGGCGATGCAGGCTCACTTAAAATTGAAGATAAAAAAACTGATTGGGCAAGGCAAGGCCATTAATAGGAAATTTGGTCGATTCTCGCTGCTACCAGTGTTAGAGTTTTACAAAATAAAAGTTGTTCCAACACTTACATATGGGGCGGACGCGATGCCAACTTTACCAGTTACACTTTGGCCAAAACTAGAAGCCCAATTTTGGAGATCAATACTAGTCCTCCCAAATTCCATTTCTGTAGCAGCGATAAGACAGGAATTAAGCTTGCTGTCCCTGGGAGGCATAGTAAAAATCAACTCCTTGATGTTATTCCGGAAATGTAGAAAGTCAGAGGACCAGTCAATACACAATCTGATAGTGAGAGAAATTGAAAGTGGCACTAAAAAAATGCTAAATGCTTGGTTTACTCTCAACTGTGATACTTTAACATCAGTGGAAAGTGATGAAGAAACACTGTTCATAAATCCAACAAAAATCCAGAAAAAACTGAAAGAACTAGATTGGATAAGGACTGAAGAAACAGCTTCAAACAACAAATTAATCCAACACCTCCCACCAAACACCAGGAAAGTAAATGAAGTACAGCCCTACATCAAAAAGCTTCCATATAGACTGGCACGAGACCTGATTATGAGAGAGATTAAACCTCTTACAAACAAATGAAATTCTAACTATTAGAGGTTTATCATCAACAAAAGAATGCCATTTGTGTACTGACCAATCAGTAATGGAGTGAATCCGCCATTTGATCTTAGAATGTTCTAGTACTAGAGGACTAAGAACATTGTATTTGTCAGACATTCTAAGTGAGTTTGCACTAAGTGACCAAGATAACTGCTGGGCTAAGCTAATAGGGGGGGACAGAATACGATGGCAGCTGGCAACCTTCAACATTTTGAAATATGTAAACTCTGTCCTACTTCTACAGGACCCCCAAAGCTAGCTTGCTAGTTATCTAAAGACTTTTCTTTGAAGACCCTTCCTTGAAGAAATTGTTTTTGCATATGACTGTTTTTGTAAAAAAATCATACTGATTAAACACAAAAAAATAAAACAATTAAAATAAAAGATATCACTGGTTAATCACGTGGCACTAGCACTATCCAACACAAGAACATGGCATGTATTGGCAAATTGCCCATGAAGCTGCTCCCAACCTTCCAACAAGATCCACACATTGTTGGCATGAAAGGGACTATGTAGTACCTCTTGGCATGTTTCCATGATCCACAGCTTAAAGTCAAGGTGGCATCATTTATATAATGTGTTTGAGAACAAGAATTAGGACAGCACTCGCAAGAGTATGTGCTAACCATGTCCAGAGAGGAACTAAAGGGATTTTTAAAAGCACGGCTTCTGCAGGGTCAATTGTTGGGCTGTGCACAATCATTGTCCTCAGCTTCTGGTATTACAAAGGGCACCACAACAACCTTTCGAGCAGCAGAAAAGCATGAATAACTGTGGGTCACATTCCGTTCACAGTCATACTTTGCAGTATGTATAGTGGCCCATAAATTCAGAAAACCTATGGCAGACCAGATGGTGATGTTCTCTACACATGTCAAAAGGTAATGAAGGCAACGAAAGAAATAGGGGGACCAATTCAGCAATCACTCTCATTATCACGCCGACCGGGACTCAGCAAAATCATTAAGCATGGGCTTGTGGAACACACAGGGCCACGATCATTTAACAAACCCTGAGGCACAAGAGCTAGGCACGTTCGACATAATTTGTCTCCAAGAGATGATGTTCCTGGAAAAGCCAGCCTTGATGGCTACAAAATACAAATATCACCGGTGGTGAAAGGCCTCCTAGGTCGTCCATCTTTATGCCTTTTAACAGCAGTTCATTCTGGGTCTGGTATTAACATAAAAAAAAAGGTGATAGAGGCCTACGGAATTCTGGCACTCCTAACTACTTCTTGCCATGTAAAAATAGGCACTACGACCTGGACCAAAATTAACCTAGCAATAATAAATCTTTACTGGAATCCCCAAAGAGTAAAGAACTCTGATTTCTGTGCAGCAGTGACTGACACAATAGGTAAGTTCATAACTGAACTAGAAACTATTCATATTGTCATCTGCGGTGATTTAAATGCTAAGTGTGAATCAGTTGTCAGAAGCACTACCACCATACATTCCACCACAGCGGCTGTTGACAGAGGAGTGATTTGGATGAACCTTATGAATGCAAGAATCTTCCATAACGTTGCAGTATTTCGAGGACACCAGCCATCCCTTCCAACATGGGAACGGGCAGATTCAGCAGCAACTTTAAACTACATTTTTGTGGCCCACACATTGTTACCATACGTTGATTCTTTTGAAGTCCACAGAACAAAAGAAAGCGACCATAACCTTTTATCTATGTCATGGAAAACTGTTTGCGTGCAAAAACAACTATTCAAAGCAAACATAGAGTCAACCACACATCAGTCTCGTCTTAGATTAACATCGGCTGACAAAAGAGATATATCAAACAAATATAATGCAAGCCCTCTGATCAACGCCAATACTATAGTCAGGCCAAACTATCTGCCACTGCTCCTAATCTATAGAACATAAAACGGGAAACCAAATAACCTAAGGAAAAACGGAACGCATGAGTATGACAAAATGCTGGTACAAAAAAGAAGGGAGATAAGAAAACTCAAACAATCTAGCAGATTCCATGGCCCAGATAAATCAAAAAGCATTCTGAATGAAGCAACGTAGAGGAACAAATCATGGGTCAGGTCGCACAAAGAAATAATGTACCAAAACGATGCAGAACAAATGTTAAAGGTGCTAACTACAAAAAATTCCAGAGACTTCTGGGCCTTGATAAAGAAAAAAGACTTACAAACGGACAATCAACTGATAAATTCTGTTGCTGAAACTGATTGGATAAATTATTTCACCCATCATTTTGCTATTTTGACATCTAAAACCAAGAGGGTAATATTCTTAGATGAATCAAATTGGGTTGACCTAACAGATCCAGAGGACATCTTAACAATGATCACTAAACTTAAATCATCAAGAGCCCCAGGCCCGGAGGGCTTAACAAGCATAGATTTGAAGCAGTATCTGACTGAATGGTCCATTCTCATGGGCAAAATCTTTGCGCAATGCCGAACTACAAAGCGGATCCCGAAATTGTGGACCGAAGCTGTGGTGCTCCCTTATTTTAATAAAAGGCAAAAGAGATGACCCAGCAAACTATCGCCCAATCACTCTACTGGACATGATGGGCAAAATCTTTGCCACTTTACTCCTGGCAATATTTCAAAAATGGGCCAGAACATCACCCTGTTCAGATCCATTTCATACAGGTTTACTGAAAAACTTCAGCACTAGTGTAAACATCATGATACTGAATATAATAAAAGATAACATCAAGACTGACTTGCCAAGAGTATTCTTAGCTTTTGTAGATCTGTCACAAGCGTTTGACAAAATCAGCCACCAAAAACTATGGAACAAGCTAATCGCCTGGAAGTGCCCGACTGAAATTCTCAACCCAGTTATCGCTCTCCACACTGATACCAAACTGTGGGTCCGACTTAGTCAGCAGGGCCGGTCATCTGACATGATTAAATCAGAACAAGTTGTGAAACATGGCTTTCCGCTGGCTCCTGCACTTTTTTATCGCCTTCTTGCGGGACTTCAAAGACACTGAAGCTTTTGTAAGATCATTTCCCCCGAAAATTGGCAAAAATCCTATATGAAGAATCCTCTATGCAGACGATCTGATCCTATTGGATCAAATGCAAATTGGACTTCAGTGCCAACTATTTAATTTGGCTAACTAAATAAAAGAAAACGACCTTGAGATCAATATATCCAAGAAAAAAGTTCTGATAATGGGAAAAAATTGAAAAAAAGCAATGGAAAAATGGCATTGGTCTCTTAACACAAAAGTGGAAGTAGTGCCCAATATCAAATATTTGGGAGTTATTGTGGATGCCACAGGAAACGAGAAGGCGTTGCAACAGGCACCGTGGAACAAAATAAAAACTCTAACTACTCAAACTAGATTAGTAGATAAGAAATATGGGAAATTCTCTCTGTCACCAGTGATTCAATTTGATAAAGCGAAAGTCGTGTCTTCCTTGATCTATGGAATGGACGCACCCCTGAAAATCCAAGTAACTCTTTGGCCGAAGCTCGAGGGGTATTTGTGGAAATCAGTCCTGGGGCTCCCTAAATCGACCTCCATGGCAGCTATCAGGCATGAACTCAGCCTTCTGTCACTGGCAGCATCAGTGAAGCAAAGCCAAATACAGCTCCCCAGGAAAATCATAATGCCAGAGAGCCTTCCAATGTACAAGATAATTTACCTCGAACTTCAGCAAGGCCGATGCAAAGCACTCAATCTCTGGGAACAGAACCTGAATAATAAGCTAAAAGAACTGGTCTGCACTCACAAGGATCTGATCTGCAACCCTGAAAGAGTCAAAACAAAAATAGGGCTCCAAGACTGGATTAAAACTTGTGAAATGGCAACAGCAAACAGATTACTGGCCCACTTACCTCCAACTACGAACAAATTAAAACTACCATTGGCATACTGTTCAAAATTTCCAGACAAGTATTGCAGAAAATCTTTGAGATCCCGGCTAAACATGTTACCAACACAAGAAATCTGTGCGATCCGAGCATTTGCCTATCTTCGGGAAGCCTTTTTATCGCCGCTCTTTGGAGAAACAACTCTTATGGTGCTAGGCCATAAAGACGGCATGTGGAAACTAAGGCACAATAACCATATACACTAGTGACACGACAGACACAAGGTTCGATTTCCAAACAAGTCTGGTTTATTTCAAAGTATCTCAGTCGGCCGACTGGGTCTCAACATCTCACAACCTGTGTTCCCAGACCTCATGAGATGCAAGAGAGCGAGCAACGCTCAAGCAACAACATATATACATTACATGCAATCAGTACGAAGGCAATTCGATCCGCCCATAAACGTATCATTTAGGCTAGGGTTCGGTGATCGACAATAGTGACAAATTTGACACAATATGACAAGTCTTCATTCAGTCTAAACATAGTTATTCTAGCAATGGCAGCAGAGACAGTTTTCTTGTTATGGGGAGCATAGAGCTCTTAGTTCACCAAAAATATCATGTTCGTAGCAGAGAAACATTCCTTAGCACATTATCTGTGTGTTTCGGTTCATGAGGTAAGGGTCAGACAGTTCTGAAGCAGAAAATACCACTCTCCGTGAAGGAGTACCGCTAGAAGTATATAATTCATGGTTTAACTGCCTTTTACTACAGCGTTTGCTAGACAGGTTGGCACATGACTACTGATTAGAAGCGGCTTCCCTTTGAACAACCTCAGCGCCCTGACAATTTCCAGAGACTACACTGCGAAAAGTCCTAACAAAACAGTGTAGCATCTGGAAATTGTCAGGGCGCTGAGGTTGTTCAAAGGGAAGCCCAAACAAATAAGGTTCCTCGAAAAGTATTTTCTTTCTACATAGGGCACCCAAGACCTCGCTGACCCAAGAACACCCAAGGCTAACAAACAAGAAATAAACCCTCATGGCGGAATATTTAGAAAACAGGGAAGAAGATGCCATTCATTTATTTGCCCCAAAAGGCACCAACGAACATGCATTTGCATCTAACCTGCCCAAACAAAGGGAAGATTTACGATACAAATTTGTAAAACTAGAAAGATTATCGAAAAAGTAAATAGATAAATATTGGGAAATTAAATCATTAAACAACTACATATCCAAGAAACAGATCCCAAGAGGATTGAGAATACTAATTTTCCCTGACCTTACAAAAGACGAGGATAAAGATATAGCAGATTCCTGGGAAAAGAATCTGAACCAGAGTTCAAACAATATGTTGGAAATTTTGATCGAGCATGCATCCAGGGAACATAAAAGAATAACAGTTAAAATTGAAGAAACTAAAAAAGAAATTAAGGAAGCCAAAGCCCTAGAAGTAACCAAAGAGAAAAATTACCAGAAGATGTTTGAGATCCTAAAAGAATATCAAGATGAGATCAAATTAAGAAAAATGCGAACATTTTTCAGAGATAACAGAGACTATGAGGATGACAAGGTGTACACTTTTCAGGACAAATACAAACTACCCACCAAACCATCCTCGCATGAAAGTACACTGAACACTTCCCCGGGGAGCTCAGATGCAGACTCTGAAGGAGATCAAGAAACCACAATCGAGACAACAGAAGGACAGGTTTTATTAAACCAAATTAAAAGGTACAAAAAAGGAAACAGACTTACCTATCAAAATCAAAAACAAGTGTGTTTTTTATTGCCACAACAAACAATCCAACAATCACCCACAGGAGGAGGGGGAAACGTGGGAGTGGTAGACTCAGGAAATCAAGATGCTTTAGAAGACTCCAGAGGATTGACAGGAGCCAAAACAAGGGAAGCAGCAAAAAAGAACAAATAAATGATCTGATACTGAACATATCAAACCATCAGCTCAAACCAGAGGAAATATCATTATTAAACAAAGGGTTTTCTTTTGCACTGACTACAACCTTTGACAATATAGAAGTTCACATTGATTTGTTTACATTTGTAAGAAAATTGAAATTAAAAAAATACTTTGATACTCAAATAACAGACTATCGGACCAAGGAAGTGAGAGTCAAAGAAAGTCAGTTAACTATTGAAGATTTGACCAACATACACACATTGAGAGCTATACAAGAAGCAGAAGACAGACCAATACATGAGACATTACATGAACTCTGAATAAATCAAACAAGCCTTTCCGTCAAAGAATTGAAACAAAAATCTAAATTTACTCCCCAATTGATGCCGGATAACCTAGTGGATACTTTTTATAAAGCAGTGACGAAAGATTTAAATAACCACAATGATTCAATGAGGAAAAACAGATCTGAATCAAAAAAACTTTTTGACAATTTAACAAACAAAGAAAGACAAGCACTTTTTGAACTGAAACAAGACAAGAATTTGGTAATCAAAGGAGCGGATAAAGGTGGAAGAATAGTTATAATGAACAGAGAAGATTACGTACAAATGGCAATGAACCACATCAATACACCATGCTGTTACACCAAAGTGAAATCTAATCCAAAATTGAAGATAGTATTGGAACTAAAAGAACCCATTACATCTTGGCATAGACAAGGACTCATCACTGATGATGAAAAACATTTTTGGGAAATTAAACAACCTACTATTCTAACAGTATACTTTTTACCAAAGATACATAAGGAATATGACAAAATTCCAGAAGGAAGGACGATTCTAAGCGGTATAGACAGGGCGACTATGAATATGGCACATTATATAGATAACATCATCAAACCTTTGGCCACGAAAACGAAATCTTACTTGAGAGATACAACTGCAGCGATAAACAAACTAGATGCAATTGAATGGCAGGAAAATGTCCTATTAGCAACTTGGGATGTAAGAGCAGTGTACACATCTATAAGGCACGACACCGCATTAGAAACAATTGATTACACTTTTTTGCAAGAAACAGCATCAAATTATCAATCAGTCAGTATGCTAAAAGAAATGTTATTATTGACACTACAGAACAACATGTTCATATTCAATGGTCAATTCTTCAAACAAACAAGAGGAGTAGCGATGGGAATTAAATATGCCCCAGCACTTGCAAATCTGACTATGGCAATGTACGAAGACAAGCACATTTATACAGACAAAGCTTATGAATCCAATGTAATTCTATGGACAAGATACATAGATGACGTTTTGATCATTTGGAAAGGGGAAGAGAAAGGACTGGAAGATTTCAGATTATGTCATGATGCCTACTCCCGGGAAGCCAGTTCAGGGCCAGCGTCCCCGAAAGCAGACATCATGTCCCCAGGGAGGGACCCAGCAACCCCTTATAGGGGCTCTTTGGACATAGAAGGCATCAGTCCTGGCACCACTTACTTACCTGGAACTACTTTGGGGGCTATTTAAACCACGCCCAGAGAGCAGCTCACGCTTCGCGTTGTTCTGCATCTAGCAGCTGGACGCTCACCGTGTCTGCTCCTGCATCCTGGCTCCAGCCACGCCCGCCTGCAACCTGGAACACCTGAAAAGGAAGGAAAGGAGAGAAAGGTGAATAATTGAACTTTACCTACCTCCATCCGGAGTCCGGAACCATCACTCCGACGATCCTGAGAAAAGACATTATTTTTAAAAGCGCATCGCATCGCTCGCTGCAGCGCCGCGTTCCACTCACCTTCACGGGGCGCCCTCGGGCTCTTCAGCCACCATTGGCACCATCCGTCGCCTTTCAGCGCCTAAGGAGAAAAAGAGACAAAACAAAGGTGAGCGAAGGAACAGATTGAGGAAGGCCTGATTCTTCCACCTTAAGACTTACCTGATTTTTTTTGGGACAATCTTTCGTCACCTCGGGTCGGCGCCGCTTCTTTGGCACTTCCGTACCCCGGTCCCTAAGGGGAAAAAGACACACGCATTAGTGGGTGAAAGCAAGATCACTAAGGGAACCATCCATCAAAAAGACTCACCAGAGTTACCTTCGGCGAATCCATTCCTCTACGCGTATTCTTCATCCTACATCTGAAATAGAGAAAAGGACAACGGACAATTAAGGCTTGAACTTTTGCAACTGAATACTTACGGCCTCATATCGGAAAAGTCAAGCGGAGTTGAATACTCACCAAACCCGAGATCCAGTGAAGTAACTGGAAATCAACGCGCCCCTGCATCGGAAGCAGGATGGAGAGCTCGTCCTTTCAGACTCTAAGGTGAGACTCTACGAGTAATCGCGGAGGGGGTTCGAGGAGTGTGAGAGGTTGGAGGGGGGGAATCCGTCGCATTATCCAGCAGACATTTAATCCCCTTTTCCATCTACAGAGGGATTCTTCTACGGGCCAGACAGGCGAGGTTTGGGGGTCCAGTCCAGTCCGTCTTCCGAGTCCTGCGCATCACCTTAGAAGAGGCCATAGCAGTCAAGAACAGATCGGCGCCTCCGTGGGAATCAGGTGAGCGTTACAGATTAAGAGCGAATCAGAACCCAATGGGGATTGAATTCACAGGATTGGCAAACAAAGAAGAGATAAACTTTTTAGACCTGAACATATATGTTGCACAAAACCATCTCAACACTAGAACCTTTAGGAAGCCGACCGAGGCAAATTCTACTTTATTTTCAATAAGCTGCCACTATAACTCTGTGATCAAGAATATACCGAAGGGTGAGTTTATAAGAGCACGTAGAAACTGCAGTGAAGAGAAAGTTTTTGACGATGAATGTAAATTATTAACAAGCAGATTCAGAGCAAGAGGCTATGGAAAGAAGACAATATTACAGGCACAGGAGAAAGCATCCAAATTAAACAGAGAAAGTACCCTCAAAATGACAGACCCTAAATCAGTGAGAAAAGAAGAAGAAAAAATTTACTTCATCACGAATTACTGTGCCAACAACAAGATACTGAGAAAAATTTTAGGAAAAAACTGGCACTTTTTACAACTGGACCCAAATGTGAATAAATACATAGGAATCGATCCTATGTTGATCTACAAACGTGCGAAAACCATTAAAAACACTTTGAGTCCCTCTTTTCTTCCAGAAGTTAAAAAAGAGAACCCCATTACGTGGCTTCCAGCACCACCAACAGGTTTTCGAAAATATCGCACATGTTCGATGTGACAAAACAATGGGGGGTGGGAGGCACTAGCACGTAAATATATAACTTACTAATATTACTTTTTAAAGACAAGGGGTATTAAAAAACAACTTAGAGTTCTGAATTAACTTCAGGTGCAAAGGGGTAAAAGCCACGAGGCCACTCAGGGCAAATTAAACACTAAACAAACAAAACCGTGAGTTTCCACACGGTAACCCCATATGCACTCCTCACGGGATAATATCCCTTAGGTAATTACAGCAATTCACTATGTCATAAGTGATTAATATGCATAGCTCTCAAGTAGAGAGCAGGTGCTCAATCATAGTAAACTTGAAGTACTGGCAATGAAGCCAATATGGTAACTACAAAAATGTTCCAACAAAGCTATAAACATAGGTGTTTTTGTTTTAATACAACAAGAATAGCGATTTTCCAGAACACGACAAAATTTGCCAAATATTTTCAAATAAATACATAAGTAACTAGTGTTTACAACATTCACACTAGCGTTTTTATGAACTCATTAAAGTCTCTGAAACACATTCCAAATAGCACCATTAGATTCAATCATTTGCCAACGCATTTCGGATTATCACAGAATCCATCCTCAGGGCTAAGGTAACTATTTGTTCCCATTCTTCATAATGTTTCACAGTTCAGATCTCTAGAAAGTAACCAAAAGATATAATCACTAATAATTAACATACTCAACCTTAATTCAATCACTAGCAAGAAACGCTAGAACACTAACCTTATAATCCATCAGCAATAGGTGTTGTCAATTCGTAGAACCAAACTTTATGGGACCTCAGTGCACGACTGGGACCAGTAGCAGGTAGGCGTGGGACTCTGAGTATTCCAGTATCCTACGGGGAGGGGGAAAGTATGCATATGTTAAATAGGGAGATCCTAACTACATGCGTAGTGAATACCTCATTACAACCTCAAAGCGACTCCTAGCACAACATAAAGACACCTTAAAATGGGGTACAGGATTTAATTAAATCAAACCAACAGAGGGGCATCTAACCAACTACGTCTCATCCCCAGAGTGAACAGTCAAGGCTGTGCAACACAGAGGGGCAGATAAACTTTTGCATGGAGCGGCCAGGTTCCACCTAACCTGGGTCCAGAGACGTGCAGCCGAATAGCGTGATGGGATTTAGCTCGATTTCAAACCGGTATCCGCCGGCGTTCCAAAAAAGTAACGGGCGTTCCGAGACGCTCGGATCTGGGCATGAATATAGACGCATCCGACAATGACAATACTATGGACAAAAACGTCCTTGTGTGCACACACCTCGTATCGAGTGCGATGTATACCGAAAAGACCAGCCGTCCAGCGCAATCGCTGGGGGCTGTCTGTGACTGTTGTTTGTAGGTTTCCACGGCGACGCCACACATGCGCAGCAGTGTGACTGGCCGGTATCTCAGAATGGGCATGTCCCCAGCCGTATACAACCGTGTGTGTGCACCATCAGAATTCTAAAGCATAAGTATTCGGGGCGATGCGATTTATCAGAACGGCATCAGATAACGTTGATACCCGGTTAGTGCCACTTCTTAAGGGATAATTATTGGTGCCAGAAGGAACCCTAAACCAGCCCATAGTGTATATGATCGAACGGCACTTAGGAGTGGGCAGCAAGGAAAGACGCAGAAATAAATCTGCTCGGGTCCTCGTGGCCACAAAATTAAGCCCCGCTAAAGCCTGGGGTCTATGTTAGGCAAAGGTGCCTATCAGGGTAATAAGGTGGGCATGGGGAAATGCAGAACAAGATCTGCCAAAGACCTCATGTGCGTCGGGTCCTAGGAGTGGGCAACAAGGAAAGACGCAGAAATAAATCTGCTCGGGTCAGAAAGTAGAGGAGAACCCTGTTAGGGGGTAGAGTCTGAATACACTGCCGGTTCGGGAGCACCAACAATGGCGCAACCCCGCTGTTCACACTCTAGAAGTTGAGGATCCGCATATCACTTACTCAAAGTTGATCAAATACCCACAATCATCTCAATGTTCTGACATTTACATAGACAATCAGATAAGGTATTACATAGGCAAAAGACAGTTCTGTCCGTAGTCTAACCCACTTGTGTCCCACAATTATCTCAATATTGTGACATTTTCATAGACAATCAGATAAGGTATTACATAGGCAAAAGACAATTCTGTCTGTAGTCTGCCCCACTTGTGTCCCCCACGACGGATGTCCAAGAGGATCACAATCTAATCAATCTAATCAATCACCTTAGATTGTATTACAGAGCACAGCATATCCCATGATTAAACCGGAGACAAATATTGACAGCAATTCCCCATTATGTCGATATATGTTTGCATAGTTCAGCTTTCAAAAGACCATTATTTTGAAGAAGCTTCTAATCTGAAGCTTCAGGTAGTTAAACAAAACACATTAAATCGAATTCAAGGTTCATGCCCCTTGGACTCAGACAGTCAAGCAATTCAATCCATAAGATCTCTCTTTGTTGATGTTTCCTTGTGATGTCACCACCCCTTGGCCCCAGTTTAACCTGTTCCAATATGACACATTTCAAATGGGCTACTGTGTGTCTAGCTTCTGTAAAGTGTGTTGCTACCGGTGATTTTGGACTCTTGGTGCGGATATTGGATTTATGCTCCGTCCAACGTATCTTAGCCTTCCTCGTGGTCATCCCTACAGAGTAAAGACCGCAGGGACATTTAAGGCCATAGACCACATTCCTAGCATCACAAGTGCAGGAATGCTTTAGCCAAATGGGTTTCCCTGAATGTGGATGTCTTACACTGTTTCCCTTAATAACATAAGCACAATGTTGGCAGTTCAGACAGGGTGTCGTGCCCCTAAATGTGCTCGTGTCTGATCCCCGATTTTGTATTTCTGCTTTAATAAGGCTATTGCGTAACGCCTTATTATTCTTATATGCAAACGTGGGGGTTTGAGGAAAGAGTGTTTGTAATTTCGGGTCCATTTGAAGCATTGCCCAATGTTTCTGTATGATCTTCTTAATCCTCTTACTCTGCTTAGAGTGTGTAGTGACATATACGAGAGTCTCATTGGTCTTCCGGGGTTTAGGGGTAAGTAAAGTATCTCTTTGGATATTGCTCACTTTTTCTTTCACTTTTTCAATGAGTGTGTGTTCATATCCTCTTTTTTCAAATGTTCACTCCAAGATAGCTGATTGCCGTATATATTCCACAGGTTCTGAAATATTGCGCCTGTACCGCAGAAATTGACTTAAGGGGACACTGTCCAGTGTCCTTTGTGGGTGAAAGCTAGTTGCAAGCAATAGGCTGTTCCTGTCAGTAGTTTTGGTGAATAGACGGGTCTCTAATTTCTGAGCTTTTACATAGACTTCAACGTCCAAGAAGTGAATATTGCACTTACTTGTTAGAGTAGTGAATTGAATCCTTGGGTGAATCTGGTTCATCATTGTAAAAAAATGTCTTAATTCATCTTCAGGACCACTCCAAATACAGAAGATATCATCAATGTAACGGGTGTACATTAGCAAGTATTTTGACCATCTTGGCGATGAGATCACATGCTCATACTCAAGGAAATACATATATATGTTCGCATAACATGGAGCCATTGCTGCTCCCATACTAGTCCCTGAGATCTGCAGAAAAAACCTCTCATCGAACTTAAAGAAATTGTTCATCAGAACGAGCTTCAGTAAGGTCAACACAAAAATGCGGTCACCCTGACACATCTCTGCATTCAGTAGCAACCACTCCACTGCCTCCAATCCTGATTCATGTACTATATTCGTGTACAAGGATGTCACATCCATTTTTGTGTCCCCCACGACGGATGTCCAAGAGGATCACAATCTAATCAATCTAATCAATCACCTTAGATTGTATTACAGAGCACAGCATATCCCATGATTAAACCGGAGACAAATATTGACAGCAATTCCCCATTATGTCGATATATGTTTGCATAGTTCAGCTTTCAAAAGACCATAATTTTGAAGAAGCTCCTAATCTGAAGCTTTAGGTAGTTAAACAAAACACATTAAATCGAATTCAAGGTTCATGCCCCTTGGACTCAGACAGTCAAGCAATTCAATCCATAAGATCTCTCTTTGTTGAAGTTTCCTTGTGATGTCACCACCCCTTGGCCCCAGTTTAACCTGTTCCAATATGACACATTTCAATTGGGCTACTGTGTGTCTAG
Source organism: Ambystoma mexicanum (assembly GCF_040938575.1). NCBI lineage: Eukaryota > Metazoa > Chordata > Amphibia > Caudata > Ambystomatidae > Ambystoma > Ambystoma mexicanum. The sequence continues at coordinate 1,336,266,756 of NC_090937.1, forward strand.
CTTCTGTAAAGTGTGTTGCTACCAGTGATTTTGGACTCTTGGTGCGGATATTGGATTTATGCTCCGTCCAACGTATCTTAGCCTTCCTCGTGGTCATCCCTACATAGTAAAGACCGCAGGGACATTTAAGGCCATAGACCACATTCATAGCATCACAAGTGCAGGAATGCTTTAGCCAAATGGGTTTCCCTGAATGTGGATGTCTTACACTGTTTCCCTTAATAACATAAGCACAATGTTGGCAGTTCAGACAGGGTGTCGTGCCCCTAAATGTGCTCGTGTCTGATCCCCGATTTTGTATTTCTGCTTTAATAAGGCTATTGCGTAACGCCTTAGTATTCTTATATGCAAACGTGGGGGTTTGAGGAAAGAGTGTTTGTAATTTCGGGTCCATTTGAAGCATTGCCCAATGTTTCTGTATGATCTTCTTAATCCTCTTACTCTGCTTAGAGTGTGTAGTGACATATACGAGAGTCTCATTGGTCTTCCGGGGTTTAGGGGTAAGTAAAGTATCTCTTTGGATATTGCTCACTTTTTCTTTCACTTTTTCAATGAGTGTGTGTTCATATCCTCTTTTTTCAAATGTTCTCTCCAAGATAGCTGATTGCCGTATATATTCCACAGGTTCTGAAATATTGCGCCTGTACCGCAGAAATTGACTTAAGGGGACACTGTCCAGTGTCCTTTGTGGGTGAAAGCTAGTTGCAAGCAATAGGCTGTTCCTGTCAGTAGTTTTGGTGAATACACGGGTCTCTAATTTCTGAGCTTTTACATAGACTTCAACGTCCAAGAAGTGAATATTGCACTTACTTGTTAGAGTAGTGAATTGAATCCTTGGGTGAATCTGGTTCATCATTGTAAAAAAATGTCTTAATTCATCTTCAGGACCACTCCAAATACAGAAGATATCATCAATGTAACGGGTGTACATTAGCAAGTATTTTGACCATCTTGGCGATGAGATCACGTGCTCATACTCAAGGAAATACATATATATGTTCGCATAACATGGAGCCATTGCTGCTCCCATACTAGTCCCTGAGATCTGCAGAAAAAACCTCTCATCGAACTTAAAGAAATTGTTCATCAGAACGAGCTTCAGTAAGGTCAACACAAAAAGGCGGTCACCCTGACAATTCTCTGCATTCAGTAGCAACCACTCCACTGCCTCCAATCCTGATTCATGTACTATATTCGTGTACACGGATGTCACATCCATTGTAAACAAAGTATCACGTCCTTCAACGAATTCCACTCCTTGTAATTTTTTCAGAAAGGCCATGGTATCACGCAGAGTTGTCGGTGTGTTCTGTATCAATGTTTGTAGGACTTTGTCCAGGTACTGGGCCAGTGGCTCCAAGAGGCTCTCAGTTGCGGCAATTATCGGGTGTCCTGGTGGTTTCAGAAGTCTTTTATGAATTTTAGGAAGCATATATAATACTGGTGTAATAGGATGTTTGTTTTCCAAAAACCTCTGTGTTTTCTCGGAAATAACCTCCCTCCTCTCTGCTTCGTCCAGTGTCTCCTCTATCAGGGTCATAATTCGGGTTGTGGGGTTAAATGTGATTTCTTGATACGTTTCCTTGACTGACAGTTGCCGCTCTATTTCCTCCAAATAGTCTTGTTTGTCCATTAGCACAAGTGCTCCCCCTTTATCCACTGGTTTAAAGATTATTGAATTGTTGTCAAGAATATTCTTCAATGTTTGGCGCTCTCGTGCTGTGAAGTTTCCGGAACCTTTACTTTTAAACTGCAACTTCTTGAAATCCTGAAGTATTGCTTTCTCAAAAGTAGAAAGAACATGGTTCTGCACTGGCGGGTTGAACGTGCTCTTTGGGTTCATCTCCAGATACTCAAATTCCTCCCCATGTTCCTGATCTTCTTCCTCCAAATCAGCAAAAAACACTTTCAGTTTCATTTTCCGGACCAGTTTGAAAAAGTCAATCTTCTCCTTAAGCAGCGTACTATTGTTCTGTGGAACAAAAGAGAGCCCTTTCCTGAGAACCTGTAGCTCGAGGTGGGAGAGCCTGTAAGATGATATATTGACTACTAGCTCTGCTTCTGTGCCTTCTTCCTTGGGAGATTTCTTTTTTTGTCCGCGTCTGATAGGTCTTTTTCTAAAAAATGAACCTCAGCATCTGTAACAACAGTGTCACTGGCACCTGTTGGTTGTATAATCTCTGGTTCCGTGACAGGATCCAATTCAGTGCTAGAGACGTCCGAAGTTGTAAGACCAGTATTGGATGCTCCTGGCTTGGCCGCTTATTAGGACAATGCCCGTAGTACTCCTGCCATGTGTAAACAATGTCCAACTTGTAATCAAGCGTGTCACGCCTGAACTTACGTATTTTCTTAGTTTGTAGCTCCTGTTTATACCTCTGTATTTTTTGATTGGTGTCGTCCAAGACTTCCTGGAGTTGGTCTGCAGAATAGCATTTGTTTAAAGACGTCTTGATGTTCTCAATGTCTTCATCCAAGGATTTCAAACTATGTGCCAATTCCTCAATTGTAAGGAGTATAAGGTCTAAAGAGCACTTATTAAGGATCTGACACCATCTCTTAACAAATGTAGGGTTCTCCTTACATAGAGTGGGTTCAAGGTTAACCCTCAACCCCCTCGGGATTCTCTGTGCCTTATAATACTGTGCCAATGTTGATGCGTGGAGTTTAAGGTTAACTTCCCGTCGTATTTTCCACTCCAATTGTTTTATAAGTGCTTCTGGTTTCTCTGAGGTTAATAATTCCTCGCCCGTTGATTTAATTAGTGATAAGATGCGATTAGCCTCTTCTGAACTGAAGCCTAATGTCTCAGCTCTGTTGTTCGTGGTCTGATCAATTTTTGCGAAGGACATACTGGTCCATATACTCAAAAAAGGATATCAGTTAATGTGTGCCCTCCCAAGTGTGTGGCCGCTAGGGATACTGACAAAACAATGGGGGGTGGGAGGCACTAGCACGTAAATACATAACTTATTAATATTACTTTTTAAAGACAAGGGGTATTCAAAAACAACTTAGAGTTCTGAATTAACTTCAGGTGCAAAGGGGTAAAAGCCACGAGGCCACTCGGGGCAAATTAAACACTAAACAAACAAAACCATGAGTTTCCACACGGTAACCCCATATGCACTCCTCACGGGATAATATCCCTTAGGTAATTAGAGCAATTCACTATGTCATAAGTGATTAATATGCATAGCTCTCAAGGTGAAAGCAGGTGCTCAATCATAGTAAACTTGAAGTACTGGCAATGAAGCCAATATGGTAACTACAAAAATGTTCCAACAAAGCTATAAACATAGGTTTTTCCACCTTAAGACTTACCTGATTTTTGTTGGGACAATCTTTCCACACCTCGGGTCGGCGCTGCTTCTTTGGCACTGCCGTACCCCGGCCCCTAAGGGGAAAAAGAGACAAAACAAAAGTGAGTGAAGGAACAGATCGAGGAAGGCCTGATTCTTCCACCTTAAGACTTACCTGATTATTGATGGGACAATTTTTCCTCACCTCGGGTCGGCGCCGCTTCTTTGGCACTTCCGTACCCAGGCCCCTAAGGGGAAAAAGACACACGCATTAGTGGGTGAAAGCAAGATCACTAAGGGAACCATCCATCAAAAAGACTCACCAGAGTTACCTTCGGCGAATCCATTCCTCTACGCGGATTCTTCATCCTACATCTGAAATAGAGAAAAGGACAAAGGACAATTAAGGCTTGAACTTTTGCAACTGAATACTTACGGCCTCATATCGGAAAAGTCAAGCGGAGTTGAATACTCATCAAACCCGAGATCCAGTGTCAACGCGCCCCTGCATCAGAAGCAGGATGGAGAGCTCGTCCTTTCAGACTCTAAGGTGAGAATCTACGGGGAATCGCGGAGGGGGTTCAAGGAGTGTGAGAGGGGAAGGGGGGGGAATCCATCGCATTATCCAGCAGACAGTTAATCCCCTTTTCCATCTACAGAAGGATTCTTCTACGGGCCAGACAGGCGAGGTTTGGAGGTCCGGTCCAGTCCGTCTTCCGAGTCCTGCGCATCACCTTAGAAGAGGCCATAGCAGTCCAGAACAGATCGGCGCCTCCGTGGGAATCAGGTGAGCGTTACAGGTCAAGAGCGAATCAGAACCCAATGGGGATTGAATTCACAGGATTGGCAAGCAAAGAAGAGATAAACTTTTTAGACCTGAACATATATGTTGCACAAAACCATCTCAACACTAGAACCTTTAGGAAGCCGACCGAGGCAAATTCAACTTTATTTTCAATAAGCTGCCACTATAACTCTGTGATCAAGAATATACCGAAGGGTGAGTTTATAAGAGCACATAGAAACTGCAGTGAACAGAACGTTTTTGACGATGAATGTAAATTATTAACAAGCAGATTCAGAGCAAGAGGCTATGTAAACAAGACGATATTACAGGCACAGGAGAAAGCATCCAAATTAAACAGAGAAAGTACCCTCAAAATGACAGACCCTAAATCAGTGAGAAAAGAAGAAGAAAAAATTTACTTCATCATGAATTAGTGTGCCAACAACAAGATACTGAGAAAAATTTTACGAAAAAATTGGCACTTGTTACAACTGGACCCAAATGTGAAAAAATACATAGGAACCGATCCTACGTTGATCTACAGACGTGCGAAAACCATTAAAAACACTTTGAGTCCCTCTTTTCTTCCAGAAGTTAAAAAAGAGAACCCCATTACGTGGCTTCCACCACCACCAACAGGTTTTCGAAAATATGGCACATGTTCGATGTGCACACATGCATCAATCAACACAATGACTTTCAAGGACACACATGGCATAAGTGAAAAAATTGTAGACTCTATTAATTATAAAACCAAGTTTGTGGTCTATGCGATTATTTGCCACTGCAAGAAAATCTACATAGGGAGCACAATTAGAGAACTCAGCACTAGGATAAGGGAGCATTTGTCAACCATTGGAAGCCAAGACACAAATGTACCCCTTGCACAACATTGGCAAAGAAATCACCAACTAACAGACAAACATGAACTCAAATTCATGTTTGTAAATTCCGTACAGTTGAAAGGGGTCTTAATTCAGACTATGAAATGGCCTCTTTTCTATGAATTTTATCCTTTTCAATTTTTAATATATGGGAATTAAGACATTTCGGTTAAAGACTTAACCAATATTTATAATTTACAGAAGAAAAAAAAAGGGAATGTAGACATTGTAGTACTGTTACTTAAAGGAAATTACCATTTTCGAATCGGATTCTAACACAGTTGATAGATATTATAACCATTTGTTTTTTCCGTTGGTATGGGTTTTTGAGAGCAGCATTGAAACCCCTAAAAATGTTTTAATTAAAAAAAAAAATTAAAAAATATTCTTGCTTCGTAGCAATGGGGCCACCGATTAATTTTCAATTCATTTGTATTAAACAAAGTCAATTACTTTCGAAGTGCACATCATTATAGAACTTCAATATTTCAATGCCGTTTACCCAAAAGATGGCCGCAGGCATGGAAGCAGAAGAAGGATAAACCAAAAGGGAAGTAGTAATCACAAACAGTACAAAAAAAACTGGCACATGAGTTAGTGTCAGTGTTAGTGAAGTTAGTGCTCAAAACACTAAAAGGAAATAATATTCCAAATACCAAAGGATTAACATGAATATTTTGTTAAAGACGGAGTACATTTTGGTTCATTATTTTTGATTTAAAATTGGGCGTTAATTCGATATTTTCATTGTTTCAAATATGCGCACATGCGATTGATACTATTTTTCAATTTAGAGTACACACAACAGGCTTGTATTATTATCAGGACCAGTACGTTAGCTAAGTGAATCAACATGGCGACCGCAGTAGACATAGTTGTGGGACTCGCTATCTCACAAACCGACATGAAGTAATGTAAACAGGGAGACGAGACAGAAACACTAGGACCACTTGGAACAGGACACGCAGCCACAGGTAAGCGTGCGAGAGGGTCCCCTGAGGGGGCTGCATTATTTTCAATGTGGACATGTGAGTCCGCATGGAGGTGCGGAAACTAAACGGCAAATTAGAGAAAGTGATTTATTATTATTTTTTGAAGTATATCGTGCAGCACATAAGGACCTCTTTGAACAGAATTAATCACAGCGAGCTTCATTTTATTTATATAAGTCAAGAACTCATAAGCACGTTTAAATCAATTTCGGGCTACATTTGGATTCAATTTCCAAACACTATTGAGTAAACAAATGAAAAGTATAAACCCTGGTGTTACATGTAGTGTATTTTAATTTACAGGGATTTAACCCAGGACAAACCCGTTATCAACAATGGAGACAGACTAAAGCAATATGAGTATTGAACTGGAAGCATTAGGAAAGAAGATGTAAATCACTACTCACACTTACCAAAATTTAAAACCTAAAACTTTCTTACACTTTATGAACAACATGAAAGTGGTAACTAACTAATATTTTTTTGAAAACATTTCTCTCTGTGCTTATGTTATGTTTTGTGTGTTTTTTCATAACCCTCAACATTCCGACCCTTCACCCCTCCCAAAATGGCCATCCCATTGAATGTTTATTGTAATGAAAAAATGTTTTGCTTATACTCAATGTAAAAAAAAATGGTTTATTATATTTTTTTTTTGTCATTTTATTTGTACTTGACCGTACATGTTTTGGTTTAGGTTTGAAATTTGTTAATTGTTTATGTGTCTTGGAATTTTTCTATAAATCAGCCCTGATTTGAAAAAGACGATGTGTTCATCGAAACACGTGTAATCATAAAGGGCAACTTAAAGAGTACAATTAAGTTGTTTAAATAAAAGATATCCATCCTTCCATTGGCTAAGCAGGCTTACGGACTACAACTCCCAGAAGCACCAGCGCCCTTCATAGGGAAACGTCAGGCGCTTCAGCGCCGGCGCTTCAGGGACAAGCCGGTCTTGCGCCGGTCCCGCTGGACTCCACTCTTAAAAGCAGCAAGGAGAGCTTGCATTCAGCATTAGGTAACTTGGTGGGAGGTCGGCACTCTGAATGCTAAGGGTTAATTCTCACATGTTTTGCAACGAGCATTAACTTACGGTCTGCCTGCCTTTGTTCAAGTGTATTGCCATCTGAGTGAATGAAGCAACGAAAGTGTGCTTAGATAACATTATTTGAACTGCCTTTTGCCGCTTTATTTAAAGAACACTTGTGCTGCTTTTACGCACTAAGCGACTGCTTTGAGCTGAAGAGCGTGAACTCAGCAACAAGATTCACACGCTTAGGAAAGTACTTACTTGTGGGTCCTCAGGCACGGCAGGAACGCCCAGGAGATCCTTGCCCCCGAGACCTCGTGTTAACTACTAGCAACTGCAGCCGCTTTGCGGTGCACTAAAACTGTAACCTATAGTCAGCGAACTCGACACTGACTCCTGCTTCAGCCTCTGCCATTGGCTAAGCAGGCTTACGGACTACAACTCCCAGAAGCACCAGCGCCCTTCATAGGGAAACGTCAGGCGCTTCAGCGCCGGCGCTTCAGGGACAAGCCGGTCTTGCGCCGGTCCTCGCCGTCCACGGCGTCCGGCGCACAGCACGCTGCCCAGAAACCACTGCTAATCAGAAACCATGGGGTTTCTACCTTTTGACATAGTGGCCAACATCAATCGTAATTACCAAAACACAAAGCTTGCCAAAGCAGCTTGTGACGCAATCCTTGAACGAACCAATCCAGATGTTAGTCTCCCCTCCACAGAAACCCTTGCTATTAAGAGACGTGAGAAAAGAACACCATCAAACACTTTCCTCAAGAAATCGCCACCCCAACCTCCTCCAGATCTAAAGATCTGTCTCCTCAACACCCGCTCCCTCAACAAACATGCCATCAGCGTCCATGACATGATATCCGCGGAAAAAATAGACATCATGTGTATTACCGAGACCTGGCTAAAAGAACCCGTCGGTCCCACCTGCGACCTAGCAGTCCCAGAGGGCTACACTATATACTACACCAACAGGGAATCAGGACAAGGGGGTGGCGTGGCCGTAATCGCCAGGGACACCATCCAACTGTTCCCGATCAAAACACAATGTAACGGTTCAGAGATCCTCCACCTTAAACATCTTCAAACCAATAGTAGCAGCCTTAACATAATTGTAGTATACAGACCACCTGCCACTATGCCCAATTTCAACGAAGAAATCACAAACCAGCTTAATATGATTAAAGGACCCAATACCTCCACTCTACTCTTAGGAGATTTCAATCGGTGGCGGGGGGACCCGAAAGACAGAGAGGCCATTAAATTGGAGAAACTCTTGAACAACATAGACTACCAAGTAATGAATACTGCTCCTACCATGGACAACGGCCACCTACTTGACTGGGTTGTCACCAACAACCTCACATCCCAAGATTACGAAACTGACCCATTTATATGGTCAGACCACTATAGCGTGACCTTTCATATCTATCCCCCTGCACAAAGGCCCAAAACTCCCAATCTCCCTATCAAAAAAACACTGCGGAACTATAAAAACATCAATGAAGAGCACCTGATGCAATGTCTACATGCTCATGAAATTGAGGGAAAAATTGAGGATACATGCGAAACCACTCTATTCAACCTACTTGGCCAGTTACAGGCACTAGTGGACCGTGAAGCCCCACTCCAAACCAAAACCTCTAGACCTAAAAAAATAAAACAAGAGTGGTTTACAGAGGAACTTCTCGAACAGTAAAAGCTTAAAAGGAATAGGGAAAATGAATGGAGAAAAAAACCCACAGTGGACAATAAATCCCTCTGGAAAACCAGGGAGAAAATCTACAAAGGAATGATAACCGAGGCTAAGAAAAACTACTATGATAAACAGATTTCTGTAGCAGCCAACTGCACCAGCAAACTTTTCAATATATTAAAATCTATAGATAAGCCAAAAAGCTTAACCCCAGCCTTCTCGCCCACCCAAGAAGAATGCGACGCAACACAGATCGCATTCTTTAATAAAATTAACAAGGCCAGGGATATCATAGCCAAATCCCAAGCAGCCTCTAAATCCTCCACCAAAGACACACCAGAGGAACTTGTACACCAGACGACCCAATTCAAATTCCATCCCATCACTACCAACGACATGATAAAAACCCTAGCATCCATGAAACCCACCACGTGCGCGGAAAACATACTCCCGGCCAACCTGATCCTAGACCATCCAGCCATCTTTGCACCAGCTCTAACCAAAGTAATAAATACATCTTTCCGTGACCAAAATGTACCTAAAAGCATAAAAAGGGTAACAGTCACACCCCTTGTAAAAAAACCTAACCTAGACCAAAGGGACCCAAACAACTTAAGACACATAACTAACTGCAACTTCATACTTAAAATCATGGACAAAATTGCCACCACACAACTTCAGGAATATGTAGAAAGCTCTGACCTCCTCCATCACCAACAGTCAGGATTTCGACCAGCACATAGCACAGAAACAGCTATGCTGGATCTACAGACTAAGATGCTTAACATTATTGATCAGGGAAAAGCTGGACTACTAATACTTTTAGATCTGAGCGCGGCCTTCGACTTACTAGACCACAACTTACTTAAGTCAGCTCTAAAAGAAACAGCAAATTGCTCAGACGAAGCAATAAGCTGGATCATGTCCTTCTTACAAGATAGAACATCTAGAGTACATTGGGGAAATCTATTTTCAATTGAAAAAGTAATTACATGCGGAGTCCCCCAAGGCGCTAGCATGTCCCCACTCCTGTTCAACATATACCTTAGATTTCTATGTATAGTCCTTGATAACATCAACACGTTCTTTACCAATTATGCAGATGACACTCAACTGGTAATAGAACTAAGTGGAGACCATCAAAAGGACAACAAAAAACTTGACACAGTGTATAAAGCAGTGGAAAATTGGATGGATCAAAATTGGATGTGTCTAAATGGCAATAAAACCGAGCTCATGGTTTTTGGTTCCAATTTGGTCAGATCCAAGCTCCACCCCGCATATAACACCTTTACCATCAAAGACACTCAAATACAAGTCCTTAACAAGGTTAAAACCCTGGAGATGATGTTGGAAGCATCCCTAGGATCCGAGGCTCAAACCCTCTATGTGAAAAAAACATGCTCCTATCATCTCCGCTTATTGAAAGCCATCAGACCCTATCTATCGGAGGAAAACAGTGCCACGATTGCAAGAGCCACAATTCTATCTCGGCTCGATTATGGCAACGCGTTAATTCTAGGCTCTAACAAAAACTGTTACCACAGCTACCAAGTCCTGCAAAATAATGCAGTAAGAATCTTCAAACAAATTCCCAGGGACCAGCATATTAGCGAAGCTAGGAAAGAACTACATTGGTTGAAAATCGAGGAAAGAGTCCAATTTAAGTCGCTCACACTCACACACAGATGTATATATGGCAAAGCCCCAGCATACATGAAAAATAAAATCATCCCATATAAGCCCTCCAGAGAGCTAAGATCATCCGAACATGGTCTGATTACGAAAGCTCCTTTCAGACTCAAAAACGGAGCAGGCAAATCCTTCCCTGTCACAGTAGCAGGCCTTTGGAACAATCTTCCGGGCCAGATAAGGATGGAAGCCAACTATCAACGTTTTCGAAAACAATTGAAAACTTACATCTTTAAGTAAAACATATAAATCTTTCTGGCCCAGTTCGACATCCTATATATATCTGTCTTGTGATTTGTGTTAGTCACCCGTCACTTGTTTCTCGTGTGCCTGTTTCCGCGCCCCGAAGCTTGCGAGCTACCGGCGCAATATAAATAAATAAATAAATAAATAAATAAATAAATAAAAATAATCAAGAGAAGGAGAGTCTGGAGGATTTTTTCTTCTCAAAGCATAAGGGCGCATGAGAGAAACAGTAACCAAAAGTTTGCTTTCACGTCAAAAGATGGTTACACTACCAGCAGTGGGAAAGCCAGGGCCCGCTTGTTAATGGTGGCACTCAGTCAGATTGTGCTGAGCTGGACACTGGCAGTTAGGAAGGCATCCGTGGCACTTCTTGAGAGACTAGCAATGACGAGGAGATTCACCTGGCACTTCAGTTGCTGCTGCCAACAACGCTCAAGGAGAATGCTGCACTAGGGGTGTCTGTGGCACATGATGTATGGTTCCCAAAGAAAGACTTTTGTTGGCTGAAGTGCTTGCGAGGAGAAGCCCAAGGCGCTGTTCCGTGGGTCACCCCAAAGAACTTTCTTGTTGCATATTACAATGCTTGCCTCCTCATGGAAGTCTCTCTCTCTCTGGAAGACTCAAGCGGATGTCATGGGTGGGGTTGACTTCTGGCTCACACGTGTTTTCTTAATGGAAGCCAATCACTCATTGCCCCTTCTTCTGAGCAGGTAAAGGTGCGGCGGATCCACTCTCCACCTCCAGATCAGGCAAATGTGCAGTGGCTTCAGCCTTCTCTTCCTAAACTATCTGCTGGGGGCCTATCTCTCACTCCTCCCCCTGGTGCTCTGCAGCTGCACCACTTCATCCTGCTTTCCCTTATCCCCATCTTCCTCCTACGCCTCTATGGCTTAGACACCCTGATTCATGGGAAGTGGTATCACAACTTCCCCACCAATATCAAGGTCTGACGTCTGGTCCTCGTGCTCTGGAAATCCAGCTGTGACTCTGCAGCTACCACAAACACCACTGTTTGCTGTTAACCTACCCCTCATCCACTAATGGCTTCACCTCAGCAACCGCCAGCTCCCCATGGCCACTGTCACCCTCTCCTCAGATTGATTGCCTCATTCCTAGCCGACACTGACACTATGGTTGAGGAATAATTAAGTTCCTCTTCTCCTCCAAACGACACTGATTCCAAAATAAAGTACATAACTCTGTGTTGTGGCTTAAGGTGTCCATATGCAATGAAAGCACAGCAATAAAGAATATTCAATGAAAGTACAGTGACAAAGTCAAAGACATTCACACAAGACTCAAAGAAAGGGAAATACTTGTCATAAAACACAAACAGTAAACGTGAGGAAGGTGAGCGAGCAAAGGACAACTTCTCGGCAGCACGCCAAATAAACACAAGAAAGGAACCGTTTTAAGAAACTCTTTTGATTTTTAAATTTTTAGTGATACAATCGGAAAAGGAGCAGGAAAAGGTACAACAGGAACATCTGAAGGCTTTATCCAATTTTGTATAAGACAAGCGATAAAACAGGGATCAAGAAACAACAAAAATCACAAACAACTAACAATTTCCAAACTCCCCCAAAACTCTCCTAAATCGACCAAAACACACCACAACTATTCCAAAATGGTAAGCCTTCCCTGCAATTCTCTCTCATCAAACTTCACAAAGTAAGCAGGAAGTGAGATGGGCCTTTTATAGACCATCAACTCTGTTGTAAATGGCCTGACTGGCTGGTCAAACTCCTTTATCGATGATGGAGCCGCCCGATTGAATCAGGGTACTTGAATCCCGCTTTGAGACGTGTGACCAAGCTTGATCCAGAGGACATCCCACAGTAATCCTGGGGGATAGGTACAATTTGTGAGTCACCTTTTGGGAAGTTCAAGCACTCTGAATCATTAAATGCAATCTCTTACTCCACTCTTCCTTTTGCGTCTGGACCTCCTCTGTATGCCGTCCACACCACCAGACAATATAAGATCCTCTAAAAATTTCAACACTAGCCGAAGGCCTGCAGGGTAAAAAATGTGATCTTTTTTATATGTTGCCCCAGCAATATGCAATATGCGGAAAAAACTTCATAACAAGTGAATGTTTGTATTACCAAACATCGCTCTAAGATTTTCAGAGTGAATTTGCAGAACTCTTGGTAACCTACTACAAAGACAAGAGGCATAAATATAATGACCATTTTCAATTTAAGTTCATTTATAAGTACATGGAATTTTGATTTTCCCCACAGAAATTGCTTCTCCGCTGTTTACGCATTGTTTGTCCTTATTTCTTTTGGTTTATGAAACAACCCTGTATCTGATAGTTTACTCCTTACTTCTAAAGCTTGGGAGGGTTATTTGATGGCCCAAGAAGTTTCTTTGAATAACTCTCTGACCTACTCCTGACTTACTCTTCTCTTTCCATGTGACCCTTAGGTGTAACTCAGAGTTACTCATAGTAACAACTTTGTGAACCAGAGATCCCACATTGTTATCACTTAAGGGGGAAGAACTACACGGCTAGAGTAAAATCAAGCAAATGATGTTTGACAAACTTACAGGAATTTCTCCCAAAATGTAAATATCAAATCGCCTACCACAACATTTTCACATGTTAGTATATTACCTGGAAATCAATCCTCTACACTTGAAGGGCACACTTGAGCACATCTTGAGTTAATTACACAGCTTAGCTATATCTAATTATAGTACCACCCATAAGCACTAGAAACTGCCTTGAAAATTCTAATTTTCATGAGATGTTTATTTTCCTTCTCTTCCTGATCAGCATGTTGTGTTATCCACTGCCAATGATTATGCATGGACTTCTTCTACCAACATCATATACTTTTTCCCTAAACCTACTATTATCTTTCCAATTGTTTGGCCTGTTTGTTTTTTGTCCAATGCCTTCTTGGCCCATCCACTCAACATGACATTTCTATACAGGTGGGTGAACAACAGGGCATTTACTCGACAGGCCACAGGGCCGTAATACCCCTACAGTGATGACAGGCCAGGCAGAGTTTAAAAGATGATTAACATAAAGAATATGGCATAGGGATAATATTATAAAGAACATATTAAACATATAAAGCATGTCGTTCCAAATATGTGTTAGATGTTCTACATATAAGTGCAAGCTGCAATATGAAAAAAAACATGTATAGAGTCAGATTAAATAATAAGGAAATTCAAATGGGCAAACTTTTATTTGTCTGACCTGGGAATTAACAGGAGAAATCAAAATATGATTGTGGTTGGCTTATGCGGATGATTTAGTAATTATTGACCAAACCCATATTGGTCTCTAGAGGAGTCTAAGGGCCTTAGAGATCCATGCTTATCTCAACCATCTTAAAATAAACACTAGTAAAACTTTTAGTATGCAAATCCACAAAATAAAAGTAGTAAAAACCACATTATAGCACATTATTGCTCTGAAACCATAGCACTAATAGACTCAATGCACATATTTTGGTTTTCTAGTTAGGTCAAAGCAGGGTAATAGTGAGTATCATGATAGACTGAAAAAGAAATTAAGTCCTCTTTTAACTAAAATTAAAAGTTCAAAAAGGAGCACAGGGTATTTACATGGAAAGTACTTATTTTGTATTCGAAGCAGAAAATATTGCCAATCTTAGTATATGGAGTGGAAATGTGCTCAAACATACCTAAGGTACAGAAGGATATAATAGGGGGATGATTGGGAGCTATGTTCTAGATCACGTGAGTTTTTCCGAATCCAGGTTATATATACTGTAATTGGGTTGATCTCCTGTTATTCTGTAGCAATGATAATTCAGAAATAGCTCACTTAAACAAGAGAGGAGAGTGTTTTCTAATGATTCAAATGGCTGTGGTATTTTTTGGAACGAATGTGAAAAGTTCTTTACTAAGTTAAATTTGAACATTAATAGTAGCATGCAACACCCCTCTGCATTTTTATAAATGATCAGAAGAAAAGGATCTAGTGTTGTGATTGGTCTAGAAACAAAGAACAGGTATGTACTAAGTGGTTGTACCAACAATAAGTAACGTTTTTTCCGTAATGTTCTAGACCACAAGCCTATATTGTAAAATGTCAATGTAGATAAGTGGTCAGGACCTTTATGCTATTCTGTTGGAAAATCTTGACAACTTTGGAAGCAAAACTTCCCAGAGAAAAATTGATTGGTCATTCACAATGTTTGCGTTTGTGTGAAAATGTGAATTGTATTGAAACATTGAGGACATTATTTCTAGAAGTCTCATGTTGTCAATTCTTCGAAAACACAGGGGCAACGCATTTGACTTGGAAGCAAGGTAACACAGGGCAACACAGGTTCGAATCCTGATCCCACGCTTAAAAAACACTCGATTATTACAGAACTATTATAATTATAATTAACTTTGCTACTATAATGAATTCTTCAGACGCTGTTGTCTTGAGAGCATGACTTATGAATGGCGCAGGTAGTTTTGATCATTGTTATTGCTAGCTTTTACGCTGAATTCACTTTACTATGGTAAACATACCTACTTTTGTGATAAAGGTACCAAATAGGAGAAATGTATATTTGCTCTCTGACTTTTGCATTTTGCTTATGTATTTGTAGAGGAGCAGCTGAAGACAATGCCTTCTCCATAGCCTCCATCCTTCTATGTGGTGTCCCACAGGGGTCATGCTTATCGCCCCTTCTCTTTAACATATACTCACGTCTTCTCTGTGTTCTTCTGTTGGCCATGGGCATGTATTTTGCCAATTATGCCGACGACACACAGATAGTCATCAAACTTACAGGCGAATATCAAAAAGATCTTGAGTGTATTAATCTCATCTTTAGGGAAATTCAGAACTGGGTGGCCTTGAATTCTCTGGCCCTCAATAACACTAAAACGGAGTTGCTCATTATGGGCACTCAGCAGCGGCTAAAGAAACTGGATGTGAAATATGAGAACTTTTTGATTGGTCATCACGTTATTCACATATCAAAAAATGTAAAAACTCTTGGGGTATACATTGACCCTCAGCTGTCTTTTACTCGGCAGACCAACTTCCTCAAGTCTTCTTGCCACTTTTACATCCAACTTTTATGGCAGATCCGTCCTTATCTGTCCAGAGGAAATCTTGCATTGATAGCGGCTGCAATTGTGAACTGCAAGGTGGACTACTGTACCAGTCTTTTGATTGGTACATCTCAGACAAATCTTAGAACATTGCAGGTGTCCAGAACAGCGCAGTGCGAGCTGTGCTTGGACTTGGGCGCAATATGCATGTTTCTGAAGCAAGACGCAGCCTGCATTGGCTGCCCGTTCAACAACGACTGCACCACAAGGGGCTGTCAATCGTGTACAAATGCTTGCATGGCAATGCCCCATCATACCTCAAGACCAGGTTAAAAAAGAAACCTGATGGTCATTTATTACGATCCAGTGGCAACATTTCTTTGTTCCAACCTATGCTTACGCTGAAGAGGTTTGGAGGAGCCAGTTTCAATTCCTGGGCACCCACCCTGTGGAACTCCATGCCAAAACATCTGGCCAATATCAGTTCAGTAATTGTCTTCAAGAAACAACTGAAAACCTCTTGTTGGATCTAGGCCATGGGTAAGGCCTCCTCACCCTTTTGCAACTGACACTACTCTTATCGTGTCTGCTTCATAACATCCTACGACTCCTGATTTTGGTAGAGTCCGTCTTGTTCCTACCATCCTTGTTGTCCTTTGTTATACTCTATGTCCTTCTTTGTCTGTTTCTTTCTTTCCTGCGTGCGCCCTGAGGCCTTAGGGTTAGTGGTGCAATACAAGAGCACAGATAGATAGATTAGATAGATAGATTAGATAGATAGATAGATAGATAGATAGATAGATAGATAGATAGATAGATAGATAGATAGATAGATAGATAGATAGATAGATAGATAGATAGATAGATAGATAGAAATTACACCCCTACACCTCCAGTCCTGCTTGATTTTCAAGACGACTGCAAACAACAACCAGGCAAAGTCAGACCATAAGCCATGCCATTGCCGCCATGCTAGAAATAAAATATGAAGGATATGGAGAACATCAAGAAACAAACATTAGTCAGCTATGCACCAGGCATCTGGGAAATATGCACCTGGCTCATCTAATAGCCACGTACCACATGCACTTCAGGAAGGGACTGAAGACCGTACAGTCAGCCTTTACAACTGGTTTCCAGGAACAGTCACACATTGAACCAGTAGTGAGGCAGAACTTGATTATAAGAATATAATCTTATGGCGGCTATTGGACAGCACACTACACTTAGCCCAGCCATATATTGACTACTATCATGCCATTGAGCAAACCTTCTTCTATCTCAGGCTCAAGCTTCAAGACCTGTCATGAGACCCAAGTCTCCACTCTGCCCGGCTCTTCAATGGGACCATAAACAATAGACCAGGACAAGATAAGCCCTATGCAATATCTTTATTTTCATCTACAATTATTTCACTGTTACAAGCAAAGAAGGGCCCAAAATTTGAAAACAATTGTCCTAGTACCAAGCACACTACCGTCTACCTATTTGTTGCTCCATTTAATTGCATTACCTAATTTCTCAAAGGAATAACTCATCATTTCAAATCCTCAAACTACACTAACGATAGATTTAGGCTCACACAGTACAGCACCGTCCAAAACATAGATTCTGTCAATGGCCTTTGCTAAAGTTACTGGGCAGCCTCAGGACTATCCAATTTAATGTTCTAATATCCTGCTATTATGTTTCACTGTATACTATGTCCCAGACTATGGTCTACCGGAAAACCAGTTGGGGGCAGCAACACATTATCAAACAACACCCAGAGCTACTAGTTTACACCCCTGGTGGCTATAATAAGATTATATAACACACATTTCAAAGAACACCTCACTGACTACTCAGTGCTGAAAACACTATACCCCTGACTTCACCCCTATCACCCAGCTCTCCCTCTGATATCTTCTTGGTACTCGAAACACTTATGTATAGGCACATTATAAATGCCATATCATATCATATCATATCAAATCATTCTCTTGACCTCCCTGAAAAACGCTCCCTTCATTTGCACCTATGTTTTTGCAATAGGAATCCCTATACGTAAAAACATAAAGGAATACTCCCTCAATTTATTAATTTCATTAAGGAGAGAGAGCAGGAGGTGATGTGTTTCTGCCCTTTGCTTTCTGCCTCATGCTCATTGAGTGCAAGCGTTGAAATTTGGTGTGGGGGTGCCGAGAACATGCAGTATGGGTGTTGCTAGGTCTGTAAGAGATCATGGGCTATGCTAATGTCGGGACTGTCAGATCCCGGGGCTAGCTAGCCTTTTGGTTGTAACTCCTGAGGTTCTTTCCGGGGCTACAACAGAAAGACCCGGGCCTATAGCCCCCTCGGGTCACCCCTAGCAATGCCTCTGGCATGCAGTGAAACAAAAAAGGATTGGGCGCACTAGAGCTGCTTGTCACCTCCTCCTGCATGTACTCTTAAATCTCACTTACCTTGAGGCTGTATTAATACAGTGAAAGATCCAAGTTCATGTAAAACCAAATGATGGAGGTAAAGCCTAAAGCTCAAATCTATCTCTACCAGAATTGCATTCAGCAAGCACTGTTCTGGCTTCCTGGGATTGCCAACAGTTCTATTTCATGATGGTAGGTGCATTGGAGATAGAGATCAATCACCCTGAAATGAAGCTCCATCACAGGTGAGCAGATTGATGAGCTTGGTTCAGGTGAGGAGTACATGCTCATGTGATTTGTAGTACTCTTCCACATCACATCTCCCAGTGTCACCAGGTAGACAGTGCACTCTTGTGCCTTGCCTTCCTGCCCTTGCATCCTTCTGGTACTGTTGCTCCTATACCCGAAAACAGCAATCATCCATGGTCATTCCTGTCTGCATCCACAACTTCGTTTAGCCACACCATCTGGTACCTCCCAACAGGATGATTCAACAATGTTCAAGATGAAATTCTCATCTAGTTGTGTAATGTTCAATATGACCCTTCAATAGAAAGAGGAGGTAACAGAGGCCTGTGAAGTGCAGCATCCAGACACAGTTGTCTGTGATGACCTCGAAGACATGCAAATCTACTTATGGACCCATCTACTCAATGTGGCAGCAATTGTGGGGTGTAGGTGGGGTAAAGGTGGTGTTGTCAGGTCTGATCAAGTAACAATCTCAATCAGTGTGTGGTAAGGTGGATGCAACTGCTTGGGGAACACCCCAGCCTTCTGACCCCACTTTTCTGATGTTAGTGCCATGCACAAGGCAATGCCATGATATTTATGCAGCCCACTCTAACCTAACCTATAGCCTGAAACCCTTGGAATATGCATACAGACATGAATTGTCACACCCATGAAATGCTGTCCACCTCAAACTGTCTGCCACTCAGATATACTGTTTATTCGGAATAACCATCTATCCTGAAGTGCACCTTCTGTGACCTGTTATCCATCACATGCTTTAATTGTAACTATTATTATAACTGAAATACTGCCTACCCAGTTTTCAACCGCACCAAATCACAGCTGCATTTGATTCCTATGCCACACAACAGTCTGACTACCCTAAATTGTTTTGTCAACTACAAATGATTCTGTCCACCCTGAACTGCTTTGCCGTTTAAGTTGTCTTTCCCACTCTGAATTGTCTTGCCAGTTCAGAATTGGCATGTCCATTGGGAAATAAAGATCCCACCATGAAATGTTTTTATCCCACCTCGGGTTGTTTCTGCCCATTCTGAATGTTTCAGAATGTTTCTTGACTCTGAAAATGTGTGTTACCCATCCCTGAGTTTGTTGTTATTCTATACCTTTCCCCAACTGACTACAGTATATGTGCCCTGATTGTATTACCCTCACTGTAATACACATGATGCTTAAAGGTGAAAATAGTTATTTTAATATTGTATTTGGAGGTTTTCTATAGCATTGATGCATTGCCTCATGGCAGCTGCACAGTACTACGGTCTGGAAATGACAGCAGGGCATCTAATTTGTCAATATGAGATGTGGAGTAAAGGACATCTTGGATCCTGTAGCCATGCCATTTTGAGAATGGAGTAAGGGGAGGCTTGTCTCAAATTATTGGGTAAGGGTGGGATAATAACCCCATCAGGGTGACAATAATCCCATTCTGCAGGTTTCAAAAAGAAGATATATAGAATTGTAAATGGGTATCTATCAACTGTGGGATACATTCTGTGATGAATCGGAGGTGATCCTCCCAAGGAATCTGGCCTGGGTCCCTTCTCATGTGGCCAGGGAAAGGCAGATGTTAGCCGATCCTGACCATGGGGTGGTGTTCTGTGGGAGATCACATGGGAGGGGACTCGGATCAGGAAGAATGGGAGTGTCCTCTGAATAATTTCCCTAATTATCCCACCATCCTAATGACTTATTGCCAAATTGATCATTTGCATGTTAACACAACTAAGAACATTATGGACTTCAAGTCCCATAATGCTCTTAGTACTGAGATGAGATGAGATAGAAGGGTCCATGGATACCAGGCTGCAATATTCAATCTAATGGTTGAAATAGCCCACACCAGAGTGCAACCTTTAAGTATAGTACCTTTATGTACGGGCTGTAAAGCAGCAGGAGCATCAGAAGCAGTAGGAGAAAGCAGAGGTTGGCACCGCCGCTTTGCCAATAGCGGGACGCCTTGCAGAGAATGTAGCAGAGGTTGTGGTGCCCTGGAGATGCAGAGGATGCACAGCGGGAAGCAGTGTTGAGGCCCTTCTGTCCTGAAGGAGAGAATCACTCTCTGTGTCCTGCATCTCACTGCAATGTGAGGACCTCACTGGAGCACGTGTGGAGCAGGGTGAGCTCCATTAATAGAGAGTGCAGGAAGCAGGAGGCTGACAATGATTATCAAATGTGAGGGAAGACAGGATGTGCAATGAAATATAAGAAGCAGAACCAGAGGGGACGCTAGGGAAAACTGGTGAGTTGGTCTGAACTAGGTAACCCCAGGGCGCTCCAAAATAGGCTGCCACGCATGAAAGAACATTTTGAATATCGAACATTTAAATTCAAGCCGACTGAATGTAGCTACCCAAAAGGGAGCAGACAAACAGAAGGATATTGTAATCCACATTGCCCAAGCCAAAAAGGGTCAGTTATTAAACAAAGTGAATGTGACTTGCCTGAAAGGAGAGACCCTATAAAAGAACATTACACCTGCATTGCCTGAGTCAAAAAAGGGCAAATATAGCACAAAGGGGCTACACATTTCCCAAAGAGGGATATTCAAACAAGTGACATTATGACCTGCTTTACCAATGCAAAGAGGTATCAAGGCAGTTTGAATGTAGCAGTCCCAGGATTTGTACATCACATTGTCAACAGCAATAGGTTGTATGGAAAGAAATCAGAGACCGCAGGAGAAAAGCCCTCCTTGGAAGAAAGGCTCACACGGGAGAGATTTGTAGCCTGCATTGCAAATGGCAAATATATTCATGTAAGAATCATTGTCCTTCTGTGCAGTATGTTTATGAAATAAGTCATAAACCAATTGGGTTACAGGTCAGAAGACTTATCCCAGAAGATGTTGTTGGTTTAACTTTCCCCATTGATGAATTAAGTGTGGAAAGTTCAGAACAAGCCTCACCATAGAGTATGAATAGTAGTAATAGGAGTTTTATCCTGGCAGGTAGTACACAAGGAAAGGGACAAATAGTGGTTAGTCCCGGCAGGTGAGAGGACTGGGCAGAAGAGAAGCTGAAGTATGATATGATATTTTATTTATATTGCGCTCATACACACGTGTTTCAGAGCACGGCCAAGCAAAGGGAGGGGAACAAGGGAGAACAAAATAAACAACGATCTTACTAGGCCCAGTGACATTTAGAACGTGTAAGTGCAAGTACTGTAACTGTGCCAGAAGGTTGTGAAGATTGTGGTAGAAAAGATCTGTCAATTTCACTCCTGTGTTTGATGAGCTGTTCTATAACCATCCCAAAGTAGAACTTCTGAATGATCGATCTTGATTAAGGTGTTGTTTATGTAAAAGAGTAATGTGATGAAGAAGAAGATAATGAAGAAGAGTAATGTGATGAAAAGTCGTTGGTCTCCTGAGAGAGTCCTACTTCTTATGGACTTTTTAATTTGATGTATGAAGAAAGAGACATTTTGATTTGCCAAGTAGAAGCGTTAACAATTGTCCCATGAGTGAGAAATCCTTTTGATCTAAGAAGTCACTTTGCCAAGTGAAGGACATATTGGATGCAAAGAATTGTGTATTCCACCTGGAGTGAACTGGGCAAGTAAAAAGAGGGTTTCTGAAATTGAACTTTGGTTTAACATAGCTTGGCTTGATCCTGGGGGGGGGGGAAATTAGAAGGTTCAACCCTGGTCAAAAGAATTCCTGTTTTCAATATATTTGAATATATGTTAATTTACAAAGTTGAAACTGTCAAATGGTTCCTGTATGATTTTGTTGGGATCTATGTGATCACTGTGCCGCCCGTAACTGCGACGGGCGAAAATACCGAAGCCAGGTACGGCGCAGCAGAGTGATCATATGGATCACTGTGCCCGCTTCCCCTGGCCTACATTAACCCTCCCAACCCCCCCCACTCCACTTACCTTTAGGGCGGCACACTCAGAAGTGTGACGCCCGCACTCTGCGATCCCTGCAGTGTCAGCTCCTCCCACTAACGTGGGTTGGAGATGATGCTGCAGGGTGCTTTTCTTTTTTTCCTTATGTGTCCCCCGCTTTCCGAAATGGTAAGCGAGGGACACCCCCGCAAACCCTGACCCCCATTACTGCGCCCAGGTAGAGCGGGGGACACCCCTGCAACACCCGCTCCGCTTGGCCGCAGTAAATGTCCCCCTCGTTTTGTGTGCCTCCAAAGTTGCAGTGACTGCGGGGGCGCACAAATGAGGGTGACATTTTGGTACAATACCTTTTGTTGTATCTATTAGTTTGAGGGACATACATTTTTCAGACACTAGGTCATTTTCCTTTAGTCTTGGTTAGGCAAAGGTAGGCGTATGTCTCACCCTTTATTATTTAATAAATGACGACTTTTGAGAAAACTTCACCTATGTGTCTGACTCCTCACAATTCTCACAATGGGGTCTGAGTGATGTTTGATAAAGAAGGAAAGCACATTTTGAGTTGCCTATGACATCACCTGGGACTCTGAGGTAAAATCGTTGAAAGCGACCCATAAATAAATTAATAATTTTTCTATATTGTACTTAATGATGACGTCCAGTCTCTAAGTGTGGGAGAAGGTATTCAACCTGCAATGCTGGCATTGTCTTGTATCTAAGACAAGGGTGTTACCCCTTAGTTATCCTCCTGGTCGACAATACCATGTGGTCTACGGTTCTGTATCTCCCGTTTCCACCCACTGCACTGTCCATATGGACCGCTATTGAAGGGCATGCAGAGGAAACTAAATACAACATGCAAAATACCAGTTTCCATATCCCCTCGCCACTGTTAAACCGCCAGTGAAAGGTATTATTTAATGTTAACTGCACACCTTGTCCATCTTTGGGCACTCGGGAATGGCTAGGTCAAAATTAATCCATTTTCACACTAAAACATATATTTATGAAAACATTGTGGTTAATTATTGCCTTTCTCCCCCCGCTTCATTACCAAGTGTGCTCTGTCTTTCTGTATTGCATATTCTCTGTTCTTTCCAAAGGGGTGGACATTTTGTAGTCTTTTCTATTTAGTTATTCTTGCAGATGGTGTGTGTAATTAAAGTATATATATTTTTTATAGAACCTTGATTGAACAGTCCCTTTTTGCTACTGGATCACTTTCACACTCCTCTTGAGAGTATAGCCTTCCGTATATATCTTAACTGTGTCTTTTTACCTTTATGATTGGTATCCCTGTTGTTTTGAATTAGTGTGAGGGATGAGTAGGCGGTTTAGCCACTACTCAATCACATATTCCTGTGAGGCAGAAATCATTTCGGCGGGGTTTGCAACAGGCTGCTCCTACAACTTAGAAAACATACATGTCTGCAGTTAATGTTATATTCACTACTAGGCATTAGGGATGTAACGGTATTACGGTATACTGTTAAAGATACCGTGAACTACTTAATTGAACAATAATAACCGTCACATTGTTTATACCGGTATACCGTTCATACCGTTAAGTGTGCTTTTCAATCTGATTTGGAAAGGCTGCAGTAAGCAAGGGCTGCGCAGTCTTGGTCTTGCACTGTTGGATGTGCCATCTGCCAAGTAGTTTCAGTTGGAGCAGTTTTTAATGCCATTCCATAAACCACACGTGCCTGACGCAAAATCAATATGTTAGCAATAGGAAGAATAAATACAGTGCCAAGAAGGAAAAGGGTTTACTTTGGGTTGGCGGCTTTGTGGTTTATATATTTATAATGGATAATGTTTTCTAAACATATGACAATGGGGGATTTCCCTGGTTCTATCATTGAATTTACATATAATAAGTCATACTGCGAAATGTACTAATCTCTGTGGGTATTCCCTGCTGCCATACTAAAGGGTAACATGTCTGTGATTACTGAACACCTTTTGGCCCGCAAGTAAAGTTAAGGCTGTAACGTAAAGAGAGACGTATGTGAATATGCGCACAAGCGCATACTACCATCAGCCTCCATTGATCTGTGGCATGCTGATTATCAAGATGACATGTTCATCTTCACCAGTAGCCAGTGGGGGAGCTAAAAGCCTAAATGACCACTTAAGAAAAGCTATTAAGTTTGCTTTGCCAGTCGCAGCAGGGCTTCCTCCGCCCCTCCTCCGCTCCATACGTGTGTTTTTCTGTTGTTTGGTGGAAGCAAGGGGTGGCATTTCAGTGGAAAGTATGTTGAAACACCCAATTCTGGCCCTGGGTGCCTGGTTTTGTTTGTGATGATAAATCTGACAATGTACGACCTTTTAAGAAAATATTTGTTAAGATTAGTTAACTCCACCTGCTATACCGTGATAACCATGATATATCGTCATTTGGCAAGAAGGTTATCGTACCGTCATAAAACTAATACCGTGACACCCCTACTAGGCATTATTTAATTGCTACAATGGAACTTGCCATAAGCTCTGCACACACCTTGTTAGTAGGTGGCTGCGTGAGATATACCAGGTAAAGGGACTCACCTTGTGGCAATAAAGTTAAGAAAGCTGAACTGTTGAAAAGCCACCAAGCTTTTAGGAAGCTAGGTGGGTGCAAAGATCCCAGGAGGCCAGTAGCCACACTGAGCCCCCATCTCACGTACCCATATCTCAGGGGAGTGGAAGGGAACGAGCAAAGAGATAGTGCTAACGCTTCCCAATATTCCACCCAGAGAGAGGATAGTGTAGTTTCCCAGAGGTCACAGAGGTCCCAGCAGTCACTTTGGTCCCAGGTCTCAGTAGGGACTCTTGCTTCTGTAAGGTCCAAAAATTCCATATGTCCTGGGTGAGTCACACAATGGGCAACCTAGGTGAAAGGGAGTACCGTCTAGAGGAAAGAAGGTTGACCTTAGAGAAATAGAAGCAGGAAGCTAATGGTCTGGAGGAACAGAAGCAATCAGAAGTTGTGCTAATGCATAAAACTGGAGAGTCAGCGGGAAGCACCTCCAGAGGTGGCTGCCAAAATGTCTAGGCACCACCATCCCAATGTTTTGATCCAAGTTACGAGAAAGGGAGATATATTTGTAGCTGGATTGAAAAGTTGGAGGTAGCTTTCCACTTTCAGGAGGTGGATGAAAAGTGGTGGGGTGCAGCCCTTATGAGCTGTCTACCGACTGTTGGAACTGATGTAATCGTTCCGTTGGCTCCTGAGGAGAGGACCATCTACGAGAAGAGGAAAGCCACAGAACCATACCTTAGGAGCTTTAAAGAGCTGAAAAAGAAGGGGAGTCAACTCTCTGAAGCATTTGCGCATCAGTCATCAAAATAATGGATGGGTCACAGGTTACAAAGTTGAAACATCTGAGGGCATCTTTAATTTGGTTGTGTGCAGGGGACTCCTTGAAAAGTGTGAGATGGAGATACACCAGCATTTAGAGGACCAGAGTATCTCAGGAAGCTCGCAAAGGCTCTGGTATGTGAGCAAGTCCAGAAGAAGACATAGGTGACTACATTCAAGTCTGACGAAATGGAATCTGATGGGAGGCGCTGTTGTGCACGGACCAAGATGGCCACTAGGTGTTAGTGCTCTGGCAACCATGTGCACTTCACAGCCACCACCGTCTCCTGATCCTGGCCCATCTGTTTCTCGCATGCTGATTTAGGTGCTTGCGCCACCCAAGGTCTGGTGGGACCTTGCCTCTGACCCGATTCAGGTGGCCAAAGCTCTGGTGCACTGCCACACTGCATGATGGTGGCCCGAGGGTGGAGGAGCCCTTCACAGTCCACGGCTTGGGCAGCGGTGCTCAGGAAGCACCAGCCGATCCTCAGTTCCTGGCAGGGCGGCACACTTCATCTGCTGCTGTTTAACCCCCACGGTGGGGGTAACCAAGCAGTTGAATGGTGACACGGCCTTGTGGCTAGGCCAGACTGGCTTCATGGCACTGCACCTGGCAGTGCACACCTGATATCCTCGCCCCTGTGTGGAGGCTGCACAGCAAGCCTCCGCACATGGGATAGAACCCTTTTCTTTACATTCAGGTATTGATACAGGGTTACTAACAGGCTTTGTTTAATCATTCAAGACACCTTGCACCCTTTACATACGGCGCACAGCATTATCCATTTGACTAGGACTGTTTTCTGAATCCGGTCCTTTACGTGACCCAATTGCCAATAAAAACTCTCATTAGGGACTTAACCCATTACGTTTTTGCCTTGAGGACGACCTTATAGGTCGAAACACGTGTCAGCTGTGACCGCAATAAATCACTTTCCACATTATTGGATTTTTTGCTTATTCAAGGATATTTTGGGCTCTCATCTTACTATTAACGAACTATCCATTTGAAAACCGAGTCCTCTGCGCAGTATAGCTGCTCAAACTCTACCTTATATTATTAACTGTTGGAGGAAATTCCTGCGCAGTGTATGCTGCAATGGACTGCCCATGTTTTGGAGAAATTGAGCGCACCTCAACTTGTCACTCCCTGTGTTCTGTGTTTACCTGTGTGGAGGACCTTTGATACTCAGTGCCTCCCCAGCATCATGGATCCAACTTCCTCAGCACCCATCTGGTGCGCCACATGCACTCAGCGCTGGGCCCATTGTCTACAGTGCTACTGGCTATTGGAGTGCTGCCCAGTGCCTGTAACCTCTCCAACGTTACTGGATCCCAGATTGAATGTGTATCCACCCATGCAGGGTATGATGAGACAGTGTAAGCCTGAAACCCCTTTGCTCTCATAGCGGATTGCTCCCAAAGCCAGTATGCAGGGCTCCTGCACCCCTGCATTTTGAAGATCACATCTCTGTAGTCTATGTGAGTGTGCTAATGCGCACATGATTCATGTTGGCGCTCATACTATGTGGCCCATTATGTCCTTGGTCCCATATGACCCCATGTTAGTCATACTCTGTTGCCAGTTCAGATATACTGGCTCTCTGGGGTGTGGGCTCTATGTTGTACCCATATTGATTACTGCACACGTATTCCATTAAGCACCCTGCAAAACTGGACCTAGGTTGCCCTGCTCTTGATGTAGGTGGTTTGGAAGCTTACTGACTGCACTTGCTCTATACTTCCTGTGGTCGGCTCCCTGTGAACTATGCATATCTATGTCTCTACTGCTGCTCTGCACTCTTCTGATGGATACATATGCTAGCACTGCTGGACCCTGCCTCCCTGAAATACCACTCACTAGCTCTCTGCATTTGAAGGCATGCTTTCTCATGAGGGGATCGGTGTTAGGGAGAATTCTCATTCTATGTCTAATTTCCCTCACCTAGTGAGTCCCCCAGCAGCTTTGCTGGACTTCTGGAGTTTATTTTTTTCACTTGGTAAGAGTGGGCCCCTTTTTCCCACTCTTACCTGTGTTTTGTCATGTGCATTTCTACTTGTTATGTGATCTTGGACTCTGGAGCACACCACTCCATGAGCCCAACTTGTTGTGTTACACAGCACCTTCAGTGCAGTAACACAGGGTTGTCTCTAAGACTTCCCAATGACTCCTTTTTCTGGGGCTGACTACTGTCCCCCCAAAACAGGTAAAGTTGCCATTAACTTTGCATAGTCACTTTTAACTACAGACCTAGCACAACCCATCTTACATGGAGTACTGGAAAGGGTTAAATCCTACCCCTTGTTGTCTGTGCCTCTCTGAGCTTTGTTTTGCTCTTTTAACATTTAGACTTGGCTGGTGGCAGTGGTATCCACCCTAACTTTTCTACCGCGATTGTACTATATAAACGTGGTATTGGTTTAGGCTATTATATTAGCCTCGAACATAAACCTGCTTGACCAAATACTCTTTCTTTTGGCTCCGGTCAGGTTTATTCGCCATTTATTTTTGTTAAAGTCCTTCTTGTGTTTTACTTTGCATGGCAAACCAAGGTTTGCCTTCTTTGTTCACTGTCTTTTGGCTGGCTTCTGCCAAGAACCCCTCCTCTGGGCGCCTGGGTGTCTAGGTGGGCTGAATGTGAGGGAGGGGTGTAGTCACCCCCTGCACAGGGTATCTTAGGAAACCCAAATTGCACTTTGCCATAATTGGCTGAGGCAGTTGTCAGGGCTGGACAACCCCCTGCTGCGTGATTGACAGCCAGGCTGTGTGAATGGGGGATTTTCACATAAAAGGCAGGACTCTTGGGCTGGAAGTCAGAGTCGCCACTGGAACTACAAGGAAACCAAAGAGAAGCGGAGAAGAAGATGGTTGTTGCAACTACCCCGTCCCGGTGAAGCCCTGCTGCAGTCCTGAGATATCTACCCTTCGACGACCAGAGAAGATCCAGTCCGGAGTCTTCTTCCCTTGACCCTGGGGGCGTCAACCAACTCATCTTCCACAGCCAGAGGATCCTCTTTGTGGTCGAAATGGCTGCACACTGTTGTAGTGGGCCGGATAGCCATCTAAAGAGCCTCTCCTGTTTTAAAGGAGCGCTTCTTTTATTCACCGTCGCTGCAGCTGGCCTCATCTCTGAGTAGTGCAGACCCCTCCAGACGTACTCCTTATCGTCTCCACGACCGAAGCTCCAGGAACCGTGGGTCTGCAGGAAACTACCAGGAACAACTGCCGTGGCACCAGCTTCTTCTTTGAATAAGGTACTGTGTTCTGCTTTGAGTAACTAGGGTGAATCCCTTTTCTCCTCATCCAAGGCTTGCCCTTGTCTTCCTTCCCTCTTATAACTTTTGCTTCCTCTGTTGACAATATCCAAGTGCTCCTGGCAACGTTGAATCTTGAACTGTCTGACTGTGTGATCCTCGACAACATGAACCCGGTTCCACTTGACACTGGCTCCGGCCTATTGACTTTTTTATTTTTACCAGCGAGTGTTCTCTGATTCTGTCTGCCTTGACAAAAGTATTGCCTATGGTTTTTGCCCCCAACTCTCTCTGGTTAGCCCAGGTGCTAAGTGTGTTTTGCCCCGGTAACATTTCTTGCCGTGGATACGTGTTTCTTTAATACGACCGAGCTGTCAAAAAGTGATTGCATATGTGTTCCCCGTAACGTCTTTTGTTTCACAACACCTATCCGCCAAAACATAAGGTACTTACCTTTAGTTATTCTGTGCCAAGAGAATTGGTTTGGTTGTAGTGTATTTTACGTGTGCTTTTGAATTTATACAAGTGTTGTGTTTTACAGATGGTTTAAAAAATAAATGTACTTATATTTTATTACCTGAAACCTTGAGTCAGTGTTTGCTTTAGTCACAGTAATTGTGGTCCCTTTGTGTAATCTCTGCTTCTGCTCATATACTCTTGAGATAAGCCTGGCAGCTCCGCTACTGCTACCACTTTAACACAGTAGTACATGCTTGTACCAAAGGTGCACTTGTATTACCACTTGTAGTCATAATTGTGTGTAGTGGTCCCTAAGGGCACCGCACAGGATTCTGCCTAACAATCAGCTTCTGCAAATCTGTGTGCTCAGGACCTAGAGATGATGAAGGGGGCTGGAAGGAGACAGAACTCCATGAACATGTTTGCTACGACCACCCAGAGAGCACCTGACGTTTTGAGCGGAGCTGAGTAACTGGCTCATGCTGTATGATGATAAAACAGAGGTGTTGGTAGTAGGTCCTCCTGCCACTGCAGCCATGTGGACCCCTCTGTTTTGTCCTCCATCCCTGGGTCCCTTCCCCACCCCTGTCTCTGTGGTTAAGGACCTAGGAGTCAAGATCACTTCCACTTTGTCAGCTGAAATGCAGGTTAGGGCGGTGTACCAGCAAGGCTACTATCAGCTAAATGTTCTCAGACAGGTTCTCCCTTTCCTTCCCACTCAGCTCCAGGCCCCTGTGAATGCCTTCCTGGTTTTGTCTATCCTCGACTATTGCAACACACTTTACCTGGGCCAGCCGAATTATCTCAGCCATCGACTGCAGGTCCTGCAGAACTCTGTAGGCAGGGTGGACACTCTGGTCTCCGCTCTACCCATGCCTCCCTCATCCTTTGCAATCTTCATTGGCTTCCAGTGGCCAAACAGATTTCTTTTAAATCTATCTGCCTGGTCCATTGCACTTTCTATGGGAACGGCGTGGAATACCTCCAGCAGAAATTCTGTTGCTACCTCCCCTCCCGGGCCTTACGCTCAGGCCACTCTTGCCAGCTGGTCATCCCTCGTGTTAATTTTGCTCGCAGAGGCGTTCATGCCTTCTCTGTCACGGAAGCCAAGTTATGGAACTTCCTCCCTCTATCATTGCAGAAAACGAGGACTACCTGTCCTTTAGGCAAACATTGAAAACTTTTCTATTCTAAGCTCTGTGGTCTCCACTAGTTTTGCTTAGTGCCAAGATGCCCTCAGGTGAACACCTGTGCTCTATAAGTATTGCGAATAAATAAATACAGTGACAGAAGAAACCATGGAGTTAAGTAAACCCACAGAAATGCAATGCATGATGCCTTGCATGCAGGAGGGTTTCTTGGCTATCCACACAAAACGAGATGACACGAATGGCACATTAGTTCCATCAAGTCTCGCCTGGAGAAAACTGACCTACCATTGACTGAGGCAGAGACTAGAGTGGGATCAGTGGATGATGACGTCTCTCTGCTGAAAGCTGATGTCGCCTCATTAAACTAACTAGTCCAAATGGTCAGCAGTTCGAACAACAAGCTCTAATCTGGATCACACGTTACAATATCAGGATCATCGGGATCCCGGAGAACGACCTTGACGGCTGCATGGAAGATTTTGTTCAAGGCACAATCATAACCTTGCTTGACAATTCTAAACTGTCATCCCGATCCTTGGTGCCTAAATATAAACCTGGCACACCAACTTGTCCAATAATTGCCCGACTATTAAACTACTGTGACAGGGATGATATTCTGCGAGTTGCCCATGATAAGGGGGAGCTGTTCTTGGACTCCAGTAGGCTGCAAATCTACCCTGTCTGTAGCTGTCCAGCAGGCGAGGAATTATTTGCTGGCAGTGAAGAGGCTTCGCAAGCAGGGTACAAATTATGCAATGCTGCACCCAGCCAAGTTGCGCATTGAGAGTGGGAGCAAAACCTACTTCTTTACAATTCTTGAAGAGGACATGACATTTCTACATGAATGCTCTACTGGGTCATGACGCTCTTTATTTTGCCTTAAAGCTTAGTCATAAGATGGTTTGACTTCCATTTCTAGCGCTCTCTGATGATTGTGCTCTGATTTACTGTAAACGCTATGGATGTAGCAACACCATATTCACAGAATTCTTGCCTTATTGTCTTCATCACTGTACTGCAAGAGAAATATTTCTGTTCAATGCCATGGTTTTCAATGGTTGTAGTTTTCGTTATCCATGTGCCGGCCTCCCCATGCAATGTTGCAACGTTTTTTATAGTTATGTGCTATGGGGCATACATCTTACTAATTGTTGCGAGGATGAGTGTGGAAGCAGAGGGGTTATGTTCGGGTTTTAAAGTGCACTTGGTTTTGCTGTAGAAGGTCTATGGTTTCACAGCCAATGGTTGTGGAGAAATCTGAGATGTGCTTCTTTGACAGTGCTTCTTTATCAGGGGAGAATGAATGCTTAGATTGGGTGAACATACGTGCTTGAGCTGGAATGTGAGAGGGTTGGGGAATCCTGTTAAATTGTGTAAGCTCATGTTGCACGTTAAGCGTCATAAGGCCAAGCTCTTGTTTTTACAGACAACCCATTCCGTAGCCGCAGGATGTGATAAACGCTGGGGTAACAATAGTTTTTTCACCACATATTCCCCGCAGTCTAGGGGGTGATGATCCCACTTCGGAGCTCACTGCCATTCCAACATAGGAAAGTCTACATAGACCCCCTGGGGCAATATGTCATGGTCAAAGGGGTGTTGGCTGGGAGGAAGATGGTCTTGTTGAATATACACGGTCCTAATGTGGATGACCCCACGATCTATGCTGAACTCACAGACATGCTAGCTCTCTACCCCCTCATATCCATACTGTGTGGCAGGGATTTTATTAGCATTTTAGATGTAGACTTGGACAGATCTGGT
The DNA here is from genome assembly GCF_040938575.1 of Ambystoma mexicanum. Lineage (NCBI taxonomy): Eukaryota > Metazoa > Chordata > Amphibia > Caudata > Ambystomatidae > Ambystoma > Ambystoma mexicanum. Next base: position 1,336,298,921 of record NC_090937.1, read on the forward strand.
TGGAGCTGCAGGACACTCACGAGGGCTGCTCAAATTGTACACAATAGAATGGTTGAAATGTGCATGGGGTATGTGTGGATGGCCCTTAACCCAGGTGACCATGCATACTCCATTGACTCCTCCGTGCACACATCATTTTCCCGTATTGACTTGCAGCTGGTCTCTGATATCCTGCTTAGTGGTGTCGCCCGAGTGGACATATTGCCCAGGATATACTCTGACCATTTCCCTGTTTTAGTCATTCCTCAGCTCGATAAGCTCTCTAAACCCTGCACCAATTGCCATTTTAAATCGTAAGCACTTCTGGAAATTGTTTTTGAGACTAATCTCAGTGACCATGTGAAATTATACTTTTAGACAAATGAGGGGTTTGTGTATTCGAGCGGTACACTGAGGGAGGCCTTCAAAGCCTATATCCGAGGCATTGCGATGTCCAGTGCGCACACGGTTCTCAGAACCATTAGTTGAGACATTAAGAGTAGTGAGGACAACAACCATCGCCTGTAACAACAGCAGTCAGCTCATCCCCTGCTGCAGCACTCTTGCAGGTTAAGGAAACCTTAGACACATTCAGGGAGAATGCAGTAGAGAGCTACAGTTCTGTAGCAATGACACGCAATTTAAGAAAGAATGTAAACTTCTGAGCAGAACATTTCCAGAGAGAAAGTATCCACCCAGCACTGTTAAAAAATCACATGACAAATCTAAAACACTTGACAGAACAATTTTGCTCCAACCTAGAACCAAAGACAACACAGTACGCAAGAACATTGATATTATTACAACATACTCTCAAGACACACCTACCATGTAAAAAATTCTACAGAGACATTGGGATCTTTTGCTGATGGACTCCGACTTATGCCAATATCTAGACAGCAAATCCAAATTTGTGTTTACAAAAGATCCAACGATCAGAAACAAACTATGCCCCTCCTTTCTAGACACCACCCACACTAATTCTAGAAGTGGGAGTAATTGGCTCAAAAGACTGACAGGCTTCCACAAATGCGGCACCTGCAGCATGTGCAGATACGCTCATGCTGACTGTACAAAATATCCAGACAGAGGAGGTATTGAAATCAATAGTAAAGCCCTCATTAACTGAAGAACTACCCAGGTAGTCCTCGCCATAATCTGTGTGTGCAAAAAACTGTATCTTGGATGTACCATTAGACAACTACGAGTTAGTACTAGAGAACACCTAGCAAGCCCCAACAACAAGGATATAAGACTACCACTTGCAGTACACTGGCAAGAATGCAACCAGATGGATAAAAAAAATGATCTTAAGTTTATTGGATTGATGAAGGCTAAATCTGGCATGAGAGGGTTTGACTTGAGTGCAAATGCATTTGTTACTTATAATGTTTAAATGATGGTCTCGATACTGAACACAAGATGAATGTCTTTTGTGATTATGAACAGTAATTTATTGTTTATTTATTTATTTATTTATTTGTATGGGTTATACATAACCTTTACAAAAATGAAATGCAAAAGATAACAAATATTAACAACATACTCATGTAAATAGATTACATAAATTACATAATTTCACAACTAAGAAAAAAACACAGAGCATAAAATGACAATTACTGTCATAATTTAAAATCATAGATACAGAATATTCTTTTACCTGTGGAGATAAATGCCTGTTGCATGTTTTCTGGAAGCTGTAAGATACACACAAAACCCTTACACTCAAATCGTGGAAAACACGAATCAGCTATTAGATCAATCATCATTACCCCCTTGGATGCATAAATAGTGCTTAGTTACTGCTACATATTTTATAAAAATTTCTCAGATATTTAACAACTGCGAACTGAAGCTTAACGTCATGTCCAAATAGCATTTCCAACCATAATCTTTCAAGGTCCACATTGTCACAGTTCACAAATTTCCCAAAATATTCAATACGGTACTTTTTCAGGGAAATGCAGTAGATTAACACATGTTTCAGTGTCTCTATTAACCCTGATATCCTGCAATACTGACACAAGGACGTATCTTCATTTCTCCTCTCCCTCCGATCCATAATTTCCTGAGTCAACAGCACATTACATTTAAAACGCATAAAATCATTACAAAACCTTTTATCCGGGAATATAATCAGATACGCTTCCATAATACCTCCCCTTTTGTAATCTGATACCATATGTTTATATAGTTTCGTTTCAAGTAGTTTAGCAGAGGTATTATTCCAGTCTAATTGACCCCAGTATCTTTTTACCTTATTAGGGCTAAAAATAAGCATCTCACATGTTGCGCCACACTCTTAAAGAAATAATAAACACTCCCTTATTAGGTCCCTGATATACTCAGATTCACATTTCGCACTTCTGATACCGTTACCCATCAGGTCATACATACTATCCTTGGAGGTAGTGATGAGTTTTCTAAAGAGGCAGAGCCTACGCCACTTAGCCATACTTTTAATGGAACGTAATCCTAACTCATAGCAGAGGACCTCTACTGGCACACACTTGGGTAAGCATTTAAACACAAATCTTAATAACCTTGCCTCGTATTTGTTCATTTCCTCAATTAACCAAACAGGAAAGAGCTCCAACCCATAACATAATTGTGGAATTAATTTACATTTATAGTAGCGCAATGTTGGTTTGAAGGACAATTTCCCATACTTCTAGTCCATTTTCTTTAAGTTGGACAGCTAGTGAAAATACCTTCCCCTCAATGTATCCCCTATAGTGCATTTTCCTCTTATTTACAAAGATGGGATAACCAAGATAGCGCAGATATGGTTTCAGTTTTAACTTTTCATGATTCAAGAACCAAACAGGATTTGCCCTTTTAACTTTGTGATGCAAGCACAATGTTACTGTTTTCTTTACATTAATCAAAAGGGAATTCGCACATTTGTATTCTCTGAAAGCAGTCAATAATTGTTGCAGTCCTCTGGGTGTATGGTCATACAACATAAAATCATCTGCATATGCAGTCCAGAAGATCTTGTGTCCCACAACTTTCGGTGGTACAAAAGCACTAGCCTCCAGTTTCCCCCTGTGTCATGGACGTATAAATTAAATATTGTGGGTGCAAAGACGCAACCCTGCCGCAAACCATTCATAGCATTTATTTATTGGGAGAGTAGACCAGAGTTGCTTAAACGCACTTGCACCTTCGAACCTTCATGTAGATGATATAATACTGATAAAAGGGCGGAAGGCAATTTCATCCAATATAATTTCCCCCACAGGATGTTCCTGTCGACCACATCAAAAGCCATTGTCAGATCAACTGACGCTATATAGATTGGAGCGCTTCATTGCTTCCATGCTTTCGTTTGTAGGATATTCAACAGAACACCACCTGCATCTGTGCCAACATTTTTCAGAAACCCAAATTGCTGCCTGGATATAATTTTATTTTCTTCAGCCCATTCTTGGATGTGCTTCAACACCAGCCCGCATCTATGAGTGTTATAGGTCTCTAATTGGCTGGTGACAACCTATCTCCCTTTTTATACACCAGGACAATATAAGACACATGCCAGGAGGTCGGGATGTCACGTGTCCTAACGATATCAGAAAACAGCATAAAAAGTATTTTTGCCCAGATTTTTGTATTTTGTATTTCCCTTAAATACAATATTTGCCAATCCATTCGGGAATGCAGCCCTTGTGGAGGATTCCCTAAATATTGAAGTTTTTATATCATCAAAAGTAAAGAAAAAATACCAATGATGGTTTACCATCAAAGCAGGGTTAACAAATTTGTTTGGGGCATATACAGCACCGAAATGGCCCCTCCACTGAACCTCTAAGACTGTGCAGGTGTGTACAGATACTTGAGTCACCATTCTGTCACTAGTCAAGGCCCAAAATGTTCGAGCGGTGGGGTCCCTTACGGCAGGCAACATTTCCTCCCCATCTGCTTGATACATTTCAGCTCTGATGCCCTTAATTTTATTTTTCCATTTATTCTTAATTTTTTTTTCCAGGATCTTTTTTGCAGGTGTGGGTAAAGATTGATTATATATATGTCTCAGTTCTCTACTTCTATTGTACTTAATTTCTCTCACTGCTTTATGTATGTATGTAGATGTTTAACCTTCCTTTGATTGTTCTTAGGGAACTTAACAGTGTTCTTAACAACACTTTGTACATAGTTCTCAAAAACATTGCTGGAATATAGCGTTCATTTTCTCTCATAGTTTGTTTGAAAACAATCGGATTAAAATACCACATTTGTACGTACCACATTACTATCATACCAAGCTATTTGATTCCTAGAAGAGTTTACCAAATAGGAAGATTTACAGATCTCATCATTGCCCTCTCCTTCCCATCCTGCCAAAACAATCTCTAGAATCCTATGATCACTACAATTAGTAGTCCTCAAAAACAGTGCACGTGCCAAAGCAAAGACAGGAGCAGACAAAAAGACATAGTCAATTTCTGATGCTGTCTGTAGTAGTATCTGCCCCTTCCCTCAGTAAATCAGCTGTGTTGATGAGGCCCCATGATCCCAAAAATTGCACCATAGTTGCCCTTGTGTCTGTTTGTTGATATGATTTCCTCTGCCCAGCATAGAATCACACCCCCGAAAATCCCCCCACCTTATCCCTTGGCAATCCGTTAAAATCTCCAGCAACAACAATAATTAGGTCTGGATATCCACCCAATGCTTCCTCCATGATTTCCCCGAGAGTTTAAAGAGAACCCACCAAATTATATTTTGTGTTCCAATAAATATTTACCACCAAATAACACCTGGCACCTGATGTAATAGTTAAATTGAGTTAAACAGCCAAGCACCATGGAGGCGCTCGAAACACCTTTATAATCTCAGGACCCCATCAACTCGAAAGGCAGTAATCAGGCAGTAATCAGTCCCCCTGATACTCTTTGGTGGCCAATTCATTGCACACAATAAAACCATCCAGTACATGAGCAGATGTGAACCAAGTCTCCTGCAGGCAGAAAATACTACATTTAGACATTTAGACAGTAGGAGGCACATTTCCGGAGAATTTTCCAAGTGCCAATGACCCCTGGTATTCCTAGATACCACATTCAGCATTAACTGTTAGGTTTAAGAACCTGTAACTGCGATATAGATTCTCGCAGTGCCAATGCCAACCACCTTGAGCTTGAATCATTTCCACCATCCTCAGTAATAGCCCTATTATTTTTTCCCAAACTCTGTTCCACATCCTTAACCTTTGGCACTGCCTGTTCATATCCTTCTTGATCACTCAGAAGTCCTCTGCTGTAGCTACACAAATCATAACCATACTTATAAAAGAATTCACACTCACAAAGAACAGTTTCATAAATTGCCCGTGAATAGAATACAATTCTTACATAATCATATCTTTTTGGATGGCATAATCCACCAATTTAATGTCCCCAGAAGAGATAAGATTCAAGTTTGGATTTTCATCAAAGAGTGCCAGAATTCTCCTTCTGTTCAGAGAAGACGGTCCCCCCTGTGGAAACAAATGGTACAATAACACACATGGATATTCCAGATGATGAGGCTGCCTTATCTGCACATCATTGCAGGCATATCCTCTTTTATTCCCTCTGTCACCATCCGGTAGATATTTATCTGCAGAATCCTGTCTGGCCATTTGGGTTTTTACTTTACCCTCTTCTGTGGTCTTACTCTGGGTAGTGCTGTGGTCCACCTCCATACATGGCACCAACCCTGCTGTCTCCCTAGCAGCATTAGTTTAAAGGTGTTCCTCCATCATTATCTTCATATCTTTCTGCACTATTCTTTCAGCGATATATAATTCATCCTCTACTTCCTTCTGAGCCTCCCCCTTATTTGTATCCTCCTTGTTTCTCCCTAGCACCTCTTGTCCTGACAACCCTGGGGCACCTGTATGGACTTTCCAATGAGCTTCGCCTCACCCAGGCCATTCAATTTTCCACACCATGTAGCACCAAAAAACCTGGCGTACGACAATTTAGACAATATCCCATAGTCAATTGGGACCGGAACTGTCTTAAACGTAGGTATATTCACGTTTGTGCTGGCTTCCGAACCTCCTAGCTCACCTCGTTGAATCACATTGATATTCGTATTAGCAGGAATATACATTTGCATTGTTTTGGCATCTACACCTGGGAGCTCACCAAAGTGGGGCATATTAACATCCTCACTGGCCGACACAAACACAGGCATAATCACCTTTCTTCTGGATTCCGCACCCACTGGCTCGCCTGAGTGAGGCATATTCATGTCCTTGGTGTCCAAAGCACTATACATTTCTGGTTGCTTTCTAGGCGTGTCGAGAAAAACTATTTCTTCTTTTCTGCCCATAGGCTCCATCTCATTCTCTGAGTTAATTTTAACATTTGTTTTAGGGAAGAAATTTAGGAGGCTGGCCTTATTTGTGCGTTCTTTGTTTAGTTCATCCTGGGGATTGATCACCCCTCCTTATTTTTTTATATTCACCTTTCTTTTTCATAGCATTCATGAGTGTATCTGCTACCATGGAACCTCCCCCCATATTACAAATCATATCACCGTTCCCTGACAGATCTAAATTAGTCTCTAAATAGGTGGCGACAACATCTTTTCTGATCAGATTCCGCCAATTGTTCTTGGAAACCCTATTCCGACACCTCCCTGTCTTTGGCTTCTGCTTATTGCATTTTTGCCTTTTTGTCTGAGCCTCCACAGATTTATTTCGTACTGATTAACTTTTTCCCCTCTTCCTTCCCCTTTAGAACCTCCTTCTGTATTACCCACATCAACTCTCGGGGCAAGCCCTTGAGTTGGTGCTGCACAGGCTATTCCTGGAGCCTCTTTCACTTTAGGTTCTAGCACCCAGTTGTCAGATGGTATGTCTGTATTAGTTCCCAGGGTGGCAACAGTTGTAGTATTGGCTATCTCGTGGGGTCCTTTCTGCAGTTCTATTGCCGTAATTAATTTACCTATCAAGACGGTATGATAATGAAATTCCATCAGGATTTGTTGATTATACTTTTTTTCATTATTTTCCCCCCAATCATCCTGATGAGGTCTATTTTCTCTTTGAGCCGATGCCACTTCCCAATCTGCTTCATGACTTAGTGGATATTGAAAGAGAGCTAACAGGGAATTGTCTCTCGGTGACTCGGATGCCACTTCCCAATCTGCTTCATGACTTAGTGGATATTGAGAGAGAGCTAACAGGGATTTGTCTCTCGGTGACTTCATGTTATCATCACCTTTGCTCTCCACCGAATCTAATAGGAGAGGAGAAGCCTCTCCTATATTCATACCTTTATGTTCCCTCGTGCTCTCATCATTTGTTTCGTCACCTTTGCTCTTCCCAGATTCTATCAACAGTATAGATGTGTCACCTACAATCAAATTCAGATGTTCTAAGTCGCTTTCATTTAATTGCGAAGGTGAAAGAGGCATCACCATGGCCATTTTCATAGTACCCTTGACTGGGGAAAACATTAAAGGAGCGGACAATATATCATCAAAAGCTCGGACCCCGGTCATGGTTTCCCTTCTAGTCAATGGGACCGTCCTTTTGTAGGTGTATTTTGTGTATTTCATAGCAGCCTCTGAAAGCTGGATGTTGCCTATCAATCAAAAGTAGCTCCATGCAGGCGCTGCGCTATCAGCATTCAATTTGAGGCAATAGTGCCTTCAAAACAACGTATTTCTAGCAGTCGTATTTGGCTGAGGAAAGCCGAGGTTATTCAGCTTCATGCATCAGCAAAATTCCTGTATAATTTCGCCACCAACATCAAACAATTTGTTCCTACACTTTCTGTTTCCATGTGTTATGCTCACCCCGCCATAGCGTAGTAGGTATGCTGCTTGCTTTCCGCTATTTATTTCCTGTTACGCTTACAGTGCGCTATTCTTACAGCAGGTCATTTAAAAACACATTCCTGTACATCATGCTGATTATAACATGCCCAACGCACACATCTTTGTTTGATTATTTTTTTTTACTCAGCCCGATAGCAGCCTCTCTCAAAAATTTCTAATCGTGCTAAAATATTCTTGCTCATTCAGCAATTTGTGCGTGCACTCTCCAGTGGTGTCGATAGTGGGGGTCTGGGGGAGCCAGGGCCCCCCTGTGAAATCCTGTGCCCCTCCATGTGACCCCCTACCTAAGACAAGCAGTGACCAGGTTCTCCCCTTATTTTTGTCTTTGCCCCCCTAATTTTGTCTTTGGCCCCCTCTCGGCCCCTCCTAAATTTGTTTCCTTGCGACGCCACTGGCACTCTCCGTACTGCAATCAGATTAAACCGACTTAATCTGCGGGCATCGCTCAGCAATATTATATTACCAAATGCTAACAAGTGGATGTTTAATAGAGCGGAAAATCGCTAGCGGTAGTTTACCCACCCAGACTGCAGATTAGGAAATTAGATATTTTCTTTGATGATCCCTTTTTTGTTTTTTTGCCCGCCCCGCCGCACTACGCCGCCTGCCACCCGAACAGCCAAACAGATCACTTGAGCTCACTTGTGCGTGCGGGTGCCCGAGAGCCCCGACAGAAATGGAATCCTGGGAATAAGGGGGCCGGGCCACGAGACAGAATCTGGGGTGGAGGAAACAAAAAAAAGACACAGTCAGCGCTCAGTAGAGACGCCACGATTAGAGAACAAAATTTCAACGTCCAGAGACAAAATGTGCGGAAATCCGGAAGACATGTACAGTTAAGTTACTTGTAATTATTCCACGCCGTGTTTCCAGTCACAAACAACTTCCTCTTGCCGACACAGTGCACAAAACACAAGGCGCAAGTCCTTCCAGTTCAGTCCTTCCAGCCAAACTGCTCACTTGAGGTCACTTGTGCGCGCGATGAACAGTAATGTCATCAGATTATGAATAACAGCACAATGACGAATGTCTTTCTATGATCATGAAAAAAAATGTAATACGTTTATGCATTACAACGCAATGATCCAATGTTATGTATATAGAATATTTCCTGTATTCTAGACACCAATCTGAGAGTTCCACAGAGGAATACAGTTTGGCTCAAGATGTAACTTTGTGTTATACACATACTCTAACTGGAGGTGATTTCTGAAGCACACATCCCACCGGCGCCAGGTTGGTAGATGATATGCAGACACAATTAGTAGATCTAATCATCAATAAGGGAACACCAGTATAATTCCAGCATCTTGCCACATTAATATGACAAATCCAGCTCCATTGGGAGCACCTTCCCACAGAATTTGATAAACATACATACTCAGAAAGCTACATGCAGGTCCCTGCAACGAAGAAGAAGCCAGTGCTGGGTGGCAGCATTGTGACATCAAGCACGTGACGTCATACGCTCAGAACCCATACACAAAATGGCGCCAGCACCTAACGCACGCACGAGAGCCTTGGGATAGATCCCACAATTGAAAGAAGACTCTAAGTAAGGTAAGGGGGAGTTCAAAAACGTATTAGATTGAGAACAGGGTAAACTAGTTATTTGGGCCTCTAGTATCCGGCAGTATGAGAGATACCAGCCACAATATGCTAGCCTCATCGGCTAAAATAAACAACGCGATGATGGATCATATGCACACATGCGTTTCCCCATGCTCTGACAAATACATCTGTATTGGCATATGCAATAGAAACGCATTTATATACTCATCTGACCAGCATTTTAAGAGGATGCATGGGGATGGGCAAACTAACAAATATAGCATAACACCTAACGAATACGCCAGGTTTAAGCACTGAGCTAGCATACCCACCCAAGAGGGGAACCAGGACAATAGCCTACGCTAATTATCTATTGTTTAATAACAGCGGTTGGATGGTCATGATTCTATGACTTTCACAGGCGATAGATGAGCAGCAAGATCACGTTATTGATAACACCCAACTTAACTGGAATCGAAAACCTGACTAGAAGGTCATGATATAACTTACTACAAGGATAAGCATACCATCCTTGGTATAAGTCAGGCGACTTTCACATTTAAGAGTTAAATAATAAACATTGATCATGGTCACCTTATTTTGCAGGCAACACCACAAGATTACTTTAGGTGAGTGCCACCAGCTTCCTTTTGCACAGACAATTAGGGAATGCAAAAGTGGGGAATCACATGGGATAACATGACAGGTGGCATCACCCAGCCAAGAAGTCAAGTACCAAATAGTAGCAATCTTAAGAGATAACCACATAATGTCTGAATGGTGTGGGCTGCACTATAAGCACTCTTATAAACACAAGGATATATAGACAAACCTGGCACCGGTTGTGGGGTGCTTCACACACTCCTCACCCTCACCTTGCTTTTGCTTATGCTACCATTGTCAATATAAATGCTACTAATATTGGATAGTCTTGTGTTTTTGTCTGTTCTTCTCTCTTCTATGCCATACCATCCTGCCCTAAAAATGATGCATTTGGTATGTAATTTTATTTTATTTTTGCATTGTAAACAATAATACAACTTGTTTGTTGTCATGATACTGCACGAAATACGAAATAACAGCCTTGAAAACGACAGAAAACACGTGTCGCCTCTAGCAAGAAAATAAATTCAACACAGCAAAATTTGAGACTAATGTACTGTGTAATAGACTAACAAGCAAAACTGTGCACACTACCTTATACAGGCATAGCGTGAATTACCAGCATAGGAAACCAATCTACTCAACATAAGAGGTTTAGGTTAAAACCTCTTTGTACTGGAGACGCAGCTTGGCCAGAACTAAATGTAATGATCCAAGCGCTCTCCCACACGGTTTATTACTCTACCAATCTTCTCTTATTTTCTTTATGCAGATGATGCAATACTCTGTGTGAGGGACCCTCAGCTCCACTGTGCCCCGATTATGTGGAGAATTATCCAGTCTCCGTGTCAACTGCACCAAATCAGAAATCTCTACTGACGTGGTGACTGAGCCACACAACTTGCTTGGCTTCTTCTGGTCCTCATGTGAGATGATATACTTAGTGATTGCAGTAGCCAGACATCACACTACCTTGCTTGATCACACCGTACACTTAGGGTTAAGGCTTGGGCGCAATTTCTACTGACCATTGCAGATAAAAGCCCTTGCTCAAAATGGTAGTCCTCCCAAAATGTCTTTAAAAAAAATAAAATGTTCCACCATGTCCTGGAGTGAAGTTTTTCAAACAGCTTGAAGTCGTAATTAATACTTTCTTGTGGCACTCTGGGGCAGTAGGCTTCAAATGGGACACCCTGTCTATGCCCCACATGCAAGGCAGGCTTGCTGCGCCTGATTTCAGGATATAGTGGCTGGCAGCACAAGCACAATATGCAGCTTTCTGGTTTGCATACAATGTACCTATTCTGCATGTTAAGCTCGAAAGTTATTCTGCAGGTGAACGAGAGATTAGATCTTTGGTGCTGCCCCTGCTGCTTGCAGACTTCTGCCCATTCGACCCTGTGAATGTGACTGCTTTGGACTGGTGTAAAATGCAGAAACTCCTAGGTATAGCCCATCCCTTTCACGGTGGCTTACTCTTATGGAACTGCATTCCGTCCCTTCCCAGAGTAGACGCCTCTACGGAATGGTAGTGATTACAAAATGGATTTGGCTTGTTTGGGCACATGTATATAAACATGAACTTTATTACTGCTGAAGATGCTCACACACCAGGAGGTTTCATGGGTTTATGGGGGGAGTTTCCAGTTGAAGCTGAGAACGACTCTATGCTCGAGGCCCCGGGCATTGTCTCGTCTCTTTATGGTCTGGTTCAAGGCCGTGCTTAAGCAACCCTCACTAAAACCCAACCCAAATGGGCATCGGACCATGGCTCTACAGAGATTAAAAATGGACATGATGCCTAAGTCTATGTGACAAATTGATTTCTGCCCTGCGTAGAGGCTACAATGCCCACTCAGCCTTCACACGTCTACAAACCAAGTGCCAACACAATCATACACAATCATAAAGGTAAAACAGGCACATTTAAGAGGTGCACCTCCTTCACCTTTTGTGGTATTGTGGGCTGAGGGAAAGATACACTCGCAATAGTGGTGTGAATGTGGATCAGTAGCAATGCAAACAGTGAAGTATAACAGGCCAAAAAAGAGGAATGTACAATCAAGCTTCTATTAAAATATATAGACTTTAATCAAACACACCATGTACAATATTAACTAATGAGAAAATACTGCAAAAAACCCACCTCTGTAGAAGGAACACAGAAGTGGCAAAGATAGAATAGATGCAGAACTGTGTGTAATGAGACAGGGGAGAAAAGGCAATTGAAAGACCACAATTTTCTAATTATATGTTCTTGCGGCTGCAAATGGGATTACAATGACTCATACAGTCTCTAGGGCCCAAAGATGGACCAGGAGGGCAGATACTAGTCACTACTTCCTTGGCAAAGATCTTAATGGTTCTACGGCATCAAACCAGGCTTCTCGGCATAGATCATGGGTTCTCTTCAGTTCGAAGAAGCGGCAGTCGCGGTGGTCCAGCTGAAACCTGGAATTGAATAGGGGTTGAACAGAAAGTGGCTACGGTCTTGAAGCATCTACTTGAGCTGTGCGGATTGGGTGGCCCCCAGGTTCAGTCGGCAGGTGAGGTTTGATGCCGCTGAGCTAGTACCGGGATGCGCAGGTGAGTCGATTCAATGCTGAGGCTCGGAGGTCGCTGTTCAGGATACACCAGGACAGGGTTGATTGACTTACAAGGGCGGAGATGAAGATGCAGGTGCTTCGACGCTGACTCGAGAAATGCAAGGCAGCAGTACTTTGTTGGTTTGAGCTGAGGGAACAATGTACTTCAGCGATCTCAGCTGTTCTTGCTTCCATGTGTTGTGAGTCCCACTCCAGGGTCTCAAGAGTCAAGGTTAGTGTCTTCTCGGGTTCGCAAACATGATGAGGCTGAATTTGACTTTTATCTTGCACACCAACAGGTAATTTTACCCAGATATATCTGGTAAGATCTCTACTTTTCACAGAGCACTAATTGATGGTGCCACAGAGCTAATGGGTGACACAATAAAATGCATGTCATCAGTATGAATGATAGGTTACCAATCAATATTTATCCACCAATTTGGATCTATGCTTACTAGAAAATACACCTTGGTTAGCATGACCTGGTGTGGATTTTATGGAGTGTCACGCAATGATTCAAACAATATTTGAATAACTGGTTGTATTCACACAACTGAGGATCACAAATTATGAACATATGACCACTGAGTGAATTTATGTTTGCAATTATTGTAATCACATGGCATGTATTATACCCATATTCTAACTAAACCAAACCGTGTCTCTTTCCTTCATGTCCCAACAACCTGCCCTCTATTGGTATGTAACACCACTCTGAATACTTGTTTTTCAATATGAACTGTAATGTTTAAATCACATGCTGTGAACAATATGACTTTATATAATTCTTTAAAATGCATTTAACAGCCTTGAGGACGACCAAGTGTCGAAACATGTGTTGGCTGTCATGAATAAAAATAAAAATAAACCAACACTTAACTATATTGACTTTGCAATTTACTGCCTGACATAGGAGAATAGACTTCTTTATGGCTAAGCTCAATTCGCCAGCAGAGGTTTAACGACTGTACACATTAGAAGGAGAGGCTAAGGAGAATTCCTCTCAGTGCTGTCGATGCAGCTAACCAACAGCAATACCTAACGGCCAAAGTGCACCAAACCACGGTTATACCCTAACCCGATTTCTAAACAATCACCAGCATCTTTGCTGTTGAACTCACCCCGGTGGCCCTCACCATCTGCACTTCTTTGAGCGCCGCTTTGAAGCACAAATTCACCTCGACATCCACTTCTGTTATGGAACAACATGACTGCTGCTTTCAAGCCTAATTCAAACCACCCGAACAGTACGGAGGAGCCAAGTTTGCTGTTATCAAAAGACCAAAACCAGTGAAACCAAACCAGAGAAAACGTATTTTTGAAGGACAACTGCCCCCTAGAAACTAAGTCACTTTTAATCCTTGGATATTCTTTGTTCTTTCCACAGGGGAGACCTTTGCATGATGTTTTTCTCTTTAGAAATTATTGCAGATGGTGTGTTTAACGTATATATATTTGTATAAAACCTTGACTGAACATTGCCTTTATTTTGCACTGTTATACTTTGCTGTGTGGATTGCAACTGGATCACATTCACACCGCTCTTGAGAGTATAGACTTCCTTCGACCCAAGTTACCACAAAAGGCAGAGGCTCTTAACTGTGTCTGTTTTACCTTCAAGATTGGGGTCACGCTTGTTTTGAAGAAGTGTGAGGGCTGAGCAGGTGGTTTAGCCATTACACCTGCTTATACTCCTGGGGGCAGACGTCATTTCGTCTCAGGTTTTTTTAGCATGTGAGGCAAGCCATGCCATATAACCATAAAGCAATCGCTGCAATCATTCATGTAATTGTTTGAACAGTAAACAGAACTTGCATTGAAATCAGTCAGAGTATATGGCAGACACTGTCTATGCTTACCTCCAATAACAATAATAATGTGTGTTCTTGCATAGCACTTCATGCCAGATTCCTCCAGCTTCTCAGCGCTGTAAGAAAATCTGATATTATTACCCAATGTAATTGTACTCACTACATAGAACTCAGAAGAAGATAGAGCTGAGTCGGGATTCGAAGTTACAAAATGCACATTGGCCCCTTATCAACGTGTGAGCTATCCGCTCGCACCCTGCAACTGCATCGGGCCTATTTGTCAATCTGTGTGTTTGTATGGCTCATAAATGTGCCTCCTGTTTATTTTAACCGCAGGGAATGTAGCTGAGACATAGAGAGCATTTTCTAGCTCTACTGGTGAATGTGTGATATTTGCTCACAGAGGGCAGTGGTCGATGAATTTCCCAAAATGTTAAAGTACATACCTTTACATAAATGTGTCAACATACTAGCTAAAAAATACGAACACATGTCTTTAAGGTTTGCAGTTTACCAGAGAACGTAAATCTAGGCATTCCCGGAACTTAACCTTACATGTCTGCCTCCACATACCAGTAATCACGGCAGGCATCTGGCTGCAGCCAGAGGCAGAAATGTGGCGGGAAGAAGGATTCCGTTCATTCCACGAAGACAGCGTTTGAGCTCCGGTATGGTAAGGATCTAAAGCGCCACTATCTGGTTTGTCCGCTGGCATTTGCAGGATTTAGGGGAAACACATGTATTTTGCACTTCAAACCCTAATGCTATTGAGGGGGGCCAGTGCAAGTCATTAGATGCGCTGTCGTGGAGGTTGTAAAAAGCTGCGCACTCAAATGAAATGTGAGAACCCAAAAACTACCTCAGCAAAGAGACAACAAAATTAGAGGCGTCACTCCAGCGTACGCACACACGCGATCAACTCACATACACACGCCATCTGGCACATGAAACTGAGGGCATTTACATGTTGCATTAGGAAATCTGCGCCTACTGCTGGATTCTGAGCGGACATCCATGAAAAATGTCAGAGGCTTGCAACAGTTCATGGCCGCCATGCAAGGATGTCATTTGGGGGTCACCAGGATACGCAGCTGAGCTCTCCCGCCCTACCCATGTGGTCCCCCTTACGACCCCTAACAAAAAAAGGAAATTCTTTTTTTCCAAATTCTATTTTTTTCACAAATGGAAGATCCTTGGCTGTGGGCAGCGCTATATGGCTGTTTGTTTATAGAGTGGCAGCCTTTCTTCTTCAAGCCTCTTAAAAAAACAGAGGGTTCCACAAATGAACACTTTGAGCATTGACCTTAAATCAGAAAGAATAGGAATAACAAATAATGTGTCTTTTTGGAATTCTATACAGTAATTGTAGACTCGTTAAAGGTTTATTTCAGGCACACGTCAGGGGATGTGTCATTGATTTAGTCTGTTCTTAAACACCTCAAATTCACAGTGCAGACAAAAACATCCAAAAACCATTTAGAGTAGAATAAGCATTCGTTTCGGACTATGTATTTTGCTTTACGCAAGTTGCAGTTATAGCATGTTTTTTTCTGCTGTTGTCTCTGTTACAATCATAACAATACATTTCATCTCGGTGTCCTCAGTCACTTGACAACATCCTTGTGTCTAAAAGCTTGCGTACAGTGTAGAAGTGTTTGACCATAGCACATAAAGTGGCCCGTGTTTTCATTGTGCCACAATTAATGCTTTATTGTAATGTGTCTATCTGTTCTATCTGCCTGGCAAGCTGTTTCAGGATGTTTGTTTGCATGTATCAGGTAAAGAGTGCCCAGAGTACGGTATGCTTTCCTACTCTACATTCTGTAATGCACATTTATGAACCCCCCCCCCAATAGTATGTATTTTGCCAACCTCTGAAGTCTGAATAGTATACACACAGGCTTGAGAACATTCAGACATGTAACTGCTCATTAGAAAGCTCAGTGGGTTGAGTGTGCGCTGCTGCGATGTGTGTGTGATCTGCAGGTTGCAGGTTCCAATTCCGGCAAGGCCAACTCAGCCTTTCACCCTTCTGAGGTCAATAAATGAGTACTAACCCAGTTTACAGTGATATTGTAACCATATTTTTCGTGGTGTACTCAGGAACAATGATATGAGATGATATGGCATTTATAACATGCCTATATACAAGTGTACACAACAATGCTATATGTTGCCACTTCCTTTTTTCTCAAGGGGTGAAAGGTTGTGTTCCTTTGCTTCCCGTGATGTCACTTCAGGGTGTGATCAAATTACATCACTTCCTGTGATGTCATCAGAGGTGAAGGCTCGTTTGCTGTAACTTCCACTACCCCTGGCATTTTGGTGAAATGATATCCCTGCCACCATGGGGAATGACCACTGGGATTCAAGGGGAATAAATCAGCTTTACTTCTTCAAATGCACTAGCCCTGAAGCTGGTGTAAAGGCCTAGCCCTAAAATGCAATGATTTATAACTTTATGTTATCATTGCTTTAAATGTAAAAACCATCTGTGTGAACATTTTGAAAATAAAAATATAGAATACTAGCGGTACCACCCGGCATTGCACGGGTATGCACGTGGGTGTCTGCTATAGCCTTGTGTGGATGTTTTATTGTGTCATAACTTCCTATTCTTGAAAATGTGCAATCTCCCGAAATCACTTATACTGAGAGCACAGGGTAAGACCCTGCTCCACCCCTGTGCAACGCGAATGGGTGGGGTTGGTCAAATGTCACTATCACTAGTACACCCCACACTGGTATGCCGGCCTTGTGTCCTAACTTCCTATTTTTGGAATAGTCGCAAAATCGTCAATCTCCCAAAATCGCATATACTGAGAGCACAAGGCCAGAGCCCACCCTGTGCAGGGAGAATGGGTGGGATTGATGAGATGTCGCTATCGCTAGTAGATCCCAGACTGGAATGCCGACCTTGGGCCAAAGTTTCAGCCCACCAACTGTTGTGGGGCTGGAGCCAACAATAGCAAAATCGGCAATCTCCCGAAACCGCCCACACAGGGATGTCATTTGGGGGTCGCCAGAGGTCGCAAGTGCAACCTCTGAGGTCTCCCTTGCGACCTCTGTGGTCTCCCTTGCGACCTCTAAAAAAAAAGAAAAAATAAGTGTTTTTTTTTTTTTTTTGCAGTGCAAGTTCCTGGGCTGTGGCCAGCACCATGTGGCTCTTTAATTCTGGAGTGGCTAGCTTTCTTGTTCAGGCCCCTTAAAAAAATAAGAAAAATAAGAGCAGGAGTGCCATAGGTCTAACACTTTCAGCAATTAACCTAAATAACAAAGAATAGGAATGCCAAAAAATGTGTCTTTCTGGAATTCTATACAATAATTACTAGACTCATTAAAGGTTTATTTCAGGCACACTTCAGGGAGTGAGTCACTATTTTAGTCTGTTCTCAAACACCTCAACTCAGTCTTTCATCCTTCTGAGGTCGATAAATGGGTACCAACACAGGTTGGGTGATATTGAGTGTATATTTCTTCTATGTAAAGCACTTAAGCATAAGTGCTATATAATAACACATCATTATCATTTGGTCATGGACGTCTGCTTGCATTCACAGTAATTTGGTAATATGGGCCTATACACACTGATATTAATGATACATATGGAGATCCATTCTTGTATGAAATGTGCATCACATTATAGTGACATCGTAACCATTTTTTTCGTAGCGTGCAATGCTATGTGACGCCACTTCCTGTTTTGTCAATAGGTGAAAGGTTGTGTTCCAACAATATCACTTTGGGTTGGGTCAAATGACATCACTTTCTGTGATGTCATTAGGGGGTCAAGGGTCATGTGATGTCACTTCCACTACCCCTGGCATTTTGGTGAAATGACGTCCCTGCGCCCACACTCCTAGCACAGGGCCGGACACCTCCCTAAGCAAGGCGAATGGGTGTGGTTGGTCCAATTTCACTATCGCCAGTACACCCCAGACTGGTATGCCAACCGTGGGCCAAAATTTCAACCCACCAACTGTTATGGGGCTGGAGCCAACATACAGACAGTCTTTCACAAATATATATATCTATAGATTATATATCTTGCATAAAAACAGATGTAATGTAACGATTGAGGGGCTGATTCATGGAATTATGTGCGCCGGAAAACGGGCTTCGTGCGCCATTCTGCCCACAAATCCCTGTTTCAACAATAGGGATTTGCCAGCAGAATGGCGCACAAAGCCCGTTTTTCTTCGGCGCACATAATTCCATGAATCAGCCCCTTAATGTCATGGATTTTCAAAAAGATTTTGGATCTCATTATCCCTTTTTTGCTTACCTATTCTCTAGCTGAACTTTGTTCAACCAAATTTCTAAAGGTGTGGATTAAGCCCCCACCCACCCTGTACACTGATTAATCTCACATTGCCAATGCCCAACAATACTGATCCTTTTCTGAATCACCTGTTTTTCCCCTTTTATGAAGTGTCTGGAGGTAACATTTTAAAACAGAATTCTTTTGTTTATTCTTCAAATTGTAATTCGAGATTTTCCATTTTCTAAATTTTTCATTCGACTTTTTTAATATTCAAACTTTCTTTCCATATAATTGGTAGCAACCTATGAAACACATTGTGACAGCCTTTGCTGGAGTAGCAGTAAACATAATTGTGTGTTACAACAGCAGAAAAGCAAGAAGTATTTGGCACATGTTTTTATGTATGGCCTATGCTGTGAACCTGGTGCACTGCTATGTATGTTTTGCAATGATTCAGGTGTACAACTACCTTAGATGTGAATAGAATGGTGCTTCGTTTGCCACTAGGGCCAAACTAGCTTTGCAATGTCCTCCATTTCTCAAAGAAGCAACTCTCCACGTTCTGCATTTCAACCAGCAGACTAGGAATTCCTACTTTTTTTTGACTTTTTAAATACATTTTTGTATTTATTTATCTATTGTACGATATAGTTTGTAAGCAAAACTTTTGACACATTTAAACATTCAAAAACAGTGGTAAAATGTCATCATAATACATTATTCATAAAATCACATTTAGAAAATCAAGGAATAATAAAAATCATCATCACAATACAATTCATTACAATACAATGTTACAATTACACTCCTAAAATCACATTAAGAAAATCCAAAACAGTGATTATTAATGATAGTGTTCAGAATGCGTTTCCACAACCAAGTAGGCAAATTCCCTGTCCGTGTTATGCACAAATCTTTCACATTTTTACATAGCGAACTGCCAGGGCATTCAGTACACAGATGTTTTAGAGTCTCAATATTCACAGCACAGTAGCGGCAGAGTCTTCTTTCTTTTGGAAGTTTATATCTAGCTACTAATACATCACTTGTTGGATATAAATTCAATGTTATTCTTAGAGCAGAGTTCCTGAAGTCACGCCATGGGTGCTTCCTCACATAAGGTGCTAAATCATTGTAGCCTTTAATCAATCAATTAAAATGGTCATCAGAGCAGCTGTAACTTAATAAAACCTCCATATTTAAAATCCTATTCCTTCTGAACAGTTTTTGTTGCGTTTTTCGTGTGCTAAATGCCAGTTTGTCTCCCAAGAAATTCATCACATTTCTCCTTCCAACTCATCAGGACAGAGCTTCTTTTCTTTGTCATCAATTCATGCAATTTAGAATATAAAAAAGCCTGTGGAGAAGACAAAACTTTGCTCATAGATCTGTAAGACCCTCCAATCAACCTGCGCTTGAAGAGAGATCATGGACATTTCATGTCTAACTCCGGCCATAGGGAACGACTTGGGCAAAGAGAGGACTTTCCTCCAGACCACGGCTTCCAGTATGGACCAGGCTATGTCTTTATCTTGCATTTCTGCCCCAAAAAATAATAGTCAGATAATGTTGTGCTTATAAAACATTAGAACAGGTAAGAAAGAAACTCAACCAAATTTCAAATCAGATTGCTGTAACTGAGCGGCCGCTGCTAGGACGTCTTTTTTGCCCGAACACCTTCATATGTTGCCCATCTTTTCATTGAAACAGACATTTTCAATTGTGCTGCTTATTGGTGTAAAGGCAAAGGTACGGTCTGTAATATATAACAGGTTTGCAAGGCCTGCTAAACATGCTCAACAATGAAAACATACACAATTCTCTAAGGTTCTAAATTTCTTAACATTCTAAGGGTGTAGATATAAAAGCCGCTTTACAATCTCATTATAATGGAGCCCTACAGGAAACAGCTGAATTAATCAAAACTATTTATTAATGTATTTTTTCTCACAAAAATGTGTAATTAAAAAAGGTCTTTAAAAAATGTTTCTTGTGCAAACATTTGCATATATATGTGGACTATATGTAACAGACCAGTTAAAGTGCTCAGGTGGATCTATCAAGGTGCAAGTGGGTCAGCAGCACTCTTCCCAGTGCTATTCGATCCCAGGGTTCCGGATTCCGGAAGGCACTAACCAATGACTCCCTGTCACCAAGTGGATCCAAGTCCTGCACGCCAGCCCTCTGTACCAGCACTCTCGGAAGGCGGTAGAGTTTGGCTGACTCTCAGTTTGCAGTCCCACACTCTCCTGCTTACTGAGGCATAAAGGCAGGAAAGGCTTGTAGCAGACTTAATATATCTTAACTCACTGAGAACAACCTCTCAGGAGAGCTTACGCAATGACAGTCACCTTGCAAAGGAGAACAGTATCTGCCAATTAATTGCAAAAAGTAGTTCTTATAGCACCGAAAGTGCAAACATAAGCACATTGGATATTCCTGTTGCAGTCCAAAAATGGTTATGGTAGCAGTCATTTGCAGAGGAAAACTGTTCAGCAGGAATGTTCGTTTATGCAATCCTGGAGAGGAATGTCCAAAAATAATCTCTTCAAAGCGTGTGCCTTGGCCCTTCACATTTTATCTGAGGGCTGAATCTGTTGTCATCATGTACAGCAAACATATGATTATTTGTATTGGCTGAAGCTAATACCCACAAGATCTTGACACTGGGCCTCATTAGGAGTTTGGCTACCGCCAAACTGGCATCCGACACCGGCACCCGCGAATGGGCAATTACCGGCCCATTTCGAGTTCGGCAGGCCGGTAATTGCCCATTAGCGGGTGCCCATGTGGACTCACTGCCTATCCCCATTTGACCCCATAGGGCTGAATTGGAATGTAGAATGCGGATGCACCGGCACCGTTACAAATGGGCTGTCATGCACCTGCGAGCACAGCGTGGAGTATGGTGGTGTGGTAGCAACGGTGCCAGTGCCTTACCTGCACCATTGTTACCGTACTGCCATACTCCTAATAAGGCTCACTGGGCCTCATTACATGGATGGCGGTAAGGGTTTACCAGTACTGGTATTTTACCGGTACCGGTAAATCCTTACCGCCTTACTACGAGGTCCCTTTGCGGGTTGGGGAATTTAACGTCTGCTTTTTGCAGGCGTTAAAAACCAACCCGCAAAGGGACCACTGGAGCTAATTACGGTACCGCAATTTGCAGTACCGTTATTAGCGCCTTCCCCATTCCCATAGAGCCCTTTGGGGCAAAAATGGGAATGGGGAAGGGCAATGGTGGAAGGGGGAATTACCGCCCCGCCAACCTTGGAATAGGGTGGTAATTCCCCTTTGCACCAAGGCGGTGCCGGTATTTTACCGGCATGAACCATGGCGCTGATAGCGCCATGGTTCACCGCCATCCGTGTAATGAGGCCCACTGTCTTTTAAATGTCGAACAAATACCTGCTCGACACCATATCGATTGGGTAAAGCCTCAAGTAAGAGGAAGGTAGCTTCGCTCCTCCACCTATCCCACACTCATTCGGCCCAGACACAAGCTGGTGCATTTTGGAGAAACCTCCTTCGATACCCAGGCTCCGTTGCAATGGAACCTACTTCCCGGACATATATGCATGGCTGAAAACCGGGTGCTTTTTAAGAGGAAAATAAAAACCTACTTGTTCAACCTCAACCCAGACTGAATCTAGTTTATTCTTTTGTCCCCGCTGCCTGCCCCCTGCCCCTTTCCTTGTGTGTTTTTGTGCGCTCGGAAGCGACTCAGGAACAGAACAAACCACCAGTCTAACATCACCAAAGGACATTTTAGTGCCTTTTGTTTGGGCTATATGTCAAGAGTTCACAGTCCGTGGCTGGTAGCGATTGTTTCAGTCTTTGCCGTGTATATGCAGCTGTTCATGTAGGTGTTGCTCAACACACCTCAGACAGAAGGGAAAACAGAGGATATGACGCTCGGCCTTTTCTGGAACAGAGAAAGGCTTCTCCTGACGGGTGCAGGTGGTGGATGTGGTTGAATCATATTCCAACCCTTGCACTGCTTCCCACTAGGATCGCACGTTTGAGCCGTCCGATAGCACAGCGAGTAGAGCGCTCGCTTTGACATTCATGCAGAGCCTGCTGACACAGGTTCG
Organism: Ambystoma mexicanum; assembly: GCF_040938575.1. NCBI lineage: Eukaryota > Metazoa > Chordata > Amphibia > Caudata > Ambystomatidae > Ambystoma > Ambystoma mexicanum. The sequence continues at coordinate 1,336,321,650 of NC_090937.1, forward strand.
AATCCTGGCAGGGCCACACTCAGCCTTTCATCCTTCTTAAGCAGCGCTCAGATACCCCAGGGTTAGTAGCGCTATGTAAATGCTAGATTATTATTATTTTTATTATCAAGCTCTCTTGAGCTATCAAGCCAAGCAATAGTGCCAGGGAGAACCATGGATTCTAAGCACTATACTCAGCCCTACACTACTGCTAGTTCTGCAGTCATTGTGAAACTGGCACCCAAGTTAAATGTAGACCTCCTTTGCCTGTTAAAGTAGCTTTGTCCGAAGGCAGGCTGTACTCTCCGGAGGACTGTGAAACGTGGCAAAGAATCCGAACAACAATAGCTAAGTGGTAGTAAAATCAAAGGAGTGTCCAAAATATAGACTCTTTACTTAAACACAAACTGCACACTTCACATGCACCTTATAAAATAACTAAATTAATCAAGGAAAACAAAAATCTTCTGGTGACTCTAAGGATTACAGACAGAAGGTAGGAAATCCTATAAAAATACAGAAAAACAAGTATATGTAGCAACGGTTGCTTAGAATTGTATTTCTAGAGTACGGAATGGTGTCTTAAATATCTCTCTGGCCCAAGGTATAAAGGCGGCCAGGGGTCAGAAACCTAGAAAAGTATGTTTAGTGCATTAACCTTACAGGCCGATTCATGGAATAATTAGCGCGGCGCAAGTGGGCAAAAACGTGCGAATCGCAGTGGAATAGTGAAAATCGCAGTGCAAGTGCGAAAATCGCACGAAAAGCAGCGCACGTCGATTCATGGAAGTCCGTGCGCGAGAAAACCATCGGATGTGCGATAAAAAGTGCGCCGCGCACGTTGGCGCACAGGCCATCTAACAGCGTGCGTCAGGTCACAGCGAAAATCGCACAGGCCACAGCGAAATTCGCAAATAGCGCGGCGCACGCAACAAAAGTAGGCGGAACACGGGTGTAACACTCGGAATGGGGAACAACTTGCAAAAACGTGGGCGTCACGGGGGAAGCACAGGGCACAAATGCGCGGAACGCCCACACGCTCGCCTACAACACGTATTCATGGAATAGAATAGGGCAAACAAGCGCACGCTCAAACCAGCGCACAGGCACAAACACGACCGCCACAAGAAAGCAGGCGGTAGCGTCTCTGCGGCTGTAAGAAATGTGCGCCAAAAGGTGCGCCAACAAATAGCACCCATATACTGCCATGATGAATGTCCTATACTGTGGCCCTCCAGGACAAATGACGTGCAAAGGGGTACCCACAAACACGGACACGCTGACAAAAAATATGTGTGCGTGTATACCGGGGTGCGCGGGAAGTCTCACACGCGATTTGGCCGGGTACGTGGATTTCAGGGGTGCCCGGGAAGGTCCACATGCGATTCCATCAGGGTAGGTGTATTTCAGGGGTGCGCGGCAAGTTCCACACGCCATTCCATCAGGGTACGTGTATTTCAGGGGTGCGCGGGAAGTCCCACACGCGATTACAGCAGGGTATGTGTATTTCAGGGGTGCGCGGGAAGTCCCACACGCGATTACAGCAGGGTACGTGTATTTCAGGGGTGCGCGGGAACTTCCACACGCGAATAGCCTGGGCGCGTGTATTTGAGGGGTGCGCGGGAATTTCCACACGCGAATAGCCTGGGCGCGTGTATTTCAGGGGTTCGCGGGAAGTTCCACACGCGAATAGCCTGGGCACGTGTATTTCAGGGGTGCGCGGGAATTTCCACACGCGAATAGCCTGGGCGCGTGTATTTCAGGGGTGCGCTGGAATTTCCACACGCGAATAGCCTGGCCGCCTGCATTTCAGGGGTGCGTGGGAACTTCCACACACGAATAGCCTGGGCGCGTGTATTTCAGAGGTGCGCGGGAATTTCCACACGCGAATAGCCTGGGCGCGTGTATTTCAGGGGTTCGCGGGAAGTTCCACACGCGAATAGCCTGGGCGCGTGTATTTCAGGGGTGCGCGGGAATTTCCACACGCGAATAGCCTGGGCGCGTGTATTTCAGGGGTGCGCTGGAATTTCCACACGCGAATAGCCTGGCCGCGTGCATTTCAGGGGTGCGCGGGAAGTTCCACACGCGAATAGCCTGGGCGCGTGTATTTCAAGGGTGCGCGGGAATTTCCACACGCGAATAGCCTGGGCGCGTGTATTTCAGGGGTGCGTGGGAAGTTCCACACACGATTACAGCAGGGTACATGTATTTCAGGGGTGTGCGGGAATTTCCACACGCGAATAGGCTGGGCGCGTGTATTTCAGGGGTGCGCGGGAAGTCCCACACGCGATTACAGCAGGGTACGTGTATTTCAGGGGTGCGCGGGAATTTCCACACACGAATAGCCTGGGCGCGTGTATTTCAGGGGTGCGCGGGAATTATCACACGCGATTTGGCTTGGTACGTGTATTACAGGGGTGCGTGGGAAGTTACACACGCGATTAGGCTGGGTGGGTCCTCACAGGTGTTCCCTGTACACCCTCCACGGCCCCTGCAGGCAGCCCACAAAACAGGGGACTACCCTGCACACCTGCTCATGTCCCCTTGCGCCCCCACCCCCCAGCAGTGCAGGGTCAGCCTCCACCAGGCCCCCACCCATGTCTCCCACCACCCCACCCCCCACCATCCAGGGTCAGCCTCCACCAGGCCCCCACTCATGTCTCCCACCACCCCCACCCCCCACCATCCAGGGTCAGCCTCCACCAGGCCCCCACTCATGTCTCCCACCACCCCCACCCCCCACCATCCAGGGCCAGCCTCCACCAGGCCCCCACCCATGTCTCCCACCACCCCCACCCCCCAGCAGTGCAGGGTCAGCCTCCACCAGGCCCCCACTCATGTCTCCCACCACCCCCACCCCCCAGCAGTGCAGGGGCAACCTCCACCAGGCCCCCACTCATGTCCCCTATCACCCCCACCCCCCACCATCCAGGGGCACCGTCCACCAGGCCCCCACTCATGTCTCCCACCACCCCCACCCCCCACCATCCAGGGTCAGCCTCCACCAGGCCCCCACTCATGTCTCCCACCACCCCCACCCCCCACCATCCAGGGTCAGCCTCCACCAGGCCCCCACCCATGTCTCCCACCACCCCCACCCCCCAGCAGTGCAGGGTCAGCCTCCACCAGGCCCCCACTCATGTCTCCCACCACCCCCACCCCCCAGCAGTGCAGGGGCAACCTCCACCAGGCCCCCACTCATGTCCCCTATCACCCCCACCCCCCACCCTCCAGGGGCACCCTCCACCAGGCCCCCACTCATGTCTCCCACCACCCCCACCCCCCACCATCCAGGGTCAGCCTCCACCAGGCCCGCACTCATGTCTCCCACCACCCCCACCCCCCAGCAGTGCAGGGTCAGCCTCCACCAGGCCCCCACTCATGTCTCCCACCACCCCCACCCCCCACCATCCAGGGGCACCCTCCACCAGGCCCCCACCCATGTCTCCCACCACCCCCACCCCCCAACAGTGCAGGGGCAGCCTCCACCAGGCCCCCACTCATGTCTCCCACCACCCCCACCCCCCAGCAGTCCAGGGGCAACCTCCACCAGGCCCCCACTCATGTCCCCTATCACCCCCACCCCCCACCATCCAGGGGCACCCTCCACCAGGCCCCCACTCATGTCCCCTATCACCCCCACCCCCACCATCCAGGGTCAGCCTCCACCAGGCCCCCACTCATGTCTCCCACCACCCCCACCCCCCACCATCCAGGGTCAGCCTCCACCAGGCCCCCACCCATGTCTCCCACCACCCCCACCCCCCAGCAGTGCAGGGTCAGCCTCCACCAGGCCCCCACTCATGTCTCCCACCACCCCCACCCCCCAGCAGTGCAGGGGCAACCTCCACCAGGCCCCCACTCATGTCCCCTATCACCCCCACCCCCCACCATCCAGGGGCAACATCCACCAGGCCCCCACTCATGTCTCCCACCACCCCCACCCCCCAGCAGTGCAGGGGCAACCTCCACCAGGCCCCCACTCATGTCCCCTATCACCCCCACCATCCAGGGGCAACCTCCACCAGGCCCCCACTCATGTCTCCCACCACCCCCACCCCCCAGCAGTGCTGGGGCAACCTCCACCAGGCACCCACACATGTCCCCCTGGCCCCAGGTCCTGACGATACACAATCATGGCAGTAATGGGTAGCATACCCAGCACAAACACCCAGGCAAGGATAGCTTCCACCCACATAGTGAATGCAATTACATGATACAACCCCAATGGCAACAATGTAAATGGACACATGCCCGACACACACACATACACAATGGGTGCAAGTGAATGTCAAAACACATATCATGACATGTATGAAACCAATGAGAAAATAACACAAGTGAAAGTAAAAATAAAAAATGTATTATAGATTAAAAATAAGTAAACAAATCAAACATACAACTATGTGGATAAGCAAATTAATGGTCCATGTCCGAGAACAAAAGTCATAATCAAAAAAACAAAGAAATAAAAAAAAAAATGTCGTCCAAAGCAATATCATGTAGTATGAAAAAAAAGGAAAAACCATTTCCTCATGGTGAACACAATAAGAAATGAAAAAGAAGTATCTACAAAAAGCAAACTATATACAGGAATGTTCCAGGGTCCATGAGCCCAACACCATAAATGAAACCTACTACTACCTAATCTAAAAAATATATACAAAAAAGTGGCCATTGTCCGAGCGGTCCTAAATAATAAAACAAAATAAAGGAAACCTAACACTAACTAACTAAATAACTATATACAAAGGCAGCGGGCAAGTCCTGCGGCTCACTTGTTGATGTTGCTGGCCAGGGCATCATCGAACTCCATGTCGATGTCCTGGAGGCGGGACTCTGTCCTGGCCCCGAGGTCTCGCAGGGATAACCTTATGTTCAGCTCAAACTCCCTGCGAGCTTCCTCGAGGCACTCAGCCCGCCTCAATGCCCGACGCATGGAGAACTCCGCCCTGACCATGGCGAGCCGCTCCTCTTCCGCCCGCTGCCGCTCCGCACCTATCCGCTGGACCAACTCCTCCCACACGGAAGACACCACCATCCCAGGGTTGCCCTGCCCTCCGGCCGATGGCTGCCCCTCTGATCTTGATGGCCCCGAGCCATTATGCCTCCCACGTTGAGCCCGCTGCTGCCTCCGACGCCAATGCCTCTGCCAGCACGACGGAATCCAGGCTGATGGAAACCACCGACGCCGTCGTGCACGTGCCCTGCCTGATGATGCTGTCACATCTTCCATCTGCTGGGGTCCAGTTGCAGTGTTGTCCACCCCTGCTGGACCTCCGACTCCCAACTGTGGCAGGGATGGGATCCCCACCGAGCTGGCTGCATTGGTCGGGGCAGGTCCACAGGGGGCCCTGGTGGCATCTGGCCCGGAAGACGGCAAGGAGAACGACTGGTGGATAGCCTGCACAGAGGAGGAGAGGGCCACCACATTGGCCAACACATGCAGGAAACCCCCGAACATGGCCGATCCCAATTGGGCCACGTCGGCACGGTGCACTTCGTGATGACGTGCGTGCTCCTCCCGGGAAGCACGCACGGCATCACGAATCACAGCCGTGCGCATCGCGACCCCAATCAGGACCTTCTCCACACGGCCAGGGGTTCCCACGTCCGCAGGTGGAGGGGAGTCAGGTGACATGGACATCCCCACTACCTGCGGACGGGCCTGGGACGGGGCATCCCTGCTGGTGCATGGTGGTGCACTCACAGGGTCAGGGACAGCGACATGCACAGGCCCCTCCACGGTGACCTGTGTTGCCTCCTGCCCCTGGCCCTGGACTGCACCACTTGCACCAGCAGGGATGCCCCCACCAGGCTCCATGTGTGCCCCAGTGGCGGCCTCCTCCTCCTCTGTGCAAACCACCAACCTGGATGGCTCCTCACCGTCTCCCGCCGTAGCAGGCCCCTGTGGGGGCTCACCCACCCCTTCCGCTGCAGCCGTGGGTGCATCCCCGCCGCCTTGCTCCACAGCGCCGTCTCCGCCCTCTTCTTCACTAGCCGCTGCGTAGAGGGAGACAAAGAACACAAGCATCAGGGTACTGCACAATGGTCCCCTAGACAGGAAGCAATAGCAGATGAGCACCACTGTCAAAGTACACTTCCATCATGTCCCTCCACAACACATGGGTCAGTCCAGGCAAAACACACACAGTAACAGGCATGCTGCATGCCATGGATATTTCCATGCATGTCCAATGGACTCTTGAAACATTCAATGATATGCAACTCACATGCATCATGGCTCATGCATATCACATGCACACACTTCACCTCAGTCACATCCATCTGGCCCCAAACACACCAAACACAGCCAAAACAAGGGTAAGTTGGCTGCTTCACTGAATCTGTGCATTGTCACACACATGTGTCATGCATCCATGGCATGCACAAGTCACAGACACGCAGGTCAGGCACACAGACATGGCTACCATATATGTACCTGGCATCAGCACCCATCCCTCACCCCCACCCATGTCCAGGTACAGAGACTGGCATGCTCTCATGTTCAAAATCTTCATAGGGCTCCCCATGCCGCATTTGGACACATGCAACAACCACGTGGGTCACACATCACTGGTCGCACATGCATTACCATGATGTCCCTGCACACATACATGCATACATGGCCTATGGCACACATACAGGCATGTATCATAGAACCAGCAAACCGCAACATGCCCTGTCTCACACAGTAATGCTTGGACACTTACCGCTCAACTCCAGACGGGCCTCCCTCTCAAGGATCTGGGTGTGGAGCGCTGGGCGTACGCGTTCCAGGACCCTCTTCTGGATGGAACTCATGTGGCCCCGGCCCCCCTCCACGATGCGCCGGGCCTTCACAAGGGTCCTGGACCTCAAGTCCTCCCAGCGCTTCTTGATCTTCTGGACGTTGCGGGTTGCCACCCCCTCCGCGTTGATGGCAACCACGCAGTCGGCCCAGATCCTCTCCCGTCCTTCCTTGCTGGCGCGGGACGATCCAAAGAGGGCATCATACTGCCCCAGGACATGCTCCACCAGGACACCAACTTCGGTGGCAGTGAAGCTGGTGCCCCTCTGCCCCTCTGGCCTGGGGTTGGCACTGGTGCCAGATGTGGAAGTGCCCAACATGGCAACCCCAGAGGCAGGTGTGGGTGGGCAACTGGGTCCTGGAGCTGGGCTGTGGAGCGATGTAATCCCAGTTGGGAGTCTTCAGTTCCAGCAGGGGTGGACACAGCAACTGGACCCCTGCAGATGGCTGATGTGCAGGCACCAAATGGCAGGGCACAGTGGCAGCAGGCAGGCAGGCAGGCAGGCAGCAGCAGATGGCATGTGGGAGGCTGCTCGGGGCACTGGGGGGCAGTAACTCGGCCTTCTGGGCAGGAGCGTGGTCTTCCGTGTGTTTTCGGGTGGCCAGCTTGATACGGAGTGATTTGGCACGTGAAAATCCTGCACGTCAGCGTGAAATCCGAGGAAAGGCCCTTAGCGCGTAAGCGCGTCAGCACGCATACGCGATTCTATTGGACCAGAGTCCCTCAGCGCGTAAGCGCGTCTGTGACGTGACCCGCACGGGTGTTCCCCACTCAGCACGTGATGACGGAGCACACGTGAAAATACTGCACGTCCGAGTGTCATCGCGTGTAATTGGACAAAAGTGCGCTTACACGCGATTGGCCTATGTACGTGTATTTCAGGGGTGCGCGGGCACTTACACACGCAAGTACGTCAGCGCACCTGTATCCCGTGGTGCGTGGGAATTTCCACACGCTATTGGACTGGGAACTAGATTCCAGGGGTGCGCGGGTCACACGCTCGCCTAGTACACGCGCAAAGCATTAATTTGCGCACTTATCAAATGACAAGCCAGATGCCAGGATGAACATACCGTTCCTAGCAGCAGTGGCAGTGGGCTACCAAAGGAGGAGGAGGAGGAGAGTCAGGGCCAGAATATTCACATCCAGAACCAGCCTGTTCGGGATGCCTGATGACCAGGTGTATGGAAGGTACAGGTTTCCACCACACATAATACTGGACCTGGTGAGTGAGTGGGAGGATGACCTCACATCACCCACCCTGTGCTCCCAAGCACTCAGCCCCCTGGAGAAGGTCCTCAATGTACTGCACTTCTTAGCCACTGGATCATTTCAGCGGACAAGTGCCATAGTGGGTGGGGTGTCACAGGCCACCCAGTCACGCTGCCTACACCAGGTCTTGGACATCATCACTGCACGCCCATCAGTCCGCAGGCACATATACCTGCCCAGAACACCTGCAGAAAGGCATGCTGCGGCCCAGGATTTTTACGGTGTGGCACGATTCCCCAAAGTGCTAGGTGCCATCGACTGCACCCATGTGGCACTACGTCCCCCCAGGGCATCTGAGCACATCTATAGGAACCGCAAGCACTGGCATTCCATCAACGTGCAGGTAGTATGTAATGCCCAGGGAATCATCACCTCAGTATATGCCAACTATCCCGGTCCACCCACGACAGCTTCATTTACCGAATGTCCACCCTATGCCGGGACATAGATGCTGGGCGGCATGGCGATACATGGCTGCTTGGTGAGTATGTATGCCACTGCACATGCATGCATGTTGGATACTGGGCAAGGTCACAACCCCACCAATGATACCAATCACCACCTCCACAGGGGACAGTGCCTACCCTCTCAGCCCCCACATGATGACGCCAATTCGGAACCCCACCACGCCACCCCAGGTAAGATATAACACAGCCCACATTACAACCCGGGGCATAGTGGAGCGCACATTCGGAGTGCTAAAGTCACGCTTTCGCTCCCTTGACCGTTCTGGCGGGCAGCTGTTATACGCTCCCCCAGTAGTGTGCAGGATCATAGTGGCAGCATGTGTCCTGCACAACGTTGCAACACGCCGGGGCCTGCCCGTGGACATGGTGGTGGCCCCACATCCCCAACCACATGCACAGCCGCTGCGCATGGGAGGGGAAAGGGCACGGGGGGAGGCAGCCCGTACACAGCTAGTGGCTAATTACTTCACATAGTATTCACTCCCCTGTGGAGTGCACACTGGCCTGGCACATTCCATCTGACAGTCAATGATGACTCAACCTGACACTGATCCTGAATGTCTGGAGATTCAACCGTGAAAAGCATATCAGCCTGAGATTGTTCACCTGGAAGTGTTACAATGTGTGCATCCCTACCCACACACAACACCAATGCAGTTTTGTGAAGAAACACATTCAAGCAGCCAAAATGAATACCCACTTGCTAAATGCAACAAGAGGACAGTGCCATGTCACCCAACCCATCCCCAGCACCGCCACACAACACACCGTGCCATGTCATGCTATGTGCAGGTAAACAAAGTAATCCCCACAACATGACAAGTGTTGCAATGTACAGTGTCCCCAATTGAAACTTCCTACACCTGAAATGCTCACTGTAATGCAGGACCAACAACAAACTTGAGCAGGTACTACCATTAACATGACTTCAGTAATGTAATAAATCAGTTGTCTCACCACCTGGATATGCCTGCACTCCCACCACTTCCAACTGAACAGTGTTGGTGCCATGTAGAGTTGTAGGTGCACTGCTGCCAACAAGGACCCCATCACCAGACTAGAGGGCCTTGTGTAGACATGAGGAAGGGACCTGCAAATTGGGAGGCAGACACAGATGATGAGTTACACATCAATGCAACATGCAGTGTACAACACAACAGCAATATGCACTAGGAATGTATACACAGTATTGACTAGACTACCCACACATGTAGTGGGAGTCCAATGTCACCATGTACTTCAATGTCACTTGGGCACACCCTTTGCAAGCCCATGGAAACGGGAAGCAGGAGGGGTGTGTGTGACTCAAACCCAGGCATCTGAACCTAATACATGACAAGCCTGCATGTGCCCAGCCACAATGCAGCGTATGCCCACAGGAACCACGGAAGCCAACAAATTGTCCCAAAAAAATTGGGAAAAATATAAAAATAAATATAAAAATAAAAATAAAAAAAAATAAAAAATGGCCATTAAAGAGCCCGGGGGGGTTGGGGAGGCCACCCAGGAGGTCCGAGGTCAGGGTGCACACCAGAAACCACCTGTGTGGATCCTGGGAAAAAAAAACACCTCCATGGGCTCATGGCCCACACGGCTACCCTATTGTGGGAGTATCACTGCTGTCGCTATTATCACCCTGTGCAGCTGCATCCGGAGGTGGTTGCACTATGGGAGGCAGCCCACGCAAGGCCCTACTCTGTTCCTCCATGGCTGCAAGCATGCGGGTGTGGTAGGTCTCGTTCTGGAGGATGAGGGTGCGGAGGTCCCCATGCAACAACTCCCGGGATGCCCGGACCTCCGCCCTCGTTGCTTGCATCTCAGCTGAGAGCGTACGGGTGAGACGCTCCAGCTGCTGTTCTGTCCTTTGGTGTGTTGAAGCCTCAAGCTCAACTAGAGTCGTCCTGAGTTGATGTAGCTCCTGCCTCAGGGCTTCCCTGTGGCCCTGGGACTCTATGGAGATGGCCTCCTGCAGAGTCGCCAGTGCCGCCCGCCTGTCCCTGTTGGACGCCAACATGTCCTCCCTGTGTGACTGGCAGATGGAGTCGGTTGCCTGCTCTAGTCGCTCCATCAGCCTTTCAGGGGGGACAATGGAAGTGGCCACCCTATCCATGGCCTGAGCCATCATCTCGGATGATGCTGCCTGTTGGGTAGCCATACCGTAAATGGATTGCTCCCATGCGGTATTGCCAGGTGGCGTACGGCCACCACGTCGGCGGGCACCACACCTGTCTGGGGCAAGGCGGACTGGGCCTTGCTGTGCCGGCACTGCCTGAGGCTGCAGGACTGCATTCCCCCTCTGATCTGCTGGCCCAGGAACAGGATCAGATGTCGCGGAGTGTGACCCTGCATCCGTAACCACCAAAGGCCTAGCTGCCAACACTGACATCCCCATTGAGGGTTCTGACCCTGGTGCAGGTGGGTGGGACAGAACAGATTCCCTCCCTGGAACACTCACCTGCGACGGCACGTAGGTCTCATCATCCGAGTCAACAGCTGAGTACAGCTCGGGGGAGGTGCAGCCAGAGACACCCCTTGAGAGCACAACCTGTAGCACTTGTGGGTTTTCACCCACCAGCACACCACGTCCCTCACTGGTGGTTGGTCGGCCCTCGGACCCCTCCTGGCTCTGCACCATCTCCACAACCCCAGCAGTATCAGGCGCGTCTTCCCCTGCAATGACATAAAAACAAAGAAATGGAAACCCGCATTAGCACCATGGCACACAATGAGGGCTGAGAAGCAAGAGAACCAGTACTTGATTGACACATGTCCCACATGACTAAGACCCTCCCATGCATGCACCCTCACTGCGTATGAAGGGCAGGCAAATGGCACACACTCATTACACAAAGATGGAAGATGAACACATTTTCTGCATGCTGCCTGGCAGTGGCATCACACATTGCCCTGTGATTGCCAGGTGACACACACATGCCATCACACAGATGGCATGTGCCATTGCTATTGAGTGTAGATGGAGAGGAGGGCAGCACTTATTCATTCTGTCCAGTTCCCACATGCAATAGCTTTTCTAATTGAAACAGGTCTGCTTTATCACCTGGAGCTGCCAGTCCAATATGGTCCAATTGCACAGGGACATGTGTGAACATATGATATCCAGGTAACAAAGTCACTCCACTTTACCATGGCCATGCCAGACATGTGACTAGAGGACTGAGGAATGCCTAGTATAAGTGGTGGAATGCATACAATCTGTCTGATTGAACATAGGAAAATAAGCAACAATGTTGTGGTAAGGTGACACTTCAAGGGCAACTGGGGTGCTGTTGGGCTAGATGTCTACTGTTGGCAGAAGGGATACTGCAATGGCCAATTGCAGCTGTGCAGGATGTATTGCATGAAGCACATGGCTGACACATTCGACTCAGGCGCACACACTCTCACCTGGCACACAAACAGATGCACACACCATGCACATGGATGACACACACATGCATGTGCACTCACCGGACAATGCCTCGTAATCAGGCAGATCTCCCACGCCTTGGATCTGTTCCTCCGTGACGTAGGTCCCAGCGACTGACTCATGTGGAGTGAGTTCCATGTCTTCTACTGGAGACCCACCTCCAGTCGCTAGAGTTGCGGCATGACTTGAGGCCAGCTTCTTCTTTGCCCTGCGCTTTAGGTCATTCCAGCGCTTGTAGCAATCATTGGCTGTGCGCCTCACGATTCCAAGGGCACTTACGATGTCCGCAACGGTCTGCCAGTGTGCCTGGCGTTGTGCAGGTGTGGTCTTTGATCCTGCAACAATGACCATCTCGTTATCATGTCCGGACACATACTCGACAAGTGCATTCAGTTCGTCATCCGTGAAGCTGGGCTTCCTCGACGGACCGGACTGTGTAGCCGTGTCTGGGGCATCAGCCTGTGCCGGACGAGCACTCTTCCTCTTCCGCTTGGAAGGTGGTGGTGATCCTGAGTGTCCTGCGCCGCTCTGGACACTAGGGGCAGGAGCCCTGGTGGGCTCTGTATCAGGTGTGTGGGATTGCACACTCAGCATGGGAGTTGGTGCAGGCATTGGCTCAAGTGTAATGGTGTCATGGGGAATGTCAGCAGAATGGACTAGGACGGACACTGTCCTGGCTGGGTGTGTGAGAGCTGGGGTGGATGGAGCCGCAGCTGCCCCTGCAGCCTCTCCGCCCTGCCTACTTGGGGCAGCAGATGACCTTGCTGCCCCAGATCCACGTGGCATGATGGCATCAACGTGCACCAGCGCACGTTGGTAGCCCTGCTGACCTGGAAGTCAGCCATGGAGTCAGCCAGGTGTGGTGCCTCAATGGGCTGGTCCAACAAGGGCTGAGCATGGATGGTGTCAGCCACATCAGCCTCAACGGGAGGGGGGGAGGCGGGGGGGATAATGGGTGCCCTTGACTGGTCCTCCGCACATGGGGGGACAGGCTCACCCTGCAAGTTACGACCACGTCCCCTAAGGGATCCACCACGGCCACCACTTGTGGCTCTTCCACCTTTGCCACCCTTACGGAATCCTCGCCTCCCAGCCATGGCACTGATATTAATGTGCGTATGGGAGTGGCTGTAGACTATAGTCCTGGGCAATTGGGGGTCAAAGGGGTTGGGTACCAGATGGTAATTGTACCCTAGTGCTCTAGCAAGGCTGATTGTAACCCCTGGGGAAAGATGACGGGTCACGCAACGCACAGGAGGCCCAAAAAAGGGAGATGACGTGCACGCAACCCCTCCTAGACCACGTGTGCAGAAAGAAAAACCTGCACTACGCTGTGGCACCCAGTAACACAAGAATGAACGTATGCGTGTCACACGCAGCCTAGAATGACCTCTGAAGGGGTAGGCTACACACGGGGCAAGCACAGAAGTTAGATACGTGCGTGACCCACCGTCTGCCAGGTAAAAGTGCGTGAAAAATGAGCGCGTTTGGTTGGCAACACCCCCGCCAAAAGAAGATATGTACACTGTCTGAGGAGACAGGACAACAGTAGAAGGGGACACTGTTTGAGGGAACAGGCCCAGGTAAACCAGTACGAGAGAAAAAAGAGAAAAAGCTGTCAGAGGTAACAGGGAGTACGAACTGGAAACGCCGTGAAGTAAATCGCGTGTGAAATGACAAGAAGTACAGAATTCACCCACTCGCTCTCCACGAAAAGCACGTACAAGGAAATGGTGTTCTACACATACCTATTATACAGGCCCACACGTACAGCGTCACTTACGCGGCGTGTACGTGCTAGGCCCATTTTCACCAATCACACGCTTTGTCACTTCTGCGTTTAGATCCATTTTCACCAATCACACGCTTTGTCACTTCTGTGTGTAGATCCATATTCACCAATCACACGCTTTGTCACTTCTGCGTGTAGGTCCATTTTAACCATTTACACGCTTTGTGACTTCTGCGTGTAGGTCTATTTTCTCCAATCACACGCTTTGACACTCGGACGTGTCACGCAACATTTTCCTGCACGCGCATATGCTGTTGATGGGTTTACGCGCTAAGGGCCTTTCTTCGATTCACACGCAGACGTGTGGGATTTTCACGTGCAAAATCACTCCCTATCAGGCTGTCCACGCGTTCACACACGAAAGACCACGCTCCTGCCCAGGAGGCCAAATTACTGCCCCCCAGAGCCCTGAGCACGCTCCCACCTGCCATCTGCTGCTGCCTGACTGCCTGCTGGCCACGTGCCCTGCCATTTGCTGCCTGCACATCAGCCAGGGGTGCTGTTGCTGTGACCACCCCTGCTGGAACCAAAGGCTCCCGACTGTCACCCCACAGCCCAGCACCAGGACCCAGTTGCCCACCCACTCCTGCCTCTGGGGTTGCCATGTCGGGCACTACGACATCTGGCACCAGTGGCAACCCCCGGCCAAGGAGGCAGAGGGGCACCAGCTTCAGTGCCAGGGAAGTTGTTCTCCTAGTGGAGCATGTCGTGGGGCAGTATGATGCCCTCTTCGGAAGGTTGCGCGCCGATGGACGTCGTGACTGCCATCAACGCGGAGGAGGTGGCAGTCCGCGACTACTAATGTGTCAGGAAGCGCTGGGAGGACTTCAGGTCCAGCACCCTCAACAAGGCCCGGCACCTCATGATGGCAGCAGATGCTAAGGGGCGGGCGGGGCCACTTGTCGGAAGATCAGATGAGGGTCCTGGAACGCATATCCCCTGCTCTCCACATCCATGTCCTTGAGAAGCAGACCCGTCTGGAGTCGAGCGGTAAGTGTACATGCATACTGATAGTAAGTTGAGCGTGTGGTGGTGTGCGGTGGTGTGCCAGGAGTGTGCAGGTTGAACATGTATTTTTATGTGGCCAAGTAGGGGGGGTGTACAGGGCTGTGAGGGTGACACATGCAAGGGGTCTCATGTGTGACACATGGATGGTGCTTGTGTGTGTGGGCTTGCATGGCACAGGATGTGGAGGAATGATTGTCAGGTGTGACATGGATGTCGATGGAGACACTGCGACAGTTGGCGTAGGTGTACACATGCATGCAGGTTTGGTGTTGTGTGTGCATGTGTAGTGTACTCCCTATGTTGCATGTGATGTGTGGATGACCTTTGGCTGCACATGCTGTTGTATGTGAATGGATGGTGCTGGCTGTTGCATCATGGCTGTGGTATGGCTCATGTGTGCAAGTTGAAATGACATGTGTGTTGGGGATTGTGATGCCATGTCTGAGGTTTACCTATGCCACTCATGTATAACTGTCATGTGTGTATGAGTCCATTTTACAGTGCCCTGATGCCTGTGTTTTCTTTCTCCCTGTCTGCACCTTCAACTGATGAAGAGGACGGAGCAGGTGCTGTGGAGCACAGCGGCAGGGGTCGCACCACCAGCCGGAGACGCAAGGGCCAGATCCCCTCCCAAGTTGTGATCTCGTCGGGGAGTGAGGAGTCTGGTGCCGCGTCCCAGGCCGCAGCTGGCAAGGGGAGGTCCAAGAGGCGGAGGTCGGAGTTGGACTCCTCAGCAGCAGAAGAGGCAGCTGGGACCCCACAGGGCCCAACGAGGGAAGATGGCACGGAGTCATCCAGGTTGGTGGGGTGTATGGTGGTGGGTGCCCCTCCACTGCTGGGGGGTGGGGGTGGTGGGAGACATGATTGGGGGCCTGGTGGTGGGTGCCCCTGGTGGCTGGGGGGTGCGGGTGGTGTGAGACATGGGTGGGGGCCTGGTGGAGGCTGCCCCTGCACTGCTGGGGGGTGGGGGTGGTGGGAGACATGAGTGGGGGCCTGGTGGAGGCTGCCCCTGCACTGCTGGGGGGTGGGGTGGTGGGAGACATGGGTGGGGGACTGGTGGAGGCTGCCCCTGCACTGCTGGGGGGTGGGGTGGTGGGAGACATGAGTGGGGGCCTGGTGGAGGCTGCCCCTGCACTGCTGGGGGGTGGGGTGGTGGGAGACATGGGTGGGGGCCTGGTGGAGGCTGCCCCTGCACTGCTGGGGGGTGGTGTGGTGGGAGACATGGGTGGGGGCCTGGTGGAGGCTGCCCCTGCACTGCTGGGGGGTGGGGTGGTGGGAGACATGGGTGCGGGCCTGGTGGAGGATGCCCCTGGTGGCTGGGGGGTGGGGGTGGTGGGAGACATGAGTGGGGGCCTGGTGGAGGCTGCCCCTGCACTGCTGGGGGGTGGGGTGGTGGGAGACATGGGTGGGGGCCTGGTGGAGGCTGCCCCTGCACTGCTGGGGGGTGGGGTGGTGGGAGACATGGGTGCGGGCCTGGTGGTGGGTGCCCCTGGTGGCTGGGGGGTGGGGGTGGTGGGAGACATGAGTGGGGGCCTGGTGGTGTGTGCCCCTGGTGGCTGGGGGGTGGGGGTGGTGGGAGACATGAGTGGGGGCCTGGTGGTGGGTGCCCCTGCACTGCTGGGGGGTGGGGGTGGTGGGAGACATGGGTGGGGGCCTGGTGGAGGCTGCCCCTGCACTGCTGGGGGGTGGGGTGGTGGGAGACATGGGTGGGGGCCTGGTGGAGGCTGCCCCTGCACTGCTGGGGGGTGGGGTGGTGGGAGCCATGAGTGGGGGCCTGGTGGAGGCTGCCCCTGCACTGCTGGGGGGTGGGGTGGTGGGAGACATGGGTGGGGGCCTGGTGGAGGCTGCCCCTGCACTGCTGGGGGGTGGGGTGGTGGGAGACATGGGTGGGGGCCTGGTGGAGGCTGCCCCTGCACTGCTGGGGGGTGGGGTGGTGGGAGACATGGGTGCGGGCCTGGTGGAGGATGCCCCTGGTGGCTGGGGGGTGGGGGTGGTGGGAGACATGAGTGGGGGCCTGGTGGAGGCTGCCCCTGCACTGCTGGGGGGTGGGGTGGTGGGAGACATGGGTGGGGGCCTGGTGGAGGCTGCCCCTGCACTGCTGGGGGGTGGGGTGGTGGGAGACATGAGTGGGGGCCTGGTGGAGGCTGCCCCTGCACTGCTGGGGGGTGGGGTGGTGGGAGACATGGGTGGGGGCCTGGTGGAGGCTGCCCCTGCACTGCTGGGGGGTGGTGTGGTGGGAGACATGGGTGGGGGCCTGGTGGTGGGTGCCCCTGCACTGCTGGGGGGTGGGGGTGGTGGGAGACATGGGTGGGGGCCTGGTGGAGGCTGCCCCTGCACTGCTGGGGGGTGGGGTGGTGGGAGACATGGGTGGGGGCCTGGTGGAGGCTGCCCCTGCACTGCTGGGGGGTGGGGTGGTGGGAGCCATGAGTGGGGGCCTGGTGGAGGCTGCCCCTGCACTGCTGGGGGGTGGGGTGGTGGGAGACATGGGTGGGGGCCTGGTGGAGGCTGCCCCTGCACTGCTGGGGGGTGGGGTGGTGGGAGACATGGGTGGGGGCCTGGTGGAGGCTGCCCCTGCACTGCTGGGGGGTGGGGTGGTGGGAGACATGGGTGCGGGCCTGGTGGAGGATGCCCCTGGTGGCTGGGGGGTGGGGGTGGTGGGAGACATGAGTGGGGGCCTGGTGGAGGCTGCCCCTGCACTGCTGGGGGGTGGGGTGGTGGGAGACATGGGTGGGGGCCTGGTGGAGGCTGCCCCTGCACTGCTGGGGGGTGGGGTGGTGGGAGACATGGGTGGGGGCCTGGTGGAGGCTGCCCCTGCACTGCTGGGGGGTGGGGTGGTGGGAGACATGAGTGGGGGCCTGGTGGAGGCTGCCCCTGCACTGCTGGGGGGTGGGGTGGTGGGAGACATGGGTGGGGGCCTGGTGGAGGCTGCCCCTGCACTGCTGGGGGGTGGTGTGGTGGGAGACATGGGTGGGGGCCTGGTGGAGGCTGCCCCTGCACTGCTGGGGGGTGGGGTGGTGGGAGACATGGGTGCAGGCCTGGTGGAGGATGCCCCTGATTGCTGGGGGGTGGGGGTGGTGGGAGACATGAGTGGGGGCCTGGTGGAGGCTGCCCCTGCACTGCTGGGGGGTGGGGTGGTGGGAGACATGGGTGGGGGCCTGGTGGAGGCTGCCCCTGCACTGCTGGGGGGTGGGGTGGTGGGAGACATGGGTGCGGGCCTGGTGGTGGGTGCCCCTGGTGGCTGGGGGGTGGGGGTGGTGGGAGACATGAGTGGGGGCCTGGTGGTGTGTGCCCCTGGTGGCTGGGGGGTGGGGGTGGTGGGAGACATGAGTGGGGGCCTGGTGGTGGGTGCCCCTGCACTGCTGGGGGGTGGGGGTGGTGGGAGACATGGGTGGGGGCCTGGTGGAGGCTGCCCCTGCACTGCTGGGGGGTGGGGTGGTGGGAGACATGGGTGGGGGCCTGGTGGAGGCTGCCCCTGCACTGCTGGGGGGTGGGGTGGTGGGAGACATGAGTGGGGGCCTGGTGGAGGCTGCCCCTGCACTGCTGGGGGGTGGGGTGGTGGGAGACATGGGTGGGGGCCTGGTGGAGGCTGCCCCTGCACTGCTGGGGGGTGGGGTGGTGGGAGACATGGGTGGGGGCCTGGTGGAGGCTGCCCCTGCACTGCTGGGGGGTGGGGTGGTGGGAGACATGGGTGCGGGCCTGGTGGAGGATGCCCCTGGTGGCTGGGGGGTGGGGGTGGTGGGAGACATGAGTGGGGGTCTGGTGGAGGCTGCCCCTGCACTGCTGGGGGGTGGGGTGGTGGGAGACATGGGTGGGGGCCTGGTGGAGGCTGCCCCTGCACTGCTGGGGGGTGGGGTGGTGGGAGACATGGGTGCGGGCCTGGTGGTGGGTGCCCCTGGTGGCTGGGGGGTGGGGGTGGTGGGAGACATGAGTGGGGGCCTGGTGGTGGGTGCCCCTGGTGGCTGGGGGGTGGGGGTGGTGGGAGACATGAGTGGGGGCCTGGTGGTGGGTGCCCCTGCACTGCTGGGGGGTGGGGGTGGTGGGAGACATGGGTGGGGGCCTGGTGGAGGCTGCCCCTGCACTGCTGGGGGGTGGGGTGGTGGGAGACATGGGTGCGGGCCTGGTGGAGGATGCCCCTGGTGGCTGGGGGGTGGGGGTGGTGGGAGACATGAGTGGGGGCCTGGTGGAGGCTGCCCCTGCACTGCTGGGGGGTGGGGGTGGTGGGAGACATGAGTGGGGGCCTGGTGGAGGCTGCCCCTGCACTGCTGGGGGGTGGGGTGGTGGGAGACATGGGTGGGGGCCTGGTGGAGGCTGCCCCTGCACTGCTGGGGGGTGCGGTGGTGGGAGACATGGGTGCGGGCCTGGTGGTGGGTGCCCCTGGTGGCTGGGGGGTGGGGGTGGTGGGAGACATGAGTGGGGGCCTGGTGGTGGGTGCCCCTGGTGGCTGGGGGGTGGGGGTGGTGGGAGACATGAGTGGGGGCCTGGTGGTGGGTGCCCCTGGTGGCTGGCGGCTGGGGGTGGTGGGAGACATGAGTGGGGGTCTGGTGGTGGGTGCCCCTGGTGGCTGGGGGGTGGGGGTGGTGGGAGACATGAGTGGGGGCCTGGTGGTGGGTGCCCCTGGTGGCTGGGGGGTGGGGGTTTTGGGAGACATGAGTGGGGGCCTGGTGGTGGGTGCCCCTGGTGGCTGGGGGGTGGGGGTGGTGGGAGACATGAGTGGGGGCCTGGTGGTGGGTGCCCCTGCACTGCTGGGGGGTGGGGGTGGTGGGAGACATGGGTGGGGGCCTGGTGGAGGATGCCCCTGGTGGCTGGGGGGTGGGGGTGATAGGGGACATGAGTGGGGGCCTGGTGGAGGCTGCCCCTGCACTGCTGGAGGGTGGGGTGGTGGGAGACATGGGTGGGGGCCTGGTGGAGGGTGCCCCTGCACTGCTGGGGGGTGGGGGTGCAGGGGGACATGAGCAGGTGTGCAGGGTAGTCCCCTGTGGTGTGGGCGGCCTGCAGGGGCCGTGGAGGGTGTACAGGGTACACCTGTGAGAACCCACCCAGCCTAATCGCGTGTTTAACTTCCCACGCACCCCTGTAATACACGTACCCAGCCAAATTGCGTGTGATAATTCCCGCACACCCCTGTAATACACGTACCTGGCCAAATCGCGTGTGATTATTCCCGTGCACCCCTGTAATACACGTACCCAGCCAAATCGCGTGTAAAACTTCCCGTATACCCCTGTAATACACGTACCCAGCCAAATCGCGTGTGATAATTGCCGCGTACCCCTGTAATACACATGCCCTGGCTAATCGCATGTAAAACTTCACGCGTACCCCTGTAATACACGTACCCTGGCCAATCGCGTGTTGAACTTCCCGCGTACCCCTGTAATACACGTACCATGGCTAATTGCGTGTAAAACTTCCCGCGTACCCCTGATATGAACGTTACCCGCTTTGCGTTCCTTGTTTGGCAGCCCTGTAAACTGGTCCAAGGTTAGCGCAGCCCTTTGCGATGATTTTGCGATTTTGATGGCTTTTCCTTGCGCGAGGGCGTTCTTGGGGGCGTTACTGGCGCTGCTGCAGGGTCGCTGCGATACTCTGCGCCACGGCTGGTTTGGGAGCCTAGAATCCATGAATACGCTGTGCGCGGAAATCGGTTTTAGCGCACGTGCCTGGCGCAGACAATCGCACGCGGACACTCTGCGCCAGACGCTTGCGACACTTTTCTGTGAAATTCTATGAATTACCCTGTTAGTCTTTTGTAGTACCTTATCAGCCTCAAAATAGTCTTCTTAGCACTTTTTCACTAGCAAGAGTGGTGGTTGACTGCAGGTGAGCAGCTCGACTGGATTTGAGCACCGGTGCTTACATTGTTGGCAAAGGGCCGTTTGAGAAGCCCATGTGTGCCCAGATACAGATGGCTTGCAAAGAAGGAGAATGGGATTTGGTCATGATAGCTAGAAGAGGTAAATCGGCCTCGATCAAACGGGATCCGCAGTGGTTAGGCACTACGTCCCAGCTCAACTGGATTCGGGGGGGGGGCGGGGTGCAGTTCCGGGCAGTGTATTATAGCTTGAAGAGCAGGCAATGAGCATCCGCTTCTCAATGGTAGATTTATTTGAACTAAATCCACTTGAAGTGGCTCAAGTCAGAAAATGCTAGATTTTGCAACCAGCTTTGCCAAAGGCAACGCTTTTGGGCTCGCAGCACGAAGTGGGTCCTGCCCTCCCTCTTGAATACAATTATGCTTCCCCCTGCTCGTCTGAGTCCAAATAAATACTTCAGAGTTCCTTGCAGGTTGTTTGCCACCGTTTTGGGTGGTGCTCCTTGGTTACGGTTACCTGCAGTCTGCAGTAGCAAGCCATCTACCTTCCAGCAGTCAGCTCTCTTGTTCGTCAGAGGCTATGAAGGGATGAGTCGTCAACTCACCTGGATCTTTTCGTCACCCTATGCATTGGAAGATTTAGACACATTTCCTACTTGATCCTTCTTCTGTTCAAAGGATGCTACAACAAGTGTGGGCTTCCACTCTCTTACATAGTCATATCCTCACAAGGGATTGTTCCCTTTCCAAGCCTTCTGTACCAGTGTCATACCCAGAGTCCTGGATATGTAGGAAGTCAGGAAGGGGGGTTGGAAGAAGTTGGCACACACTAAAATTCAAGGTTGACAGAGCCTTCATTATGTTCGTTTCTGTACTTTTTCCTTCCTTAGACCTTCCCACCCCCCATCACTGCCAGATGAAAGAATCACCATGCTAATTATCCCTTTTATCTTGAACGTCCCTTAATTCGCTTGTTCTCAGATCTACCCCATAAAGAAGCCCGCCTATGGACCTAGGGAAGGTTTCAGAATCCCTACTCGGAGCGTAGTATGATTCCTCGCAGAAGGTGTCTCACCTGTAGGCAAAAGTTGAAAGCCAGAGCTAGAAGCATCAGCAGCACATGCCACTGGTTTGGGTGGGCTTAAGCCCCCCAACCTTGAGGAAGAAGGCAGCACTCTGCTGTGAAGCCCAGCCCACCGCTCCGATGGCAAAGGGGTGTGATGCTAAAAGCCTGTAAAATGTCTCACCTGGGAAAGCGGAGCATTGACATTGAAACAATCATTAACATGATGGTGTTTCTGAGTGAGGTCACTTGGAGACTTCAGGGCGACAGCTTTGTAGATGATGCAGCCAGAGACGTTTTTATGGGAGGGTAAAAGGGGCACTTGCCCTGGGCCCCCACCTTGGAGGGGTCCCCCACAACGCTGCCTGATCTAAAGTAAGATTCCATTGTTCCCCAGACTTAAATAGCACACGCCAGGAGATTGTATGGCATGCTGCTGAGGCGCTAAACCTATTGCCTGGCTGTTTTGACAAGTTCATTCTGCCTTGATTAATTAATCATGTAATGCTTTCTGTGTTCACTGTGGAATACATGTTATGTTATGTTACTTTGCATTTATATAGCGCCTTATGTACCATTGGTATAGTCTGAAAGCGCTGGTAGGTTGAACGCCTTTGGGAACCGAACTTCAAGTCAGAAGAGAGAGTAGAGAGAGTCAAAGGTGCATGTGAGCACTGGATATGTGTGCAGCTGGTGTGGCATTCGTGTAATAGCTGCTTCTTAACGGTAGGTGTGGTGGTTAAGAGGGTATCAGGTAATAATATCGCCACACATATAGTCGCCGTAAATAATATCGCCGGGAAAATGTCATGGTGATATTATTTGGGTTACCATATATATGGAGACAGGGGCAAAATAAATTTGGGGGTTGCGGTGGTGTCCCCCGCATGTTCCATGCAATAATGTCGCCACAAAAAACGACAATTTTTCGGTGATATTTTTGTATGGCGATATTTTTGTGGCAACATTATTACATGGAACCGGTTGAGAGATCCAGAATATGTGTTCATTCTGGCAGGATTTATCCAGACCGATTGTGGCAGCTGCATTAGGCCTGAGGAGAACGCCTGGCTGGGGGGTGTGTAACCAGCAGTGTTTAGTTAGAATGATGGGGAGTATGAGGCAGATGTTGGTATGAGAACAGCTATACCGAATGGTGTCATAGTATGTCTGTGTTCTAGTTGAATGGTGTTGTAAAGAGGAGAGTAAGCGTGGTGATGTGATATAATGGGTTACATGCTCTTTCAAACGTTCCATGCATTCCAGACCATTCCATGTAAGTCGTGCAATTCTATGCGCTCCAATCCGTTCCATAAACTCTGGTCCACACTATGCACTCCATTCTGCTCCATGCACTCCAGTCTGCTCCATGCACTCCAGTCCGCTCCATGCACTCCAGTCCACTCATGCACTCCAGTCCACTCCATGCACTCCAATCCGCTCCATGCGTTTGAGTACGCTCCATGCACTCCAGTCAGCTCTATGCACTCCAGTCCGCTCCACGCACTCCAGTCCGCTCCACGCACTCCACTCTGCTCCACGCACTCCAGTCCGCTCCACGCATTCCAATCCATTCCATGCACTCCAATCCGTTCCACGCACTCCAATCCGTTTAATGCATTCGAATCTGATAAACCGAACCGTTCCGTGTATTTCTAAGTTGTTTTATGCACTCCATCCACGTATTTCACCCGTACCATCCACATACTTCCCCATACCTTTCACATATTACAACAGTACCTTCCACATACTTCATCAGTTCCATCCACATATTTCACCGGTTCCATCCACATACATCACCTGTTCCATCCACATACATCACCCGTTCCATCAACATAGGTCACCCGTTCCATCCACATACATCACTTGTTCTATCCACATACGTCACCCATTCCATCCACATACTTCACCCGTTCCGTCCACTCTACGCACTCAACGGCTCTACGTACTCATCCGCTCTATGCACTCATCCATTCTATGCAATCATCCGCTCTACGCACTCATTTGCTGTAGGCACTCATCCGTTCTAGGCACTCATCCGCTCTACATGCTCTACGCACTCATCCGCTCTACGCACTCATCTGCTCTATGCATTCATCTGCTCTACGCACTCATCTGTCCTACGCAGTCATCCGCCCTAAGCACTCGTCTGCACTATGCAATCGTCCGCTCTAGGCACTCGTCCGTTTTATGCCCTCTCATGCCCTACGCATTCATCCGCTCTACTCACTCGCCCGCTCTACGCACTCACCCATTCTATGCACTCACCCGGTCTACACACTCACCCGTTCTACGCACTCACCCGCTCTACGCACTCACCCGCTCTTATGCACCCCTCCGCTCTTACGCACCCCTCTGCTCTTGCGCACTCATTTGCTCTTACGCACTCGTCTGCTCCATACACTCGTCCGCTCTACCCACTAGTCTGCTCTGCGCATTCATCCACTCTACACACTCCTCTGTTCTTACACACTCCTCTGCTCTACACACTCTTCTGCTCTGGGGACTCTTCCGCACTGCGTGCTCTTCCACTCTATGCAGTCTTCCGCTCTCTGCGCAGTCTTCCGCTCTGCACACTCTGTTCCGCTCTGCGCACTCTTCCACTCTGCGTACTCTTCCGCTCTGCGCATCCATCATGCTCTGCACACTCATCCGTTCTGCGCACCCATCCGCTCTGCGCACCCTTCCGCTCCACGCACTCATCCGTTGCCCCACACTCATCTGCTCTATGCACTCGTTCTTTCCACGCACTCATCTGCTATATGCAATCATCTGCTCTACAAAGTCGTTCGCTCATACACACTCATCTGCTCTATACACTCATCCGCTCCATACACTCATCCATTCTATACACTCATCCGCTCTATACACTCCTCCGCTCTATACACTCATCCGCTCTGCACATTCATCTGTTCTATGCACTCCTGCGTTCTACACACACCTCCACACTTACGCACTCATCCGCTATTCACACTCATCCGCTATACACACTTGTCCGCTCTACATTCATCCCCTCTGCACGTCCATCTGCTCTATGCACTTCTGCATGCTACACACTCCTCTACACTTACACACTCATCCGCTCTACACACTCGTCCGCTCTACACTCATCTGCTCTACACCCCATCTGCTCAACACACTCATCCACTCAACATACTATCCGTTCTATACACTCATGCGATCTACACACTCATTTGCTCAACGCATTCATCCGCTCAGCACACTCATCCGTTCCACGCACTTCATTCATTCTAACGATTTCATCCATTCCATTCACTTCGTTCATTCATCAGGCATTATCGATTTCAGGCCGTGTCACTTGTCAAACGCACTGGATCCATTCTGTGCTCTCTATCTCTTTCATGCACTTCACTTGTCTCATGTACTTGAATCGTCTATTCTGTACTTTCCATTTATGCCATGCACTCATACAGTCGGTGTCCTCTGTCTGTGTCCTCATCAGTCTCTTGTATTCATCTTTCCATCCTCTTCTCTTTATTCATTTCGCCCATTTTGTCGATTGCACTCATTACATCCATTTCATTAATTTAAACCTCATTACTGTTTTCATACGATTTATTCGTTTTATCCACTTCACTGCTTTGATCTACTTGTTCTATTCTGTTTGTACTTTTAGTTTGCATTAGCGTTTATTAGTTGTCGATTTCTTGCATGGATCTTGATGTTGTATTGTTATTTGTCTTAATTGTTATTCAAGATCTAGTAGTTTGTTGGGTTGGTATCATTGAGATGCTGTTATTCAGTTTGGGTTAGTTTGCGTATGGGTTGGTTTTAGGGGAAGAGCCAAGTTTTCAGTAGTTTGCGGCAAGACATTAGATCTTCAGTTAGGCGGATGTGGGGTGGAGTGCGTTCCACAGCGTGGGGGCCAAGGCTGAGAATGATGATCCACCTAACCTGACTGAGTTTGTTTTAGGTATGACTAGGAGGCCGGCTGAGCTTGATCTTAGAGTACGTGGAGGGTGATAGGGTTTTAACTTGTCTTGAAGATATTGAGGTCTGGTTTTATGCAATGCTCAATGAGAAATACATAAGGTTTTGAAAGTCACCCTTCTGGCCACTGGAAGCCAGTGCAGAGTTTTAAGGGCTGGGGAGATGTGGTCCATCGGGCCGAGCACTATTAGCAGTTTGGCTGCAGCGTTTTGTGTTCTTTGAAGTTTATTCAGTTGGTAAGCGTGGACTCCGAGGTAGAGGGGGTTAGCGTAGTCCAATCTTGATATAACAATTGATTGGACTGTAGAGAGTCTTTTGGGAAAGGAGAGATATGGAAAGATGCGCCTAAGAGTTTTAAGGTGATAAAGGCAGGACTTTGAGACATTGTTGACTTGGCACGAGAGTGTTAGGTCAGAGTCAAGGGTGCAGCAAAGGTTTTTTACTGAGTTAGAGGAGTCGGTGAGTTGCCCATGGCAGATGGCCACGGTAGTGGGTGTGGAAGAAGTTTGGAGTTGCCACATAGCATGATTTCAGTTTTGGAGGGGTTTAACAAGAGGTGGCTTTGGGTCATCCAGAGCTTTATGTCGAGGAGGCAGGAGGCGAGGTCAGGTCGGCGGTTGGGTTTTGAGTTCAAGAGTTTTAGAATCAGTTGAGTGTCATCAGCGTAGTTGTAACACAGGATGTTGTGTGCGCAAATTATTGGTGGGGGGTGATCAAGTAGAGATTGAACAGGAGGGCAGATAGGCATGCTCCTTGTGGAACTCCCTTGTCGACTGGTCGGGCTTGGGAGGAATAGGTGGAGAGTAGCGTTATTTGGTACCTATCTTTGAGGAATTAAGCTTTCCATTTGAGAGAGGGTCCACGAATTCCTAGGGAGTGGAGGCGGTCAAGGAGGATTGAGTGATTGATTGTGTTGAAGGCGGCGGATAGGTCAAGAAGGATTGATGCGGCGCACCCCCCGGAGTCTGCTGTAATTTTAAGGTCATCCCAGATTGAGGTTAGGGTGGTTTCAGTTCCGTGTCGGGCTCTGAAACCTGATTGTTCGGGGTCTAGGACATTGTTGGCTTCGACAAACGCATTTAGTTGGGAGTATGCGGTTCGGTCAATGAGTTTGGCAAGGAACCTGGTGTTTGAGATGGGGCGGTAGTTTTTGGACTCGAGAGGGTCAAGCGAAGGTTTTTTTATTAGAGGTTTGACATGAACCGTTTTGAATGCGTCGGGAAAAATAAAGTAAAGTGAGTCATTTATGATGGATCTTGCGTGTTCTCCTGCACAGGTATAAGCGAGAATGTCTTTGAGGGTTGTGGACGGGCAAGGGTCTAGAGGAGAGCCGGATGGTTTGCAGGCAGAGAGAAGTTTGAGAAATTGGTTGGTGATGTTGGACTAAAGGAGTTGAACGCTGGTTGCGCAGTGGTCGCAGGCGGTGGGTTGGCCAGTGTGGGGGGAGGGTTGCCTAGTGGATGTAAGGGAGCCAGTTTGGTGGTTAGCACATTTGTTCTTTCGAGAGTGAGTGAGTCGCACAGTGATTGTGAGGGGGTTGGGATGGTGGTAGTGCATGCCGGTTTGGTGAATTTGGTGATGATTTTGTGGAGTTCTTTGCTGGGGTTTTTGCAGTTTAGGATTCGGGAGTTGTGGTGGGCTTTCTTTGCTTTCCGGATTTCGGCCTTGTAATGATGAAGGTGTCAGGCCAAGGTGGCTCTGCTCTCTTGGGTTCTGTCTTTCTGCCATTTGCGTTCTAGGTATTTATATAGATGTTTAGTGGTCTTCAAATCAGGTGTAAACCATCTAGGGAACAGACCACAGCAGGCTGCTGGTTTGCAAGAGGGTGTGAGCCGCATTAGTGAGGTGTTGAGCCACAAAACAAAGACGTCGGGGGTTAGTTGTTTATTGAGTTGGCAGCTGGGTGGAGGAGACTGGAGGAGTGCGTCAGCTAGGTCAGGAACGATTATTAGTTTTTTCCAGCATTTGCGTAGATTCGGAGGTTCAGGTTCGAGTACGGTAAGCAGGTCGGGAGAGCGAATGGCGAAAGAAACAATGAAGTGATCGGACCAGATGATAGGGGTGGGGGGGTTAGATGTATCCGGTTGTGAGAGCTAAAGATGGCATCAAGAGTGTGTCCTTTATAGTGAGTCGGGCCGTTTATGTGGGGTTGGAGGTTAATCGGGTCTAGACCGTCAACCAGAGAGTGTGTCATAGGGTTGGTGGGGATGTCGAGCCATATGTTAAAATCTCCAAGAAGGGTGAGGTTGGGATTGGTTTAGTTAAAGGGTGGCAATAGAATCACAGAGGTTGTTTGAGAATTGTCTATCATAGCCAGGGGGTCTGTAGATTATTAGGAAGCTGTGTGAGAATGACGGGGAGAGCTATAGTATAACGAGGAGTGATTTGCAGGAAGGAATGGAAGGTTGATTGTCGATGATTGAGGCGTGGAAGTGAGACTTGAAGATGAATGCTATTCCCCCTCCTCTAGAGGGACGGTTCAGTGGGATGAGTGAGTAGTCGGGGGGGAGGCTTCATTGGCGATTGGGGCGAAGTCATCAGAGAACGAAGTTTCGGTGATGAAAACCAGGTCTGGTTTGTCAGAGGCAAGGAGGTCAAAGATGCTGTGTCTGTTTTTTGCTACAGATCAGGCATTACATAGGATGCAATTCACTTTGGTAGGTGCGGTTGGTGTCGGAGCTGCAGCGGAGGGAGAGAGGTGGGGTGGTTGATGATCGATGGGAAAAGTGGGCGAGCTGAAAGGTTGGCGGGTTTCGGGTGTGAGTGGATGGATGCCTGTGTTATGGTGATTGGTTTGGCATGGGGGGTTTGAAGTTGGGGTGTGGGCGGTTAGAAAGTTTCAGTTGCGGTCAGTGAGAAATCGAAGGAGAGGGGTTTGAGGAAGGGTGAAGCATGGGGGGATGGTGGTGATTGGGGGAATGAGGTGGTAGGCCGAGACAGGGGAGGCAATGAGTGCTGAGAGATTGAGGGCGACCAGGTACGTTTGCTCTTTAGTGTCTTTGTTGCGATTGGTGTGTGCGAGAGGGTAGGGGTGTAAGAGGAGAGAGGGATGAGGCTTCTGTTCTTGCTAGGGCTAGGCGTGCAGTTTTTAGGGAGGGGGGGTGTGGTCGGGGGTGATGGTGGGAGTTAGTGGGAAAAGTGGGGGGTGCATGATTGCAGGGCAGGGTGTGCCCGGTATGATAGTGAGGGGAGCGGGCATGATCAACATAGGCTGGTCAGTGGTGGGGTTCAGGGGAGCAGTGGTCTTAGAGTGATTGGCTCACCATCGTGCCCCTCTGGCTTGGTGTTTGGAAAGGGGATGGGTAGGGGATGTGAAGGAGGGTTGGATGATTTGGGAAGGGGGGACGGGAGGCAAGGCTGATCGGAGAGTGGAGGCGGTCCATGGTGGTCGTTTCCGGCCGCCCCTGGTGGATTGGGTGCACTCATGGTTAGTACTTGATATTAGGTATAGTTTCAGTTGCAACTTACACTTTATGTTGGACTTTATAAGTTCAGCTATATCACTGGGTGAGATTAGTCTTGGTTTCTGGGTTCCACTAAGCAGGGCAATATTATTCACTTATTCTAGGTGTTAGTGTACTAATTGTAACTAAGCTGAAGATATTAGGCCGTTTTGGAGTGTAGTTACACCTTAGGATATGCTGTTAGGCGGCCTATTTAGTTGCCACTGCCGCGCAGTTACGATGTTGGGTAGCCTTTCTTCTAGCAAGCTGGAATACAGGTAAGCTATTAGGGCGAAATTGAATGTATCAACGCCACAGGTATGCTTTTAGGTGAACTTGTAAGTGCAATTTAGGAGGACTTTCTACTTGTAGTTCTAAATAACGCTATCAGGCACACTTCTAGATTCAAGCAAGGGGTGCTATTAGGCCCACTTCTAAATTTGAGTTTTGTACAGATAGGATATTAGGGATGCTTCTATATTCAACTAATAACTCAACGCTAATGGGCACACTTTTGCACAGATAGGGATATTATGTACACAGAGAGGATATTAGGTACACTTCCAAGTTCAATTTGCACAGAGAGGGTGTTAGGGACACTTACAAATTCAGCTAGGGCACATTATTAGGCACACTTCTAAATTCGGGCAAGGTGCGCAATTGGGTCTACTTCTAAATTTGGCTTTGCACAGAGGGGATATTAGGGTCACTTCTAAATTCAACTTTGGACAGAGGGGATATTTAGGTACACTTTAAATTCAACTTTACACTGAGGGGAAATTAGGCACTGTTCTAAATTCAACCAGGGTGGACTATTGGGCGCTCTTCTAAATTCAGACATGGCACGCTATTAGGCACACTTCTAAATTCAACTTTGTACAGAGAGGCTATTAGGGAATGCTCATCAGTGGGACTAGGGCATGCTATTAGGTACGCTTCTAAAGTAAACTTTGCACAGAGAGGATATTCAGCTAGGGCACGCTAATAGGCACTTCGAACTTCGACTTTGCACAGAGAGCATATTAGGCACAATTCTAAATGTATTTGATTTATTTTTATTTTTTAGCATTTTTAAAGCGCTCACACAGCCCACGGGCATCGAGGCGCTGTTACAGGAATTGTTTGTTTTTTAATTGCGTAATAGTTTCTTTTGTCTTAGTTGCGTTATTTATAATGCGCTTAAACACCCAGAGGTTTCTAAGCGCAGACCCGGGGATCGAATCTGTGTTGCTTCAAGTCGTCTTGCTTCCAAGACGCACACGTTGCCGCTGAGCTATCCTCCTGGGACATTCACCAGGGCACGCTATTAGACACACTTCTAAATTCAACTAGGACATGTTATTAGGCGCACTTCTAAATTCAACTTTTCACAGAGAGGCTATTAGGGACACTAGTCAGTTCAACCAGGGCACGCTATTAGGCACAATTCTAAATTCGACTTTACTCAGAGACTATATTAGGCGTAATTCAAAAATCAGCTTTACACAGAGAGGATATTAGGCAAAATTCTAAATTCACACTTCTAACTTCAAATTTTGCACAGAGAGGATATTAGGCACAATTCTAAATTCACCAGGGCATGCTATTAGGTACACTTCTAAATTAAACTATGCACATAGAGGCTATTAGGGAATATTCTAAATTCGACTTTACACAGAGAGGATATTAGGCACAATTCTGAAATCAGCTTTACACTGAGAGGATATTAGGCATAATTCTAAATTCACACTTCTAACTTCAAGTTTTGCACAGAGAGGATATTAGGCACAATTCAAAATTCACCAGGGCACGCTATTAGGCACACTTCTAAATTCAACCAGGGCATGCTATTAGGAACACTTCTAAATGAAACTATGCACAGAGAGGCTATTAGGGAATACTAGTCAGTTGAATTAGGGCACGCGATTAGGTAAGCTTCTAAATTAAACTTTGCACAGAGAGGATATTGGCACACTTCTAAATTAAACTATGCACAGAGAGGCTATTAGGGAATACTAGTCAGTTGAACTAGGGCATGCGATTAGGTACGCTTCTAAATTAAACTTTGCACAGCGAGGATATTAGGCACACTTCTAAAATCAACTTTGCACAGAGGGGATATTTAGGCGCACTTCTATATTCAAGTCTTGCACAGAGAGGCTATTAGGCACAGTTCTAAATTCAACTTTACACAGACGGGAAATTCGGCACAGTTCTAAATTCAATTCTTACACAGAGAGGCTATTAGGCACAGTTCTAAATTCAACTTTACACAGAGAGGATATTAGGCACACTTCTAAATTCAATTCTTGCACAGAGAGGCTATTAGGCACAGTTCTAGACTCTATCTTCTAACTTCAACTTTGCACAGAGAGGATATTAGGTACACTTCTAAATTCAACCAGGGCACGCTATTAGGCACACTTCTAAATTCAACTTTACACAGAGAGGTTAATAGGGACACTAGTCAGCTCAACCAGGGCATGCTGTCAGGCACAATTCTAAAATCAACTTTACACAGAGAGGATATTATGCACACTTCTAAATTCAAGTCTTGCACAGAGAGGCTATTAGGCACAGTTCTAAATTCAACTTTACACAGACAGGATATTAGGCACAGTTCTAAATTCAGCTTTACCCAGAGAGGATATTCAGCTTTACACAGAGAGGATATTAGGCACACTTCTAAATTCAAGTAGGGCACACTATTAGGCACTATTAGGCACAATTCTAAATTAAACTATGCATAGAGAGATTATTAGGGACACTAGTCGGTTCAACTAGGGCACGCTATTAGGCACACTTCTAACTTCAACCTTGTACAGAGAGGCTATTTATGCGCACTTCTGAATTCAAGTCTTGCACAGAGAGGCTATTAGGCACACTTCTAAATTCAACTTTACACAGACAGGAAATTAGGCACAGTTCTGAATTCAATTCTTGCACATAGAGGCTATGAGGCACAGTTCTAAATTCAACTTTACACAGAGAGGATATTAGGAACACTTCTAATTTCGATTCTTGCACAGAGAGGCTATTAGGCACAGTTCTAAATTCAACTTTACACAGAGAGGATATTAGGCACACTTCTAAATTCAATTTTTGCACAGAGAGGCTATTAGGCACAATTCCAGAGTCACACTTCTAACTTCAACTTTGCACAGAGAGGATATTAGGCACAATTCTAAAGTCTGCTTTGCACAGAGAGGTTATTAGGGACACTAGCTCAACCAGGGCACACTATCAGGCACAATTCTAAAATCAACTTTACACAGAGAGGATATTATGCACGCTTCTAAATTCAAGTCTTTTACAGAGAGGCTATTAGGCACAGTCTAGACTCACACTTCTAAATTAAACTTTGCACAGATAGGCCATTAGACACTAGTCAATTCAACCAGAGCACGCTATCAGGCACAATTCTAAGATCAACTTTACAGAGAGAGGATATTATGCACGCTTCTAAATTCAAGTCTTGCAAAGAGAGGCTATTAGGCACAGATCTAGACTCACACTTCTAAATTAAACTTTGCACAGAGAGGCTGTTAGGGACACTAGTCAGTTCAACCAGGGCACGCTATCAGGCACAATTCTAAGATCAACTTTACAAAGAGAGGATATTATGCACACTTATAAATTCAAGTTCTTTACAGAGAGGCTATTAGGCACAGTCTAGACTCACCCTTCTAAATTAAACTTTGCACAGAGAGGCTATATGGGACACTAGTCAGTTCAACCAGGGCACGCTATCAGGCACAATTCTAAGATCACCTTTACACAGAGAGGATATTATGCACTGCACTGCACCGTACTGCACAACTTCTGTATCATTCTTTCTTTCTTGTGGGAATTATGTTGATCATGTGCAATAGCCAAAGTTGAAATCCATATTGATAAATTGAGTGCCACAATGGTTCAGACGTTAGCTCAGTGTGTTAAGCACTCATGGCAGAGATATGTGTTTAGATGAAAGATTAGAAGAGCACATTCCAGCAAGGCTGGCTGAACCTTTCCTATGTCTGAAGTTTATACACCTACCTGCATATGTACTTGGTTTTGCAACATAAGAGGTGCAATTATCAGCAATGCTCCTGCACCAGATAGGGGTTGCTATAAAAAATAACATGTCATTTGTATGGTGATGGTCTAAAAATTGGTTTGTTCAGATGGGGCATTCTCAAACCTAGGCAATCCCCTCCAAAGATAAGCATAAACTATTAGTCCAAGGGGTGAATAAAAAAACTGTGGGACCAAAGTGTTCATGCTTGTACCCAGGCTTTGCCAGCAGACGATACAGTGATCCTGGTCAAATCATATATCTCTTGCATTACTGTGCTGTCTTCTGTGAGGTTTGCCTTCTTGCATGCTGGTGGCATCGTTTAGCTCATTACTTGATCTTTCTTCTTATGTAGGCCATTTGAGTGGAATGGGCAGGAGAGAGAGAGAGTGGAACAGATGTTGTAGACATTGGGCAAGCATATTTTAAGTGCTGTTCGTTTGATACAAATAACTTTTTGCTTTTTGTATAAGAGTCAAAGGTTTTTCTGCACGTTTATGAATGACAATTTCAGAAGCCATTGTTTTGGAAGTATTTAAAGCTTAAAAGTACAAAAGACATACCTATTAAATCTGTCATATCACATCGATTGGTATGCTGTACTTATATACTTCCTTTGATGATGGAGAGAATGTAGCTTGAATCATTACCATTTTTGCGTAACACTGAAGTGGGAGAATGGAACAAAAGACTCCCACCGATCCCCTCACGCCCCTGGCCTAGAGGATCGCGGCCCAGACATCCGCCACGAGAGGAGTTTGCCTATCTACCAGACGACCATATACCCTGGTACAGGAACATACGGATGTGCCCACCAGCCTGCCCACCAGCCTGCCCTGCTCATGCCGACGCCTGCGGCATGGATGAACTCGACTGAACCATTCAACAGTAAATTAACACATCGTTAGCCTGCCCTGCTCATGCCGACGCCTGCGGCATGGATGAACTCGACTGAACCATTCAACAGTAAATTAACACATCGTTAGAGATGCCATGACGACCTAGCCAATGGTCAGCACACCCGTGCAAACATGCACACTGGACACTCCCACACCAATCCACACGAAGAACATATCCAGTGCTATGACGTAGGTGACGGGCACACCCACTGACGCGCATCTTTATTATTTTCACATAGCTTTTTCAAAATGCAGAAACGCAAGGCGCACAACGAACTCATCTAAAATGCTTGCTGACGCTTCTCCTACCCCATGCATTGCAATGAGAAATATAACGAAGATATGATACTGGGGATAAAACAATATGATACCATAACCTAAAGCGCCGTGCATCAAACGTCCCCACCTATGCACCAGGCCCAAGTAGGCCGCAAGCAAGAGCCTCCATGAACATTGAACGAGCAAGAGTACAATTGCTGACCCTGCAGAATGCGCCCGGCAAGAGCAGACAGTCAAGGGCATAATGTTGCAAACTCGCATGCCACAAGCCGAAGCCAAGGTCACACCTGCAAACTAAGCCAGGCACACCGTGGAAGATGCAATATTAAATGTGCAGAATTCTGCTTCAACCACGGTCTCTCCTCACGTGACCAAGCCGAACCTGACAGGGTGCCAGGCCCAGCAGGAGGGAGGTGCCTGGATCCCACGTTTTGTGACACAGGCAGCAACAATTAAGCGACTCAATGGACATCTGCGGCAGTGGGAGTAGTCTGCCCTCCAGCATATGAACAAATCCTCGCATTGTCTGCACATCCCCATAGTTATACATTGTTGCAAATGACAGGTGCACCGCGAGCTGGGAACAGCGATGGTCCCAGACTGGGGGGCTCGCGAGTGGACCAATCAGAACATGGGGCTCTTATCACTGACGCCATTAACATTAGCCAATCTTCAGGGGTCTTCATGTAACAATTTTCATGTATCTAATTGAAGGGACAACCCAAGTATACCACCTGACTGACCCTCAACCACTAACAGCGTTCTCTATATGTATGCTTTACTAACCCTACCACTCGAGGAACCAATCCAGAGTGGCGATAGGTTTTTTGCTAACTTTCCCAGGTGACGCAAGTAGCGCATCATACTAAGGTAAAAAGGGCCTGCGAGCCCCACGAATTGAGAGAGTGTGTCAGGACGGACGCGTACGATCCTTGACCCATCCCTGCCGTTTGTTTAATAAACAGCAGAATCACCTTGCTTCTTGCGTGTGCCTCATACTCATTTTTGGGATACGCGGGAGGAGTTGGGGCCTCCCTGCCCGGAGGTCCGTGGACGGCCCAGTCGGCCCCGGGAGAATTTCCCGCCCGACAAGTTGGAGGCACTGCTGAGATCTGTTTAAGATCTGCTTTTATTTTATTTTTCCGAGTGCTCCCGTTGCGAGGAGGCCCGGCGGCGCGGCCCCCTCTGCCGCTGCCCCCTTTTGAGGACTAGAGGACCATCGCGAGATCAACTGCGAGATGACCGGACAGCGCAATCCGGATATTGGCCTTCGGGAGCCGGTTGAGAAGTATCCCGCCCGCGGTTGGCGAGTGTCCAGATGTGGTCCAGACGAGGGGAGGTGGCGAGCCGCTTGGAGGGGTGCACGCAGTCGAGCGGCCCCTCATCAAGAGAACTTGGTGAGTATGCCACGCCCAACAAGCAATGTGAAATTGTGAGGGAGGGGGAGGAATAGAATACGGGAGGCGTGAGGTGTTATACAGGTGCGCGGCGAAGGTTTGATAAATTAGTGTTGACGGTGAAGTGAATGGTAGCTGAACAAGTGCGAGAGCAGTCCGCTACATTACGGAAGAGGAGGGGGCGGAGCACGAAAACATCACGTGCGGCCGCCCGTAGACACTGATTGGCCTAGGTCGCGACCACGTGTATGGGTGTGTGTGTGCGGTTTCCTACGATTTGGTGATTATTGATCAATGAGTAGATGAGGATCCCTATTGATCGAGCAGGAAACTCGATAGATAGATGACATTTCCCTGTAGGCGGTAGCTAGCTGGTTGCCTAATACGGAAGATAATTGGCTGGTTAAGCCCTCCTGTCGAGGGGCGTATCACACGCGAGGCGACGCAGTGTGCGCAGTCCGATTATATTGTTGATTACCTTGTTCCAGGCGTGACAGGAAGACAGCTGTGGGGTTAACGGGGGTAGATTACAAGCGTATTTTGAACTTTTAAAAACATGTGAAGAACTTACCTGTAGTTTTGGAGGAGATCGGTGACGTCACCAGTAGGGCTTTCATACGACATCTCGAATACGAGGCATTCTATCTTTCGGAGGGTGGTGGGGAAGAGAATTATGGTAAGGGAGTGGAGACGGAGATAAACGGTAACGAGTAGATTGGGGGAGGGTGAAAAGGGGGACGTGGATGCGCACGGAGAACGCCGACCACGGCAAGTGAAGAAAGAGGAGGAGGGGTATAAGAAAGTGGGACGGCTGTACAAGAACGTCACACGGGGCACGCAGCCGCAGGGGGCTACGTGCGCCTCGGCCGCAGGGGGCCGTAAAGGTGTTCGGTAAAGGAAGAAAAGAAAGAAAAGAGTATACAAATGCAAATGCTATATTTTACTATTTTTCCTTAGCGGACAATCGCAAGTCCCCAAAATTACGGGGCCAGGTAAAGATCTAAGATTGTATAGCGTACACTGTTAGCAAGATAACCGCTACCAGATAGGGGTAGGATAAAAAGTGAAGTGCTACTATGTCATACGGGACAGGATCGGGAGGGTGGGGGAACACCCTCACTACCCCGCTACAGCACATATGTAAAACACTGTCACCCCATAGGGAGAAACTGATCAAATACAGCATAGAATGGACACGGGGACGGACAACAAAATGACAACACCATGGCCGCCTAATGGCAGTTTCAACCCACATACCCAACATTCACTATTAACCCATCTGCATAACACATACAAGGGGAAGAAGTTGACACACCACGTGGAGGTGTTTAACTTATGGAGGATGTTCCAAGGGTCCCGACCAGGACCAAACGGAATGTTCATTGTGGGGGAAACAACGGAAGAAAAGGAGATTAAGGAGGAAGGAGAGAATGGGGAAAAAGAGAGTGAAGGCACACAGAACACAGGGAACGGACAAGAGGGAGGAGAAAAGAGTAACAACTCAAACAAAAATGAAATAAAAAAGGAACAGAGCGACGATATACCCCTAACCAAGGTAGTGAAAACGGAGGGATGGGGGTTGTATCCTTTAAGAGAACTAGGAGAAATAGCAAGAGAACAATTAAGGGCGGCTGAGGGGTACTCGAACCCGGCATACAGCCCGCCACCATATACAGCTACAGGTGGCCACACGGGAGGGGAGCGGACTAGTACGACGGGACCAGCTCATAGGAAGATGCTCGCAGGGGATGGGAGGACTGGAGAAGAACAGATCGCGGAAATAGGACATGATGAGTGGGTAGCTGCGCAGGTACTATTAAAATTACGAGGTTCATTAACAGGAGAAGAGAAGGAGGTAGTAAGGAAAATGGACGAGGATAATACCAGGGAGAGTGAAATGAAAGGGGAAGAGGGGAAAAGGAAGGAGGAAGAGCTGTTACGACAAAAGGAAGAGATTTTGGAGGAACGATTAGCAGAATTAAGGGATGAGCAGAATGCACTGATCAAGCAGCTCGAGAGAGAGGAAAGAGAGAGAGCCCGGGAAAGGAAAGAAAGTAAGAATGAGTTGGACAAAATGAGGGAACGAACTGAGGAGCAAAAGAGAGAAGCCGAAAGGGTAAAGGCAGTAGCAGAAAGGGTATCCAGAGCAGCACTGCGTGACAGGAAAAGAGAGGAAGAAGAGAAAGAAAAAGAAATGGCAATATGGAAGAGGAGATTACTATCAGAAACGACAAGGAAATACGAAGAAGGGAGGATGATAGAGGGTATATTAGAACGGGAAAGGGCGAGATGGGAAAGGAAGAAAGAAGATGAAAGGATATTGGAAAAGATGAGTAGTGAAGTAATGGAGGAATTAAAAAAGAAAAGAGAGGAAATTGGTAGAGTAATAGCTGAGAAAAATGAAGGGGAAAGAGAAGATAGGAGAGGGGAGAGTGAAGTAAGGAGGTATGTGCACAGAGAGACAGAAGTAGCAACAACATCAGCACAAAGGGGAGCAATTGGTAAAAAAGAAACGGGAGGAACGGATCTAATAGACTTAAAAACAGTAACGATTAGGGGGGAAAAGACAGATTGGGGGTTGCCATTCATGAATGACTTTTGTAGTGAGGAAGAAGAAGGAATGGAGAAGGAAGGAAGAAATAGTGAAAGGGAAAGCCTAGATAAATTATACATCACCCGGACAAACAGAGACTCACCATGGGCCTGCAGGAGAAAGGAAGAACTGGAGGGAAGTGAAGGGGAAGAGCAAGGAATGGCGGGAAGGCAGACACGTGCAGCTACACCCTCATCATCCCGTCCAACATGCTCCACCACCCCACACTCATTACGTGCAACCTGCCGACCTAAACTCGCACCCTTCTCCCACGAACTGACACCCTATGCAAGCAGGTTTAGAGACCTGCCTGGACGCAGGCAGGGAGAACGAATACACACACCCACATTAAATAAAGGAAATGATGAAAGAAGGGGAAGAGATGGAGGAGAAACAGTTACGAGCAGGGGAAATATGGACGCAATTGACGATGTAGAAGACACGGAAGAAGAGGAGGGGTGCGCAGACTCGATTTTGTGGAACCCAGGGGGTCAAACAGGACACAACTTAATGCCACTTCTGGAGAGGGGAGGGGTTAGACCACAATACGTCCCTTGGAAGCATGCAGACAAGGAAAATATAAAGTGCAGGCTCCCATTATTAAGTGGAGGTGCGGCAAAATGGATATATGAAATGGAAAAACACACCGCAGGACAGAAACTGGCAGTGGGGGATGTAAAGGGCCTTCTAATATCAATATTGGGGGATGCAGCAGATGACATCTGGAAGAGAGCAGGCTTCCCCGGGGTCACAATAACAAACACATCACATGATGGGGCACCATTCGCAAACTGCAGACATGCATTATGGCAAGCGCTGAGGGTACAATACCCAGACACATCAGACATAGGAGCAATTACCTCACGCAAGATGCGTGAGAACGAAGATCCTGTTGATTATATCCAGGAAATTCAAGAGAAGTGGCGTATGTAAACTAGAGAACAATGTGACAAAACACCAGCAATATTTTACCATATACTAATACAAGGGCTCCCTGAAGCAGTTCAGAAAAAACTGAAGAAGGTAGTGGGGATGGAAGCAAAAGCATGGCCAGAAATACAACTGACGATAGTACATCATTGTAGGACATGGCAAGAAAAAATGAAACAAAAGGAAGAGGATAGAAAATCGGAAGAGGATAAATTGGTACAGAAAAAACTTACTAAATACACGATGGAAGGTGCACTAATAACTACACCTGCAAAAATGACCCAAAACCCCACACAAGTAGTGGCTGCACAAAAGCCCTCCCAAATACAATCATCACAGATTGTAGCACAACAGCTGCCACCACCCCAACCATACACGACTAACATGGGAGGGGGATACTCAACGCCAGGAGCTGGATATTATAATTATAACAGGGGAAGGGGAGGAATGATGAGGGGGAGGGGATACGGCTATAACACACAACAGCAAGGGGGAGGATTAAGAAATTTCTACCCACCGGGCAACCAGTATACCAGGACAATTCAGGGAGCTTTCCATGGCAGAACAGGGAACCACCGGTATGTTGGATTTGTGGATTACTAGGGCACATGTCACGCACATGTAGAATGAGACCAGGCACACCATCATGGGGAGAACAGGGACAACAAGGGCCTACACAGGAACAGCAGGGCATCCAGCAACAGCAGGCATTGCAACCGGGAAATGGGCAGCAACAACTAGTAACACAACAACAGCCACAGACATATTCACTGCCACAACAACAGGTAGCGATAACACAACAACCCCAAGTGCAGGCAGTACAGCAACCTGCCCAAATTCAAGACCATAACATAATCTCCACCAATACACAACTACAGCAAACACAACTGGGAAGGGTGACGGTCCTGGGACACAACCCTTACACAGGAAGTGGTCAATCATTATACCCACAATAGGACAGCCCACAGAGGGCCTTGGTGTGTCCCATCCTGTCGGTAACACCTAATAGTGCGGAGGAACCACGCATAGAGGTAACGATAGGTGACAAAAAATTGTCATTCCTTGTTGACACTGGGGCGACCCGGTATTGCATAAGGGAAGGTAAATTTAAGAGGTCAGGTGAAGCCATGAACACCCAAGGATTCTCTGGGGCTAGGGGGTTGGTTCCCTTTACTGATAACATTCCCTTATCAATAGGGGATTAAGACATGTCCGTCCCGCTTTTATATTCTAGGGCCTCAGCAGTAAACATACTGGGGAGAGACATAATGAGAAGGTTGAATATGACGATCTCCTTTACGGAGGACGGCATAATTTGCTCCACTCCAGGAATAAACATGCTCACTGCACGACAAATTATGCAAGCATATTGTGGACAGACAGTGATTAGGGCTGAGCCAGTAGATGGCAAACTATTCCAG
This sequence comes from Ambystoma mexicanum, assembly GCF_040938575.1. NCBI lineage: Eukaryota > Metazoa > Chordata > Amphibia > Caudata > Ambystomatidae > Ambystoma > Ambystoma mexicanum. Next base: position 1,336,362,210 of record NC_090937.1, read on the forward strand.
TACGGAACAGACATGGCATTTGCATGGATGCCAGGAATAGAAGGAAAGATCTGGAGGAGGCCAACAGCCTATTTGTTCAGACCAGAAACACCAGCCAATGAACCAGAAGGAAAGGTGATTTCAGTGAGCATGGAGAGCATTATAGCAACTGCTGATTACATCGCAGTACATGCCCAAGACAGAGAAGGAAGAGCATGGAGGGCAGTGATAGCCCTAGCAGAGGGATGCAGGCTCACCCAGGTGTCAGACGAGGAGCTCTTTTCTGAAGAAAAGGAAGAAGGTGAAATGGTATTTATAATGAGTGTAGACATATGGCTAAGAGTAACATACAAACAAGTGGCACAGAAAATTGCAATGGCACTTGAAGCACCCACATCCACCCCAGTTCCCTTCTTTGAGGAGGATATGGCAAAAGTACCAACATCATTATGGACTACTAGTCCCTATGACGTGGGGTGCATAAAGAGCATAGGGAGGACTCATTAAAGATGCTGACAATATTGGCTGAAAAGGGTTACAAGGTAGACAAAGAAAAGTTACAGTACTGTCAGGAACAGGTATTATACATTGGTCAGCTCATATCCCAATACGGAAGAAAGATTGCACCACAAAGAGCACAGGCCATATCAAAAACGCTGTTGCCCCAAACAGTGAGGGAACTGCAGCAGTTCCTGGGACTGTGCAACTACTGTAGAGCATGGGTATTTGATGACAGCTCATACATAGGACCCCTACTTGAGGCATTAAAAGAAGCTAACAAAGGGGAGAAAAAATTGGAGTGGACAATGGAAATGAAAGAGGCCTTTGATGAACTGAAAGATGCAATATCAACTGTTCCGGTACTGGCCACCCCAGATTATGAATGACAATTCTTTATATTTTCACATTGCGACTCAGCAGTAATGAAAGCAGTGTTGGCTCAAAAGACAAGCATGGGTTACAAACCAGTAGCATTTTACAGTGGTCACTTGGATCCTGTGATGTTAGGACATTTCCCTTGCGAACAAGGTCTCGCCGCAGCTGCCTTTGCGGTAGAGAAAGCATCAACAATCACAATGGGGTGCCCAATCAAACTATTTGTGGAACATGCACTATTTGCAATATTGAACAAGCCTAAGTCCACACTAACCACGCAGAGGGCGTCAGGTTATGAGATCATCTTATCTAGACCAGAATTATCAATTGTTAGATGCAGCACAGTTAATCCTGCAAGGTTTATAGCGGAAGTAATTGAGGAAGGAGACTATGCACATGATTGTACACAGACTACCGAAATGTACTCATGTACTAGAAAAGTTGAAGAGAACGCACTAGATGGAGGAGAGCTCTTGTTCATTGATGGGTCATCAACAATAGACCAAAGTGATGGGATAAGGAGAACTGGGGCAGCAGTGGTAAAAATGACAGAGGAACCGGTGTGTGTGGCGGTGAAATGCGTACAATTACCACAACATTACTCTGCTCAAGCAGCAGAATTGGTTGCACTGATCTTGGCGTTAAAGGAAAGCTTTGACAAAAGAGTGACTATATATTCTGACAGCGCATATGTCACGTCTACTGTCCACTCAGGATTGTCCAAATGGAGGAGAAGAGGGTTTAGGAGAGCTGACGGCACCGCAGTGCAACATGCTCTTTTATTAGCTGAACTAATTGAAGTAATAAATGACCCACAAGAATTAGCTTTGGTTAAATGTACCGCACACACTAATGGAGAAGATCATATCTCAAAAGGAAATGCAGCAGCAGACGCACATGCAAAGTATGCTGCATATTTTGGTGAGATATGGAACCCCCCAGAGTCAAAGAGAGGGAGAGGGAGAGGGATAGCTAAAGAGATGTTGATAAGAGAAGGGTACACCCATCTCCCAGCCACACAGATAATGGAGTTACAAGTGGCTGCACCAATGGCAGAAAAAGAAATATGGGTAAAAAGAGGATGTACAATGTCACCAACTGACGCACTATGGGGCCAGGGTAACACTGGAAAGATGGTAATGCCATTGGCACTATTGAACACCGCCCTGAGCCAACTCCACCACCCAGCCCACACAGGCAAGTAAGTTATTGCAGCACGAATTAGGGAAGATTGGTTCTGTCCCGAGTTAAATTCCCATGTGACAAATTTTATCAGCAATTGTCTCACATGTCAACAGTTTACGGCCGGTCACATGCTAAAAGTGATAAAAGGTACTATACCCCGGCCAGAGGGACCATTCCTGTACATCCATATTGACTATGTTGATATGATCAACGTATGTCAAGGAAATAGGTATATGATTGTAGTAGTATGCCCATTCTCCAGGTGGATTGAGGCAGGACCCTGCTCACATCCAGACGCATTTAGAGCAGCTAAATGTCTAGTGAGGGAGGTTTTCCCCAGGTGGGGAGTGTGCGAGGTACTGCGGTCGGATAATGGCCCGCATTTCGCTAATGAAATGTTCCA